>NC_085138.1:336610262-337314428 GCF_035046485.1 Aedes albopictus
TCTAGGAGGTGCAATGGGATTTCTTAGATTCTACGGAAAATCCTTCAGAAGTTCGTTTGGGTATTCTATTAGGAGAATTCGAGAAGTCGAAAATTCCTCAAGAGTTCCTCCGGAAATTCCTCTAGGAGTATGTTCAGGAATTTCTTTACGAGTTCTTCCTGGAATTCCTCTTGAAGTTTCAAAAATATTTTTTTTTTAGGAGTTCCTCCAGGATTTCCCCGAGGACATAAGAATTTTTTACTACAAGCTTCAAAAATCCTCAAATAACTTTGGCTCACCCAGATGAGGACAAGGGATTCCTAGTGTTTCTAAAAGTCCAAAAAGATTCTACATAGATTCTTCAAAATATTCTTGAATTACTTTAGCGGACCCAGATGTGGACAAGGAGTTCCTTGTACTTCTTAGCCAAGAATTTTACAAAGATTCTTTAAACATCTTCGAACTACATTTGGGAATCCAGATGTGGATAAGGAATTTCTAGTATGTATTTCTTAAAATCAAGAATTAACATAGATTCTTCAAAAATCCTCGAACCACTTTAGCGGACCCAGATGTGGGCAAGCAATTTCTAGTATTTAAAAAAATAAGGAATTTTCTCGGGACTCAAATAGCTTCCGCTTACCCAGATGGGGACAAGGAAATCCTAGTATTTCTAAGAATCAAGAGTTTTGCTTAAATTCCTTGAAAACCCTCGAACTACCTGATATTTTTAGAAATAAAGAATTACTCCTAGACACTTAGAAAATCCTGAAAAAAACCTTAGCGAACCCAGATGTGGACAAGGAGTTCCTAGTATTTGTCAAAGTCTAGAATTTTGCATAGATTCTTCAAAAATTCTCGAACTACCTTAGCGGACCTAGCTATAGACAACAAATTCAATCAGATATCATATTAGTCGCTGCCAACTTTACGCCCACCGCGTTTTGCAGGCTGTTTTATAATCAATTTAATTTATATTTTGTTTGTGATGAGTCAATAGTAAGCAACTAAAAAAATCAGTTGGATTGGATGCAAGACCGCTGAGAAATTGCGGTTGGCGTAAGCGACTGTAGTTGGCATTTCTAAAAGTCAAGAATTATTCCCAGACTCTTGGGAAATTCCTCAAATAACCTTAGCGAACCCAGATATGGGCAAGGAATTCCTAGTCTTTCTAGAAGTCTAGGTGGTCTAGAATGGTGGTTCGGTCCCCCTTCGAGCCCGAGTTCGAGTCATTCGTTATGGAAATATTCTCTACATTCGTGTGCTCCGTGTATGTTCGTGTCTACCAGTGTCTACCACGCGATATACAAGAGCAGCTTGATCATTGGAAGAGAAATGTCAAAGTTTATTACTATGGATGAGTTCTTGAACTTATGCACGTTTTCACTAATTAGACGTTGGAGCAGTACCATATTCACAGAAAATGAACTTTTTTCCATGGCCACTTATGCAGCATGGCACCGCTCAAAACTCAAACGAGAATAAGTACACGCGCATTGGTCCACATAACAACATGCTGAGAAGCAGAGAAGCATACTTTGTCCCAGTGGGAACAATACTCCCAGAAAAAGAAAAAAAAATATATCAATATTTTAAAGCAGAATACTCATGCATTGTAAAGCGATACATGTTGCCCTGAAATACACAAGTTTTATAAGAAAATCTAACAGGTTCAGAAATTATTCAAAGATGATTGTGTTCCTATTCGTTGATCTTGTTCGCTCTGTCTGTTTCTACTATTGATTATGTTTTCTTTTATTTATTAACAAAACAGCAATGAAACAGAAGAATTGAAACAGTATTTCACTGTCATTTGTTACAAATTTAATAAAATAAAATGTTTATTTGATCTATTTGGGTTCGAGCACTTTAGAGGTGAATTACTAAACGCACCGCAGTCGCAAACCCAGAGCCAGCGATGCGGAGAGCCACAGTAATTGGAGATTGGTTGCTCTCAAATTTGAGTGGTTTTTTATAAAACCGTTTTTACTAAACAGCACGGTTTACGAAATTTTATGCGGTAACATGTACTTTTTTTTACGTTTACAGCATCTATGAACATACAACAATATTTGCACATGGCCTTTTGAGGATAGATTACCTTTTTATGTGAAAAATAAGCAAGAGAAATGCATAAGCATCTACTTTTTGTTTGTAGATTTTTTCGCTCTTGACCACGGTATTCAAATTTGGAATATCCTAGAATCGTGAAATTTTCACAGAATATTCTAGGATATCTACAGAATAATTGCACATGAGGAAATTATGGTATTCGGTCTCATATTCGAGAAATTACGCATAATACGCCAAAAAGTCAGAAATCCTCTCTCTCGTGAGAAGCGTGACCTCAGACCTTAAGGGTGACTCTAGAAGAAATGCCTGAAGGTGCTCCAATGAGAATGCCAGGAAGTACTTAAAAAGGATCCCTGGAATACTTAATGAAAAACTTGATTGTTTTAATACGTTTATTGTTATTGAACAACATTGTATCAATTGTTACCTATTTTGTTTATAACAATGCTTTCTTGGAAATTCCTCATTCATCAATGAATTTTATTTCCAATTGAAACCAATGAACCACCCTAACAGTTATCCTTCCGTTGTCTTCTTAATCAACGAAACAAGAAAAGCAAGCACTTCAAAGTAGGATAACGACGATACTCGCCCGGCAAACATACCATGACCATGGAATTGCCTATCTGCTGCTTCTGCATTCCTGGGGCTGGCTGTGAAGCCAAGCTGGTTGAGGTCGAGCAGCAAGGGCTATCGACTTTTATCACTACGTTCACTACTATAAGTCTTGGTTTGTGGTGTGTATATAGGTACATTGTTGTACACTTTGAATTACACATTCAACCCTCCGACATTGTTTCTTCATCCGTCTTATGAGAAACTGAATTGATCTTTGTTCTGCACACTCACTGTGCAAATTGTTTCCAATGGCGTAGTTTGCCTGAAGTGATATTTTTTTTTCCGTTCTGTTATGTTACATTTCGGTTCGTTTCGATTTGATCTTGCATACACTCTAATCAAAGTGGAAAGCTTTCTGGTCCAACGCATCACATTTTACACATGGAAACCAGTATATTGACACAGCACATTATCGTATCACTTTACGAGTTTTCTTTCTTTCTGATGGACTTTTCCTTTGGAACAGTTTGTGAGATGGTGATTCTTAAAATACTCAGAATTCATTCACTCTCCGTATTATCATAAAACTCTATGATTCTGATTACTTACTTTTAGTCCTGAGCACCCATGGTGGTGCAGAGGGCAGAATTGAGAGATCTCCATTCTGGGCTGTTGCCCGCCATCGCCTTGACCTGTGACCAGGTCAAATTTCTGTCAACTTCCTTTTTACTTCCTCGTTGAGGCTGCGCCACCATGAGCCTCTGAGCCTGTCTTTGCTGCGATATCCTGCTGGGTTCAACGCTAGCTTGCATAATCCGTTCTCGGCCCTGCGTAGAGTGCGGCCGACCCACTTCCACTTTCGCTCCCAAACTTCTGTCGCTATCGGCTTTTTAAGACATCGAAAATCCGCGTTGGAGATTCAATTGTGCCTCGTAGCATTCATCTTAGTCCAACTGAAGCAACGTGAGACATCGTGATCATAGAGAGGACGAATATCGCCGGTAATTGCGGCTTTCTTGCCTTCGTCAGCTAGGCTAGGTCTGATCGTTTCACTTTCTTCTCGAGAGCCGAATCCCGCTGAGTCTGCATTTGAATGTTATGATGATTCACGGACCGTCTCACTATACTGTAGATTTCAAGAATCACCGCATTCAATTGCCTCCAATGCTCCAATTGCCAAGAGGATAACCGAAACGCTACGGACGTCCTCCAGGTGCTACATCTGCTTCAATGCATCCTCTTGGTTGTGGTACTTCGTTATCTTGCCGGAGAACATTGATTGGACATTACAGTCTAACGTTACAGTGAAGTCGATGAGGGTTACCCGCTTCATCCGTTTGTCGTAAACCACAATGTCGGACCTGTAGGCATGAATAAGGACGTCCGTAATGATCTCGCGATCCCAGTATAGCTTTATGCAACTATTTTCCAGAACTTGTCGTAGGGTACAAATATGTCGACCAAATTGTGCTTTAACCCTTTGGAGCCAGAGGGGTTAATATGACCCCGGTGATGAGCTAACACTGAACAGCCTGCAACAACTTGCTCGATCGTTCCTCCTACTGTATTGTTCTTCCTACAGTGGTCCTCCAAGTCTTCGTGCAATATGTACCGTCGGTAATTCTTCGTCGCAATTACGCGGTCCTGGAAGATAATCATGGAACCTTATGTTTCTGAGAAAGGGTCACCCCGCACCAGCCACGCGTTCAACGGCGCCTTATCGATATGCTCGAGCTTCAGTTGATAGGGGTCCGTCCCATGCAACTCTTTCTGCTTCCACGTTACGAACATCTCGTTGACGGTCTTGATGTTGCAGTTTAGCTGGTAAATCCTACTACACCAGATTTAGGGCGATGTAACCGTGGTTAGCTTCGAATACAGTGCGGTACATTCTGTGACGGTTCTGGCTTTCTACGAAATATGTCCGTAACTGCAGGATCTAGGCGACACATGCATAGTGCCTGGATATAGGTAACGCTTCTTCCTCTTACTGCGCGTTGCAGGGTGACTCTCTCTATGAACTACTTTGGGTGGCACATTTAGTGCTTGATGAACGAGACTCGAGGCCAGTCTTAGTACACTTTATCACCCCAAAGCTTTAGGTCAACAGGGGCACATAAAACGTGTTGATCGCCTTCACCTTGTTGCCTCCTAACAGAAAGCTTCCTCAGAACACAGTTGACACGTTGCAAGAACTTGTCGTGTTGTTTAACTGCTAACTGCAACAAGTTTACGTTTCACTTAACGAATGAAATTGAGTAATTGCAACGCCTGACAGATGTCATAAAGCCATCAATTGACGTAAAATGAACGTAAACTTCATGCGACTGTTCATAGGCCAGAGGAACTTATTCACCTAGCGTGAATGAGGATGAAGCATCAGTTACTTTTGCATTATGAAGATCCTGCTTTTTCTCTTCGTTTAATTCATCCACATTCATTCAATTCCTCCAGCGTATTAGGGCAAACATGGCACATCATTTTGACGTTTGGCGGTGCGATAACTGCAAATTTGTTGAACTTACCGGAATTGCAGGTAAAAAGCATTGCAGTTAAACCGTTTGCACGACCGAACGTCTACTGTACTTATTCTTGACATATCATTCCTACTGAAACAAACCTTCCAACTCCAAAAGACATGACAGTAGACAGCAGTGGAAGCAAATTCGGTTTCATGCGATACTGCGAGTTATAACGCCGGGGCAAGTCCGCCTAGTCTTAGAAGAACCCTGCAGAAAATCGCTAAAGAAATTCTCTGATAAATCCCTAGAGAAATTTCTTGATAAATTTCTGGCGAAATTTTGTGATATATCCCACGGATGAATTATTTCGGTGGAAATATTGCAAAAGTATTATATTCTTCCTAAAGGAATTCATGGAATAATCACATGAAGAATTTATGTACAAATTCCACGTGAAGTACCAGAGGGAATTTCTGGAGGGATTCAAAGCAATCTTCTAGAGGAATCACAGCAAAAATCTATGAAAAAGGGGAATTTCCTGAAAGAATCATTAAAAGAAATGCTTTGAAAGAAAATGAGGCATCCCTCTTACCAAGGGCTGAAAGTCTCTTTAATAAAGACAAATCAATCAATGAGGCATCCCTGGAGTAATTCAACAGGGTTTCCTGGAACCAGCAATCTTTGAATGGGTCTCTGAAGAAATTCCTGGTGGTTTTTGCCGATATCCTGAGTTTTCGGAAGAATTACCGGTGAAATCCCTGAAAAAAAATTAGAAAAGAGTTCAAAATGTGCAGAATAAGTACCAGCAGGAATTACTGGGTGAGTCTCAGCAAATACTTATTGAGCAGGAAGGTATTAGAGCATTGCAGGTATGACTGGGAGAATCCCAGTAGAAATTTTAAAGGGAATGGCAGGATGAATCCTTGCAAAAATCTCTGGAATCCCATGGGGAATCCTAGAGAAGCCACAGGGGAAATTCCTGGAGGAATCATATCGAGAACTTTTGGAGTAATAGGACAGATCGGTGAAGTACTAGATTTGTAGTAATGAGCTGAATTTTTGTATGGTGAGAAGTTCAATTCTCCGTTTCTGCAATGAAATGGTGCAAAAAGCGTGGGTACTATTATTCCTTGCCTAATTTGATGCTGTTTGAGCAAAAATTTGGGCAACAGTGTTGTTGTTTTCTCCATTTCTTGCAACATAAATAACATAGTTATCCATAGTTTTGCTCAAACAGCATCAAATTAGGTAAGGAATAATTATACTGCACGCTTTTTGCACCATTTCATTGCAGAAACGAAGAATTGACCTTCTCACCATACACAAATTCAGCTCATTACTACAATTCTAGTACTTTACCAATTGTGTCCTATTTCAAAGCCCTTTTTAGAGGAATCCTAGCAGATTAAAGTCAGTAGAAATAAATGGAGGAGTTTGAATCCTTGAAAAAAAAACTCTAGAAGAACTCCTTCGAGAATTTCAGGATAAATCACAGAAGGTATTTCATTAAGAGATTCCTGGGTGAATTCCCGAGTGAATTTTGGAGGAATCTCAAGAGGAATTCTAGGAGGCATTATCGTATAGGAAACTTTGAATTTTCCACTGCTGAAAATGAAATGATGTACACTCCAACGCTACCTGCTAGGGGATTTGTTACTATTAATCACATGAGCAGGTAACGTTTGACGCTTGAGCAGTTCGGAATGTAAAAATGAAAAAGAATCTTGTTTTATGCGATATTGGTTCAAATAGTTAGATATAAAAAGGTATACTATAAAGTTGACTTTTGAAGATAGGTATATAAAATACAACAATGAAAAAAACATTTAAACAAGGCTAAAAATCATTGTTGAGTGAATAGCATAATTTTGGGGGAAGGGGATCTGTTTTGGCTTCGATATAACGTAACTTTGATATATCGTAACGAACATAAAAATGTTGTTACGTTATATCGAATTATGAATGTATACTAATATTAGTTTGGGCAATCCACGGTACTCACAGCTGCTTTAGAATAGTGAAATGTAATGTATAAAAATTACTACTGAATTCGTCAGTAAATCATTGTTTAAAATTATAGGAAAGATTTATTTAAAAAAAACGTCCGAAGAGATCGTAAGGGAAAACTTTTTTTTGAAAAATCATAAACCAGTCACACTTATTCAAATAAGATGATAAAGTAGCATCTAAATTTTACATTTACATCGTTTTCAACCATATAAGAATTGAACACAATCAACTAAATGCATGTTGGATGGTAGAGTGATGAATGCAAACGACTGAAATTACAAAAAAAAAATCAATAAACTTTATGTTACCACAACGATACCACAGTTGATTGTGGTCAAAGGTTTAGACCTATGGTGGAACCACTGTGCATCGTCCTTGCATTATAAGAAGTACGCAGTTCGCAAGATTTTTTGGCCTATCTCGATGCGTGGAAAATTCAGGTAAGGAATCGCTCGAGAAATGAGGAAGCTTTTGATTCTTCTTGACTCCAGTACGGAACTGAGAAGATACGTCAAATCAAATCAAGCTCTCTGTGTTGAAGTTCTTGACCATTCCGGTAAAGAGAAAATAATGAACTGAACGGAAATTACTTGAGCGATATCTAGCATAAACCCGTGGCCACAGGAACATGTTAGAGGACGGCTCTATCTTCATATTTTTTATATTAATTGTCTTGGTATCCGTTACCCCCAGTGGCCACGAGTGTGACAGATAGGACACTGGTCCTATTTTGGTAACGAAGGTGAAAAAAACATGAGGAGCCATGGGGAAAATGTGTTCAGAACAGGTTTCTTTAGGGCAAATTCCAGTGGCCAGAGGTTAACCAGAGAGATGACTGGCACTGTTCACAGTTACAAAGATGATGTACATGAAACATCATGACGATAGAAAACCACTTTATCCACAGTAGTGAAGGCGTGATTATTCAGTATATGTATGCTGATGGTGACAGGTTCGATTCGCGGTCAGTACTGGAACTTTTTGTAAAGGATTTTTTCTTCGCTTCCTTCGTTATAGAGTATCTTTGTGCCTGCCACACGATATACACATGCAAAATGATCATATGCAGAGGAAGCTCTCAGTTAATGACTCTGGAAGTGCTCATAGAACACTAAACTGAGAATCAGGCTTTGCCCCAGTATGGACGTTACACAAAAAAGAAGAAGATGAAGATCATGGAGATAGAGCCCTTGCATGGCTGGTAGCCACGGGTTAACCAGAGAGGTCACTCGCAGTTTTTTTCGGTTACAAAGATGATGGATATGGAAAATCATGAAAATAGAACCGTCGCATGCCTAGTTTTGGTGTCATGGTCAAAATGTCCTCGAAACAGGTGCCTCCAGGGCACATTCCGGTGACCACGGGTTACTCAGGGAGGTCACTGGTCATTTTCATGGTTACTAAAATAATGGATATGGAAAATCATGAAGATAGAGCCGTCACAAGCCTAGTTTTGGTGTCATGGTCAAAATGTCCTCGACACATGTTCCTCCAGGGCACATTCCGGTGGCCACGGGTTAGCCAGGGAGGTCACTGGTCATGTTCATGGTTACTAAGATGATGGTTATGAAAAATCATGACGATAGAGCCGTCGCTTGCCTAGTTTTGGTGTCATGGTCAAAATGTCCTCGAAACAGGTTCCTCCAGGGCACATTCCGGTGGCCACGGGTTGGCCAGGGAGGTCACTGGTCATTTTCATGGTTACCAAAATAATGGATATGGAAAATCATGAATGCCTAGTTTTGGTGCCATAACTGAAATGTCCACGAAACAGGTTCCCGCGAGGGCCATTCCGACACCCGGGACAGGACCAGATCGTGTTGACCGGTTCCACATGTCCACTATCAGACGCGCATTATCCAGTTGGACATTTTTGCTGAAGACACCAACATTGTATCTAGTAAAGCATATAAACCATATTTGAAAGCGTATGCCGTGTACTGAGTACACGACGCGACCGCTCGTGTAACGGTCTGGTTCACAAAAAAGTTACACCAGCGGTCGCGCCGGTGTACTGAGTACACATTCAAAATGTGAGGTTAGAATTACGTATTTTTCGAGTACTTTCCGTGCATTTTTTCATTTTTTTTTCTGCCTTACTAACAAGAAGAAGAGTGGATCTTGGAAAAGGACCAACACCCGGTTCAATTTGGTGCGAATTTCGATTATTTTTTTGCATTTTTCTGAGATGCGTGTACTCAGTACACGCAAGCGACTGATGGTGGGTTAAGTCACAGGAAGCCGCTTCGCCATCAACGATATTCCGAATCTCCTCCTGTTCGTTGACGTGGAAACAGCCGGCATACACTACTTAACTCCGGCGAAGATGAACTAACCGACGTTTGTCAATTCCGAACTCCATCCGGATGTCATTGCTGAACACCGCTACAAGCTGCGACAGTTGATGCAGCCTCTGCTGCACTACTGATTCCGCAAACAAATTCAGGTCGTCCATAAACAAGGCCGATGTACGCCATGCTCAGGTTCCTCTGCTTTTCGGTTCAGAGATGAGCTAGCCTAGGGCTGCAAGTCTCTTAAATAAAGATAATAATAATAAAATGCTTTTCGGTGGCTTGACCCACAATGACTACATCTAAGATGACCTGCTCTTTGCAGCCTTGCGCGTTTTTGAGACACCCTTTTTGTTCTTCAGTCATGACGTTAGTGTGGATTTACCGGCTACTTGTATTCTACCGGTCACTTCAGTATGGCCTCCAAAGTAGCCGTTTTATAAAAAGTGTAACTTAAAAATGAGCTTAAACATTTTCATTAAGGGCCGATTTCTTCACCTCGGCTTAACTCGTAAGCCAGGCTTACCCATATAGTTAAACCTGGCTTAACGCCTAAGCCAGGGTGAAGAAATCGACCCTAAATGAGCTATTTCTCGTTGCCACTAGCCACTCAATGACATTCATTTTTTTGACAATTAAGTTAACTTTTATATGACAACGGCTACTTTGGAACGGCTACTTAAGTGACCGGTACGGTGGAATACAAGTAGCCGGTAAATTCACAATATTTGTATCGCAGTGATGCTGTATCCTTCTCGCTATTACCGACAACAGCACTCTATACAGACTTGAAAAGCACGTTATTGGTCTGCACTTTTCTGGATCAGCTGTGTATTGTTCCTTCGGCAGAAGATAAAAGTGATACCCCTGGTAATGAACTCTTGTAGCTACTTGGGTTCTTATAGCACCATGTTGAAGCATTCCGCCATCTGCCTGTGGATGATCTTGAATTTTTAAAACAATAATTGTACTTATGATTAGTTGACGATTTAGTCATCAAACGGATTGAAAACGATAATTAAATTTTCATCCAAAGTTTCGCTTCGTATGGAAGCTTCTTCAAGGCCTTCTCCATAATGAGGCTTGTTTTTTAGAATACAGTTGTAGAACTCTCTTTCGTTAATGTTTTGAACATCCGGTCCATAACGCCGCAATCATTTCGCAAGAGCACACAGCCGCTGTACATGAGTGCCGAATATCTCAGTTTGGCTTCTGTGAGATATCGGAGTTCTTCAGGTTCTGCAGCAACATAACGAACTAGTCGCGTTGATCGATTACCTTGCTTGTGCTGTGTTAATCGACCAATCTTGGTCCACAATGTAGCGAACCGGTTCTCCAAACGTCGCATCCACGCGAGTTGTTGTATGCTGGGGTGTGTGCGACCTTCGCACCGTCTCCTTGCGGGCGCATCCGTAATCCCAGCGTCTTGACAACAACCACCGCAGCTGAATACACAGTAAACTGGAGATCTTTGTGGTTCTATACGGCCTCCGAATACTCTAGCAACATATCCTGGTTTAGAATGCTTACTGCACTTGTTAACCGATAGGAATACCGCAGATTTGGTATTTGGTGCTAGGACATGGGGTCTGTCCCACGTAACTGGGTGACTGCTGTGGCCATGTGGAGTGACAGTTTATCTCGTAGTTGCCTATCCGCTGTTGGGCCTGGAGCAGTGGGTGCAGTCGTATCACGACTCTTACTTGTATTCGATGCATCCAGCCCAACAGAACTTCTTCTCGACGTATCGCTCAATCTTGTCCTCTCCTCTCTCAATTCCCTTTGCGCTTTCTGCTTGATGTACTCCACTTCTGCAGATGTGAGCATATTATGTGACATAATTGCTCACTGCTGTGTGTACAGCTTGTTCAAGTCAAGCTGGTTCGCAAAGCGAGGGAATCTCTCGTTGAACATTTTCAGCATCCCTGATCTGCCGGACAGTCCGTCTCCATCCTCGTATAGACAAAATAGCAGTGCATCACGCAAGGCATCACGTACATATTCATCTTTCTCGTCCACATGATTCGCTACTGTCAGCCGCCTGCGAACGTGAGTGACTGACGTCGATCAGCCACAGCAACATTGCTGGTTGGTTGGTTGGTGATTGCTATTGCTGCCGTTTCTGCTTCTCTCCATGCTGGGCAAACTTTCATTCCCGGAAGCTACGGGTTATGCATTGGCATTAACTCCATACTTACCTTACCGGTCAGACTAAGGGCTTAGTGTCCTCTGCTGTACGTAGAAGACGTCTCCATTCTACTCGGTCCATGGCAGTTCCGCACGCTGCGAAGCGTCCGCAAATCATCATCCAGTTGATCGACCCACCTTCCTCGCTGCACACGACGTCTTCTTTAACCGGTCGGATGGCTCTCGAGAACCATATTTTAATCAGGTTGCTATCCGACATCATGACGTGACGTACTGCCCATGTTCGCATAGCCGACAATAACCATTGCCAATGTCAGCATACACAAGCTAATATCTCACGCATGTGCATATTTCTGACCAGTTTAAATTAGTATGAGAATATGGCCTTCCAATTTTCTCGATGTGGACGATGGTTGGATCTCTCAACAGATGATACAGCTCGTAATTCATTCGTTTTTTCCAAGTTCCGTCTTCCATCTGCACTCCGCCGTACATGGTACCGTAAACCGGGGTCAAATTGATCTCCGGGTCGAAATTAATCAGACGTTCTTCAGTTAGATCAAGCTTACTTTACATAGTTTCCATCCAAGTATCGTAATGCAGGAAGCATATACTAAACGATACATGTAAAAATACTGTTTAAAGCATGCTTTATCTTACGGAAAAAAGTCTGATCAATTTCAATCCGGAGATCAATTTGACCCGGTTTATGGTATGCAACACCGTTCGAAAACTCCAAGGTTGGTCCTCTGCACGTAGAGTCCTTGTTTCGTGGCCATAGAGGACTATCGGTCTAATCAGCACGTGTGAGGCGAACTTTGTTCTGCGTCTCTGGATTTCTCTGCTGGTGTCTTAAATTTACGAGCTATAGAATACCATCAGCAAAACCAAGCAGCTGAACGGCCTTCGTGAAAATCGTTCCACTCGTGTTTATCCCCGCTCTTCCTATAACACCCTCTAAAACAATGTTAAACAGCAAGCACGAAAGACCTTGCCGTTACCCTCTGCGAGATTCGAAGGGACTCGAGAGCGTCCCTGATACTCGAACTACGCACATCACTCGATCCATCGTCACCTTGATCAACCGTGTCAGTTTATCCCGGAATCCGTATTCGTGCATAATCTGCCATAGCTGTTCTCGATCGATTGTATCATACGCCGATTTGAAATCGATGAACAAGTGATGTGTGGGCACGTTGTATTCGCGGCATTTCTGCAACACCTGGCGGATGGCGATCATCTGGTCCGTTGTAGCACGTTCACCCATAAATCCAGCCTGACTGCTCCACAAACGCTCTTGCAATCGGTGATACATGGCAGCATAAAATTTGAAAGAGTATCTTGCAGGCAACGCTCAGTAGTGTGATCGCGCGGTAGTTCCCGCAATCCAACTTGTCGCCCTTTTTGTAGATGGGACACACGATATCTTCTATGCATTCCTCCGGTAATACATCCTTCTCCCAAATCTTGATAATTGTTTTTTTAGAAGCTCGCTTGGTAATTGATGTGCTCCAGTGGCTTTGTTGTTTTTCAACCGGCCAACCTCCTCCTCAATCTCTTGAGTAATTTTCTTTCTCCTTCTATTGATTTTTTTGTTTCAAAGAGGCACAAAACTTCCTTATCCTTTCAAAAACATTACAATAATAACAAAACATAAGGCTTAAACGGCAATGAACCATAGCAAAACCATGTTGAGGGTGACATATTCGATTCGTGATCGGTATCCACAGACCTGAACGTCCATCTGAAATCTTAAAGTTATAGAAGATTTTAGAAATAGTAGTCAAAATATGTAAATTTCATATTTTTTTGAGTGAAAGACTACTTCTCAAAAAAGGTTTCGAGCAATCTTTACACCAGGAAGAAATAGGGTATTGTACCATTTGGGCAGGTGTACCTATTTTGGGCACTTGCCGCTATAACTAAGTCAATTTCAAACCGATTGATTTGAATTTTTGTTCAGGGTTAGATATTGTACGTGCCTAACTCTATACAAAATTTCAAATCAATCGGTTTGAAATTTACTTAGTTATAGCGGCAAGTGCCCAAAATAGGTACACCTGCCCAAATGGTACAAGACCCTAATTTGATTTGAGCAAACGTTCTCTTACTCCTCATCAACTTCTGACCAACCTAACTTGAGTGATATTCATTGCCATACCCTTGCACTTTTCTATAAAAGCATTGCGTAACCTGAACTCAACTATAATCTTAACTATATCAAAGTTTATACAACCACCTACCTCATTCATGGCAAGCACAGGAAAAGATGTGCCGGCATTTTTTGTCACTTTTCGTCTGGAGCAGCTCAAGTCCCAAAAGTGGCTTTTCAGCCAGAAAAAAAACTTCACTCGTCCTTCGGTGTTATTATATCCCATCCATCTAATAATTTTAGAACTTTTCGTTCATCCTCTTTTACCGAACTGGTTCGACATCATAACCACTCAAAACTAACCCACCTAGCTATAGCACCAGACAATTTCCTCCAATTGGCAATACTAGCACTCCAAGGTAGTGGATATCACATTTTTACAGACTGTTTCCCACGCATTCAGCAACGCAAATGGAAAATTTGGGTCCGGGTCAGGGATGGGAACACTCACTTGCAAAGAGTTACATTCACTTGCTATTTTCTCAGTTCTGAAGCGTGCAATCAAGAAACGATGTATGGACGACTTTTGCCTTGTGGTTTTGTCTAAAACTTTGCCGAATAGAGTAGGGGTCGCACACGCATATAAAAGTCGCGAGGAAGCTGCAAAAGCAACTCTCCACGAGGTGAGTGTAAATTACACTCACCTCGTGGAGAGTTGTTTTCACGGCGCTGTCACGACTTTGGTATGCATGTGTGACCCCTACTGTATTCGGCAAAGTTTTAGACAAAACCACAAGGCAAATGTCGTCCATACATCGTTTCTTGATTGCACGCTTCTGAGTTGAGAAAATAGCAAGTGAGTGTAACTCTTTGCAAGTGAGTGTTCCCATCCTTGGTCCGGGTTCAATTTCACCAATTAAAGTTTACTGTCCGGTATCCGTATTTTTTTTTTGTTTTTGTTTCGAAACGATATGGCTCTTTATTGTCTCGTGTTCTTTTTTTTTCTTTTCCTTATCCAGGTCTCGCAACATGGTCGATGGAAAATATAGGTACTCTCATTACCTCTGAACAAAAGCAAAATTTCAATCGCGATAGGCGTGACATTCATCCCTCGAATTGTTCCATTGTCTCATTACGTGTGCCATTCATTAAAACTGACGACGACATGTATCATTGAATTTTTTGTCGAAAAGAAAAATTCAATTGAATCCAGTGAAATGGAATAAAAAAAAAATGTAAAAGTCGAGAACTTAAAATACGGAAAAAAGAAATTGGACAATCAAATAATCAATTTATGAATCCAAACATCGAAATATCATTCGACTGAATCAAATTGCGTCTCATATTGTCACTTCATCCTTCATATCACCTGAATGACCGACCACTAGAAATAACACAAAATCGAATTTTATTTGTTCCACGACACCTCTATGTGTAGTGTATGTATATTAATTTGCATGAGCATTTAAACATGTATTTTTACTCAATTGCTCCCATTCGTCAGAAACAAAAGAAAATATTGATTTTTGCCTCACCGCATTTTTTTTTTTTTTTTTTTGTACGAGGATGTTTTGTTGGTGTCACTCATGAAAATTGAAAAAGCTGGCATTCTATCATTTGCATAACAAGTGCGCACACAATGCAGCACGCATGTTCTCATATTCCGAGAGGGGATCAGATCATTTACGTGTTTGGTATTGTTCATGTGGCAGAACCAATAGAAATGACTTTTTTATATAAATGGTCAGGATCCAGCGTGCCAGCTACGAAGATTCAATAAATGGAATTATTATCTTCGCTGAATTTCAGTTATTTGTGAAACATTGAGGTCTTGAACATCGATTATCTATTATCCTATGCATTCTCTTCTGTTTACTCTTAGTGAAGGCGCTGTTGGTGAATCAATAAATGTTTTTGTTTAAAATATTAATAATTTTACGATGTAGTTTTTTAAGAAAAATATGAAAACAAGAGTTAAGTTGAGCCAGTGAATGAGAGCAGTAAATAATGGGGATTTTCTTTATTACCATACGGATTTGGACCGAAGGGTCTCAGATTTTTATGAAACTTTTTCCACAGGCAGCGCTCATGGATATATGTATAAAAAAAGAGAAAAAATCAGGGTCGCCTATTTTCCCGGAAAACTCAGGTGGATTTTTCTTGTTTTCCCCGACACTACTTACTTTGAAAATCATAACTCAAAAACGAAGCATCATAGAAACAAGGTTTTTTATATAAAAATTAAAGCAAATTTTCTCTCAAGAATCCAAAAAAATATTAACTGGAAAAAGTTTTCCATTTAATTTTCCACCGTTGAGAAAATTTGTAAAGAAAAGCCGCAAAAACTATGCCTGAAACCATAGTTTTTCAAAATTATTTTTGAGAAGGTAATTTTATAAGTTTTCATCGCAGACTTCTTTGAAATGCACTTTTTTTTCAAAGTTTTTGAGCTATGACCAATTTTGTGAAAAATTTCCAAATGTGCCATATAAGCCTTTTCTTTGAAAAATCATAACTCATGGACGAAGCATCCAAGAAACAAAGTTTTTATGAAAATGATAACAAATTTTCTCACGAATCCAAAAAAAAATATCAAATGGAAAAAGTTTTCCACAAAATTTTCCACTGTTGCAAAAAAATCATAAAGAAAAGCCGGGAAAACTATGCTCGTAGTCGCGGAAAATTTTTAATAAAATATTTTTGAGAAGGAAACTTTATAAACTTCACAGTAACTTTTAGGAGGTACTTTTTTTCGTTGTATTATATGGTTTATATTATATGGTCATTTTTCACAAAATTGGCCATAGCTCAGGAACAAAAAAAGGACATCCTGTTATTGGAAATGAAGTTTATAAAGTTTCCTTCTCATAAATATTTTATTAAAAATTTTCCGCGAGTACGGGCATAGTTTTAACGGTTTTTTTCATAAATTTTCTCAACGGTGGAGAATTTTGTGGAAAACTTTTTCCAGTTCATATTGTTTTGGATTCCTGAGAAAATTTGCTTTCATTTTCATAAAAAAATACTTTGTTCCTACAATGCTTCGTTCTTGAGTTATGATTTTTCAAAGAAAGGACTTATATGGCACATTTGTAATTTTTTCATAAAATTGGCCATAACTCAAAAACGAAAAAACTGCATTCTAAAAATTTCAGCGATTAAAACTTATGAAATTAAATTACCTTCTCAACAATATTTTTTGCAAATTTTTCACGAGTTCGAGCATAGCTTTTTTTTTAAATTTTCTCAACGGAGTTAAATTTTGTGGAAAACTTTTTCCAGTTTATATTTATTTTTATTCCTGAGAAATTCACTTTCATTTTCTTAAAAAAAACTTTGTTTCTACGGTGCTTCGTTCTTGAGTTATGATTTTTCAAAGTGAGTAGTGTCAGGCGAAAACAAAAAAAAAATCCTCCTGAGTTTTCCAGTAAATTAGGCGACCCTGCATTTTTCTCAATTTGTTGTTATTCATATATCCATCAGCCTTGCCTGCTGAAAAAGTTTCATGAAAATGTGAGACAATTTGCACGATAATAAAAAAAACCTCTAATACAACCTATTTTCTATTACCCTGCAGCTGCTTGTGTTTTCGAATTTACACAACTTTTTCAAAATTGTTGTTATTGTTCATGTTGTTAAAAATTGTTCATATTAAAAAATTCCAGTAAAACCTAGTAAAACAACTTCGTAATTAAAAAGAAAATCGCGTTAAGTACTGTTCCTTTTAATTCCACTAAGAATTTGCATCCTTTGACAGATACGTATTTCGACCTCAACTGTAAGGTCGTCTTCAGTGTCTTGTACTTGACTCGACTTCGTAATGGAATTTCATTTCGATCTTAAGGACAAGATATTTGGAGTACATAGCTCAAATTTACTAGAGCACCGTTTTTAAGAACCGGAGAACGGTTTTGGATCAAAATGCATCATGCTCATTGGTCAGTGGTTGTCATCAGCGTGATGCATTTTGATTCAAATCCGTTCAACGGTTCTAAAAAACGGTGCTCTAGAAAATTTGAGCTATGTACTCCAAATACCTTGTCCTTAAAACTGGAATCGCCCGGATAATTTTCCTTTTTCAGGTTTCTCATATATCATTTGCATGAATTGTCCTCATCTCGAACGACCTTTTTTCCACCTCCCATCTCGGTGGAAAAAGTAAAGCCATTCCAACTTTTTACACCTATCTGTATATTAAAATCACTCGAACAAAGCCCATTCAAATTAGCCTCATTAAATCATGCTCTGTCACAACCTTTTCTTCGCCCGACTTTCCACCCCCTTCCTCGCGAAATATCATTGTTGACCGACCCTCCGTTCGTGCCACAGTCACCAAACCAATCAAGCACCATATTCACGAAGATCGCATTCACACGCCATCATCATCATCATCATCCGTTCTGGGGTTCTGGTCTGGGTGAAAACCAGGAGAGAAGCCTAGCGCCCAGAAAACGAAAACCCACCATTCGAAATAATGCTAATTTGACTTCTATTTGTTTCATGCTGTGCCGCCTCTCCACGCCGCACCCGTCCTCGAATTGCGCCCGCCACCTGTTGGATGTGGAACACACCTGAACCTGAGCAGAATTGCCGATCCTTCCCAGCGAGAGAACCTCGGCATCATCGTGCAGTATAAAGTGAAGGTTAAGCTGTGCATTACACCTTTGGGCGGGTAAGTAGGATTCTATATCGACCGCGGGGTGGGTGGACGCACAGTGATATTGTAGAATGAAAAATAGGCGAAAGTTGAACTTAGATATTGTAAATTATTCTGGAGTTTTTATCTGGAGACATAGTTATTTTTTGCTTTTTTTTTATTTTTTTTTATGTTATTTTGACGAATTTCGGAAAGTTAAATTAGTTTATCGATCGATTGAATCTGACTATACATGTCAATGGTTGCTCCTCCGTGATTGATCTGAGCTGGTACCAATTGCACTGAGATCCAAATTAATAAGGGCTGGGACACTCCACTTATTCTCAAAGAGCAATTTAAGCAGCTCATACATTTTTGATCAATAACGGCGCCGGCCACGTCCTCATAGTCAGTTAGGAAGGGAAAGGAATGTTAGAGTGTGCTGGTTGTTGCTACTAAAGACCGAGAGCAGCTCTGCATCCCAACCAGCACGGACTGGGGTATTTGTTAGGCGGAAAGGATGGGAGATCTGGGAGTCACCGTTGGGTCGGTGATGCGATCCATGGATAGGGGGTTATTTATAGTGTTCGTAAGGTGATAGATTGTGTGGTGAATGAGATGAATAAGGTCAAGCGGCACAGTACGCTTTGGTTGCATAACTTGTAGACGCTATATACACTGTGCTGTGGAAGTTAGAAGGAAGGAAAACGAATTTTTGCAATTCGTTCCTGGTTCTAGCAATGACTATGAACATATGAATATACATCAGAGAATGTAGAGAAGAGAGAGAAAGAGAAAGTGGATAGAAAGATACAAAGTAGGATGAAAGGGACGTGCCAGGGATTGAACCCATGACCTTCTGTATACGAATCAGAAGCGGTAGCCACTAGACCACCAAGCCCGTTTTGTACACAGGGTCAAATATTTCGACAATGATTTTTCATAAGGGCCTAACTGACTTGATCGATTTCTCTTCATCGGCTCTCTCTTTCGCTAATAACTTGATCAAAACAAACAAAATCATTATTCTTTTTGTTTCTATAGCAACTTGTAGTCTTCTTATTCGCATTTCAACCAAAAAATCTTTGGAAAACTCAATACACATTCTGCGATAACACAAAGAGAGGATCGATGAAGAGAACTCGAAAATGTCAGTTAGGCCCAAATGAAAAATCAGTGTCGATTTGTCCAAAAAGAAACCAACGCTCAAACATCTTGTTTGACTCGATTGAATTTTCATTAGTGTCCAACTGATGTGGTTTCTTGAGTTTTTTCCTTGTCAAATATTTGACCCTGTGTACTTCAGGCCTTAGGCATTGCATGTTTAGATTACTTTCGGAGATTTTCAGACCGCAATTCTCAATATAAGGGTATTCTCCATTATTTGTTATAGCATGATTTTAGATCCTGAGTATTTGTAAGAAGCCCATCGGTTCAAATTAAATACTTGCATATTGTATATTTTTCACAACATTTTAGAACATCCGACATCTTTTATTAAAACCGTAAGTATTCAAAAAAATTTAATTCAGATCAAAAATTCCACAAAACAATCGCAATAATAAATTATGCATCGTTATCTCAAATGTTGAGGCACCACCTTGGATACTCTAACCACCATTTTTGAACTCTGCACATTTCGCCATAGCAAATATGGGCATAAATTAAAGACAGTCTTGTCAGAATCCCGAAATGGCCGCCACAATGGCCGACTTTGATTCCTACTCACGATTCCGAGCGCACAAATCTCTTCGTAAACAAAACCAGCGTACCTGATCTTCTTATTTTATGCTTAATGGATAGTACGGAGATCGCAAGAAATTTCTTGGCCTATCTTGATGCGTGGAAAACTAAGGCAAGGAATCGCTCAAGAAATAATAAAGCGTCGCTTTGTTCCGGATCCTAGTGCGGAGCAGAAACAAAATGTCAAATCAAATGGGGCATGCAGTGTTTTTTTTTTCCTTATTAACCCTAAAAGGGATACCTGGGGTCCATTGGACCCCAGGCGCCTGTCAGAGCTCGTCTTTGATAGAACACACTCAGCGAGGTGACGAAACTGAGGCCATGAAGGTATCCCTTTTAGGGTTAAAGTGGCTTTTCGCCCGAGGCATGCAGTGTTAAATTTCTTGACCATTCCGATCACGAAAAAAATAATGCACTGAACGAAAATTACTTGAGCGATTCCGTTTGAAGTGCATACCTCGCATAAGTGAGCAACGTAGATTTTAGGCCGCCAATTTTGATATTCTGCTAAAACTTCATAAAACAGCCGCCATCTTGAACTCTGAGTCGACATCTTGGGTTTTAAACCGCCATCTTGGATATTTTAGTCGCCGTTTTTGGACTTCGGACAGATCTTCCCCATATATCCATATATCCATATTGCATGGTTTCACAGATTTAAACTTCATAAACAGCAGTTTTCTTATGTTTTGAGTCGCCATCTTTTTAGAATTTCAGGCAGCCATCGTGGATTTTGTGGTCACTAGTATAATTTTCTACACAAAATTCGTCAACCATGCTAAAGGTTACAAAAATCGGCGCAGTTTGGCGTTTCGCATGGTGGGGTTTGGCTCAGTTTTATGTATGGCCAGTTCCACCGGTCCACCGGTGCTGGTCCGGACAGGGGACTCTGTTATGGTCTTCTTGTTTTCTTACCCCGCATTGAAACTATGCTGCTGTGTTGAAAGATAGGTTGTCTGTCAGCTTGAGCCGCAGTTATGTTGGCTACGAAAACATTGCATTGGTGGGATAGGGATGCCACTTCCTTGGGTCCGGATCACTGAAACGGCCCTCATTCCGGAATGCCTCGACCCTCCGAGCCTTCTATCGAAAATTCGTTTTTGAGTGAACATATAGCCTTACAGTTCGCTTTGGTGTACGAAAAAGGCAAACAGGACCGCACTTTACTTCTTGTTGATCTACTCAGAAGAAAAGGTCCACAGAGTTCTCTACATTCTTAGTTTGAATAAAATAGTTGTCTAATATGTACTGTTTATTTCGAATATGTACTGTTTTCTTCTTTAATACATTTTACACATAATAGCTGTCTACATGTTATGTATAAGAACTGTCATGTACATGCTATACATAATAACTGTAAAAACAAATATGTTTTCATGTTATGCCAAGGGTTTTTACTGGAATAATTATTCGAAAATCACGTTTATTTAAGAAGGAATCTGGATAATCATACTACAGGAACAAAAGGAGGGTTCCTGTTCCTAGATAAGACATGTATCCACCAGCAAGCTGAAAATTTCGATCAGATGCAACAAGTTTCATACTGATGAATCCGAAAGTTAGAACCCATCTAGAAATTGCTCTATGATATTTTTTACTGAAATTCCGTCAGAGTACCTTTCTGAAAGTTTTTTTAAAAATACCTCTTGGAATGCCTTCCAGAATTTCTCACAAGATTCCTTTTGTATTTTTTCACGCCATATTTCTTGGTATTTCTTTTTGAATACTTCACACAGATTCCTACCGCTAGTTCCCAAACTTTGGACAATTCTTTCCGGAATTCTTCCAGGGTTCCTCAATTTCGACCGATAATATCTCCTGGAGTTTTTCACGAGAATCCTACATAATTTCTTCCGTAAGGTTTTACGGTATTGATCCCAGAGTACCTCATGGGATTTTCCCGGAGTTCCTCCTGCGTTTTCTAAAAAAAAGCAAAAAAAACGTGGATTTTCTTCCAGGATTTATCCCGAGATCTCCACAAGAGTTTCTCTCAGAATATCGGTCAAATGTTGTCGCGAAATTTCTCCTAGAGTTTTTCTCGGAATTCCTCTTGAAAACTTTTCGTCGTTCTTGCTGGTGTTACTCTTGGGATTGTCCCAGGAGATATTCCCGGGATTTCTTCCAGGGTTTTTAAAAGAAGTTGTATCTAGGATTTCTACTCCAATTTGTATTTCTTTGGAAGCTCATACTTGAATTTCTTTAAAAGTTTCTTAAACAATTTCTGCACGAATTCCTCCTGGGATTTCTATTGAAGTTTCTACTGTACTTTTTTCAAGAAATTTCCGTGTGCTTTCTTTTAGAATGTCTCTCGGGATTTCTAGAAGATTTTCAGCTGGGATAATTCCGAAAGATTCTCGCATGATTTCTTTTGAAGTTTTACTTGAGATTTCTTTCGAAGTATTTCCCTGTTTTTTAAGAAGATTGCCTTCGGCGTTGGTCCTGGGATGTCTCTCAGAGTGTTTCTGGACTTTATCCTAAGATGATCTCCGGATTGCCTTTTAAGATTTATGCTTGAGCTTTCACTGATATTGCTTATGAAATTCTTCAAGTGGTTTTAGGTTTCAGAGCCTTTTCCAGGCTTGTCCTCGTGGTTCACAGGGCTTATTTTTTCAGGGCAAAAATTTTCCCGGATCCCCAATTGTCCCGAGATTTGAATGCTTCTTCTGGGATTTCTTTCGCAAGGTCATTTGCTTGAATCTCGAGAGTAGCTTCGGAAGTAATCCCGGGAAAAAAACTGGGACATCTGAAGAAAAAATTCTGGGAGTTATCCCGGGAGAAAACAATACGGTTAACTCTGAACACCTCTAAGAGTAATGCCTGGAAAAACTACAAGCGAGGAAGTCCCTCCAAGATAAATAACGGTAATCTCTCTGGGAGAAATCCTTGGAAGAACTTCTGCAAGAATATCGTAAAAAACCCGAGAGAAAAACGAGAGACGAACCAGCCAAGGGCTGAAAGTCTCTATAGGGTATCGTGCCACTTGGGCGGTGGCTTCTATATTCGTCTGTTTTCCACTATAACTCAGTCAATTTTGAACCAATTGACTTGAAATGTTGTACACGGGTAGATACTATACCTATCTCACCGCATTCCAAAAATTGTGTCAATTGGTTCAAATTTGCCTGAGTTATAGCGGAAAACAGACGAAAATAGAAGCCACCGCCCAAGTGGCGCGATTCCCTACTAAAGACAAATCAATCTATCGAAAGAAACTGTTGGAAAGTCATTACGGGAAACCACTAAGTAAGGATCGTGAAAGAACTTTGGATGAATTTCGGAAGAATCTCAGATAGTAGTTCAGCGAGATAAGTAGCTCTGGAATCATATCCATTCAACCGCTGCAACAAATCCTGGGAATAACTCTTAGAAATCCCGACAAAATCTCGGAAGAAATTACATATGGAATGGAAGCAAATTCGTTAAAAATCTCTGGATGGAAACTTTGGAGAACTGGATAAAGCCAGAAATAAAAACTTCGACAATAAACCTTTGATAAATTCTATGAATACTTGGAAGGAATTCTGTGAGCAGCGGCGAACATAAAGTATGAATTGCGGTATAGAAATGCAAGATAAAATCTGGAAAAGAATTTAAAAAAGAATATTGGAGAGAATTTCGAACCGAATTGTGGACACATTTTCAATCAAATTTCTAAACAAATCTCTGAAGGTGGGAATTGTTGATATTTTTCGGTGATTATAAACACACTGAAACACGATATATGACGTTTCGGCCTACTGTCTTTCAACCATCATCAGATTAGTATAAATCGATATTCCTGACACCAGTGTGGCTTTATTACTGCTATTTATTAGTAATAAAGCCACACTGGTGGCAGGAACATCGATTTATACAAATCTGATGATGGCTGAAAGACAGTAGACCGAAACGTCATAAATCGTGTTTCAGTGTGTTTATAATCACCGAAAAATATCCACAATTTCCAAATATAAAACTCGACGGTGACCAAACCCCAAATTCCTGTAAAAACTACATTTATAGATAGATAGATAGATTTTTACAAAAATCAATCCAGATGCTCCACTAGGGATTCATGGAAGATTTCCACTAGAGGTTACAACGTGCAAAAATTTCCCGAAATATGGCTCTTGTAATGTTAGTTTCACGATTAAACCTAACCATTCTTTGAAATATTCCAGATTTTGTTTTTAAACGTGCTTCAGATTATTTCCAGTTAATCCATAAGAAATTCTATCAATACTTCTGACTCAACTTTACAGCTAGCGGAATCAAAAATTAAAAAAAAAATGGTTGATAAACGGCTGAGAAAAATAAATTCAAAGTTTTGAAATTTTCTGCCAAATGAAGGTCAGGCACTTAGCATAGGTGTTAATTTAGATTCAAAAATTTCATTAGGAATTATTGCAAAATATCTTAAAATCCGCCAGTGATTTCTTTCTTAAATTTTCTATAGCTCATTCAGTAGCATTTTGAGAAGATATTTGAGGAATTTCCCCAGATATTAAGGTGAATATATAACGAAGCCACACCTCGAATTTTCAAGAGCACAAATCTGAAGAACCGAATGTCGGTTTGAGTTGAAAAGTTGATCGTTTGGTTACCCGCTGGTGGTGACCAATCGATCAACTTTTCAGCGCAAACCAACATTCGGTTCTTCAGATTTGTGCTCTTGAAAATTCGAGGTGTGGCTTTGTCATATATTCACCTTAAAGTAGAAATTCTTGCAAGACTCTCTATAACAGATTCTTCGAAAATATTACTAGAAAGCCATTAGTAGAGTGAAAATTCCATAAATTCCGCTGCATATTACTTCAGGTATTTCTGTAGATTTTCTAAAGTGTTTTCTTACATACATACATTTATTTGTTCAACATCATTAAGACAAGACATAATCAACAATAGTACGCCACAATACTCGGTTTGTGGCTGCCGCTCTCCATCCTCGGTCGCGCCCAATGCTCGCCAAGTCACGCTCCACCTGGTCCGCCCATCGTGCTCTCTGCGCTCCACGCCTTCTTGTGCCAACCGGATCCGTTGCAAACACCAGCTTTGCAGGGTTGTTGTCCGGCATTCTTGCAACATGCCCTGCCCAACGTATCCTTCCGGCTTTGGCCACCTTCTGGATGCTGGGTTCGCCGTAAAGTGCAGCGAGCTCGTGGTTCATCCTTCTCCGCCACACACCGTTCTCCTGCACACCGCCGAAGATCGTTCTTAGCACGCGTCGCTCGAAAACTCCGAGTGCTTGTAGGTCCTCCTCGAGCATGGTCCATGTCTCGTGCCCGTAGAGGATCACCGGTCTTATTAGCGTTTTGTACATGGTGCATTTGGTGCGTGGGTGAATCTTTTTCGACCGCAGTTTCTTCTGGAGCCCGTAGTAGGCCCGACTTCCGCTGATGATGCGCCTCCGAATTTCTCGGCTCACGTTGTTGTCAGCCGTCAGTAAGGATCCGAGGTAGACGAATTCCTCCACCACCTCGAAAGTATCCCCGTCTATCGTAACATTACTACCCAGACGGATCCGGTCGTTTTCGGTTCCGCCTACCAGCATGTACTTTGTTTTTGAGGCATTCACCACCAGTCCGACCTTTGCTGCTTCGCGTTTCAGGCGGGTGTACAGCTCTGCCACCGTTCCAAATGTTCTAGCGATAATGTCCATGTCGTCCGCAAAGCACACAAATTGACCGGATTTTGTGAAAATCGTTCCCCGGCTGTTGAGCCCGGCTCGCCGCATCACACCTTCCAGCGCGATGTTGAAGAGTAGACATGAGAGTCCGTCACCTTGTCGCAGTCCCCGGCGAGATACGAATGAACTGGATAGTTCACCCGAAACCTTTACGCAGTTTTGCACACCGTCCATCGTTGCTTTAATCAGTCTAGTCAGCTTCCCAGGAAAGCCGTTTTCGTCCATGATTCTCCATAGCTCTGCGCGGTCGATACTATCGTATGCCGCTTTGAAGTCGATGAACAGGTGGTGCGTTGGGACCTGGTATTCACGGCATTTCTGGAGGATTTGCCGTACGGTAAAGATCTGGTCCGTTGTCGACCGGCCGTCGATGAAGCCGGCTTGATAACTTCCCACGAACTCATTTGTTTTAGGTGACAGACGACGGAAGATGATCTGGGATAGCACTTTGTAGGCAGCATTCAAAATAGTGTTTTCTTAGGGAATCCTTTAATCCTTAATCCTGAAATAGAAAATCTGAACGAAATTCAACAGAACCATTCTGAACAACTCACAGAATGGAGTTATATGGAAAACTTTTAATGAATCACTAGAACAAGCTCTGAAAAATACTCCAGAATAAGGTAAGTTTAATTTATAGATGTGCATTTTGCTGAATCAATTCGTCACACTAAAAAAACATAAATATTTTTTTAGTGTGGGGAATTTCTTCAGAAAATTGCACATCTATAACTTACCTTATTCTGGACTATTTTTCAGAGCTTGTTCTAGTGATTCATTAAAAGTTTTCCATATAATACAAATACAAATAATTTAATAATATGGTTACAACGTCATTAAAAAAAAACCAAAATGCTAACTACTTCTTTCAACCGTGGAACTAAACAACCAAAACCTATGGATTTACAAAGCTTTTTTCCTTAATATCGCAAAATTAAGACAATTTGCAATAACTTTTTTGGAAACGCTTTTTTGGCATAGACATTGTCGTTCGAAGTCATGGGAAGTAACGGATTAAGATCCTTATTGATTTTTTTCTAACTTCGTCCATAGTTCACCTACATTTTTTTAGGTATTTCTAGCTCTGAATATTCCAGAAGAATTTTCGCAAAGCTTTATCATGTACCGACTTTTTCGAACCCTCTAAGCAGAATACCCTCTTCGAATGAGTGTAATCAGTTTCGTACCTTTTAAATCCGCCCTAATTGCTTATCCTTTGACAGATACGCGTATTTCGACTACCACTTGTAATCTTCCTCAGTGTCAGTTATCCACTGATAACTGACACTGAGGAAGATTACGAGTGGTAGTCGAAATACGCGTATCTGTCAAAGGATAAGCAATTAGGGCGGGATTTAAAGGTACGAAACTGATTACACTCATTCGAAGCAAAGCTTTATGTTATTTCAAAAATTTTGTTCCGAATTTTTCCTTGCAATAGATCCTTTCTTTTGAAAATCTTCCATGAACTTGTCCAGTGATTTCTCCTGGATTCCTTCCAGAGATTCTTTTGAAAATTATTTCCCAAGTTTTATTTTGAACTTGTTAACCGTATTCTTCGCAGATTTACTTCTGTAAACTCTTTCAGAAGATTTTCAGTAAGTTTTGTTTCGGAATTGTTCCAAATATTCCACCGAATTCGTCATCAATTATAACCTCTCAGTGATATTTCTCCTGGAACTTTTGTAAATTATTTCAAGAACGTGTTCATAGCTTTTTCAATACGAAGCTTGCTTTGGCAAATAGAGTAAAGTTAAATACATTTATCTTTATTAAAACATCCCCAGTTCCTAATACCAAATTTGGTGTCAAACTAAGGCGCTACGTTCAATTTTGTTTTGTAGAATTCATCAACCAACAAAAATAATTAATTTTTTGCCCAACTTTTTCTCGAAAACGTATCACTGTGCGTACACGCAACGTGGTCAGGTCACCTGTAAATGACCAGCCTTCTCATTGCCCAACACACACTCACCCTCACGTAATTGCCAACGTTTTTTTATTGCCAACGCTTTGCAGTGACCTGGTGGCCGAGCTGCCATTCATCCTGATGCACCCGAAACCGGACGACGACGAACCGCTGATAGGGGACCACCGATCGCCGGGCCGAACGATTGGCAACTCGGACAAGCTACACCCGGGCGCGGGAGGAGCCGGTGGCGGCGCGGGAACCGGTGCCAGTGACCTGAACAAGAACAGCACCGGTGCCGGCAAGGAGGACGGTCCCAATCTGATCCAGCTGGATGGGTGAGTATTCGGTGGAGGGTTTAGGGGGATAAGCCGCCCCGTCGCGTCGCCGTGGTCTTTTCAATTTCATGACCGGCACTACTGGGCGGGTTTTCTGGTTCGTTCGATGTGCGTTTCGCGCCAACTTCCGATTTGGGTTATATTTGAGGGGATGAAGTGCTGCGGCCGGATTGGTTTTGTTCGCCTGCTGTAATAATGGGGATGGATTAACGATTGGTTACGAGGTGGTCGCGTGGTTCATCAACCATAAGTGGAATTTGGGGAATTTGTTTCACGATTGCCTCTAATAGACTGTGTTTACGATCGAAATAAGCAGACGCATGGTGTTTTGTAATGTTCCAGCCGTTTTTTTCTTGATATTGCGTTTTGAGTAGAATTTGAATTACTTTTCTGGAAGAAATGAAAACTTTAAACGTCTTCTGGAATCCATTGAAAAAAATCCGTAAAAAGATCGTCTAAGAAGTTGCTGAAAAATCTACTAGCTAGAGTAATTCCCATTGCTTCAGAATCTCGTAGCTGAGACAGTTAATTTCTCTTGGGATATTGATGAGGAAATCCTTAAGGTAATTTTAATGTTAAATGAGCAGAAACATCTTTCATGTTTTCGTTTCAGAGCGGAAACATTTTTGGTAAGATGATATGATCAACATCGACAACCGTGAATTGGGCCACCAAATTTTACATTACATTGATTTTCGTTCTGTCACATTTAACCTTTTGGACGCGGAGGGGTCATATATGACCTCAACATAGAAATGGATGTATTAACTCACACATTCAATAAATCCGAATACTGTCTTCGGCAAAGTTGTTGCAAATTGAGTCCTTTATTAAGGAAAATGGGAATATTTGTATTAGAGGCTTCACAACAACCTGAACACCATAAAGTTTGGAGAAATAAAATAATTGGCATACCAGTTGATCTAAAACCTGAATTTTGATATGGGTTATATCAAAGAATAAAAATAGACAGAATGCCCTCTCTTGACTTTTTTTATGTAAACTCCAAGCGACAAGACAAGTGGCGCTCTCTAAGCGTATCAAGGTGGAAGCTCTCTGTAACAGTGTTCGTGATTTGTCATCAGAGAAGGTGGTGTGCGTATGTTTTGATATCCGAATACAATCAGTAACGCACACTACCGTATGAAGGTTGAACTTTCATCCGCAGATAGCGCTGCGGTAGTGCCCCCCCGAACATAAGCGGAGTGGACATTCTTGATATTCTTATTCTTTGGTTATATTCATATGTATTCACTTAACCTTAGTCAAGAATATCAAAAGGTGAAATGTTCTAGGTGTTCCAAACTGTCCTGTAGTAAAGTCCTTCAAATCTACAGGAATAATTTTATGTGTTTTCGCCATAAATAATAGCATTGCATAATCTGCTGGGATTGGTCAAGCTCTTCAAATCTCAAGTGTCATTTAGAGGCACCATAGGGATATTCCAGATCAGTCAAACAACCTTAAAGTTCAGACCTTCAGGTCTACATTCGTAACAGCAGCCGTTGTTATTGGACCAATCTAAACTCTACTTTATATTATTATAAACCTTTGGGACATTCATGATCGTTTCAACTGTCTTATACTTAGGTCCTTCAAATCTACAAGAATAATTTTATGTGTTTTCGCCATAAATAATAGCATTGCATAATCTGCTAAACTCCGTGAAGCTCTCGAAATCTCAAATGTCATTTAGAGACACTATAGGAATATTCCAGGTCAGCCAAACTATCTTGGCGTTCAGCACTTCAGGTCTACACTCGTAACAGCAGCCATAAGTATCTGATATATTGATTAACGTTGCATGATGAATCGCGGTCACTGGGCCAACCTGTCTACTATACATTATTATGAGCCTTTAGGACATTAAGGGTCGTCCAAACTGTCCTGAAGCTTAGCTTATGACAGTAACAGTAGTTAATCTCACAATGAACTGTAACATTACACATCAAACTGTTATCTGTAATCCACTTGGAATTTCATGAGTAATTCCAAGATAGTTTTGAAACCTTTCAGATCAACACACACGAGACGCGAATTGAGACAAGACATAACACTTATCGTTCTTACAATCGTCAAGAAAAGATTAAAATTACCTTTACGTCGACCGGTTTCAGGCCTGATCTAGCCCATCTACAGGACAATTTCCGACAATGGCTTTAAGATCAACCAAACTACTTCGGAAACCATAGCTTCAGGTCTACACTTGTGATAATACCTTTTGCCAGTACGTTAAGTAGTGTTACATCCACTGCACAGTGGGAAAAATCGACCCAAAAAACGGATCTTTTAACGCCGCTGGTTTCGGTACGTGAAGTTGACCATTTCTGACGTAAAAAAATACGAGAAATCGATTGGTGCTAATTTCATTCACCGCACGGCACGGGAAGTGGTCCATTTTGCCCCATTCTGCCTTTTTTCATACAAAAAGAGAATCAAAATGTACTTTCAAACAACTAACACGACTGTAGATCACTGAAAATAGCTGCAGGTGTAATTAGAGGTTAATATAAATCATAAACGTTTATGAAAGATCCTTTGAAATGCTTATTTTGCCCCATATGCCCCAACAACTGCTGGAAATTGTGAATTTTATATAATTATGAATGGATTTTTATGGTTACTGATTTGAATTTTTTTTTTTGCACAATCAAAAAGCGCTTGATCTGTTATCGCCAGAATCATCTTCAGTAATTGTCCAATTTGCCCCATTTTGCCCTATTATCATAGAAAAATGAGATTTAAACTGCATTTATAAGAAACAGATACTGCTATGGAACGTTTAAATTAGTTTTTGTTGCAATTGAAAGCTAACAGTTATCATGCGCATATATGAAAGATAGTTTCCTTATTTTACCCTACATGCCCGTAAAACTACTCAATGATAACATTTTTCGTATTGTTTTGTGATGTCACTAGTTGCTGTTATTTTTAGAAATATATTTATACAAATATGATTTATTGGTTAGCATTAGAATCATTCTCGGTAGGTTACAAATAGCTGTCCGTTTTACCCCAATTTGCCCTGATTTGTTGTCGCTTTGATTGATTGATTGCTTGATTTCTCGCATTTGCTTATGTCCGAATTGATGAACTTTTGGTATTGAAACCAATGTAATCGAAAGGACAGTTAAAAAATATGACTGGTGGGGAGTTCAGGGTATTATCAGCATTAATCTTAATCTAATTTGTGGCAAATATGCGCACAACTGATTGAATGAGGCATTTCAAATATATATAATTTGGTGCTTTAAGACGCCATATTCAATCAGTTTAGTGCATATGACATATTTCATAAAATGTTTATTATACCCTTAATTCCCCATCCAAAGCTGAAATTATGGAAAAAGTTACATATATGTCTTTTATACATTACGTGACAAAAAATCACGGCTAATTGGGATGAAATGGACAGCTGTTCATACCATTTTGAAAATGATTCTAGTATAAATCGATAAACCGCATTTGTATATATCCAAGATGTTTCAGGACTTCATGTTTTGCATCCAGCAACATTACAAAACCATACAAAATATGTTATTATCCAGCAGTTTTAGGGGCATGTAGGGTAAAATAAGGAAAATATCCTTCATATATGCGCATGATAACTGTTAGGTTCCAATTCCAACTAAAACTAATTTCAACGTTCCATGGCAGTATCTGTTTCTTATAAATGCAATTTAAATCTCATTTTTCTATGATAATAGGGCAAAATGGGGCAAATTGGACAACTACTGAAGATGATTCTGGTGATAACAGATCTAGCGCTTTTTGTTTATGCAAAGAAATAAATCTAATTCAAATCACTAACATTAAACATTCATTCATAATTATATAGAATTCACAATTTCCAGCAGTTGTTGGGGCATATGGGGCAAAATAAGCATTTCAAAGGATCTTTCATAAATGTTTATGATTTCTGTTAACCTCTAATTACACCTGCAACTATTTTCAACGATCTATAGTCGTGTTAGTTGTTTGAAAGTGCATTTTGATTCTCTTTTTGTATGAAAAATGAGCAAAATGGGGCAAAATGGACCACTTTCCGTGCCGTGCGGTAAATGAATTTAGCACCAATCGATTTCTCGTATTTTTTACGTCAGAAATGGTCAACTTCACGTACCGAAACCAGCGGCGTTAAAAGATCCGTTTTTTGGGTCGATTTTTCCCACTGTGCACTGTAGTTACCAAAGTAGTTCGAGGAACAATACGCGTTGTTATATATTTTTGAGATATTATGGGTCATCTAAATTCAAGAACAGTTTGGATGACCTAGGATATCCCGACTGGTCTGATACTGTTTTTTGTACTTTCAGTAGGCTTACTGGTCGTGATAGATTACAAATTGTAGCTTTGTATAATGAAAGAAGTTACCGTTACACGCGTAGACTTTAAAAGTTAAACTCAAGAACAGTTTGGATGACCTAGGATGGGAGCAGGCCGTTAGGCCGAAAGCCGTTAGGCCGAATGCCGTTAGGCCGAAGGCCATTAGGCCGAAGGCCATTAGGCCGAATGCCGTTAGGCCGAAAGAGTCGTTGGGCCGAAAGGGTCGTTAGGCCGAATAGGTTGCCATTATATGTGTCTACTGATTTTATCGTTTTATATTGCACAAAACGAAATAAACATAAGAAAAGTCGACGTCATAGGGGAACTGTAGGGGGAATTTGGGAGGCGAAGTAGAAAAGATTTATAATACAGCATCTTGAAAAAGCTTATTTTTAGTCAGAAACAAAGAGTTATGATGAACGGGAACAACCAAAGCTATCGATAGGATAAAGATATTCAATACAGTAACATTGTCAACATAATCACGTTGCGACCACCCATAGTGCCTGTAACCCGGATTTTCCAACCACATCCTACATTTACATACGTACCTACACTGAAAGGAGTAAAGGAATGCAGTTGCAGCAGTCAGTCGGATGAACCGACTAAAACAGCATAACGCAAATTGGATCGCGGTGGCGTGTTGCTACTTGCAAATGAATGTAATACAAATCAAAAAGGCTATTATACCTAACCTAAGAGCATCAACATCATCGTGCTTATCATTCTACCATGAGCGGGATACAAAAAAGGAAACAGTGCAAAGGCAACCAGTTCAATATAGTAAAATAGAATACATTTGGGCGCTGTACAAAGTGTAAGTTCTGCTGCCAATTGGAATCGCTTACGAAGTGCCCTAGTGGACAAAAAAGCTGTAAGCATAAGTGGTTAAGAATAAATATAGCATTTCAGCTATTAAATTTTTCATCGGGATTTGTCCTTCTTTTAAACATAGGCTGTTCTTTGTAGTTTTAATGTTCTACTCGTTATGAGCATTACAGCAATTGAATTTTTCATCGGAGATTTTAACTTCTTTTGAAAATAGGCTGTTCTTCCTAGTTTAACTTTTCTACTCATTATAAGTATTTCAGCCATAAACGTTTTCATAAGAGTATTTCCTTTTTCTGTACATAGGCTTTTCTTCTAGCCTAACAGTTTTACTCACTATGAACATAACAGCTATTAAATTTTTCATCTGAAATTTTTCCTTCTTTTGAAAATAGACTGTTCTCTTTCCATTATAAAGATTACAGCTATTAACTTTTTCATCACAGTTCCTTCTTCTTCTGAACATAGGCTGTTTTACTCATATCCGTATTATAGCTATCAACTTTTCATCTGAAATTTTACTTTTTCTAAACTCTTTCTAGTTTAACTGTTCTGTTTCAAGGCGGAAGTCTACTGCTGCTCTTTCTAGTTTTAATGTTTTACTCATTATGAGGATTACAGTCCTCAACAGAGTTTTTCCTTCTTCTGAACATAGGGTGTTTTTTCGTAATATTACTTTTATACTCACTATAAGCATAACGGATAACAACTTTTTCATCGAAGTTTTTTCCTTCTTTTAAACATAGGCTGTTGTTTCAAAGTTTTAGAGAACTCGATTCAGTTGCACTTAATCTTGTTAATCATGGTCGTACTGGAACTCTGAATTTGTTCCCGGTGTAGCTACAATTTAGGCTTTAAAACGCGAAAAAGTATTAGTGTGTTTATTCAATTAATCATTCAAAGCCAACCAAAATTTCAAGATCGTAGACCGTTTCCCTCAAACATTAAACAGCTTCTTACCATCCAGTTGCCTGACCAAACCGTTCAACCTTACAACCCATTTGGCCTAGTGACCAGTTCGGCCTAACGACCCGACCCGTCCGGCCTAATGGCATATTCGGCCTAACAACCCTCGGCCTAAAGACCCTTTCGGCCTAACGACTCTTTCGGCCTAACGGCATTCGGCCTAACGACATTCGGCCTAACGGCATTCGGCCTAGCGACTTTCGGCCTAACGGGGTAGAACCATCCCAACAGTTCTGATACCGTCTTTTGAATTTTCAGAAGACCTACTGGACAAAATAGATTACAAATCATAGCTTTTATGATGAAAGAGTTACACCCGTAGGCCATAGGATCTAAACTCAAGAACAGTTTTGATAACATAGGATATCCCGAATGATTAGGATACTGCTTATTGAACTTCCAGAAAACTGACTGGACATGAAATCGTAGATTTGTATAATGAAAAAATGTAACCTTTACATGCGTAGACTTTAGGATCTATCAGAGATAAACCAGCCCAAGGCTGAAAGTCTCTAAAATAAAGCGAATTGAATTGAATTTAGGATCTAAACTCATGAACAGTTTGGATGACTTAGGATATCCAGACTGATCTGATACTGTCTATTGAATTTTCACAAGACTTACTGGACATGATAGAATACAAATCGTAGCTTTTATGATGAATGAATGTTACGTTACACCCGTAGACTTTAGGATATCTAAACTCAAGAACATTTTGGATGTCCTAGGATATCCCGACTTATCTGATATTGTCTTTTGAACTTTCGGAAGACTTACTGGATATGATAGAATACAAATATTATCTTTAAATAGCCGTTACACCCTTAGACTTCAGGATCTGAACTCAAGAACAGTTTGGATGTCCTAGGAAAGCCAGAAACAATATTCTGCATCATATTCTACCATTTCTATGCTGTTGAGCACCAAAACCACGGAAATACGTAAAAAAAACTCTATAATAACGCTTGAAAAACTACCGGCATCAAAGAGTTAAGTTGAAATTATGTAATATCCCAATTGAAACAGAACCTTAATTCTCCTGTTCCGTTGCTCGCTTCCGCGCTGAACAACGAATGAGATCTCGTCCTTCCCAGCATTCTTAGTATTTTCAGCTGATTAAGGATCTTCTCAACTGCAGCCAATGTTAGTGGTTCCACTGCTTTTGCTTAGTAGAAGTCACAAGGACGTTTCGGATTGTCCCGTTCTCGAAAACTTTCCACTCAATCGAAAAATAATCCACTCGTACAAAATTGAACCAAATCTTGTTTTCCTTTCTTCTATGATGCGCCAAATCTAACACCATACCCATAGCAAGAAAGCTACGTTGGTAATCGAAACGGATACGACTCAATTGTAACACTGACCTGACCCCGATTCCGAACCCTGAAATCGACCAAGGAAAGAGACCAGAAGGAGAGACCAGGGAAGCGTAAACAACATCACCATTTCACTCGCCATCGGCATCCATTCGATATGCAGTTGGTGCGCTCGAAGTTAGTTCTCCCACACTCCTCCACATGCTGCGACCACCCACAGTGCCTGTAACACGGATTTTCCAACCACATCCTACATATACATACACTGAAAGGAGTAAAGGAATGCAGTTGCAGCAGTCAGTCGGATGAACCGACTAAAACAGCATAACGCAAATTAGATCGCGGTGGCGTGTTGCTCCTGCAGAGATAACGATGCATATCCCTCCACCACAATGGCAATGCAATAGTAGATGATGGGAGCGGGGGAGAGTCTCTATTCTCGAATGCACCCACACCACACCAAGTTTGATCACTTTGAAAATGACACCAGTTGATGCATTTGCAGCATTTACTGCACTCCCAACCCAACGCACCACCTCACTCACTTTGTTATTGTTATTGACTGTCCTTGGTGTGGTATTTGATGACCCAAATGGGCACGTTCGTTTACCCATGTCCCCTGGTGTTGTAACGTTGGTACCTAAATGCGCATTAGATTGGTTCACTGTTTCGAAAATTTTGTCAGATTCTAAAATCCTCAATTTATTTTTATTTATTCCCGCTGTTAGAGTTTACGCTGCGACCAATAAGCTGAACTTCCGTGATGAGTCCCGTTATCATATTCTAAAATTACAAACGCATCACCATGTGTCAAGTAGTCAGTTTACGCCACGACGCATCGTCTCCCAGACAGGTGCAATGGAATTTATAAAACCCAAAACTTTTCCAGGATCTGCAGACCAAATCTCATTGGGTACTAGCCCCTACCTTATCTTACCGGTCAGACTAAGGTTCGAGTGACCTCTGCTGTACGTAGGAGTCTTCTCCATTCTACTCTGTCCATAGCTCCACTTGATCGACCCACCTAGCTCGTTTTGTACCACGTCTTCTTATACCGGTCCCGTCTTTCATCTGCACTCCGCCGTAGATGGTACGCATCATCTTCCGTTCGAAAACTCCAAGGGCGCGTTTTCCTCTGCACGTAGAGTCCATGCTTCGTGCTCATAGAGGACTACGGGTTTATTCAGCGTTTTGTAGATAGTTAACTTCGTGTGACGGCGAACTTTGTTTGATCGTAGAGTTCTGCGGAGTGCAAAGTAAGCTCGATTTCCTGCCATAATGCGTCTCTGAATTTCTCTGCTGGTGTCGTTGTCGGCGGTCACCAGTGAGCCCAAAAGTACACGATTTTTTCAACCGCCTCGAATTTGTGTACTTGTGTGTCGATAGAAATTCGGGGTGGTGGGTTCGGTGATTCCTCCCTGGAGCCCTTTGTCATCATGTAGTTTGTCTTCGACACGTTAATGACTAATCCGATTCGCCTGGCTTCACTCCTTAGTCGGATGTACGTTTCCGCCATCGTCTCAAATTTACGAGTTATAATATCGATATCATCAGCGAAACCAACCAGCTGAAAGGACTTCATGAAAATCGTCCCACTCGTGTTTATTCCCGTTCTCCGCAATGTTAAACAGCAAGCACGAAAGACTATCACCTTGCCGTAACCCTCTGCGAGATTCGAAGGGACTCGAGAGTGTCCCTGATATTCGAACTACGCACATCACTCGATCCATCGTCGCCTTGACCAATCGTATCAATTTATTCGGGAATCCGTATTCGTGCATAATCTGCCATAGCTATTCTCGATCGATTGTATCATACGCCGATTTAAAATCGATGAACAAGTGATGTGTGGGCACGTTGTATTCGTGGTATTTCTGCAATACCTGGCGGATGGCGAACATCTGGTCCGTTGTAGCGTGTTCACCCATAAATCCAGCCTGATATTGCCCCACGAACTCTCTTGCAATCGATGATAGACGGCGGCATAGAAATTGAGAGAGTATCTTGTAGGCAGCGCTCAGTAGTGTGATCGCGCGATAGTAGATAGGATACACGATAACTTCCATCCATTCCTCCGGTAATGCTTCCTCCTCCCAAATCTTGGTAATGACCCAGCGTAGTGCTCTCACCAGTGCTTCTTCGCCGTATTTTAGAAGTTCGCTTGGTAGTTGATCTACTTCAGCTGCTTTGTTGTTTTTCAACCTGCCAACCTCCTTCTCAATCTGTTGGAGGTTAAAAGCCGGAATAAGCACCACTTCTAGCCCTTCTTTGTTCATTCTTTAACTCAACTCAGCACTCCAGCAATATTGTGCGTGATGAAAGTTTACCTACCAGTATAAACGTAACACCCTTCATGAAACGATGTTTAGCATATTCCCACTAAGTCTCGGAATCGAGACTTCAGAAAAATATCCTGAAACATTTCTCCGTTTAACACAGTACGGACAAAATACTGTGGAAGGTGCCTGTTTTGCGTCCCTGACGTATTTTACGTACTCAAATTTTAATGTTCATTTAGCTCAATTTTCTTCATTTTTTATCCGATTTTGATGAAAATTTGACAGAACAATCGGAAATTATAACTACTGTTTCATAGAATGCACCGGTTGGTCAAGGTGGATGTCCGGTTCCGGATTTATACGGAAACCCATTGGGTACGTCGGTTGGTCAAAGTAGACCGCCTTTAAAAAAATCTCCTCTACAACAACGTTTTTTTATAATGGCTTATTCTCGGTAGAGCAATCATTGTAGAATTTAAATATGGCCTTGATTCTCTGACGAAGCGTGTTTTACGAATTGGAATCAATTTTGAAAATTGTGACGGAAATCGGTGAACGCCTAAATGTATGCAATGGCTTGTACATTCATGTAGTTAGAATTGTTGTGTCCAAAATTTGTTAATGTAAACTCAAAAAGAGAACTCAATATGCGTAGCACATAATAATATGTAAAACATAAACAAATCTGCTGGGTATGATTTGATTGCTAAATTCACTACGTGCAGAAAAACTATCAAAGTCTCCCCGGTTTACAGTACCTCGGAATGTGGAACAGGCCTCTTATAGTTCCATATGAACCTAAAGTATCCAAAGACAAGAATACTTTATGATTCAGATGTCGTAACTTATTGTTCCATATAAAATCTGTAAAAAAAAAACAACAAAAATGTCTCATTTGGCCAACTGACGTACCCCACTAGGTTTCCGTATGAATCCGAAACCGGTCATCCAACTTGACCATCCGGTGCATTCTATGAAATGGTAGTCATTTCTGGTTGTTCTGTCAAATTTTCATCAAAATCGGGTAAAAATTGAAGAAAATAGAGCCAAATGAACATCGAAATTTGAGTGCGCAAATATGTCAGGGACGCAAAGGTTAACCACCGGATCAGGCAGTCCGTAGTGATATTCTCGGCCAGTTGAAGAAACTGCTATCGATCAACTTCTTTCAAGTCCGTACATCCCACAAGACACAAAGACACATACATACCTACATAATCTACAAGATCAAATACAACATTGATAACTCACTTGGACTTTGTTTTGACTGATTGCAATTTTCGACATCCATTAAATTGGACGCGTATGCTTCCTGCCTGGTGTTATTCTTCCTTCAAAATATGCGTTCAGAATAAAAATCGTTGGAATGCGTAATGCTGTTTCGGAGTGAAGTACAGTCGTGTATTAGTCGAGTTTTTTCATCACCACTTCGAATGGATCTATACCAGTCAAAAACATGTTCTTCAGCAGCGTTTTGTTTGCCACGTTGTTCGTCAGACTCAGGTATTCGTCGAACTGCTTTTTATACCGGACGTGGACACATTCGCCTGTCACCTCATTAGGTGGCATTAGCCTCAACTTGTAGGCTTATTTAATATCGCACTTGTCCATGTCTGCTCTCTAGATACTGTAGGTTACTGAACAATGTGAAAAGTGTGTCCGGCCTTTTGGCCGAATGTCATTTGGCCGAATGCCATCTGGCCGAATGGTCATTTGGCCGAATGACGTTTGGCGTAATCATGATCAATAGAATTCATAGGATTTTTTTGACATTCTAACTATCGTTCATATTGGTAGATATGTTTCATTCTTTTAATCATACACTGCAAAATATTTTTGCTGGTAATCAGCAAACTTTGCTGATTTTTGGCGTGCTGATTACATTCAGCAATACAAATTACTGAGTATCAGCAATTATTTTTCATCTTGCTGAACCATCCAGCAATTTTGACAGTTGATCAGCAAAGTTGTGTTGAAATTCAGCAAAAATGTTGCTGAAATTCAGCCATTTCTTTTGCGGATTTTTGGCGTGCTGGAAGCATTTCAAAAATTTTGGTGTGTAGGCTATTCTTTCTAGTTTTGACATTGATGGATTAGTTGGCACTGAAACTGTCAATATTTTATCAAAGATTATTCCTTCTTTGAATCATAGGCTGTTCTTGCGGGTTATACTGATGCGGGGAGCAGTGGCATGATCACTTAAGTTCATCATTCTTTTTTCGGCCAAACAGCATTCGGCCAAACGACATTCGGCCAAATGGCGTTCTGCCAACTGACCCGGAACCGTGAAAAGTTTACTTTTCACAAAATAATTACTGGTGATCTCCATAGCCTTCTACTTTGAATACCATTAACAGGTTCCAGTCTAGTAGGCTTGTGCGTTGTTTTGTCTGTTTACCCCCAATCCCAGGATGCCTTTTTGGATTTTTTAACCTTCTTCATACATTAGCTAAAATTCAACCGCTGATGCAGTGTACGTTCAGCGTGCCTGTCTGGGTCATAATCATCATAATGCACGACTAGGTTTAATCACGATCTCTAGCTTTTGTGGTATGTTTCAGTCTTACCCGAGCAGGAACGAATTACTGACACATAACTGCAGGATACCATAGTCAGGTATCATACAAAAACTTGGTAATGGGAGCGTATTCTGGTATTGAAAATAGCTCATGTTGGTATTGTGCAGGTGTTCAATAACTCACAAATCATACCCCACCGAGTTATTGCTTGAGATATTCTTCAATTATAGAAAAATCACTATTTGTATGAAAAAATCATCGCTTATTATTGTGGTATTGCAAGGCCTGGTGTTATTATAATCACTTGCTAAAAGCCAACGTGAAAAAATCTTAAACTTTCCATTTTTCATTGTTGAAATTTCAAAAGTGTGTTGAAAACTATAGTGGCGCTTACGCCAACTATGCGAATATGGGCAGTCCGACGGATGCTGACGAGCACTGAAAGAAGCTTGTGATTTTAAGAACTTTTTCTGAGATCAGTATTCCCTTCAGAGATTTGTTAGGAATTTGCTTAGAATTCTATCCAGAAATGCTTCCTCTTGAGGCTTCTTATAGAATTCTCCGAATCTTCCCCAGAACTTCTTGCTTTTTTTTAATTTTTTGCAGGGGTTTTCTGGGTAGAGATTTTCTCGGATGTTTTTCTGCCTGATTTTACCCGAAGTTCCTTCCAGTATTATGTATGGGATAGGCAACTTTTTTTTTTCTTTCACAAAAAAGTTCAACATGCTGCAACTCTTCATAGAGTGTATCAAAAATTCTCCAGCTAATTTTTGAACTGTTATATCTCGGAGACCAGTTTATCGAATTGAATGAAATTTTGAACGTTTATCAACAATATATAAATACTTGAAAGTTTTATAAAACATAGATACTTTTCAAACGTTCAAAAAAGTTATGATTTTTCTAGTTCTGTTCTTAAGATATCTATAATAAGATATATTAGAGCCCATTTAGATTAAAGGAAGAACACATTTAGTATGTTTGTGCTGTATTGTAAATTTGACTCATTTTCCTCTATATGGGTGAAAATGTCAAATCATAATTTTTTTCAAAGTTTAAAAAGAACCTGTTTTGAAGAATTTTCAAGCATCAATATGTTATTGATAATCGCTCAAAATTTCATTCAATTCGGTTAACTGGTCTCCGAAATATGACAGTTCAAAAATTAGTTGTCTAAAAAATAGTGTTTTTTGAGAACGGTTCTAGCATTGCGAAAGATTAACCAATCGAGCTCAAATTTGTACCAATGATGTACATATAATAGGTTGATAAACAGTCAAAATTTTAGATTTTTTGATAAACTCTTGTGCGCGTTAGCCATTGTGGATGGTTCTAAAAAGTATTTCATTGCGAGCGCATTATTCATTCGAAACCAGCGCTGTTATTGGTCGTGAGCTTCCCATGACGATGAATAAGTAGGCACTTTCATCGTCACAAGACAAAACGAGCATTCACGCACTTCTTCATGTCATTTTGCAATGATCAAGCATCATGACGGAAACTTTCATATTGTTTTGAAATTAAAATTTTCACCTGGTCCAAGCAAATTTAGGCTAGCCGTTGTATTTAACAGATAGAGAGGACATACATTCATGCTTTGACGGATTTAAACAATGACAAAATCCATGAATGTTGTAGTAATTGCCTTGTTTACAACCATGTCACGCTCAGTCATGACCGAAAAATGAGCGAATATTGTTAGACTCTCTTGGTCATTGTCTCCCGATTCGATGACATTGAGAGAGGCACTTCTGTAAAATTCGCGTGATGACCCGTGTTGACGCTAACGCTTTCCAAGCCTGTTCGAAACTAACTGAAAACAGTCATACGTAGTGTTCGTTATAGATGAATGAAGTTATCACATCATATCATGCGAGTGATTTCCAAATCTGACAACTTTTTCAAAACAGTAGAACAGTCTAACAACCCACATCCTGGATTAATGGATTGCGTCCATTATCACTACGCGCGGGTGGCACTAATGTCGTCTGTTGATTCTGTAAAGAGGCTTAGACGAGACTAGCTGCACTAGGTTCTGCCTCTATCACTTTTTACCAACTTTTCGGCGTATGCATAATTCGAAACCGTTTGAGGTACGTGTGAGATTTGGTACTGCTGTGTGCACTTGTACTGTCGTGTGCAGCATAGATGTCCCATGTTAATAAGGATTCCCATAGAACATGACACAAATATGTATCACTCGGCAGTGTAATACACAATTATTTCTACCTTAGATAGCGGTATGGTGTGCATTGGTTTCTATGTTTTGTCCCGATTTATGTCAAGGCAATTGATTCTTCGTTATCTTATGCAATTTCAGCAGTAGATGGCATAAAGTAGGACAGACTGTCTATTTTATTAGGATTTATTGTTGACACAGTAAAGTGATAGTCAATTGGATAGCGATGTTGTGTGTGAGTTGTAAATGTAAAAGACACATCTTAAATTTCAAGATTTTTAGTTCTACTAATTTATCTGCAGGCATTTTTTTTTTGCTAACTAAATTTTTTTCCCATAGAGCTAAATTGAAGTAATTAAAGAATTGATTACGTTTCGACAGAATTCTGAACAGAAGTCTTTCAAAACTTTTCATGAATAATACAGATCTAGTCTTTCTAAGCAAAAACAGGCAACAGGATGGAAGAGGTCTACTTGCCTTATCTTTCATTCCGCTCTTTCTCATGTTTATCAAGGGTAATGAGTGAGAAAAATGGAAATTTAGGGGAATCAATTTCGATAAAACATGTTTCACGAAAAAAATGTCGTTTGTCTTCGTTTTCATTGGGCTAAAGCCCAATTAGCGGGCATTTAATTAAACATAGCCCACCTAAACGACCTAAACATATGCCATCAAACGAAATTCGGCCGTATGTAGTTTGTATAGCTGGCGTGCAAGGGTGCAAATGTTTTCTACTGGACGTAGTATTCACATGGCACGTAACGTCTTATTAACTGTAATATAAATATTGCTTATCCAGAGAAATCTTCCAACCTGGCGGAGTGAAGAAGACAAAAAAGACCTATTCCGCAAACGTCAAACTGCTACACACTTTAAAAAGTATACACACAACCTATCAACAAAAATAAATTGTTGAAAATTTTAATTGTGTTACATACAAAAATGCTGAAACTACACCTAATATAGTTTAAAAAATAAGTTACATATTGTGGCACCAAATGTGATTACATAAACCATAAATGGAACAATTTGCATTATTTTTGAATTTTATGGCAATCACGTGAGTGAGTGCTTTTTAGCGTGAACCAAGCACTTTTGACGTTTACGGAACGACTGCAGCGGTCGAAACAACTGCAACCCCGTTGGATTTTTTCTATTTTATCGCAATATTTCCCGTATTGTTAATGAACCGCAAAGTATCATTGAATATGTTAACAATCTTTTAGAATTAGTATTCAAGTATATCAATAAATATAACCTCAAAGAAATCCTTCAAACGACTTCAGCCTGCATGTGTTGACCGGGGAAGGGTTCGACCGCTTGAAGTTGCTTCTAGCATTTCTTTGATTCCTGTATTGTTCTTATTAGGCTAAGCACTTCAGTAGTTAAGATTTCAACCTTATCCAACTGCACCAGGTAGCTAATTGTTGTATTGTGTGTTTTTTTTTTCTATCTATTTTTCTCCTCACCACGACCAGCGATGAAAACTGTCAAGATGACGACATTATCTTCGAGGACTTTGCTCGATTACGTTTGAAAGGTGCAGAAACGGAAGCCTAATAAAGAGAGCGAGAGTGGGAGCGAGAGCGTTAATCACCCCAGGGGGGTTTGGAAATTGTACACACTTTGTAAACGAATGATCGCACGCGCACACACATCCGGCCGTGTCCAATCGTCTGTATGTCTATATGTGTGTGTGGGGGAGCCATTCAAGACAAGCGAGCGATAGCAGCACCATCGTAGTAGTCGCGCAGCATCAGCAGTAGCGACAACAATAGTCTATTGTGTGTGTCTTGTGGTGGTAGTAGCGGATATGAGCGCGTGCATCGTTTTTTAGCTGTAACAAAAGCCAGACCATTGGTGGGGTGAAGTTTTTGAATGTCCGGAAGTTGTAAGAAACGCTGGTAGCTTAAAATATAAACAATTAGTAGCAGTAGCTACGCATAAGAACGTTTTAACGGATACAGGAGTAAACAACAACACACAGACACATACAACTGTAAATGCGCTGAGAAATAAAAATAATCATGTTTATAGCATTTACGAAGCAGGCCATGCCCGCCTTCGCCTACTAATACAAACGCAAACATAAATAACAACCGTTAGTCAAAACTGTACGCATACAAACAATCGTTTTTCCATCGCCTCCTTTTCTATGTACGAATCGTGTAGAAGAGCGTTTTATATAAACATTTCCCTTATTTATTAATGTTAATTTGTTTTATGTAGGTATGCCAGTTTCTTTCTAGCTTCTATTTATTATCATTTTTATTTGTTTCTACAAAGCAAGATTTCTAATATATTCTTTACCCGTTTCTAGACTGTAGAAAGTAAATTAAAGATAGAAAGCTTTAGGCGGATGTTCGTAAGCACTGCAAATAGTAGGTACACTATACACAAAAGGAACTTGTTTAGGTTATCGGTTCTAACTTCAGTATTGTTTACGTAAATTTGAAACTGAATTTGTTGCTCTGGTGATTCATTCCACGGAACACAATAGGGCAGCAAGTACGGAACGGTAACGTCTCACGTACACATACGCAAAAAATGTGTATTTTCCGATCACTTGCTGTCACAATAGGCCTGTCCAGCTTTTCAAAAATGTTCTCTGATTCTCAGGTCCACCCCCATATTTTGATTGGCATCCTAAAAGAAGTAACTGGTCAAAATTTCAGCCAAATCCATTAAAATTAAGAGGTGCATCAAATCAATTTTGTGTTTTTCGACTATTTTTGAACTTCAAAAAATCATAACTACACTAAAACATGTCAAAACTTAATTCTTTTGGCAGAAATTGAAAGCTATACTTGTTTGCTACAACTTCTCCGAACAACGTGTGCCAATAAAATTGAAGGAAAGATGTGTAATTATCACATTTGTAATCAGAAAAATCTTAAAAAGTTGATTTTTTGATAGATTTTGTTCTGGAATACCCTAATATACGTAATAAGTTGGATTTTTTAAAACGGCTTCATATTCTCCAATGTTTTTTGGTTATTTGCTTTTTTGGCACCAATACTGTAGGAGTTGAGCAAAAATTACTAAAATTCGTGAAAGCCAAATGTGGCCTAAAAACTAGCTTTTCGGGTGCAATCACGCTTTGGCGCGCAAAAAGTGGCATCGCGTCAGCACTGATATGATAGCGAACACCTGTCATCGCGCTTGTTTGTTATCACCCGTGGTAGGGGGTAGCCAAGGCAAACTTCTAGGAAGCAAAGCTACTACGTTCAGTACAATTTCGCGCCACAACGTGATTGCCTCCAAAAAGCTAGTTTTTAGGCCACATTTGACTTTCACGAATTTTAGTATTTTTTGCTCAACTCCTACAGCATTAGTGTCAAAGAAGCAAATAACCAAAAAACATTGGAGAATATGATGCCGTTTTGAAAAATCCAACTTATTAAGTATATTAGGGTGTTTCAGAACGAAATCTATGAAAAAATCAACTTTTTAAGGTTTTTCTGATTACAAATGTGATAATTACACATGTTTCCTTCAATTTTATTGGCACACGTTGTTCGGAGAAGTTGTAGCAGACAAGTATAGCTTTCAATTTCTGTCAAAAGAATTAAGTTTTGACATGTTTTAGAGTAGTTATGAATTTTTGAAGTTCAAAAATAGTCGAAAAAACACAAAATTGATTTGATGCACCTCTTAATTTCAACGGATTTGGCTGAAATTTTGACCAGTTACTTCTTTTAGGATGCCAATCAAAATATGGGGGTGGACTTGAGAATCAGAGAACATTTTTGAAAAGCTGGACAGGCCTACTGTCACAAGGGCACTCAGACACTGGCGCACAGACAATTACAAGGCACAAAATTAGTTTCACTATGGCTGTTGTTGAAATGATATAGATATGAAAACATCAAACTATTTGTGATCAGGTAGCAAACGATTTCAATTTTTCGAACTTGACAAACGAACAATAGTGGATTTCGATTGTTTGTGCTGCTTGAGGTAATGAGGGTAATACGAAAAAGTACATATGGGTAAGCTTATGGAGAGTAAAAAGGAAACTGTCGGCCAAAAGTTTGTGTTCGGACTGATTTGCGGTTACTGTATCCGATAGTGCGAATGAACAAGATGTGTACTATTTAAACAATGTGCGATTTTTAGGAAGTTTTACACTTATGGCATGTTAAATGTTACATAAAAAACTGTTGGCTCTTTCACGATGTTCATTTTTCGTTCGACGTTATTAATCAATCGATCCCTTTCAATGTGCAACAATTTGAATGTCTAAATGGTTTTTATTGGAAAAAAATAATCACATGTGCAAACCTAGCAAACAAATGGTTGATTTTTGTTGGAGCTATGATTAATAAGTAACCGACATCGATTTCCCTCTATTGAAAAAAAAAAAATAAAAAAAACTTCTTACAACTGACTAATTTTCACAAACTGCACTCTGAACATTATTTCATTCAATGGACATATCAATATCCAAGATGGGTTTTTAAGTTCTACGATTGTTCAAGTAATGCGTAAATAGTTTTAACCGGGGGCACTAGATACGACTTTGAGATAAAATGGAACTGAACTTTTTTCGATCAAACTCAATCAGGTACTCCTATATGTAACCTTTATTTCAAAAGAGAAATCGTTTAGTTTGGGTAAATTTTTTCCAGCTGCATCAAAAATCAATCTTTGAATTTAGACAATTTATGGGAGCGGCATTTCACTAACTCGTTTTTAATAAGCTGAGGCGTGTAAATGTCATAATAAACATAAAATAAGTCTCAAATTCATTTCAAAAACTGTGGCACGGAATATTACCAAGGAAAACAAAATGAATGATTTAGAGCCATCGATTTTATTTGTAGGGTAATTATCGCAAAACACATTCATATTGTAACTGTTTCCAACATCCCAGCAAACATTAAAACACAAAACAAAAACTTCAATGTCTTCTTCTTTGATAGTTGAAACTTCTCCTCGTACTAACCTCTTAAACGTCACTCACAAAAAAAGAAGACAGCCCGCAGTAACAACGGCAATCCGATTGTTAGAAGAAAACCTGAACTCTAAATAGTTGAACAAAATAGAGAAAAACATGTTTGGCGTTAGAACTGTTCACCTCGAACGGATTTCACTTAGATGGAAAATTTTAGTCTTATCACACAATGCATACAGAACACTACATACATCATTCGCATAACCAAACGTGCATTTATGGAAAACATAGAACAATGCGGAAGACCATATTTGAAAATTAACTGTAATAAAACTCCTCTTTAGGAAAAATAAACACTAGCATAAAGCATCGAGAGTTTGGAAATCAATTAAACAGTCGAACCTGCAGATAGCGAAAATCATACAATAAACAAAATGTAACTGAACCGGAACCGGAGTAATCGAAGAAGAAGAATACAGAAAAGAGAAACGGAAGTAGAAACACAAACAGACACAGACACACAAACACACACACAAGCATAGCGAAACAAAAAGCATGAATGTATTATCTGACTGTAAGATGTATATTAATTAGTTAAAGCAAAATGTAATGGGGGAGAATAAATTTTAACATGCAGAAGATAAATGGGACTATTCTTTACAACTCTGGCCCCGACTGTCCGCGCGCGGCAGTGTTGCCAAGTTGCAGCAGTCGTCAGTAGGTGGTACGAGACCGGAACTTTTGCAGAGGTTATATATACATTGAAACTGAGGAGAGGAGGCACTCTTTGAGGAGGGGAAGTAAGTTATTGTACTATTATTATTAGGTAACTGCTATATATTGTATGATTTTTTTATGATTATAATGATGGATGAAAACAAAGGATATAGAAAACTGAAAAATGGAGAAAAAATCGAGTACAGAGAGAAACAAAATAACAGTTTAACAAAATATAATTTGGTGTAAAAAAATCGTGTCGAGTTGTTGTTATGGTTTTGCCTAAAGCGTACCGAAATCCGTTATTCCCCGGACAGACAAGAATATCCAAACCAAATCTCAAATCAAACAATTTTGGCAGTCATAGCTCGATGTGATTTTGATGTGCTATTCAAAAATTTAAAGAATATCTGAAAATTTCTACATAAGAACAAATTTCTAGAGGAATTTCCGAAGGAATTCCTGGAGAAATTTTTGAAGGAACTCCTGGAGGAATTTCCGAGGAACTCCTAGAGGAACTTCCGAAGGAATGCCTAGAGGAATTTCCGAAGGAATTCCTAGAGGAATTTCCGAAGGAATTCCTAGAGGAATTTCCGAAGGAATTCCTAGAGGAATTTCCGAAGGAATTCCTAGAGGAATTTCCGAAGGAATTCCTAGAGGAATTTCCGAAGGAATTCCTAGAGGAATTTCCGAAGGAATTCCTAGAGGAATTTCCAAAGGAATTCCTAGAGGAATTTCCAAAGGAATTCCTAGAGGAATTTCCGAAGGAATTCCTAGAGGAATTGTTGAGGAGTTGAGTAGGCGACGAAATACCTCTGCATAACAACCATAAGTTTGTTTATCAAAAATAACAATTAGAAAGTCATGTGGGGGTATAAATATGAGAGCTTACAATAAAGAGAGTCATTCGTTATTGAACTGTTAAACAATCAAGAAGTATTATTGCGATCTACGACATCTCAACCATCTAAGAGGTTATGGGCCCAGATTGAAGTTGAAGATTTTGAAGTTGGAATTCTGAAAATCTCGGAAGATTGGTCGGAACTTTGGGTTCGTTTTGAAGATGGACGCTAGCAAGCTCATGATGGAACGCCTGAATAACGCCAATTACGAAGCCTGGAGATTCAGAATTGAAATGCTGCTGATTCGCGAAGGGTTGTGGAAGCACATCTCGGAGGAGGTACCCAATCCGGTCACGAGCGAATGGAAGCAGGGAGACGATAAGGCCAGGGCGACTATTGCCCTGTTCGTTGAAGATAATCAACATCCGATCATCCGGGATTGCCGAACTGCCAGAGAAACCTGGGAAGCCTTGAAGAAACATCATCAGAGTGTGTCCCTCACGTCTCGAGTCACGTTACTGAAGCGGATTTGCCAGTTACAGTTCCGGGATGGTGACGATATGGAACAGCATCTTCAAGAAATGGATGGACTTTTCTCTCGCCTTTCGAACGCTGGTCAGAAGCTGGACTCCCAGTTGATGGTCGCGATGGTATTAAGGAGCTTACCGGAATCATATGATACCCTAACTACAGCTTTGGAGAGTCGCTCGGATGAAGAGTTAACCATGGACCTTGTGAAGAGCAAGTTGTTGGACGAATCCATGAAGCGCCGAAGATTCCCATCGCGAGGAGAATCGTTGCTGAGAGTGGAGTCCTCGAGGAAGCAAATTATCTGCCATAGCTGTGGAAAACCTGGACATTTCAAGAAAGATTGTCGTGTGCTATCCAATGCGAAGGTGGACGAATCCCGGCGAAAGTTCAAACCTAAAGCGAGAACTGTGAAAGAAGATGACCGTCCCGAGGGGTGCTCAGCGTTTTGCTTCGCGACACGTAATGAACCGGCTACGATTGATTCTTGGGTCGTGGATTCCGGTGCTAGTACCCACATGTGCGCGGACAGAAACTTTTTCAAGCAGTACGAAACATGCTCCGGATTGACAGTAACGCTAGCTGACGGAAGTGAAGTAGGTGTTTCTGGAAAAGGTTCCGGAATACTGCACTGCGTAGTGGACAAGGACGAGAAGCAGGTAACAATCACGGACGTTCTACATGTTCCGAAGTTGGACGCAAATCTGGTGTCAGTTGGAAAGCTAACGGAGAAAGGTGCTGAAGTAAATTTCACTGGAGAAATCTGTAGAATCTCGAAGCATGGACTGGTGGCCGCCATCGCAGTGAAGAAGGCCGGTCTCTATCAGCTGGAATCGTTGAAGAGAAGTGTACCGTTATCTGCTGCGACAGCCAAGCATTCAGAAGATTGCATCCACAAATGGCACCGTATACTAGGACATCGCGATGAAGAAGCTATCCGAAAATTGGTACGTGATGATCTCGTTACCGGCGTGCGAATCCAGAAATGTGAGGTTGACATCGATTGTGAATGCTGCCTGGAGGGAAAGATGACCCGGTTGCCGTTCCCAAAGCAAGCCGGACCACAGTCGTCAAGGATGTTGGAACTCGTACATACCGATTTGTGTGGACCCATGAATACCGTCACTCCAGGAGGAGCCCGATATTTTATGACAGTCATAGATGATTTCACCCGCTACTGTACAGTATATTTCCTACGAAAGAAGTCCGAAGCTGCAGAACGTATGGAGGAGTATATTCGGATGATTGAAACCCGTTTCGGAAAAGTGCCTGCCATCGTTCGGTCCGACGGCGGTGGAGAATACAAGTCACGAAGATTGGACAGTTTGTATCGTCAGAAGGGAATCATCCCGCAGTACACAGCAGCCTATAGCCCCCAGCAAAACGGAGTTGCAGAACGTAAAAACCGAAGTCTCGTCGAAATGGCGCGCTGTATGCTCATCGATGCTGGAATGGGTCACAAATACTGGGCAGAAGCTATAAACACCGCTACGCACATTCAGAATCTACTACCAACCCGAGCTACCGTGAAAACGCCGTTTGAAGCCTGGTACGGGAAGAAGCCGAATTTGAAATACTTGCACATTTTCGGAAGTAGTGCGTTTGTACATATCCCAGACCAGAAGAGGACCAAGTTGGAGCCAAAAGGAATGAAGCTTACGTTTGTTGGATACTCAGATTGTCAGAAGGCATACCGTTTCGTGGATCTGGCAACGAACAAAGTGTATCACAGCAGAGATGTACGATTCTTGAACGAGGGAAAACTGTTGCAAATCAGTCCGAAGTCTTCTGGAGTAATGGAGTACGAGTCAGTCCTGGAACCAAGCAGTCCGAATGAACCGAATACCGACCACGCTGACGAGGATTTTGAAGCAGATGATATGCAATCCACATCAGACGAGGAAGAATCATTCTTGGATTGTAGTCAAGGAATCGAAATGGAGGATCAACCAGTGCTGTTGCCAGAACCATCTGTGCGACGATCGGAAAGAAGCACGAAAGGATTACCACCCATCCGTTACAGTGAAATCGTCGATATGGTGAAGCCAAATGTCCCCGAACCACGTACTATAAAAGAAGCTTTGGACGGTCCGGAAAGCGAGCTCTGGAAAGCTGCGATTGAGGAGGAGCTACAATCTCACAAGGAGAATTGCACTTGGAATGTTGTCCCCCTGCCATCCGGACAAAAAACCATTGGCTGTAAGTGGATTTTCAAAAGGAAGATGGATGAAACCGGCAAAGTGGTTCGATACAAAGCAAGATTGGTGGCACAGGGGTTCACGCAAAAATTTGGAACGGATTACGACGAAGTTTTTGCGCCCGTCGTGAAGCAGGTTACGTTTAGAACATTGCTGTCTGTGGCCCACCAACGGAATATGCTGATCAAACACATGGACGTAAAGACGGCATACCTGAACGGAGAACTACAAGAAACCGTATTTATGAAACCACCACCTGGATGCGATTTTGGAAATCAAAACCTAGTGTGCCATCTTCAGAAAGGACTCTACGGTTTGAAGCAAGCAGCCAATATTTGGAACAAGAAACTCGATTCGATTTTACGAAAACTTGGGTTCAAGCCTTCGGAAAACGATCCATGTTTGTACTCAAAGCGCAACAACGACGGCACGATGGCGTACATTGCGGTATACGTGGACGATTTGATTATTGTTTGCAAGTCCGAAGAAGAGTACGAAAACGTTTTCAAAAATTTGAATAACAACTTGAAGGTGACATCATTGGGAGACGTAACGCATTTTCTTGGCATCCATGTTACACGATCACAAGACGGCGTATCACTGAACCAGAAGGCGTACATTCAAAAACTACTGACTAGATTTGGACTTCAAGATGCTAAGCCATCAAAGATTCCACTTGACCCCGGCTATATACAGACAAAGGAGGAGGAAACGGAAGCATTGCCAAACAACCACCAGTTCGCCAGTTTGATCGGAGGATTGTTGTACATAGCCGTGAACACAAGACCGGATATAGCTGTTGCAGTATCGATCCTCGGACGAAAGACCAGCAACCCAAGCCAAGTTGACTGGAATGAAGCGAAGCGAGTACTCCGTTACCTGAAGGGAACCATCGACCACGGACTGGTACTAGGTGCGGAGTCTTCTCAACTGGAAGTGTTCGTTGATGCTGATTGGGCAGGAGATTCCAAGGACCGTAAATCAACATCTGGTTTCCTGTTTCGCTATGCTGGAGGAATGATCGGATGGAATGCAAGAAAGCAAGATAACGTAACACTTAGTAGTACCGAAGCTGAGTACGTAGCCATGGCCGACTGCTGTAGAGAACTCAACTGGATTCTTCGTCTGTTCGATGATTTGAAGATTGAAACCACGTTGCCAGTGAAGATCAATGAAGATAATCAAAGCTGCATCAAACAATTGAGCACGCTCAACGTCAACCGAAGATCCAAACATATCGAGACAAAACATCATTTCATCCGACAGCTGAAGCAAGATGGAATCATCGACCCACAATACTTGCCTACCGAGGACATGATTGCTGACATGATGACAAAACCGCTTTTTGGAGTGAAGCTTTCGAAGTTTCGAGACCTGGCAAGGATACTTCCGTCGAGGAGGAGTGTTGAGGAGTTGAGTAGGCGACGAAATACCTCTGCATAACAACCATAAGTTTGTTTATCAAAAATAACAATTAGAAAGTCATGTGGGGGTATAAATATGAGAGCTTACAATAAAGAGAGTCATTCGTTATTGAACTGTTAAACAATCAAGAAGTATTATTGCGATCTACGACATCTCAACCATCTAAGAGGAATTTCCGAAGGAATTCCTAGAGGAATTTCCGAAGGAATTCCTAGAGGAATTTCCGAAGGAATTCCTAGAGGAATTTCCGAAGGAATTCCTAGAGGAATTTCCGAAGGAATTCCTAGAGGAATTTCCGAAGGAATTCCTAGAGGAATTTCCGAAGGAATTCCTAGAGGAATTTCCGAAGGAATTCCTAGAGGAATTTCCGAAGGAATTCCTAGAGGAATTTCCGAAGGAATTCCTAGAGGAATTTCCGAAGGAATTCCTAGAGGAATTTCCGAAGGAATTCCTAGAGGAATTTCCGAAGGAATTCCTAGAGGAATTTCCGAAGGAATTCCTAGAGGAATTTCCGAAGGAATTCCTAGAGGAATTTCCGAAGGAATTCCTAGAGGAATTTCCGAAGGAATTCCTAGAGGAATTTCCGAAGGAATTCCTAGAGGAATTTCCGAAGGAATTCCTAGAGGAATTTCCGAAGGAATTCCTAGAGGAATTTCCGAAGGAATTCCTAGAGGAATTTCCGAAGGAATTCCTAGAGGAATTTCCGAAGGAATTCCTAGAGGAATTTCCGAAGGAATTCCTAGAGGAATTTCCGAAGGAATTCCTGGAGGAATTTCCGAAGGAATTCCTAGAGGAATTTCCGAAGGAATTCCTAGAGGAATTTCCGAAGGAATTCCTAGAGGAATTTCCGAAGGAATTCCTAGAGGAATTTCCGAAGGAATTCCTAGAGGAATTTCCGAAGGAATTCCTAGAGGAATTTCCGAAGGAATTCCTGGAGGAACTTCCGAAGGAATTCCTGGAGGAACTTCCGAAGGAATTCCTGGAGGAACTTCCGAAGGAATTCCTGGAGGAACTTCCGAAGGAATTCTTGGAGGAACTTCCGAAGGAATTCCTGGAGGAACTTCCGAAGGAATTCCTGGAGGAACTTCCGAAGGAATTCCTGGAGGAACTTCCGAAGGAATTCCTGGAGGAACTTCCGAAGGAATTCCTGGAGGAACTTCCGAAGGAATTCCTGGAGGAACTTCCGAAGGAATTCCTGGAGGAACTTCCGAAGGAATTCCTGGAGGAACTTCCGAAGGAATTCCTGGAGGAACATCCGAAGGAATTCCTGGAGGAACATCCGAAGGAATTCCTGGAGGAACATCCGAAGGAATTCCTGGAGGAACATCCGAAGGAATTCCTGGAGGAACTTCCGAAGGAATTCCTGGAGGAACTTCCGAAGGAATTCCTGGAGGAACTTCCGAAGGAATTCCTGGAGGAACTTCCGAAGGAATTCCTGGAGGAACTTCCGAAGGAATTCCTGGAGGAACTTCCGAAGGAATTCCTGGAGGAACTTCCGAAGGAATTCCTGGAGGAACTTCCGAAGGAATTCCTGGAGGAACTTCCGAAGGAATTCCTGGAGGAACTTCCGAAGGAATTCCTGGAGGAACTTCCGAAGGAATTCCTGGAGGAACTTCCGAAGGAATTCCTGGAGGAACTTCCGAAGGAATTCCTGGAGGAACTTCCGAAGGAATTCCTGGAGGAACTTCCGAAGGAATTCCTGGAGGAACTTCCGAAGGAATTCCTGGAGGAACTTCCGAAGGAATTCCTGGAGGAACTTCCGAAGGAATTCCTGGAGGAACTTCCGAAGGAATTCCTGGAGGAACTTCCGAAGGAATTCCTGGAGGAACTTCCGAAGGAATTCCTGGAGGAACTTCCGAAGGAATTCCTGGAGGAACTTCCGAAGGAATTCCTGGAGGAACTTCCGAAGGAATTCCTGGAGGAACTTCCGAAGGAATTCCTGGAGGAACTTCCGAAGGAATTCCTGGAGGAACTTCCGAAGGAATTCCTGGAGGAACTTCCGAAGGAATTCCTGGAGGAACTTCCGAAGGAATTCCTGGAGGAACTTCCGAAGGAATTCCTGGAGGAACTTCCGAAGGAATTCCTGGAGGAACATCCGAAGGAATTCCTGGAGGAACTTCCGAAGGAATTCCTGGAGGAACTTCCGAAGGAATTCCTGGAGGAACTTCCGAAGGAATTCCTGGAGGAACTTCCGAAGGAATTCCTGGAGGAACTTCCGAAGGAATTCCTGGAGGAACTTCCGAAGGAATTCCTGGAGGAACTTCCGAAGGAATTCCTGGAGGAACTTCCGAAGGAATTCCTGGAGGAACTTCCGAAGGAATTCCTGGAGGAACTTCCGAAGGAATTCCTGGAGGAACTTCCGAAGGAATTCCTGGAGGAACTTCCGAAGGAATTCCTGGAGGAACTTCCGAAGGAATTCCTGGAGGAACTTCCGAAGGAATTCCTGGAGGAACTTCCGAAGGAATTCCTGGAGGAACTTCCGAAGGAATTCCTGGAGGAACTTCCGAAGGAATTCCTGGAGGAACTTCCGAAGGAATTCCTGGAGGAACTTCCGAAGGAATTCCTGGAGGAACTTCCGAAGGAATTCCTGGAGGAACTTCCGAAGGAATTCCTGGAGGAACTTCCGAAGGAATTCCTGGAGGAACTTCCGAAGGAATTCCTGGAGGAACTTCCGAAGGAATTCCTGGAGGAACTTCCGAAGGAATTCCTGGAGGAACTTCCGAAGGAATTCCTGGAGGAACTTCCGAAGGAATTCCTGGAGGAACTTCCGAAGGAATTCCTGGAGGAACTTCCGAAGGAATTCCTGGAGAAACTTCCGGAGGAATTCCTGGAGGAACTTCCGAAGGAATTCCTGGAGAAACTTCCGAAGGAATTCCTGGAGAAACTTCCGAAGGAATTCCTGGAGGAACTTCCGAAGGAATTCCTGGAGGAACTTCCGAAGGAATTCCTGGAGGAACTTCCGAAGGAATTCCTGGAGGAACTTCCGAAGGAATTCCTGGAGGAACTTCCGAAGGAATTCCTGGAGGAACTTCCGAAGGAATTCCTGGAGGAACTTCCGAAGGAATTCCTGGAGGAACTTCCGAAGAAATTCCTGGAGGAACTTCCGAAGGAATTTCTGGAGGAACTTCCGAAGGAAATCCTGGAGGACCTTCCGAAGGAATTCCTGGAGGAACTTCCGAAGGAATTTCTGGAGGAACTTCCGAAGGAATTTCTGGAGGAACTTCCGAAGGAATTCCGGCAGTCCCATGCGAATAAGACTACTCAGCACTATGTGATCCGCTAACTCTTACCTGTTGATAAATATGTTTAACAAACACCGAATTTTTAAATTCGGCCGGTCATCTTCAAAACAACACGAAGCAAAAAAAAAAATACCGCGTGACAATTTTGAAAACGCAGCGGCTCGCGTGCACAACCTGCTCCGATTTTCCAGCTGATGACCAATCTTTCATCTTCCCAAAACTTTATTAGTATCTTGTGGATTGATTGGTGCTTATTTTCATAATCAACTACTTCCGGTATGTTCTCCTGTACCTATAGGCTGATCACGAGCATTTAATGTCATCTTTTATTTATTGTACTTTGTAACAGTGTAAAACATCTCTACAAAACAATCATATGGCTACTTACATACTAGATTAGATTAAACGAAACATTCTAACCATAAATAATAAGGGAATCAACGGAACAATCCAACCGATCCCTAAACTCCGAGCTCCACTTCCATCCGAGGGACACCGTAAGCCCTCGTGTTTGATAACGAATCGCACCTGGTCTGGATAGCGACAATCATTCTCCGAACATCGCATATACGATGTATCCAGCTGCACCAGAAAATAAATCGAGCGGCACTCAATTCCGGGAATACCCGAGCACAACCCGGTAAAGTTGAACCACACGTTATCGTTCTCCGGTGTGGTAGTCGTACAGGCAAGACCCGCAAAACTCGAGTCCATCGTTCCACAAACTGTGAGCTCTCCGTAGCCGGAGTTCTGAAACTGTATTCCAACGTGATCGGTGTTGATTAGGAAGTTGCGATTGATACGGTAACGCAGTTCCACTCCTGGACTCAGGTACTGTTCGTATTCTTCCCGGACGTTGACCGCTCGCCAAGACTTCCGGTTAGCTTCGGTACGACAGAACGGCGCTACCAGACGTTGGGGAATGGCTTTCAGGTTGGCCTGGAGCAACTCACTGTATGGCTGGGGATCGATGGAGGACGACTCGATGATCTTGTAGTGCTCTTCGACGGGAACTCGACTGTGAGATATTCCTGACTGTTAGAATAAGTGCAAGATTGTATTAACCTAGTGTATTAGGTGATCATATAAATAACTTACAAAATCGGTCAATTGACTGAACGTGGTCGCATCGTTGGTCAGGAATACAAAGTACAAATCGGGAAACTGTTCAAAGGTACTCGTCAGCATTCGACGGGCACTGGTGAAGTCCGTATTGACAATGCGGGCACCTTGCGAGATGACCAAAATGACTGGAGCCCGAGCTCCGACTGTCCGGTAAGCACGTTCGTCGTCCATCTGGTCCGATAGGCGGCGAATGATCGCGTCAAAGCTGTTAGACAGTGACAATGCAGCCGGATCTACGGAGATGTTTCGTTAACAGTTGATTCTCAGGATATGCTTTGCTGAGCAAAAACTTACAAGATCCTTCGTAAGCCGAGAGCTGTTCGAAAATGCTGGACAAACTCTGTGTTCGATTGACCATGAAATCACCCGATTGACCGTTTATAACACTCATTGACGAACCATAGATAGAAACGTCGATTAGCTCGGCCAAATGACTAAAATGAAAAAGAGTTCAAGATCCTAATAATGATACCATTGCAAGATTTACCTACAAGATAATTCTTTGATTTTCGTATTCACTTCGCGATCCATCAATAACCAACAACAAATCTATAATGGGCTTAGTATCCGACATTCCAACCGTCGTGCAATCCTCGAAAGCACTTAACAAATTTCCCGCGTAACTAAAGAACCGATCAACTGCTGCATCACAGTTCCTTCTCATCAGTGAATCCTCCACAACAACGCTGCCGGTTGTATACTGCAAAACCTGCACAAAGTTGAACGTTTCTTGCTTCAAACGGTCTTTATCGATCGTCTGGAGAATTTCCTTTCTATAACAGGCCCTGTTGATATCTTCAGGGACGTTTTGGGTGTCTCCTTGCGGGTCTTGCACCTCATGTTCGTTAAACACCTTCCACAACTTGGTCTTTCTCTCAGCGTTGAACAGATTTTTCAGCGAATCATCGTTGAGCTCGGAGTTCTTGGACAACCTTTCACTAGGCATCTGTTTCACATTGGGAAGCTTACGCTTTCCAGTATTTTCAATAGAAACCACCGGAATACCTCGATTGCTGTAGTACATGTCGAGTACCTGCGATAGCCGAAGCCGCCTAACTTTGTTAACAAAGTATGGAACTTGCTGGGCCAAGAAATAGCCGTCGATTCCTGACAGAAGTTCACTGTCGGTCATTTCCCATCGGCCTTCGTGTGTATCGGCCAGCAATCGTAACCTAGGGAAAAACGTGTCGTTCCAGTTGCCTTGGAGTCCAACACGCAGATCGGTACCCACGTAAGGACCCTGATACAAGCAAACTTCGGCCAAATCTCCCGCCAGTCCAACAACGTACGTATTGTCGATCGACTCCATCGAAGAAAGCAGTTTCTCCATCTGCTTACGCGTATCAGCTCGTTCCATCGTTTCCAAGTTTTCGTATGTGCCCTTTCTCTTATAGGCGGAGATGAATTCACTGATTCGGACGTTCTGAGGTTGAAGTCCAGCTGCAATGGACATAACCACCACTCCAGGAGATACTGTTCCGTATCGTAAGCTACGGCAGGTGCCGCCTTCTAGTGGACATCGTGAAATTGGACGCTCGAATGTGGTGCCTGTCGTTTGGTTCATTTGGGACCTTCGGAAGACTAACCATTAGTAGATATCAAGCTTCTGTACAACAATAAAACAACGACCTTACTTGTTCTGAGTAATCCACGGTGCCTGCGCATTTCGGGATGGGTCTCCAACTGGCGCCGGGCAGCTGGTTCGTTCGTCTCCACGCTGATACGGTTCGACCGTGCTACTCAACAGTCTATGAAGCAGGCAGATCTCCCATGGGCTAAGGAATCTATCGAACTCGATCGTTCCGGGGATATTGGATACCAGCTGTAGGAGCAGTTTGTACTTGGGTACCATTATTCCACGGGTGCTGTAGGGCGTCACGAATTCCGTTTCCTGAAGACCTGGAGCTTTTTCTATGCCATCAATTCGAAGACTACAATAATACTTTGTCAGATTAGGGTGTAGCTGGTATCAAACTAGTAGCTTACCGATGAATCAGCTCTACGCTGAGCATCCGCATATCCAACGTGGTAGGGTTCTTCTCTTCAACCTTTCGGATCAGCTCCAATAGTAGTTGTTGGTTGAAACCCACTGAAGGTTGAGTGAAGTTACCACGATAGCAATGAATCAACTCCTGCGGTATGTTGTACGCTACGGCGGCACTAATCAAACATGCAGCTATTGCAACAAGTTTATGAACAGGTGCCATTTTGCACCGATGACGGTCAAATTCTGATTCAAATGTAGACCATGCAGATTTTATCACTTTCCAATGCAAATAGTTGTTTGAAATTACATGACACCACTTGAGCTGAAAATCGTAGATACTCCATACATCGAATAAAAATAGGGTTTGGTCGCTAGATAACCACGCATTCAAGGTGATTCACTTCGGATATTGAAACAACTAGCTCGGGTAATTGTGAAATGAAGAATAGACGATAATAATGCAGATTTCCAGTTTTAAGGCTTGGTAAAGGATATCTTTAAAAGGTATTCGACACCAGAATAGAACTATCTTTGCAATATCTTAACTATAACTCGAATTACAAAATACTAAAATTTCCGCGCAATAGTGAACCACCTGTTTCGCGTAACTGAGAATTGATACTAAAAGGTGAGAAGAGATATAAAAGCTTATCAGCACTAGAGCATACGCACCAAGCAAGTAAGTATATAGGAGAAGATAGCGTGCCGTTAGATAAGGCCGTTGTTGGTAGGGAGTCACCTTTGCCTAGGCAGGGTGTTGTATGCTGGATGGGAATAAATGTAAACAAATTCTCCACCAAAATGGAACGGCTTGAAATTGAATCATATACTCAAATGTGGTTCATCCATATCACACATTGTTACGGGTATAAATATTTGTTACAATTTTAAGACAGAATAATTGTTAAATGTGTCATAAATTTTATATTGGTGCGTTCTTTGTGTTAAATGTTTCATTTTAAGTTGTAAATATTCCCCGAGTTTAATACACATTTATAGGGTTCTGACAAAATATGAAATGCAATCCAATATTGATTGCCAACTTTCAGGCTATTTCGGGCAGCGGTCAAGTACTAGAGATGTAAGCTAGTATGGGACAAACATCAAATTCTCGCTCCAGTCGACTTTTTCGATCCCATTTAGGTCCCATATGAACTGTACAAAATTTCAGCGCAATCGGTGAAACTATAATTTAGCGCAAGCGGTTCAAAGTTTTCATAGGATTTACTATGGGAAAAGTTGCAGTTTCAAACAAAAAATCCCAGAGGTCGCCCTTTGTCTCCATAATTCAAATCGATCAACGCTTCTTGTAGAAAAATCATTTGTGAAACTTTCCTTCGAAGACCGCAAAACGATTGGATTCCTGTGGAAAAAGTTATTGATTTATTACCGATTAGTGATCCAAAGAACGGCTTTTTGTTTTGTTTTATCAGCAGCACTGTAGCTGCTGCCTGCTGCTGCTGTTTCTGGGGGTGGTGATGCCTCCCGCCGCCCCATGCAACAACGGCAGCAGCAGTGCTGCTGATAAAACAAAACAAAAAGCCGTTCTTTGGATCACTAATCGGTAATAAATCAATAACTTTTTCCACAAGAATCCAATCGTTTTGCGGTCTTCGAAGGAAAATTTCACAAATGATTTTTCTACAAGAAGCGTTGATCGATTTGAGTTATGGAGACAAGGGGTTACCTCTGGGATTTTTTGTTTGAAAGTGCAACTTTTCCCATAGTAAATCCTATGAAAACTTTGAACCGCTTGCGCTAAATTATAGTTTCACCGATTGCGCTGAAATTTTGTACAGTTCATATGGGACCTAAATGGGATCGAAAAAGTCGACTGGAGCGAGGATTTATTTTTTCCATACAAGCGAGTCCCATACTAATGTAAGCCTTCCCTGCCAGGGACTTTAAGTTGTTGAGCTCAAGTATCGAACCCTGAAACAGGATGCCCGATTAGGATTAGTTTTCCTAGACAAAACCAAGCTATGAACACAGCAACAAATGCTGTGAACTAAAAGGCATACTGCCAACTAAAATACAATTCCACACACTTAATTTAATTTGCCGAGGCCGGCAAAATAAATCGCCGAGAATCCAACAGCTGAGAGCTCGGTGAAAATCTCGGTAAAAGTTCAAATTGCCGACTAGTCTGCAAACTTGACAAAGATCAACTGTCAAACTTTGACGAGTGGTTCGGTAATACATTGCCGAAAACTTCGGCATACATTATTGCCGAAATTCAGTAAAATGTTTATTTTCTTTTATTCTTATTGATAAGAAGTAAAATAAAACAAAAAAGATAATTAGGTCAACAATTTTATTCACGCACACAACGAAAAACAGGTACACTAGGGGCCATTTGGCTTTAAAACACAAATTCACACTTCCCCCGGGGGTCACTTCCTCCTACTCCTCCTTATGCACACTCGTCACGGATGCGCCGAGCCAGCTGGATGTTATTCGGCATGATGGTGTGGTGACCCACTCGGCGTGGCACAGATGATGTCCTCGAACAATCCAACCAGGTACGCTGCGCTGGCTTCCGGCAGGGAACTTCGGAAACGCAGATCCTTCGTAAAAAACTGCGTAATTTCCGGCACCAAACGCTAGAACGGGAACTTGCGGATCTGCAATTCGGTGGACTTTTGGTAGCGACGGATTTCTCGCAGAGCTACCGCTCCCGGTTGGTATCGATGCGGCTTATTCACATCACTGGTCGAGGGTGCATTTTTGTGGGCGGCCTTTGTGGCAAGCTGCTTACGGGAGGCATTTCTCAGATGGATTCAGGAGGGGTTTGTTTGGCACGGACCATTTTGCTTTTGGATTGTTCTGCTGGTTAAGTCCGGCAGCAAGAGAGAGAGACATCCATTTATAAATGAATATCAATAGCAGAAATATACATATAGCAATAAGTTTAATTTCTTTACTTACGAGGTAATCCAGCGATGAAAACGAAAAAATCCTTTTTAACGATGGCACCCCAGCAACGCGTTTCATTTTAATATTTGACAGATGTGGCTTACCGAAATTCAGCAACATGATTAGATTGCCGATTGTTGTGGCAAAACGGTTTGCCGATAATCAGTAATGAACGTAAATTGCCGAATTTCGTTATTTTTGACAAGTTATTTTTGATGAACTGTCAAATTTTAACGACATTTCAGTCAAAATAACCTTTATCGATTGAATTCGTTATTCGTTTTTACCGAGATCAAATTTGGAGATTAAGTGTGCAGGATGACTGATGGACCCAAACCAATAAATGAAACCTCGTCATCCTGTGATCGAAGATGTTATCCATCTGGATAACAGGGCACATTTGTGTTATATGTTGTGCTGTGTCCACTTGTGATGTGTCTTGTTTGTGCATTTATAAGGTTCTCTGTGTATCGGGACAAGTTAATCCTTTGTAAATAATTTATTTTCTTTTATTTTTGTAACATGACGCCCAACTAAAAAACCCCGTGTATGCAAATGAAAGTTAGTTGGAAGGATTATAACTACAGTTTTAAGGCCATTTTATTTTTGTGGACAGTGCATCTCCACAAAAGTAAAGTTTAGTTGAAGTAAGATTCGTTACGTGATTTGGAAAGCAGTTTGGCTTTCGGGTAACATTTTATGTTTTGAGTTGAGATGTGTTCTGGGGACTTGTTAGTTCTGTTCACCGCTACGTTTCTGGAAAGCATTGTGGCTTTCGGGTAGCACAACTCGTTTTGGTTTTGTTTTGAGTTTAGGTTAAGTTATTTATCTTTATCGTAGTGTTAAGTATATGGCCTTAACACTATTGTTATGAAGGATATGAAGCATATGGGAGCTGAATTTTTCGTGAATCGGTGAACGATTCACGAAAAATTCTTGCTCAAACGTTGGATTGTGTTACGGGTATAAATATTTGTTACAATTATAAGACAGAATAATTTTTTAATGTGTTATAAGATTATTATTCGTTCGTTCTTTGTGTTGTATGTTTCATTTCAACTTATATATATTCCCATACCTTTAATGCACATTTATAGGGTTCTGGAAAAATAGAGGCCCATGAAATGCAATCCCACTTTGATTGCCGACTTTCAGGCTATTTCGGGCAGCGGTCAAGTACTAGAGATGTAAGCCTTCCCTGCCAGGGACTTCAAGTTGTTAAGCTCAAGTATCGAACCCTGAAACGGGATGCCCGATTAGGATTAGTTTTCCTAGACAAAACCAAGCTATGAACACAGCAACAAATGATGTGAACTAAAAGGCAAAATTCCAACTAAAATACAATTTCAGGATGACTGATGGACCCAAACTAATAAATGAAACCTCATCATCCTGTGATCGGAAGGAGTTATCCATCTGGATAACAGGGCACATTTATGTTATGTGTTGTGCTACGTCAATTTGTGATGTCTGTATATTGTGCATTTGTAAGGTTCTATGTATGCCGTGAAGTGTTAATGGTTTGTAATAATTAATTTCTTTTATTTTTGTAACATGGCGCCCAACTAAAAAACCCCGTGTATGCAAATGAAAGTTAGTTGGAAGGTTTATAACTTCAGCCTTAAGGCCATTTTATTTTTGTGGACCAGAACTCGTCCATAAAAGTAAAGTTTAGTTTAGGTTAGATTTATTCGTTACGTGATTTGGAGAGCAGTATGGCTTTCGGGTAACAATCTTTTGTTTTGAGTTGAGGTGTTTTCTGGGGACTTGTTAGTCCTGTTCACCGCTACGTTTCTGGAAAGCATTGTGGCTTTCGGGTAGCATAACTCGTTTTGGTTTTGTTTTGAGTTTATCTTAAGTTATTTATCTTTATCGTAGTGTTAAGTTATGGCCTTAACACTATTGTTATGAAGGATACGAAGCAGATGGGAGCTGAATTTTTCGTGAATCGGTGAACGATTCACGAAAAATTCCTGCTCAAACGTTGGATTGTGTTACGGGTATAAATATTTGTTACAATAATAAGATAGAATAGTTGTTTAATGTGTTTAAAGTTCAATATTCGTTCGTTCCTTGTGCTACATGTTGAATTTTAACTTGAAAATATTACCCTAGTATTAATTAACATTTATAGGGTTCTGGCAGGATAGAGGCCAATGAAGTGCAATCCTATTTCGATTGCCAACATTCAGGCCATTTCGGGCCGCGATTAAGAACTAGATACGTAAACCTTTCCCTGACACAGACTTCAAGTCATAGAGCTCTAGCACAGACAAACAGACGTAACACCTGGAACGATTTTCATAGAAATCCGTCGCCCAGTTCACACTACCATCACCTGGTGGAAAAGTTGCACGAATCACTGTGTTGTGCAATATTGTCAACAGAAGGCGCTAGTGTGAAACGTCAAACGCATAGGAAAACGATGCGCGCTCCTCTGGTTGTGGAAGCCACAACTATGAAAATTTAAAATGATCGTTAAAAGCGTGGCCGATGGAAATTTCGCAAGACATCTCCTTCGACAGTTTTTCAGCGGTGTTCATCGGAGTTGATACAGTCTTCGCATCTTGCATGTTGAACCGTCGAAGCATGGAATCGATGTACGCCTCCTGATCCAATGATACTGACCCTTTCGCACGGGTGATGCGAATGCCCAAACAGCTCACCGCAGGTCTCAAATCCTTCATTCGGAATGTACTGCTGAGCTTGGCCTTCAGGTTGTTCTTCAGGGCTGCATCGTTGGAGAAAATCAGCACATCGTCAACGTACACTGCCACGAACAAGACTTTTCCGTCCTCGATCCAGTAGTAAAGGCATGGATCAAATTCGGATTGGTGGAGTCCTAGCTTCTTCAGCGCAGCATCTAGCTAGGCATCTAGCTTGGTGTTCCAGACACTACTGGATTACTTGAGACCATAGAGCGCCTTGTTCAAGCGGCACACCAGTTGACGTCCTCCGGGCTTCACGAAACATGGCGGTCCCCCCTCCCCCAAATGTTGGACGTAATTTTTTAACGTTCCCAAAAACGGTGACATGGTTGTATGCGATAATAGTTTATTTTAGATTTTATGAATGAATTTGGACAGGAGGTAAGTGTCCAATAACCCGTGAAAATCAATAGGCCGGCCTTGACAGCGCCGCAGTGCTGCCGCCTGGCGGGAGTCGTATGGCAAACGTGAGAAAAAACGAGACAAAACACGTTTGTTTATACTTCTTCACGCACACGATGACATATACAAATGGGATTTCCCATTGGAGTGAGTGCATTTTTGCTGCCGTCAGAGCCAATATCATCATCAACATTGTTGTCACTTCGTAAAATGGCTCATTAGTGCCATTTACACCTATCAATAAGTTGATTCAACCAAGAGGTTCAATCTTTCCTTCAACTTCATCAAGAAACACAATTTGATGGAAATATTGCTAAATGTATTGCTTGCATTTTTATTGCGGAGAAGATGGATGATAATGTTGAATCTTGATATAATACTGATCAACCTGCAAAAGCGAGGATTGAGGTTGATGTTCATATCCTCAATATTACCCCTCCGAAAGATTGATCCAACCACCACTATCATCCAGTCCATCAAGATCATCCAAGTCCGTCAAACTTTCCCCTCAAGTTGTTTCATTCGATCAATCCAGCAGGGTAAAAGAGTCAGCAGATTGAACGAAGAGCATTCCATCAGTGAGGAAGAGATAGCAATTCACCAACGTTCAGCGCGTGGTTCACGGCGTTCATGGTGGCCAGTTCAATTGAATTTTATGGAATGCTTTGAAAACAAGTTTCTAGAAATAAAGTGTCACGTTTTTGCATTGTAAATATTATAAAGACTTGATCATTGAGAAAGTGCCAATTTCGATGCTTATTCAGTTCCATTAATTATTATGAAAAAATAATATTTTGATAATTTTGGTCATTTACCAAGCCATATTCGATTGTTTTTGTAAGCATTCATAAACTCTTATTTATTGAACAAAATATTTCGGATAAATATGATGAATTGGTAAATAGTGGATCTATTTACTAATTCATCATGCTATTTTTCCTAATGTCTTGAGAAGGTTTATGTGTCTTAATTTCTAACACAAGTTATGAACTTCTACCGTTGAACCAAAATATTTCATACAAAATGTAGCTTAAACAATAAGTATAACAGTTACGTTCGAACAAGATTTAATTTTTGCTAATGTCATAGTGAATATGTAAAGGAGTATAGGTTTGGAAAACAAAGACTGATAAGAGGTTATCCATATTGATTTGTTTGTTTCGCTCATTATTGAAAATGTTTGCTTTATCCGTTATTTTTTTTTTTTTTTTTTTATAGAGACTTTACCCTGAAGGGGCATTCGTCTCTAAGACATCCGTTATTATTAAAACAGGTTTCTCTATAGCTAGATTGATTACTGAACGATAATTAAATTATATGATTTGAGAGTGACTGAGGGTATTTTTGGCAGTTTTTCTCTCTTTGCCATAGGTGTTTTTAGTCTTCCAAATTCCTTGAAACCTATTTGTGTACAGTTTGATTGGCAAAGATGTGACGCCAACTTTAAGTTTATCAGGCTTTAGATAACACCGCATGACGAAGAGAAAAAGCTGTCGAAAATATACAGAGTTTCCCTATATCGTTCTAGCATTTTATGCTGAAGGCACTAGAAAATCGCATATGCGCATAAATTAAAGATGTGATATAAAACATCATAAACCAATGTTAAATATTAAACATCATTTCTAAATAATCTAATGAAAATTTACGATACGCAACTTACTTGTACTTGAAAATGTTTATTTGGCAACGCTTTCTTGTTTCCTTTATTCCACCATTCCATCAATTATTTCTTTCTCGAGGATTATTGATGGAATCACGAGGATCAAACCAAGTATCAATCCAATATCTTCGACATTACCCCTTTGCAGAGAGATGGATCTACACCCTAAAACGAAAGTACACAGCGAATGAGTAACTTGCGAAAAGACAAAGGATTTTTCACTCATATTTGCGTGCGACTGGATCAGCACAAAAAATGTGCTGATCCGGGTTTACACAAATTTGCGTGAATTTTCACACAAGTTTGCATGAAATCTTTTGTCTTTTCGATCGCTGCGTGAAAGTTACTCCTTGCTCTGTGTACATCGATCTTTCCGTGTAGCCGAGGTTCGAGCAGAGAGAAAATCTCCCGCACCCTAAAACGAAAGTACACAGCGAATGAGTAACTTGCGAAAAGACAAAGGATTTTTCACTCATATTTGCGTGCGACTGGATCAGCACAAAAAATGTGCTGATCCGGGTTTACACAAATTTGCGTGAATTTTCACACAAGTTTGCATGAAATCTTTTGTCTTTTCGATCGCTGCGTGAAAGTTACTCCTTGCTCTGTGTACATCGATCTTTCCGTGCGGCAGTATGAGAGAAGTTAATGCATAAAGAGAGAAAAAAGCAAGTGTCCGTGCATGCTTAGCATTCGTACACAGCTCGCAAAGCAAAGCCTTTTATTGAATCAATGCGTCGTCGTCGGTGGGTGCGGGGTTGGTTTTCAGTCCTACCGATCCCAATGCCAATAATGCCAATAAATGAATAAAAACTTATGGCAGCGTCGCTGGAAATTGGGTCGACATAATTTTATGATGAGAGCGGTAATATAACCTATTTTCTATCAGCTTTCAATCGCTTTTTACCGAACTTAACTAAAAAAACTTGAAAAAAAGTTTTAAGTAAATTAAATTTTGATGTCATTGACCAAAAGTTTGTGGTCACCCCTCAAAATGATGTATCGGCCAAAAGTTTGCGATCACTTTCGTAAAACATAAAAAAGTGATTTGTTGATATCTTTGCCATCTTTCGTTCATTTTTAATTCTGCTTGGCTTATTTGAAACATAACAAATGGTACTTACTACAAAGACATTGAACCACACATATTTTTTTAAATTTAGATTCTAAAACATAATGTAAAATTGCCTTATTTTTTGCAATGTGGTGAAATGTGTTAACTTCACATAACATTTTTATATATAAAAATCGTTGAATACGTCAATTTAGTTATTTTCTTTGAAATGATCCAAAACAAATTGAAATTGAACTAAAGATAACGAAGATATCACCAAATCACTTGTTTTACGACTCCAAACTTTTGGCTGATCCTGCTGATACATCATCTTGAGGAGTGGTGGCCCCAAACTTTTGGTCAATAGCATCAAGAAGTAATTTATTTAATAACTTTTTTTCTGGATTTTTAGCCAAGTTTGGCAAAAATCAGTTGAAAGCTAATAGAAAATAGGTTATATTATGTACCGCTCTCATCATAAAATTTGTGGACCCATTTTCTAGCGACACTGCCGTAAGTTCATGTTTATTTATTAGAACATTTGGCAACTTTGGGTTAAGTTTACATACAAACATTTTTGTGAAAGTTTCACCTGAATCATGTTCAAAGTTTCTTTGACTTATTATCTTTTGAATGAGACCTATGGTTTTGAAATCGGGCGCAAATTGGCGGAGATATGGGCCTAAAAATGACATGTTTTTGAGGGGGTGACCCTAAACTTTTGATCAGGAATGTATTGTACATATGTTTTCTTCGACGAAAAGTTTTTAGACAGCCCATGGGAAAATTACAAAATTACTACTGAAAGGTGTTTATGCTGTGTCTGGTTGTTTGAGGTTGTCGGAATAATTTGACCCATGGTTTGAGCAATCTTCGAGAGGATTGATGTAACAATTTTGAAGGTGGGGAAATATTGTAGAGAAAATTGAAGTAAAATGCGCTATGGAGGGGAAATATTGCTGCGTGGTTGATCAAACGGAAGATAGGGGAAAAGTTGAATGATTGATATCAATCTATTTTCGAACAATAATATACATTCAATGTTTCCATAAAACGGTCAACTATTGATCAATATATGCATCGTGTGACTGGCGCTATTGGCGGGGCATCATGTTACCACAATCTGTGCCAAGAGTCTATCTGGTGTTCATTGATTACGCAAAAGCTTTCGATCGTTTCAATCACGGAAACATGTGGGAAGCCCTCAGGCGCAAGGGTCTCCCTGAGAAAATCAGAGGTTGCCAAATTGTGGTCTAAGTTTTATTTTCGATTTTTTGAAGAAAACAATGGGGTTGTAGGAATTCAATCACTGACACTCGTATTTATTCAAAACAAATCCGTACAATGATCGTTCTTTACAACTCTAAAAAAATCATCTCAGGGCCCTGAAAAGGATCCTTCCTGGGCTCCAGCGTACGCTCTCCGGATCTCGCCCCTCCTACTTCAGTGTGCTCGTGTACATCGTAACCGCTTTGGTGCCTTCCGAGACGGCATGTTTCGCAAGCTCACCCGGCAGCAGCAAGCGCACGGCGGTTTGGATTTCGCGCGATTGCATCGTCATCTTCCGGTTGATTTTGGTCAAACGGGACGCTTCGGTGGCAATTCGCTCGAAAATGTCCCCCATGAAGCTGTTCATAATGCTCATGGCCCTCGAGGAAATTCCGGACTCCGGATGAATCGACCGAAGCACTCGGTAAATGTGCGTGTTGTAGGATTGCTTCCTGCGGCGGCCCCCGCCGGATCGTTTGGCCTTCTTCCGATCGTCCTTGCTGGAGACGGACTTGCGCGGTTTGTCCGTCAGTTTTTCACCCGCTGCTGCTGATGCACTAGATTTTGGGGATTTTGCACTTCCTTTCGCCGCCATCGTTGAAACTTGACTGATGCACTGCTCGCTCGGGCGTGCCTGCTGTGCGTTTGCTGCGTCGGCGTCACGTGCAACCGCGTGGCGCGTGGTAGACTGGAATAATCCCGCCTTCAAAACACGACGCGCATCGGCCTTTCGCTGGCGTTATTTAATCAAAATAATAAGGGGTGTCCAAAAATCTTGAATAGTCGATTAATTTCAGATTGGGCGATTGGCGATTAAAAGTAGAGGTTATGTCGTGAAAATTTGGAAGTTTGGAAGGGAAATACCAGTTCCCCATCAGTTTAATCATTATTTTTTTGGTAAATTTATCGATAAAATGAATTTTTCTACCCCGATCCCACATTAAATTTTATCTGAAACGACTCAATCACTAAAATACGAAATGGAATTTCGCAAAACTTAACCTCACAGGCCAATTGGGGTTAGCTGGGGTTGGGCGTTCGATTTGAAAAGGTCGAATCAGGGGAAAGACAGATCTAACGAGAGAAAATGTGTGTTCGAAGTGTTGTTCAAAATTCCTCACAGTTCCTCAGATTTTCTCTCATTTTTACCAAAGTTTGATCTGGAAACAATGTCTGTAGATATATCCACTTATCCGCGAGCGGTAATGGCGGCGGCGGGCATAACTAACCGGTTCGGATGATGACGTTTCTTGGGGGAAAGTCAAAACAGTTTCAATCTCCTCCTCACCCCTTCACCCACCGATCGGTGGCGCCAACCGATTGCGATCCCCAAGAAACGTCAATATTCGAATCGGTTGGTTATGCCCGAGGTTATGCCCGCCGCCGCCATTACCGTTCGCGGATACACGCTAAGATCAGTTTACCCATAAATGAGTAGTTGATTTACCCATATTTGGGTTTCATATTCATTACCCATATTATGGGTAAAACATACTGAGAAAAAGCGGTAAACAATACTCATATTGTTGGTAAAGTGAGTTAACTCAAATATGGGTAAACGTGGTTTACCCATATTTGGATGAAAATTTTCCTGTCAGTCGCGATAAGTAGTTTGTTAAAAGCAGTGGCTGGAAGGAGGAATTCGCAAGTCCGCCATGATCATCGACGGAAGAATTACACGGAACAGCGGCCGCCGCTGCCCGGCAATGGATTTTGAAAGAACGTTCCGGTTAGGATCATCCGAGAGGTGAGTGTTACAGCTTAGGGTCTTACCATAGACTAATTTCTTACCGAGAGGGAAATTTTGTGGACTTAACCACCTATGTTTTTTTTTCAGATAATATTTACGTTGACCGTCGATCGCAGCAAGGAAAGGGACATCCGGCGTCAGGACCCCTAAAGCGAAAGATACACAATGAGATGTTTTTCGTACCCAGTACCACCGTTGCCAACGTTCAGTCGGAATATTCGCAACTTCGACGCTGTCCTCATGGAACAACGAAGTGCACGCACACCAACCGGCCGTTGTGTCTAAGACATCTTCCCGTTGGCTCCGATTCCACGCGATGGCATTCCGCCGCAGCGTCGTATATCGTGAGATCTTCGCCACCATCCCGAGACCCACCTCATCCGATGTACTAGGCTAGGTACGAGGAGGATTGACCACAGCACTGATGCGAGCGGGCGCGCAATTTTATCGAATCAATATTTTTTTTTCTATTGCTGTATTTATATGTATTCGTGCTGAAAATTAGAATAAAGCTTCTTGTTTCTTTTTAATTTATTTTCTCCGCGCATTTTTTAAATTTATTTGAATAATAAAAATTAAATAAGCATAAATTTCAGATAGAAAACATTTACTCAAATATGCGTAAAATTTAACCAAAATCAAATATTTATATATGGGTAAATATTACCTATATGTTTCATATATCCCCATTACTCAAATATGGGTAATGGGGCTTTACCCATAAAATGAGGTTGTGCACTTTTCGGCGATTATGGGTAAACTTTACTCATATTTGGGTAAACTGACCTAAGCGTGTAAGTGGATACCTGCAGTGTTGCGTGTGCTGAATGAAAATTGCAGTTTTAGGGATGTCTTTCAACCAAATTTCGTCGATCATCGACAAAAAAGGTAACTCAGAATCTCTAAGAGTTGCTCTCGTTTGCACAATGTCTCGCTCCTAGCATAAAATCTAAGGACCTTATATCACAGACAAACAGACGTAACACTTCGAACATTTTTCGATTCAAATCATAGTCACGGAAACATATTCGCCCAATGCTAAACTGACTATGTTTGGCTGACCACCAACTAGGTGGCGGTAGTGAGCAAACGTCAAACTCGAACAAAAACGATGCGAGCGCCACGGTTGGGCAGTTGGCCAACTATCCAATTTTGAAAAAGACCGGTAAATCGGTGTACGATGGGAATTATGGGGCAAGACACTGTGCAAACAGGTGCAAACGAGAGTAACTCTGAGAAATTCTGAGTAAATGTTTTCACCAATGATCGACGAAATTTGTTGAAAACACCCCTAAAACTGCAAGAATAGCGAGATATCGGGCAATATTGTTTTGATTTTGCGATAAATCAGGCAACACCCATGTAAAAACGCGAGCAATCCGGAGGAATTCTGAGCAACTTTGTGACGGAAAATTTACTCTCCAGCACAGTGTCTTGCCCCAAGGAATTATCAGAGTGTGACGTCTGTTTGTCTGTGCTTATATGAACTATTAATTGTGTCTACCCATGAAAAAATGGTTATATCTGTTTTGTAATAGGCTCCTAAAGTCCTATCGGGATTCTTGTTTTAAACCACAATACAGTCATGACTCGCTGGTTGGGGGCTTAATAGTTGGGTGGCTTTTTAGTTGGGGCTCCGTTAGTTGAGCGGTCACCCAACTAAAAAGCACCTGGATGTCATAATTGGGTTTTTGAATTTTGAAAAATGTATCGATTTTTTGATTTTATATGAAAGAGCACATTTTTCTGAGTCACTATGATTTTTTTCAGATTTTTAGTACTTTGTTTTGATACCTAAAATCAATTTCAAAGAGATTTTTTGAAATCATCTTTTGACAGGTGGGCAACTGTTTGACAGCTCCGCCCAGTACAAACTGCGACGAGGGGTGATTCGACAAATCGCTCCCATACAAACTTCAAATTGATTTTTAAATAGGTTCCCGGGCTCCAAAATTCATGAAAATTTGGATTTCGGCTCAGTTTGACATGCAGATTCAGAATATCGAATTATCTCAACACCGTTAAAGAAGCCAATTCAATGTCAAACTGAAAATGACAACCAATCTGTAATTCCGAGGGGCGAGCTAATGAGTTTTTGGTTTCTTAAACTTCTAGATTGAGTTTAAATAAGGGCGCCCTTATTTAAACTCAATCTAGACTTTACTGATAATCGAGAAGAATTTCTATTTCATATTTCTTTAAAAAAAACAATATGTACAATTACTTCGAAACAAATGCAAAACATCGGCAATCTTTATTTTGTCGATCATTGAAAGCGTTTTGTGTTGCATTTTGGTCTATATTTTCACTTCACCGACTAAAAATGGGTGAAAATCAAGGGGTAGTCACTCTACACATTTTATTTGTGCCAACGGTGCCTAGCAGTGTGCACTGGTGTGCCTTAGTGTGCCGAGGTGCTGAGGTGCCGAGGCTCCAAAATGTATTATGGTGACTGCTATAAAAAAGCGGCGCCGCACTGGCATTTTGTTCTTAGCAACCGTGGAATTTATAGTACTTAATTGTTTTTGCTTTTTCCTAAACTGTCAACGAAAATACGTGCAGGATATTTTTTTCAAATTCGAAGAGAACTTGCTAATTGTATTCTTTCTAATTTTAGGTTAATGGCATTTGGACTTACATATATTGACGCAAGCACAGGATTGAACCTAACACCCGATTTTACTATTGTTCAACTCGTCCTCGCAACTTCCGCGATAAGCTTGTCTTCCAAAACTGGATTCTGTAGCGAAGAAATACCCAAGATTTTACAAAGATTTCCAATGTTTTCCTGGCCTAGCACTATCCAGCAGGATTCACCAAGTGAGAATGAAAGACCACAAATAAAACGGCATCGCTGTAACATCCCAAAAGTTCAATCCCAGCGAGAAGAGCTGCACAAGCTCCAGCCTTCCGGTCTGAGTTTTTGGAATGTTTCTTTTGGAAAATTTAAAGAATTCATCTTATGTTGTATTTTTACTTATAAAAACAAAACTTTTGAACAATTTATTAGTTGTCCCGGGTTTACATGATCTAACTACTTTTCGATTATGAACGTTCAAAATATTTCACACCGTAATCGGAACGTTGTCTTTGTATTGCCTGGATTGGTTGGACCTGCAGAGCAGGGAAGGTCTAGTGTAGATGGACGTCTAGCTTGCCTGCTTTTGGAATGGATTGAGATGGCTGGTTTAAGGCTTGTACGTAAATCGAATGCTGGACCGCTTAAGAACGAAACCGATAAGCGCAATGAGGGCCTCCAGATCTTGGGGCAAGACACTGTGCTGGAGAGTGCATTTTCCTTCACAGAGTTGCTCAGAATTTCTCTGGATTGCTCCCGTTTTTGCTTTAGTGTTGCCTGATTTATCGCAAAATCAAAACAATATTGCCCGATATCTCGCTTTTCTTGCAGTTTTAGGGGTGTTTTTCAACAAATTTCGTCGATCATTGGTAAAAAGAGTTACTCAGATTTTCTCAGAGTTACTCTCGTTTGCACAGTGTCTTGCCCCTAGCTCCAGATCTAGCTTCTGTCCGGGAAGTGACAGTACTGACAGTAAGAAGTGTCTTGAACAGCATCAATAGAAACGATAATTTGGTACCGGAATGGCAAACTGAATCGTTAATGCTGTAGATTAAACAATGCATTTAAAAATCTACAAATGGGGATGATAGAGGAAACCAGAGGGACTAACTTTCATTGCTTTCAAAGTTATCAGTAATGTAAGCTAACCACGAAAGCTGCCTTAGGTTCATTTCTGCGTCCAAACGCCATTAGCCTTGAATAAGAAATAATATAATTAAAATTGATACATACAAATCAATCAACCTGAAAATTCTGATGATGACAGATAATTTATTTACTTCGGAATCAAGGTTTGCTGGGATTGGCACATATATTGTCAAATTTATTTATAGCATCCGTCATTATGGCATCTGTGCCACCCGGTGCCACTGGTGTGCCTGGTGTGCCCAAGGCACACTGTGTAGAGTGACTACCCCTTGGTGAAAATAATTATTTCTCGCATTAGCTATATATGTATCTTGCAAAACGTATTAGTTTTGCTCTAAATGTAAAACAAATTGAAACATTCTACTTTTCACTGCCAACCTAAACATGATTTAAAAAAAAAACAATGCGCACGCCCCTTGTGCTGCTGTCACTTCACCCAACTAGCGAATCGAATTCGTTGGTTGGGTGGAGGTTGTGGCTCAACCAGCGGGTTCCGACTGTATATGGTTCAAGAGTACATATTTACTCAATTTTTAACGTTTTTATTAACCGTAGTTGAAAATATATAATTTTTATTTTTTTAGCCTTTTGTCTCGTCCCTAGCTTATAACACAAACTTTGAGTGATTTTTTTCACCGTGTATGTCAGATAGGAACATTTTTGTAATCCCAGTGCGAAAAATGTTGAGCTCAGTCACACAAGGTTGACCTCAAATGTCAAAGTAGAACTATTTACCATTTTACTTATTTCAAATTTTCTCATTATTCCTTTGTTTTTCAAGTTCGAGTAAAGTACAATTCCGATTAGAATACCATGCTTGATCGTATTAGCCAATATAAGCGAGATTTCGTCTTTAATTTTAGGACCCTATTGTACTTTACTCGAACTTGAAAAACAAAGGAATAATGAGAAAATTTGAAATAAGTAAAATGGTAAATAGTTCTACTTTGACATTTGAGGTCAACCTTGTGTGACTGAGCTCAACATTTTTCGCACTGGGATTACAAAAATGTTCCTATCTGACATACACGGTGAAAAAAATCACTCAAAGTTTGTGTTATAAGCTAGGGACGAGACAAAAGGCTAAAAAAATAAAAATTATATATTTTCAACTACGGTTAATAAAAACGTTAAAAATTGAGTAAATATGTACTCTTGAACCATATATTGTGGTTTAAAACAAGAATCCCGATAGGACTTTAGGAGCCTATTCCGATTAGAATACCATGCTTGATCGTATTAGCCAATATAAGCGAGATTTCGTCTTTAATTTTAGGACCCTATTCTGAGTAACTCTTTTTACCAATGATCGACGAAATTTGTCGAAAAACACCCCTAAAACTGCTAGAAAAGCGGGATATCGGGCAACATTGTTTTGTTTTTGCGATAGTATCAGGCAATACTCAAGCAAAACGGGAGCAATCTGGAGAAATTCTGAGCAACTCTGTGAAGGAAAATGTACTCTCCAGCACAGTGTCTTGCTCCAAGATTCTGAGCAACTCTGTGAAGGGAAATGTACTCTCCAGCACAGTGTCCTGCCCTTGGGGCAAATCAAAACAATGTTGCCCGATATCTCGCTTTTCTTGCAGTTTTAGGGGTGTTTTTCAAGGAATTTCGTCGATCATTGGTGAAAAGAGTTACAGTAGACGTTCGATAACTGCAACATGTTTACGTTTCACTTAGCGAACGAAATTCGGTAACTGCAACGACTGACAGATGTCAACAAGTTGTCAAACGACAAAAAATAACCGTGAATGTGATCCGACTGTTCATTTGGGCTAACATGGCGCACCATTTTGACGTTTGGCGGTGCGATAACTGCAAATTTGTTGCACTTACCGGACTTGCAGTTAAAAAGCATTGCAGTTAACCGTTTGCACCGACCGAACGTCTACTGTACTCAGAATTTCTCAGAGTTACTCGCGTTTGCACAGTGTCTTGCCCCTAGGTTGTAACAATAAAATTTATCGTATTTTTATGATATTTTTTATCAGGGGAACCGAAGCATGTTTTGTGCGAGCCGCCGTCATTTGTTTCGATCGGCATCATAAACAAATTTCGATTTTTGTGTGGAGCGATTCAGTGTGGGTAACCCGGCTCGGACTTGGTGAACATCTAGGTGAACATTATTGACAAGAAAAATATTGACAATACTTCTGTCGTCTGGGGCCCGCTTTAGATCTGTCTTGCCCCTACACGGAGAGATTGGAAAATGCTAAAATGTATAAAATCTTTACTAAAACCATATTCGATCTGCCCACCCTTTGGAATGCATATTTTTGTGGTTATTCACTCAATGCATACATTGGTGTTTTGCCTTGGAATGCATATGTCAAACATATTTGTCGATGCATATTTGATTTTTGTTGTTTTTAAATAAGCAAAACAGAAAAGAACAAAACAAAACTTTTAGCATCATAAAAAAGAAAAACAAAACTTTATCCAGCTTTCCACGCTCGCCATAATGGCGGATGCTATAAAAATGTTTGACAAGAACTGTGCCCCACACTGAACTGAAATTAGAGAAAATATTCTCAGCAAGCTGCGCTTTCTAAAAATAACCGTTTTGTTGTTTGCTGTCAGAGGTGATTTTTCGCAGAATTTTTAAATTCTAATATTCCCAAGATTATTTCCGATATTTTTTTTTATTTCAGGAAATGTTGCTTCGGTTTCAATATTCGCATTCCTAAAACTGATGAACTCAACCCACTTACCTTCAACAATCCTAAATAAATTGATTTCATTTTCCAAGCATGTCGTGTTAGCGTTAATGTTTAACTTTACTATCCTCTACCACTTACAAAACCCATCCGTATGCAGTTTTCAGTTTGCAGGCCATCACGGTTCATCCTGGCATTCATTTGGCTTGAATAACTACAAAGGATCTGGTGACCCAACGCTGCTTACCGAGAATGTTATGGCTGGCAAACCAAAGAACGTTTATAGATGTAGGCTTCGGATATACGACGGGAAAAATTAGTTTGGGTATTTGAATCATTAATGGTCTATTCTTATTACGTAGAATCGGGACCGGGTCGAGCACGCAGAGTGATTGCTTTCGTTGGAAAGAAATCTATGCCACGGGTCTAGCCATGGCTCGGCTGGGGCTTGACCCGGTCGCGGTCCGGGGTAATGAGAATAGCACTTCAGGCTGCCCTTTTCAGTTAATTAAAGACAGAAATAACCATCCCCCCGCCACCCCGTCCTGCCTGCCATCTAGGCCTCTCAGTTGAGGTCAGTACCCGTTCACTATTTACACACCCATCGAAGTACATTTCCTCTCTGTTCATACCCCAGTATGGAAATGTCTTCCGTGATCTTCAGAGGCTCAAACCCGTAAATTCTGCAAATATGTACCTGTACACCCTGGGGGTTTGAATCGACAATCGGTGCCTGCCGAAATATTTGTTAGTTCTGGTGCCGAAAACAACCAAACCAGCTTTCCAACCACGGAAAAATGTACCGAGTAAGACTTCCTGGTAGTTTAGATGACAATCAGTAGGCATCTAAGAGAAGAATCTTGTTATTTTTCGATACATATGTGTTTTTAGGAGGTCTGGTAAGAACTTGTGTTATTTTTTATGATTCAAAATAGATTTGAGGAGATTTTTGTTGATTAGTAATTTATGAGTATTTTTAAGGAGAAATTCTGGGCTTCAAAATAAAAATCGCTGCACAGACCGGAGACCGATGAAAATGCACGTTTCTGACTCCATCTCATCAAAAATTATTCCATCGGGCAATGATCCTGATTCATCTTCAGTTACATTAAACCTAAAATAAAAATCCAATTAACTAACAGAGCTAAAATAGCAATTAAATTGAAAATCCTTCGGTATCGCCGTTTTGAATCTTTTATAAATCAGCGGTTGGTTAGGTGACATCAAAATCAACAAACACATTTTGGCAAACTCAAGGTTTACTGAGAATTTGTTTTAAAATTTCAGTTCAGTGCGCAGGGCACAGTTCTTGTCATTTTTTTTATAGCATCCGCCATTATGGTAAAAATGGAAAGCTGGATTTTATTTCTCACTTAAGTTAATCAACATAATACAATATAAATACTTCACTGATAATCAGCTGGAGCCGACATTCTTATATCTAAAACACTCGCAGGAGATATGATCGCTGTCTTCTCCACTTTCGTCGTAGTTCCGTCGCCGTCATAGTTCCATCACGACGGTGATGTCCGTCGACGTCGTGATTCCTCCACTGATGAATATACCGCATTTAGTTCACTACTGGACTGCGAACTGCGACTTTATAAGTGCGAAAACGTAAATAAAAGTGCGCGATTGCATCAAATCAGGTTGATGTCTTCGGCGCACTATTTCTTCAATCTATGGAGAACAAGTGCTCTGAAGACACCGAGTTGATTTGATGCAATCGCGCACTTTTATTAGCGTTTTCGCACTCGTGAAAACTAGTGCGATAGTCCAGTGGTGAACTAAATGCGCTATATTATGCCATTTACATTTCCCGCGATGGTCTCCGGATCCGCTGGGTGAATACGTCTTTGAAAATATCCTTCCGAAGATGATGAATTCTGTAGCGAATGTACAACTATTTCTGGAGCTCGATTTGAAAAGGTCGTATGTACTTTTGTCGATTAAAAATTCGATCAGTTGGATTCGCTTATTATAGCAAAAACCGTTGAAATTGAACAAAGTTGATACATACAGCAGAATCATCACAAAACAGGCTTTACGTTCCATCATTAAAAGTCTCAAAAATATCTTCCCTATTGCTACAATTACCAAAATAAACTGATCGTATTTTATATCGACAAATGTACATACGACCTATTCAAATCGAGCTCCAGATTTGGTAATAGGGTCCTAAAATCAAAGACGAAATCTCGCTTATATTGACTAATACGATCAAGCATGGTATTCTAATCGGAATTGTACTTTACTCGAACTTGAAAAACAAAGGAATAATGAGAAAATTCGAAATAAGAAAAATGGTAAATAGTTCTACTTTGACATTTGAGGTCAACCTTGTGTGACTGAGCTCGACATTTTTCGCACTGGGATTTCAAAAATGTTCCTATCTGACATACACGGTGAAAAAAAATCACTCAAAGTATGTGTTATAAGCCAGGGACGAGACAAAAGGCTAAAAAAAATAAAAATTATATATTTTCAACTACGGTTAATAAAAACGTCAAAAAATGAGTAAATATGTACTCTTGAACCATATATTGTGGTTTAAAACAAGAATCCCGATAGGACTTTAGGAGCCTATTCAAATCATGATCAAAAATATGTCACTTCTACTTACTGCAAATGGAAGGATCGTGACCTATGATGCTCGTGGGATTCCAGTGGATCGGGACACAACGCAGTTATTTGCTTATTTCAAGCAACTCGCGAGGCGAAACAAAAAATGTATCAGCGCAAATTATTTTTCCACTATTTAACAATGGCGGTTGACGATTTCAATATTTTTCCAAGTCCCAAGACTAACATTTTTGTTCGGATATTCACGGAAATATATAAATATCATAAATGCAACAGAGTGCATATTTTATATAAAGTTATGCATACTTTTTATGCATTGCAAAATTTAAAATGACAAAATGAAAAAAATATATTATTATTTACTTGGGGCAAGACACTGTGCTGGAGAGTGCATTTTCCTTCACAGAGTTGCTCAGAATTTCTCTGGATTGCTCCCGTTTTTGCTTTAGTGTTGCCTGATTTATCGCAAAATCAAAACAATATTGCCCGATATCTCGCTTTTCTTGCAGTTTTAGGGGTGTTTTTCAACAAATTTCGTCGATCATTGGTAAAAAGAGTTACTCAGATTTTCTCAGAGTTACTCTCGTTTGCACAGTGTCTTGCCCCTAGCTCCAGATCTAGCTTCTGTCCGGGAAGTGACAGTACTGACAGTAAGAAGTGTCTTGAACAGCATCAATAGAAACGATAATTTGGTACCGGAATGGCAAACTGAATCGTTAATGCTGTAGATTAAACAATACTTAAAGATTGTAGATTAAAGAATACTTAAAGAAATTGCACGGGAATTCCCCCAGGAGTTCCTCAAGAACATCCGCAGGAGTTTCTCGGAAATTCCTCCAAGTATTCTACGAAAACACCTCCAGGAAGATCTTCGGGGGATTCCTCCAGGAAGTCCTTCGGGGATACCTCCAGGAAGTCCTTCGGGGATTCCTCCAGGAAGTCCTTCGGGGATTCCTCCAGGAAGTCCTTCGGGGATTCCTCCAGGAAGTCCTTCGGGGATTCCTCCAGGAAGTCCTTCGGGGATTCCTCCAGGAAGTCCTTCGGGGATTCCTCCAGGAAGTCCTTCGGGGATTCCTCCAGGAAGTCCTTCGGGGATTCCTCCAGGAAGTCCTTCGGGGATTCCTCCAGGAAGTCCTTCGGGGATTCCTCCAGGAAGTCCTTCGGGGATTCCTCCAGGAAGTCCTTCGGGGATTCCTCCAGGAAGTCCTTCGGGGATTCCTCCAGGAAGTCCTTCGGGGATTCCTCCAGGAAGTCCTTCGGGGATTCCTCCAGGAAGTCCTTCGGGGATTCCTCCAGGAAGTCCTTCGGGGATTCCTCCAGGAAGTCCTTCGGGGATTCCGGCAGGATTTTTTTCAAGGATTTCTCCAGGAATTCATTCAGGGATTCCTCCAGGAATTCTTTCAGGATTTTTTTCAGGGCTTTCTCTAGGAATTCTTTCAGGAATTCCTCTAGGAATTCTTTCAGGAATTCCTTCAGGAATTCTTTCAGGAATTCCTTCAGGAATTCTTTCAAGAATTTCTCCAGGAATTCTTTAAGAAATTCCTCCAGGAATTCTTTCAGGGATTCCTCCAGGATTTTTTGCAGGGATTTCTCCAGGAATTCTTGCAGGGATTCTTCCAGGAATTCTTGCAGGGATTCCTCCAGGAATTCTTCCAGGAATTCCTCCAGGAAATCTTCCAGGAATTCCTCTAGGAAATCTTCCAGTAATTCCTCCAGGAATTCTTCCAGGAATTTCTCCATGAATTCTTTCAGGGATTCCTCCAGAAAATTTTCCAGGGATTCCGGAGGAATCTCCGGAGGAATTCCTGGAGGAATTCCTGGAGGAATATCCGGAGGATGTCCTGGAGAAATCTCCGGAGGAATATCTGGAGGAATCCCCGGAAGAATTTTTGGAGCAATCCACGTAGGAATTCCTGGAGGAATCCCAGGAGGAATTCCTGGAGGAATCCCCGGAGGAATTTCCATAGGAATTCAAGGAGGAACCGCCGGAGGAATTCCCATAGGAATTCCAGGAGGAATCCCCGGATGAATTTCTGGAGGAATCCTCGGAGGAATCCCCGGAGGAATTCCCATAGGAATTCCTGGAGGAATCTCCGGAGGAATTCCTGGAGGAACACCCGGAGGAATTCCTGGAGGAATTCCCGGAGGAATTCCCGAAAGAATCCCCGGAGGTATTCCTGGAGAAATCCCCGGAGGAATTTCTGGAGGAATCCCCGGTGGAATTCCTTGAGGAATCACCGGAGATTTTCATGGAGGAATCCTCGGAGGAATTCCTGGAGGAAACCCCGGAGGAATTGCTGGAGGAATCCCCGGAGGATTTTCTGTAGGAATCCCTGGAAGAATTCTTGGAGCAATCCCCGTAGGAATTCCTGGAGGAATCCCAGGAGGAATTCCTTGAGGAATCCCCGGAGAAATTCCTGGAGGAATCCCCGGAGGAATTCCCATAGGAATTCCAGGAGGAATCCCCGGAGGGATTGCTGGAGGAATTGTTGGAGGCATCCCCGGAGGAATTTCCATAGGAATTCCTGGAGGAATTTCAGGAGAAGTTCCTGGAGGAATCCTCCGAGGAATTGCTGGAGGAATCCTCGGAGGAATTTCTGGAGGAATCCCCGGAGGAATTTCCATAGGAATTCCTGGAGGAATCCCCGAAGGAATCCCCGAAGGAATTGCTGGAGGAATCCCCGGAGGAATTTTTGGAGGAATCCCCGGAAGAATTCTTGGAGCAATTCTCGGAGGAATCCCAGGAGGAATTCCTGGAGGAATCCCCGGAGGAATTTCCATAGGAATTCCTGGAGGAATATCAGGAGAAGTTCCTGGAGGAATCCTCGGAGAAATTGCTGGAGGAATCCCCGGAGGAATTTTTGGAGGAATCCCCGGAAGAATTCTTGGAGCAATCCTCGGAGGAATCCCCGGAGGAATTTCTGGAGGAATCCCCGGAAGGATTCACGGAGAAATTCCTGGAGCAATTCTCGGAGGAATATCTGAGGAATACACGGAGGATTTTCTGGAAGAATCCGAATCTTCGGAGGAATTCCTGAAGGATTCCCCGGAGAAACTCCCGGATTCCTGGATATCGAGGAGTAATTTTCTCGGGAATTGCTCCAGGTGTTCGTCTGAAATTCCTCCGGGAATTCCTCCAGAAATTTTAGTTGAGCTCCTGGAGCAATTTCCTAGGATCTCCAGGAAGAATTCCCAAGGAACTCCTGGAGGAATTTCCGAGGATCTATTCAAAGAATTCTCATATAATACTCCTAGAATTCTCAAGAAACTCCCGGAGGAATTTCTGAGGACTTCCTTGAACAATTCCAAGAACTTTTGGAGGAAGTCTTGATCAACTCCCGGAAAATTTCCCAAGGAAATTCAGGAAGAATTCTTTAGGAAATTCTTAGAGAAATTCCCGAGGAACTCTTTGAGGAATTGCTGAGAAACTCCTGGAGGAATTTCCATGGAACTTCTGGACAAATTTCCGAGGACCTCTTGGAGAAATTTCCGAGGGTCTCCTTGAGGATCTTTGGGATTTCTGAAGGAATTCCCATGAACCTTTTGAAGGAATTTCCAATAAACTCCTGGAGAAATATCCTGGGAACTGCTGGATGCATTAACAGATAACTCCTGGAAAAATGACAGGGATAAGAAATTCCTGAGGAACTCCTGGTAGAACTCCCGTGGAGCTACTGGAGCTTTTGGAGAAATTCCCGCAGTACTGTTGGATGAGTTTCCTGGAGGAATTCTCGAGAAGCTCCTTGAACTTCCGAGGAACTCCTGGAGGAATTTCCGAGGAACTCCTGGAGGAATTTCCGAGAAACTTCTTGAGGAATTTTCGAGAAACTTCTTGAGGAATTTCTCAGGAACTTCTGGAGGAGGAATTCTCGAGGAACTTTTGAAGAAATTCCCGAAGTACTGCTGGATGAATTCCCGAGGAACTCCTGGAGGAATTCCAAAGGAACTGCTGGAGGAATTCCCGAGGAATTCTCAAGGATCTCATGAAGGAAATCACGTGGAACTCTTTGAGGAACTCCTGAAGAATTCACGAGGCAGTTTTAGAGGAAATCCCGAATTCCTGGAGAAATTCCCAAGAAACAACTGTAGAAATTTCCAAGGAACTTTTGGAGAAATTCCCGAGGTACTGCTGGAGGAGAAATTTCTGAGGTACTGCTGGAGGAGAAATTCTCGACGAACTTCTGAGGGAATTTCCGAAGAACTCCTGGAAGAATTCGCCAGGAACTTTTGGAGAAATTCCCGATGTACTGCTAGATGAGTTCCCGAGGAACTCCTGGAGGAGGAATTCTCGAGGAACTCCTGGAGGAATTTCTGAGGAACTCCTAGAGAAATTCCCGAGGAACTGCTGTAGAAATTTTCAAGGGACTAAGGAACTCCTGGAGGAATTCACGTGGAACTTTTTGAGAAACTCCGGGAGAATTCCCGAGCTGGAGGAGCTTCAGTGGTGGGAGCTATGAGAGTTTGTCTCGAACTAGCTTCCGCGATTGTGGCTCTTGGGGCAAGACACTGTGCTGGAGAGTGCATTTTCCTTCACAGAGTTGCTCAGAAATTCTCTGGATTGCTCCCGTTTTTGCTTTAGTGTTGCCTGATTTATCGCAAAATCAAAACAATATTGCCCGATATCTCGCTTTTCTTGCAGTTTTAGGGGTGTTTTTCAACGAATTTCGTCGATCATTGGTGAAAAGAGTTACTCAGAATTTCTCAGAGTTACTCTCGTTTGCACAGTGTCTTGCCCCTAGTTGTGGCTGCCCTCGGAATCTCCAGTTTCCTATAATTCCCAGCGTTCCCCTCATAATTACCATCCAAACATTAGCTACTAAATCAGTTTGTTGCTATATTAATCAGCTTTGTGTGAATCAGCTTTCTAGTACCTCTCAGAATCTGGATCTTTTCAAGATAACAAACTCTTTAGCAAACTTTCTTCGTGATTTTGTCATATGTCTCAAAGTAACAGCACTTCTGATTTGACTACCACCGGATTCTCGAGCTCGCCTCTAGGATTTCTCTTGATCTTTTTCAGCTTTCTTTAGTATTTTCCTTTTTCTGGAATTGTCTACCAGATGTGCCCTCATGGAATAGTAATTTTGCTCTAGCCACTCACTAGCATGCTTCAAAATTTATCAACTTTTTTTTTCGGTATTTTCTGCTTTCGATTCCGATAACTTTCTCGGAACGATGAGCTTCTCGGAACCCGAAATTCGCATACCTCAGAATCAAAATTCCATCCAAGCAAAATGTAAACAAAAACAAAACTCATCGGCTACCGCATTCCGCAACCGCAGATTTTGAAAATTTTCAAAATAAAACGCGGTTTAGTACTTTTAGTACACCGCTGTTTCTACCGCGTTTTTATCATTGCGTGCAATCCGAACTGTTTTCATGAAGTCAAAAATAAATTTGACAACCGCATTCCGTTCCCGTTCCGTTTCGGTCGGCATTGCGTTCGGGCCTTTAGTGTTGCCTGATTTATCGCAAAATCAAAACAATATTGCCCGATATCTCGCTTTTCTTGCAGTTTTAGGGGTGTTTTTCAACAAATTTCGTCGATCATTGGTAAAAAGAGTTACTCAGATTTTCTCAGAGTTACTCTCGTTTGCACAGTGTCTTGCCCCTAGATTATTTATGCTAACAAGTATATCCATTTTTCTCCGTGTAGGTTTTTCGTGTGGAACGTTTGATCGATTAATTATTTTTGAGACACCCCGACTAAGCTTGCTGTCGGGCGGGACGCCGGGACGTTCGAAAACTTTGGCGCCAAATCGCTAATCAGTGTTTGTCTGTGCTCTGTGATACACGTCGCAAAAGCTTTTCCTGTTTTTCAAATAATTAAAGCCGATTTACCCGTAAGTTTTCGTCATGTCCGGTCGCGGTAGTTCCGGTAGTTCCAGCAGCAAAACCACGAAACTCAGCAACCGAAAGACCCGCAGTCAGCGGGCCGGATTGATGATGCCGGTGGGACGCATCCATCGGGCGCTCCACAGAGGTAACTACGCGAACCGAATCGGTGGCGGTGCGCCCGTCTATCTGGCGGCCGTGCTGGAGTACCTGGTGGCGGAGGTACTGGAACTGGCCGGAAACGCCGCTCGGGACAACCAACGGAGCCGCATTATTCCGCGCCATCTGCAGCTTGCCGTTCAGAACGATGAAGAGTTGAAGAATATCCTCCAGGGGGTCACTATTGCCCAAGGCGGAGTGACACCGAACATCCACGCCGTGCTGCTGCCGAAGAAGACGACGACGCGCCGAGAATAGGAAGGTACGGGAGGCGAGGCGAGTTTTACAAATCGTCCCAGATTGGACTAAAGTGAATTGAAATGTTTTCTATGGGTTTGTTACAATAATAAATTGTAAAGAGTACAATTTCAGCCACTATATATGTATTAACATTAGAATGAATTTGTCTGTCTGACCCTTATAGACTAGGGAACTACTTTTGGGGTCGGGAATGATTTTAAAGAATGTTTAGGAGCTCCCCATCTGAAAAAAGATGTTTCCATACAAATGAAGCGGAAAATTCTGCATGACATCTAATTAGGCGGAGGTTTGTAAAGGCAAGAAATGGTGGGGTGAAGCCTCTCCATCGGTAATTTCTGCAAGATTCAAGAACTAATCAAGCAATGAGATGTTGATATGCCGGATAAGCCCAAATGGCGAATTGATCCGGAAATATAGAACCCTTTTGGCATTTTGTGTAGACTTTTCGTGGTGTGCGTGCATGCAGTGTTTTTGTTCGGACTGCCAGTGTCAGACGACGTTTGAAGTTTGTATCAACAACAACGCAGAAAATTGAAAACAACATTCTTGAATACTTTTTATTGAAATAATCTTCTAATATTCTCAAAGAGTTTGCTTCAAAATGGGTAAAAAACAGCACCAGAAAGATAAGATGTAAGTACCAAAACAAGCATACTGGAAGTTTTTCGATTAAACCGACAATTTTCCAACACCACACAGGTACCTGACGTACACGGAGTGGTCCGAGTTCTACGGTGGCCACAAAGCGGCTTCGGTCGAAAACGAGCAGATCAAGTTCAAGCGACTGCCCTTCGATCACTGCTGTCTGTCGATGGTTCCCTTCGAACATCCGTACTGCGACAAGGATGGGAATGTGTTCGAGTTACAGGCCATCGTTGACTTCATCAAAAACTTCAAGGTGAACCCGGTAACGGGAGCTCCCCAAGATGGGAAATCGCTGATTAAGTTGAACTTTAGCAAGCACCACGATGGGCAGTACCACTGCCCGACGCTGTTTAAGCCGTTTACTAAAAATTCACACATCGTGGCCAATGGCAAGACGGGAAACGTATTTTCCTACGAAGCTATCGAGCAGCTGAACGTCAAGGCCAAGAATTGGAAGGATCTGCTGGATGATACGCCATTTACGAGGAAGGATCTGATCACGATTCAGGATCCGGCCAATTTGGAGAAGTTCAACATCAGTAGCTTCCATCACATTAAGAAGAATCTGCGGGTGCAAACCGAGGAGGAACTGGCGGAGAAGAAAGATCCCCAAGGCCGGCTGAAAACGATTTCGATGGAAACCAGGGAGATTCTGACGCAGCTGGAAAAGGATTACAAAGCTCCGGAAGAGAAGGCCACGGAGCATAAGGTGGCGGACAAGTTCAACGCGGCCCATTACTCCACGGGGGCGGTGGCCGCGGCTTTCACGTCCACTTCGATGGTTCCGGTGTTGAATCACGAGGCAGCCATTATCGAGGAGGATGTGATCCGATACGAAAGGGTTAAGAAAAAGGGCTACGTCAGACTGTTGACGAACTTTGGCGCGCTGAATTTGGAGCTGTATTGCGATCAGGTCCCGAAGACGTGCGAGAACTTCCTGAAGCATTGCCAGACTGGGTATTACAATGGATGCTTGTTCCATCGATCGATCCGGAATTTCATGCTGCAAGGCGGTGATCCGACAGGGGTGGGTAACGGTGGAACGTCAATCTGGGGCAAGAAATTTGCCGACGAAATCCGGCCGAATCTGTCGCACTCCGGGCGCGGAATCCTGTCGATGGCCAACTCGGGTCCGAACACCAATGGGTCGCAGTTGTAAGTTGAATTCTGTGTAAATTTGACCGCAAATTTCTCATCAAACAAAAGACCATCAATAATCTGGATTTTCTGTTTCTTCAGCTTTATAACATATCGCTCGTGTCGACACCTGGACGGAAAGCACACCATTTTCGGCAAGCTGGTCGGTGGCCTGGAAGTTCTCACCGAGATGGAACGGGTTGAAGTGGACAACCGAGACCGGCCGATCGAAAACATCTTCATCCAGCGTGTGCAAGTGTTCGTCGATCCGTTCCTGGAGGCGGACGAAGAGCTGGCCAAACAACGCTCGGATGAGCTGGAGCGCGTGCAACGGGAAGCGCAAGAGAAACAGAAGAAAACCGCCCGGGCACAACCCCTGAAGGTGTTCCGATCCGGCGTGGGCAAGTATCTGGACAAAGAGGTAACGAAGCGGCTAGTCGAACCGGAAGCGTCCACCAGCGGGGTGGACCCTACGCTGACAAAGAAGCGCAAAAAAGAAGAAACGATCAGTAAACTGGGAAACTTCAATGCTTGGTAAGTCTGAGTTTTAACTAATCAAAATCTATTTAATATCTATCTACAACAGATGATGTTCAATCTTGCTGTCCGAACTCCCTTTCCTTCCACGCTTTCTTCATCTCTTGACGCTTGACTTGACGCCGAGTAGCTTCCGAATGTTTCTTCTGTTCGATCCTCCTCTGCTGAGCCTCCATCGATTGATCGCCGTTCTCCAGTTCGTCCAATTTGGCAATCAGCAGCCGGCGAGCTTCCTCCCGGTTTTTGAACAACGACCTTGAACTGTGACACTGGATCACTAAGCCGGTCGGTTTGTGCGTGAGGACCACTTTGTTGTTGGTTTTGGCAACCGATTGTCCACCGGGACCGCTGCCACGGACAAATGTCTCTTCTAGGTCTTCGTCGCGCAAGGTAGGTACCTTGGAGGTGTCGATCGTGGTTTTGAATCGCAGGAAAGGTCTTTGGATGGCTCGGAGTTGAGCAGATGTCCTCATCAAATTGAACATAGTTTAGCGATCTAGATCACTCGTGCCTGGTCGAGTAACGCTCTGCCTCGCTGGAATCAAACATTAAAGCGTAAACTTCCCCTTTGTTATGTATAACAAACTAAATTACCTTATAACAGAATTCAATCTCCTTCTGGTCGCGCACGTTTCGGTTCAGCTCGAATTCACGTCGAACCCGCTGCAGAAAGTACTCCTGGTCGGTGAACTGCAATTGAGAAGCGTACCGACGTAGGTCTCGATATAGTCGTAGAATCAATCGCTGGGACGTTAGTGATGGGATGGTCATCGTGCTTTCCTATAAAAGATTTTATTATTGACAAATTTCACGATTTTAAATGAGTTATGTGAAACTTACATCAGAATACCTGCGACCGCTGAACGAATCGTGTGTAGCTCACGCACGAAACGAAAACAACAATGTTCGCTGTCAAATTAAATCATGCCGTGAAGAGTGTGGAAAGTCTACAAACTTTGTTTTCCTTCCACGACCAAGATGTCTCTAGCGGAGTGGATGGACTTTCTCGATGAAAACAATACAAAATATGGCTTTTTATTTACTCGCTTACAAAAAATATATTTCTGATCAACTCCCCACTGGAATGCTTCCGTGGCCCTTGACTTCCGTCCTCACAATCCACGCACCTCCTAACCTCCGAAACCGTACAGCGTGCGACCCTGTCGCTTCAGCGCGTACACCACATCCATGGCGGTCACCGTCTTTCGCTTGGCGTGTTCCGTGTACGTGACCGCATCCCGGATGACGTTCTCCAGGAAAACTTTCAGCACTCCGCGGGTTTCCTCGTAGATCAGACCGGAAATACGCTTCACTCCGCCGCGACGCGCCAAACGACGGATGGCCGGTTTGGTGATGCCCTGGATGTTGTCCCGCAGCACCTTGCGATGCCGCTTGGCGCCTCCTTTTCCGAGACCTTTGCCTCCCTTGCCGCGACCAGTCATTGCAGTGTTTATAGATCAAAAGAACGTCCGTCCGATACGAAGTTGAACTGAGAACTGATGCGAATATTTTCCGTCCACCACTGTTTTATATCAAACCTACACCGGACCAAAACATCCTCTACAAATTATATGAATCGTAGACAGATTTCACAATTGAGTTAATAAACTATAGAGGACGAATGTCGCTGGCGTCGCTGCCGAAACATCTCTTGCTGACGGAGATAGGCCGGGTTATAAATGTCAAAGCGAAAAAGTATGCAGTTTGACAGATAGATACCCGACATGTTTCCGAACGAGAACAAAGGGAACAGCAGCGACATTCGTCCTCTATAGTTTCTTAACTCTATTGATTTAACCTAGGATTTAACCCCAAATTGGGTTGTTTACCCAGGCCAAGGCTTAGATAACAAGATGTTTATGATTATTTCACTAATCCAGCAACAACATTTGAGCAACCTATTGATAATTAGTTCCATTATCTTCAATAAGAAACTCTCTTGGTGGAACTATACTAGGGTGCACACTTGGCGACACTAGCGCCAAAAGGTAAAACAACGGCAAACTTGTACCCCGATTCGAAATGTGACAGCGCCGCGTAAAGGCCACATTCCCAGTTATTTCAAAACAACCGTTGCAATGCTTTACACAACAGCACTACATGAGCTTGCACGTTTGTTCTCTGTGCCTCGGCCCTGCGGGGTGGGAAGTAAATAACAGCGAGAGAATTTTGCAAAACCTCGCTGCTACCGTCAGCTTTGATCCAACTCAAGTTTTCATCAATCTACAATAACAAATTGAAAAATGAATTGCCACTTTAAGGTTATGTCATCGACAACGTGATGTTTACTTACCAGTTTTCGGTTTTGGTAAAATATATACCCACTGTAGACCAAAGCATCGTTCCCCTTTGACGATTTCAGTACTTCCGGGGTTGGATGTTCCAAAGCTCCATCGTCAAATCCAGCAAAGTCCTTGTTCTTATAAAACTAACTATGAATGCCCCGCTCCCGCAAGGGCATGAACGATGTCACGGAGTGTGATATTAAATCAACCAACGCGCGCGACTTTCTCAAACAGACTAACTTTTATTTTCCCTTTTAGTTACAGAGTTGGTTTGTGCTCTTACCTTCCCCGCTTCTCTCTCCGCGGCGCGCATTCTCTTGCCGCCGCCGGTCGATGACGATGATGCAACGGGACACCAACGCGATCCCTACCGCATCGTATTAAACCTGCAGGTTTTGTTGCTGACGCAGCCTCTGCGCTGCGCCTTCCAAGTCCTTCAGGCGGCGCGCGTTCCTGCGCCACCTCCAGATGATGATGGCGACGATGATCGCCATGACGAACAGAACGTCGATCGTATATCCCGCGACGTTATGCGTGGAGATGTCGTTCTCCACAATCACGTCCGCTGTATCGCTGCTGAACGGCCACATCTCGGGTTTCGATAGCTTTCCGGTGAAGTGCTGGGTAAAAGTGATGGCCGCCTGGTTGTCGCCCGGCTGGAAACTTACCCAAGGCGTACAGTTTCGCTAACCCATCACTTAGTGTTGATGTGCCAACTCGAGTGTCGAGTCAAGTAGCTGGGGCACATTTTCTGCTGACGATGAGCTCCAGCTTCGGTGCCAAGTTTGCCCGCAGATTCATGGTGCTCTGGGGCATATTTTCCGCTGTGACAGGATTTCTTTGTCGAGAACTCTGTCGCCATGAATTTATGCTTGAAGTTGCAACAACAATTCTGCAACTGCCAACTTCGGTGCCACTGGGTGGTATTTGACTACATCCATTTTCTCCCCCCTTTGGGACGAGGGCGTAGGCGGGCGTCCCAAATGGCTTGAGGTGGAGGGTCTTCCTCGTGTTCTACTATTACGTTGAGTGGAGTTTGTTCTGTATCGTTGTTGGCCGCCGGTAGCTCGATTGGTAATGGGGCTAACAGTCGAACGTTGCGTTTGTAGACATTATGCCCAACGCGAACCGTGGCAACGCGCACGACTCCGTCGGCTCCTGGTTGTATGCTGGTGACAATGCCCATGGGTCATTTTGCCACAGGATTGTGGTCATCTCCAATGAGGACAACTTGCCCAACTGCTAGGTTGGGCTGCTTCTTGGTCCATTTGGCCATGCAGCGCAGATGTTGCAGGTATTCATCCTGCCACCTCCGCCAAAATTGCAGAGTTTGATGTTGAATACGCTTCCAGCGTACCGATATGCTCCCGTTTTCGATAAATTTGCCTGGGATTGGCAGAGCAGTCATTGATCTTCCGATGAGGAAGTGGCCTGGAGTCAGTGGTTCTGGGATGCTAGCATCCGTCCAGACCACTGTGAGGGGGCGAGAGTTCATAATTGCCGCCACCTGGTAGAGTACAGTCTGCAGTTCCAAAATGTTGAAGCATGCCCCGCGGGCTGCTGCCGTGAACAACCGTTTTGCAACTTTGATGTTAGCTTCCCAAAGCCCTCCAAAGTTTGGGCTTCGGGGCGGTATGAAGGAGAAATTTATCCCCTTGTTGGCTGCTATTCCGACCAATTCGTCTTGAAAGATCTCATTGTTATAGATTTTCCGTAGTTCTGCAAGTTCCCTACTTGCTCCAACAAAGTTCCGTCCATTGTCTGAATAGATTACTTCTGGCTTCCCACGCAGTGAAGTAAACCTCATCAGAGCAGCAATGAATGCACCTGTGGACTGATCTTCCACCACTTCAAGATGAACTGCCTTTGTTGAAAAACAGACGAAGATGCACACGTACACTGTCATCCTCGTTTTGGCCCGTGGGCTTGGCAAAATCTGAAACGGACCGCATAGATCTACTCCGGTGTGGGTGAATGCTGGGGATGGATTCACCCTAGGTCTTGGCAGCTGGCCCATTTGCTGTTGAAGCTTGCGCGGCCTAGCTCGTGCGCACAAGATACATCGATTGACGACAGTTTTGGCCAGTTTTCGGAGGTTCCGCATCCAATAGCGTTGCTGGAAGTCCGAAATGATTGTCTCCAAGCCAGCGTGGAGATTTCGTCGATGAATGTGCTCTAGTATAATTTTTCCGAAGAAATGCTCTTGGGGTATTATTGCTGGACGCCGTTGATGCTGAGGTAAGTCGGACAGGCTAAGCCTGCCCACGATGCGGATGAATCCATCTTCGATTATTGGACTGAGATGTTGAAGGGGGCCCTGCTTTGTAGGGGTTCCTTGTTCCTCTAAGTGAGCGAGCTCCTTTGGATAACTGATGCGCTGTAGATGCTTGACGATCAGTTGCTCACCAGCCTCCAGTTCGCTGACGGTTAGGGGCCCGAAGCATGGCTCTCGGTTAATCCCGCGACTTTTGATGGCCGCTGATTTAGACATGAAGTTGTTCATGGCCCTATCCAGCTTTCCACGCTCGCCATAATGGCGGATGCTATAAAGCAGTTTGACAGTATCTGTGCCCCAGGTAAGGCAACGACTTATTTTATCCATAGCAACCTTTGATAAACACATTTCTTCCCTGCTAGAGGAAAACGAAAGAGGAAAAATTTCTGCGTTTCGTTATCGTATCTAAACAAAATTAATCAGTTTTATAACATTTATTTTTCTTTTAGCCTGAAAACTTGAAATATGTTCGTCATGGCCGGAAACCGCCGGAATGGGATTTTCGCTTATGCACTTCGACAAACGTTAACTATCTTACTGAATCATACTTTCTGTCGCGCACTTCGCGAGGACCGTCCGGACGATGACCTGTGGAAGCTGGACGCCCGAGGTGCGTCGATTTCTTGGGCCTTTTCCCGAACCGCCGTTGGTGTTCACTGACAACAGGAGCAGCCAGCCGTGATTACGGGTCACGAGGTTTGGGATTGCGCCGAAATACGGTGCCTGGTAAAATCCTGAATCCGTTCTCGATCATGCTTCAAGGGTTGCCACGGATATCCAGCCGAATAACTAAATCAACGGCTGGATAACTAACTGGCTTTGGAAGGTCAAACAAACTCCTATCCGTTCAAAACTTGGCGAATTAGCACAGTGGTATTCAATCTGTATCATCTCTTCCCTTTACGACTATCTTTCAATTGTTTCGATGATTTTTCTCGTCAAACCTTCACTCCTTCGAAGGGGCGCTCACTCTGTTGGGTCAGTCTTTTCCGCTTTACGCCCAGTTGCGGTTCAATGAAGACCGCCACCCATCGCACTCAGGCGTATGCGCGTAACCACCTTCAGGCGCAGAAAACAAATTGAACGTTGCGAGCTAGCGCCAACTTCACACTTATTGCCCTAAATTCCCACACTCCACAAATTAATACGTTACGACAAATGTTACCCGTCGAAAACAAAATTAATGTGTTGATTTCACCTAGAATGTAAAACCACCGACAAACAGACGTAACACTCTGAACATTTTTCGATGTAGTCACGGAAACATTCGCCCAATGCTAAAAAAAACAGTTTGGCCAACCATGAACTAGGTTGCGGTAGTGAACAAACGTCAAACTTGAGCAAAACTCATGCGAGCACCACGGGGGGACAGTTGGCCAACTATCAAATATTGGAATTGGTCATTAAATCGGTGTAAGATGGGAATGATTAGTGGTACGTATGTTGGTCTGTGATAAAATATAACCCTTTTGGCTGGGTTAGTACTGCGAAGTCGTTCATTGAAATGCAATTAACAATCTAACCAAATTGACTATTTATTATTAGGTGCGGAGTAAACTGTTAGGAATTTCTTCGGGGTACATTGTCACAAGTTATGATCATATTTATGTGGTAAAGTTTGAATATAGACTTTGATACATTGCCACTAGTATTTGTCTGAGGGCAATTATTCTAGCTCCGGCAAATCCGGAACTGTTTGTCGAATTCCTGTTCACGACGATCAGGAATTGCCCTGCATAATCGCCTGAGAGTTTCTCGCTTGTTTCTGCTGTGCTCGCAACCTCGGCATTGATCCTGTCCACTGTGAATCGCCATTTCAGACCGCCTGATGGCCGCTCGTGGGCACCGCTGCTGGGATACTGGCCCACTGTTGCGACAGGCAAGAGCTCATAGCCTACAACATCTCCGAATCCACGAGTCATGTTACTGTTGGAACGTCAAATTGTTGGTCAATCCCTCACTTTGGCCACGTCGCACGTGTTCCACGAAAAACTCCCCCGCAAGACGCCCTGACGAAAGCTGGTTGTATCGTCGCGTACCGACAAGACTGTCCGTAACACTAAACACCACATAACGAGCCGCCATTACAGCATCCGGATGATCTCGAGTCGCTGGCTCCCGATCATCCACCGCGGTCGCGGCTTCCGACGCCTCAAAGTCATCACCCTCGACATAGCCGGTCGGCTACTGGCCTCCCACCAAAACTGTTAGACGGGAACAACATATAATGATGTGGCAATTTTTCAGACTAGAAGATAAAACTGATTTTATAGAGATACATGCAGAGAACATAAATGAGGATCAATAAATCCATTACCTTACGAAGTGGTATTTTAACGATAAGCGGGATGATTATTTCAAAGTTTCAATTTTGTCTGATGATAATAATAAAATTCAGAGTTTGTTTTTTTTTTCCGTTGACAAGGAAAATAATTGTTTATCAAAGGTTGCTATGGATGAAATAAGTCGTTGCGTTAGCTGGGGCACAGATATTGTCATATTGTTTTATAGCATCCGCCATTATGGCGAGCGTGGAAAGCTGGATTGACGACAGCAAAATGCCTCCGCGTCTTCTGGAATGAGTTATGGTGCGGGTAACTTGATATTAAGTCCTCCACCTCACTGCTGGCGCTGTCTCTGTCGGTTGACGAACAGATTGCTATCACTTGCGGAGCGCCATATGCCTCAGCGCGCCGTCTGTTCTCTAGCGCATAGTTTGTGGCATGCAGCCATATATCCTTTTTCGTGGTTAGAAGTTTTCTCACGGAGATACCTCTCGAGACTATGTCAGCTGGGTTCTGATCCGTTGGAACGTATCGCCAATCCGCTCGATGCGTAAGGGACTGAATTACGTTGATTCTATTGCGAACGTACACTTCACTGTGGGGTACGCTTGAATGAATCCAAGCCAAGACTACTTGTGAATCGCACCAGTAGTATGTTCTTTGAACGTGTGTTGGTATAATGGAAATTACCCTTTTCATTAACTCTGCTAGTAGCTTTGCTCCCAGAAGTTCCTTTCGTGGAAGGGTGACATCCTTCATTGGCGCCACTCGAGATTTGGCGCACAATAGGTTCATAGATATTCGATTTTTCTCGTCTATGCAATATGCATAGACCGCGCAACCATAAGCCAGGTTAGAAGCATCTGAGAATCCATGCAGTTCCAGGTGCACGGGATTGCTAGGAATCGCCTGGCGCGGAATTGTCAAGCTAGCAAGTTTTGGTAATGTTTTCTTCAGCTGCTGCCATTCATGTTGCGAATCAGCTGGGATTTCGTCATCCCACTTTAGCTTAATTTTCCAAAGTCCTTGAAGAAGGATTTTGGCTGTGATGATTATTGGCTGCATGATTCCTAGTGGGTCGTACAGCCTCAATATCTCTGAGGCGAGCTGCCGTTTGGTCATTTTCTCATGGGAATTTACCGGGTCATTAGCGATGCACCGGAACGTGTCAGCCTTAGGCGACCACGCTACACCTAATGTCTTTATGATGTCATGGTCCCCAATTCGGATTTCTTTCTCCAAGTCCTCGTCAGATACTCCAGCGAGGATGCTGACGTCGTTGGACGCCCACTTGCGTAGAGGAAAACCTCTCTTCATCAGGGCTGATTCCACTGCCTGCCGCCTTTCCAACAGTTTTTCGGCTGAATCTCCCCCCATCATGAAGTTGTCCACGTAGAAGCATTGTTGAATAACCTCAGCAATTTCAGGTTGTTCGGGTCGAATTTCCTCTCCGACCTCATGAAGCGCTCGGCATGCCAAGAAGGACGATGCCGCCTCGCCGTACGTTACCGTTTTCAATCGGTATACTTGTATTTCCTCGGAGGGATCGTTCCGCCAGAGGATGCATTGGAACCACGAATCCTCTTCGTGAAGATTTACTTGCCTATACATTTTCACAACGTCGGCTGTGGCCACTTTGTCGTGGCATCGGAAATCCAACAACAGGTCAAATAATTCACGCTGTATGACAGGACCACTGTGCTGAATGTCGTTGAGTGATATGTTACTTGACGTTTTTGCGCTGGCGTCGAATACTACTCGTAATTTTGTTGAAGTGGAATCTGGTTTGATTACGCAAGAATGCGGTATGTAGTACCTGACCTTGGATTTGTCCTTGGAGTGGACTATTTCCATGTGATTCATCGCGAGATATTCAGCTAGGAATTCTCTATACTGCTTGTAAACTTCCGGATGATGGGCAAGGCGTTTTTCCAAGGATAGAAATCGCCGTTTTGCCTGCTCAAAAGAATGGCCTAGTAACTGTGGCTCATTTTTGAAGGGAATGCGGACTACATATTTTCCATCCGCTCCTATCGTCGTGTATTTCTGAAAATGCTCCTCGCTTGCATTCGCGCTGTGGCAGGGCTTCGCTTCCGCAGAAGTTACCTCCTCAAGCGCCCAAAAACTTCTGAACAGATTATCTAGTCCTTGATCCTTGTAGCTATGGTCTGGGGCCGATGCGCAATCCCACTTGCTTGATACTTCAGGCTCAGATGCTATAACCGCCGTGGTAGCTCGTCGCGGTACTTGCAACGATGTTAGTCCGCCAGCAAGCCACCCGAATGCGGACTCTTGGAAGATTGGTCCGCTGCCCAGATTGATGGATCTGGGTCCCATGATTTGGAAGAATATTCGCGATCCAAGTAGTATTTCGACTGGTTGCTTTTGATAAAAGAGTGGGTCAGCTAGTTCAATGCCCGCTGGTACCCTTATTTCTCCTGCGTGTAGTGTGATACTGGGTTGGTCCTCAATCAGGCGCGGGCCAACCATCATGTCCACTGTCATTGTGAAATCGCCACTCTTAGAGGCGATTTGAGTTGTAACTTTTCGTCGCGCATTAATACCTCCGCTAATCCCTTTTATGGTCAGCTGGGTTTTCGAAAAAGGCAACCCAAGAAGGTGGGCTGCCTGTTCACTTATAGTTTCGACCTGACTACCCGAGTCGAGCAGGCACCTTACTTGGTACCAAGTCGTAGCTCCCCTCACTTGGACGAGGGCGGTAGCCAGGAACACGTAGCTGCCTGGTAGTCACTGGGTGATACTGGTTGAGGCCGAAGCCGTAGTCGTTGACCCTTCATTGCCCTTTTGGGTTGGTTGCGGGGGGTTTTCCGCAGCTTCGAAATGCAGGAGCGTATGATGGCGCGCCCCGCATTCCTTACAGCTCACGTTGGAGGAGCACTTTTGCACGGAGTGCCCCCAAGACATGCAGTTGTAGCACCGCCTGGATTTGGACACAGCCTCCCACCTCTCCTTGAGGGGGAGCTTGTTGAAAGCAGCACAATAAAAAATGCTGTGCTCTTTACTTCCGCAAATGAAGCAATTTTTCTGATTGTTTTGTGATTGAGCCTTTTTTATTGGTTCTTTGGTTGGTGTAGCAGCAGCTACTGCTGCGGTTTTGTGTTGACGCCCTCTAGGCGGCACCTCTTCCAGGTACTGACAAGCCAACTGATTGGCCCGTTTTCCTAATTCGGCCTTGAATTCGGCCCAAGTGTAGATTTTTTGTAGGTCCAAGCTCTCTTCGAGCTTGGATAGGGTTACGTCGTCTAATTTGCCCTTTACTATGGCAATAATTAGGCCGTTGGCCACACTATCTAGCGTTTGATTTCGCTCACCTTGGATTTGGTGAGCGGCGTGGACTGCGGTGTCTACTGCGTCGATCAACGCCATAATTCCCTTGGCGTTGGGGCTCATGATTTTCTTCACCATGAGCAATTTAGTAAAGTAGCCTTCGAAGGCTATTCTACGCTTGTAAAAGCGTGTTTCGAGCTTTTGCCAGGCCTCGGCAAAGCTCGTTCCCGAGTTTTCGAGTGCCTCGACTGAATTTTTGGCAGGTTCGAATTTTTCCAGGCATTTTCCCAGAAATGCGAATTTATCCGCATCTTCATTCAGAGCGGATATTCTCTTCTCGAAGCGGCTCTTGAATGAGAGCCACTCCGTGGGTGAACCGTTGAATCTTGGAAGCTCGATCCGCGGTAAATGGTCGGATCGACCTGAGGACTGCTGGATGGTCTGATCCAGCAGAGCGTTTGAAGAGCTGCTTGAAGGAGCTGGCATCACCTTTTGAGCCATTTCCTCCAGCAGCACCTTAGCATTTAGGTAGACAGCCATCAAAGGCTCTCTACGCTGTTGAGGGCCATCAAGGCCCTCCAATCGTAGCAAGACGTTGGACGCCTGCTCATACAGGCCGTCCAGCATTCCTATCGTTGTTTTTAGCTGCACCCAGGTGTGGGTCTGGTCCTTTAGCTGCTTAGCATCGCTCGCCAACCTTTTCATACTGTTTTCTAATGCGACCAGCTGGTTCTTGCTGGTGTCCACCAGCTCGGCTCGCTCGTCCTCAGCACGCGGCATTTTCACTTAATTCACTTAGTAAATGGGAACGGACTTACTTTAGGGTGTAAACGGCGTCCGCTCCTTCCAGTTTCCTCGGCTTGAGGTTGTGGCTCCCAGGTCCGAAGCTGGGGGAAGATTGCACGGTTCCCACGACGGACAGCACCTCTTCTGTAGGGATTCTCCGGAATTTCACTCTTTTATTTTTTCTTGGTTGGCGTATTGTCTCTCCTTCTGTTTTTGCTACCTTTTCTTGGGTTTCTGACATGCGTATTTTGTTCAGGCACTACCAAATCTTCGATTTGCCACTTTGATTCCCCATGGACAATTAATTAGGGCTCACTCTCTGGCGATATTCACGTACTTTACTTTTGCAGACGCTGGGCGCCAATGGCATTCACAATTGATGTTTTCACTTAGATTCACTAGCGGCCGGACCAACGTAATAGCTCCGACGGCAAAACGGCAGACGACGGGCAATTAATAAATTAACGATTTTGTTCGAGCACGATCAAGATTGACTGTCCCTCTCCACACGGGGCGACTATCGCTTTGTGTCGCTTGGGTTCACTAGAGGATTGAGGTGTCCGGCCATTTGGCCGAATGCCGTTTGGCCGAATGTCGTTTGGCCGAACGCCATTTGGCCGAATGCCATTTGGCCGAAAGGGTCGTTTGGCCGAATGCCGTTTGGCCGAATTATTATCAAAAGTATTTGGAGGCGTGGACAAACTCTGGATAACATTCTAGCTGCCAATATGATCATCAGAAATATTTCCTTCTTTTAATCATAGGCTATTCTTTCAAGTTTTACCATCAAGGGATTAGTTGGCGTTGAAACTGGTACTATTTTTGTCAGAGATTTTTCCTTCTTTGAATGAATGGCTGTTCTTTCGAGCTATATTGATATAGGCAACAGTGGCAAGATCACTTAAGTTCATCATCCTTTTTCGGCCAAATGGCATTCGGCCAAATGGCGTTCGGCAAAATGACCCTTTCGGCCAAACGGCATTCGGCCAAACGGCATTCGGCCAAATGGCGTTCGGCCAAATGACCCGGAACCGAGGATTGATTAGCACACGCGATCACACTTGAATGATTACGAGATGAGTTACATGAGCGATCAGCCGGTGCTGATCACGTCGGGGTCACCAAAAATGTTCTTATAAAACTAACTATGAATGCCCCGCTCCCGCAAGGGCATGAACGATGTCACGGAGTGTGATATTAAATCAACCAACGCGCGCGACTTTCTCAAACAGACTAACTTTTATTTTCCCTTTTAGTTACAGAGTTGGTTTGTGCTCTTACCTTCCCCGCTTCTCTCTCCGCGGCGCGCATTCTCTTGCCGCCGCCGGTCGATGACGATGATGCAACGGGACACCAACGCGATCCCTACCGCATCGTATTAAACCTGCAGGTTTTGTTGCTGACGCAGGAGCCTCTGCGCTGCGCCTTCCAAGTGTTTCAGGCGGCGCGCGTTCCTGCGCCACCTCCAGATGATGATGGCGACGATGATCGCCATGACGAACAGAACGTCGATCGTATATCCCGCGACGTTATGCGTGGAGATGTCGTTCTCCACAATCACGTCCGCTGTATCGCTGCTGAACGGCCACATCTCGGGTTTCGATAGCTTTGGGAACGTCCATAAATTACGTCACGCTTTAAGGGGGGAGGGGGGGGGTCCAGCAAAGTGTGACGACCCATACAAAAATTTCAGAGGTCCCATACTAAAAGTGTGACATAGGGGGGAGGGGGGGTTGAAAATGGGCAATTTTCGCGTGACGTAATTTATGGACGTTCCCTTTCCGGTGAAGTGCTGGGTAAAAGTGATGGCCGCCTGGTTGTCGCCCGGCTGGAAACTTACCCAAGGCGTACAGTTTCGCTAACCCATCACTTAGTGTTGATGTGCCAACTCGAGTGTCGAGTCAAGTAGCTGGGGCACATTTTCTGCTGACGATGAGCTCCAGCTTCGGTGCCAAGTTTGCCCGCAGATTCATGGTGCTCTGGGGCATATTTTCCGCTGTAACAGGATTTCTTTGTCGAGAACTCTGTCGCCATGAATTTATGCTTGAAGTTGCAACAACAATTCTGCAACTGCCAACTTCGGTGCCACTGGGTGGTATTTGACTACATCCAGTCCTCTTCGTCAGAAGACATGATGTTCGTCATTGAATTTAATTTTAGAAGCACTTTAATAATCGCAGCGATCGAGCTGATGTCGTACGAACAATGGTGAAAAAAATTTCTTTATGGCTCGAAGTGTTGCTTATCTAGACAAGCTAGTGCTAGAGCAAGCCCATAAATGAAGTCACGTAATATATATGAGCAATGTCGTTTCCCGTAGTGAAGATAACAACATCTTTTATTATTTTTCACGATTCACTCTACCTAAGTACCCCTCAAAAACATGACATAATTCATGGACGCTGCTCTATCACTAGGCATTTTTTGTTCCATATCATAACCTCAAAAGCAACATGTGCTGAGTAGTTAGTTGGGACTTGGGAGTAAAAGGAAGCAATAACAATATTTCAATATGATTATTTGTTTTTCGACAATATTATGTAAATGACAAAACATTTATTTCTTTAAATGTTTATTGGTCTGTTTTTCATTAATTACATTCGATTAATATTTCTCTTAGTTCCATTGAGATACTCATATTGTTTATGTGAGACACAGTAGGAAAAATATGTGCTTTCTATCTGTGGTTGTTTGAAAAAAATCAATAAATCAATAATTTGAGCATGATATTTGAGCATGATGCGTCTGTATCGCGTGCATCTCCTCGCGGCCATATCGCCGCAGCCTCATGTGGATTTGATATGAGCGCCGCATGCAGAATTTCTCACCATCAGGTCGCTCATAGTGGGACGGGCATATTTTGGCAACTTGATGGAAAAGAAGAAGACAAACGCGTTTCGCGGATTTATCTTGCAAGGCACAATAGATTGTCCGCATCACGACGGTTTCAAACCGAACAGACTCAATATATACCAAAACTTCCGTATGACATTTTTGAGTTTAGCAAAGCCATCTTGGCAAGGAAACCCTGACCTTGAAAATCATAAACTAGTGTTTTCGATTTCTCCAAAAGACTGCAAAGACAACATTCTGAGGCAAAACTATCCCAGTCGTATCCCGGAAGGAAAGGAAAGATCATGAGTACATGTTCGACGAGAAAGGCACTATCACCACTAGGTGGATTAATCTGGTTTTTAGTTTTTATTATTGTGTATTTTTACTTATGCTAATTCTACACTATTATTGTAACTGTTAGTTCAAAAAGCTGATTTTTTCACAATTTGTCATGAGTAAACTTCGGTTCTACAGTACCTGCAAGTGGTTACTTTTCTTTTTTGTTACAGAACTCAACTACGTCGTAGAATGGATATCAATAGAGAAATCGATATCGTTTAAGAACAACTGCAAAGTAAAGTTTTAGATGATTTGAACTCTTACTCCTAATCGATTATGAATTACCCTAATCGAGAAGATATGTTTGTAGTTGTTGTTTGAAAAAGATATGTTTATTGTATATGTTTGGCGATGATTACGATGATACAATAAACGTAGCTTTATTGTCATCATCAATAGTAAAGGATTCTGCTGAAGAACCTGTTCATAAAAATACAGTGGAAAAAAGCCATCTTCTGCCACAGCCTCTGGCTTCAAAAAGGGCATAAGTAATGAAAGCGGTCTTAATGTGCCATCCACTAGGTTGTTCATGACGCTTAAACGTCTTAATGGAGCTGCAAAAAAGAGGTTTAGGTACCTTGTTGATCACAGGCATAGCCGAGATGAGACCCGAGTCTTAGCAGAGAAACCTTTCCGAGTTCTTCATCCCGATCCAATTAAGAGCAGACTTGTTAGAATCCCAAAATGGCCGCCACAATGGCCGGCTTCTGCACCTACTCACGATTTTGAGCGCTCAAATCTCTTCGTTAACAAAACCAACGCACCTCATCTTCTGATTTTAGGCTTATTACAAGTGAACAAGAACAGAATAATAAAATTCACTGTTGTTTGAAGCTTTCTTCTTGAGATTTGTGCGTCTGAAGTTCCAATGCATTGTTGAAGCGGGATTTCAAGACGTTTGTCCTTAAACGACGCAGGAATGTCGACCTGTGTGAATCTACTTCTTGAAACACAAACCCTCCTAAAAGTCAGATTGATAGAGGGTACACTTCTCAAATAAGGTCTTCTGTTCAAGCACAGACAAACAGAAGTAACACTCTGCGAAACGACTTGGCACATGCATTCAACGATCTATTCAAATTTTATTCGATTTGCCCGATCCTTCCACTAGAGGCGCTGGTGTTCGATCGCTTTGACGCTTGCCAGTGTACACGTTGCTGAATGATGCAAACGAAATTACAGGCGATTTGTGTAGTAGTGTGCGTGTTAGATAAACATCAAATTAAAATTCAACATGGCCGACAGTGTCTCGCGCGATTATACCAACAGGTAGCAGTGTGCTAATGTAAAAGACACCGGGCAAAAACTGTTAATGAATTTCCTCTAAGAGTTACGTCTGTTTGTCTGTGGCTCAAGGTCGACTAGAACAAGCTTAATTGTGTGCCTCATAAACTGTAATACTCAGAGGTAACGAACTATATTAGAGTTGGCATTTTTCCTGAAGGCTTTCCTATTATTGAACTCAGTACACAACAATGAACGATGACACAAAATGAAATACTGAAAAATGTTGTTACACAAAGAAAGGAGCGAATTAAACCTAAGTTTGGCAACTATTTGTTCCGACCAGGGTATATGATCGTCATCTGCAAGAACAAAGATACAGCCACAATCCATCGCACAGTGGCTTATTTCAAACAAAATAACGGATGCATTTCAGAAACGCGTTTTCAGTTTATGGAAAATAGTATATCTTATGTAAAAAATTGCGGGGAATCCAATGGTGCCAACCCCTTTTCGGAAAAATGACAGGAAGTGCCCCATTTTGCCCTTTTTCTCCTATAAATTAGACGTATTTCGATATACTAGGCCATATAGAAGCATGCACAAGATAAAGACATGCAAAAAATATGCTACTTTACGTAAAAAAGTCCTAGGCATTGAATACCGTTATCCCCTTTATTGGCAAACATCGAAAAGTGGCCCAATTCACCCCTATTCCCATATAAGTAGAATTTCTTGTGTACGGTACGGAAACTCTGGATTTCGCCAACTCTCGAAAGCAAACGCTGGATTGATGCTGTTAGCTTCATGCTTAAATTCATTTTATTTCAGTCCTTTTTCAAATTCGGTCATAACAATACTCACAAATTTGGTGAATCGACGGAATGAATGGAAAGTTGGTGAGTCGTCGGATTCACCTCGTAGATTTTAGGCAAAACATGGATTACATAATTGTTAAGTTCAGAATTTCATCTAATTTAAGCTACTTACAATTCTGTCTCTAGAAACGGTTCAAACAAGCGGTTTCTTGGATTACTACGAAAGATTGATGGAAAAACTTTGATATAATACCCAAGCAACACACATGTTATATTAGAGTTACGACAGCGCAAGTTTTGGTTGTATAGAAGTTAATTTTACGTAATTCCAACATTTGTAACGAGGTTACAAAATAACATCCCACCCATCCAAGATGATCATGACCCTTAAAAAAATATATCAGTCATATAAGCTCCGTTTCGACTAGGGACCCAACGGGAGTGTCAAAATTGAACATGTAGGCAATGTTTGCCCCCGGAAGAAAACTTCCGAAGTTGAGCCTTACCGATGAATGGCCTCGCGTTCGGGTGTAATACGAGCTCCAAAAGAATAGAGCCTTTACGTTTTGCATAGCGTGGGACCCAAAACCAATCCAACCGCGAAGCAGTGAAAACGTGCCAAGAGAGCAGAGTAGTTAAAAAGGTGGATAGAAAAGTTATAGAAGAAAAGTAGGTGAAAAGTGAAGACAGGCAGAAATAGAAGAGAGTGGAATTAGACAGTCGAGGTTAGTAGAATGACCAATTTGTCTAGAAATTGTAAAATTAAACGGTCGGGATAATTGCAGGAAAGATATTACCCGACAACGTTGACAACCTAACCTACAGTGTGCCGACAGTGAAAAACTCGAAAGGTATTAAACAGTGAATCGTTTTGGGCACAAATTAACTGTTCTATTCGTTTGAAGATAAAACCTTCAAACGAAGGTTCCACTCTAGGGCGTGAACACCGGCTGGAAACCCCTCGATCAGCTGATCGGGCCTACACGTGTCGACCAAAGACGTCCCATTATCGAGTCCGTTTCGACCCTCGCGGTCCGAGCCCAACTCAAAAGCTCGCCGCCCGGCTGGTCTCGGATAAACCGCCGCCACCGTCCGTTTAGTGACGGAGCAAACCGCCGCCGCCGTCCACCTAGCCACGTAACAAACCACCGTCGCCGCCCGTCCAGCGACGGAGCGCATTCTTGTCGCCGCCGTCAGACACAAACGCACCGCTGTCTGAGGCCGCACGCCATCTAGCAGCCGATAGGCCACGAACGCTTACCGGCCAACGGTTCGAGGAGAGGAATCACCCACCAGGATCATGCAACAAACGCGCGCAACGAGGAAAGCCCTGACTGCAGCTGCATGTCGAAGACAGTGACGTACACAGTAAGCGAAAACCGATACTAACCCCTCGCTAGGAATAAACATGTAGAATTCCAAAACGTTCCTCAATTAAACTGCATGCTTGAATGAAACGTCGAATTGTGTAGTGGGAGGTTGGATCAGAAACACGCTATATAAACCGTTTATTTCTTTCGATTGCGATTATGATTTTTTCTTGAATTTTGGTCTCCGTCTGTTGGGTTCAGTACTAATGATTTGCAAACCCGCCCTGAGGTCTCAAGCCGGAACGGGAAAAATATAAACTGATAAACCGCACCTTCACGGTAACTTTTAGTTACCTGGCGCATAAGTGAGGGTCGTGAATTCCTTAAACCCAAAAAACAGTCCTGCCCGTTACACATTGTGTTGGAATAACGTCAAATAAACTTCTATAGAACCAAAACTTGCGCTGTCGTAACTAATATATAACATGTGTGTTGCTTGGGATATCGAGCGAAAATAAACTATGATAGCGATTAAGACTTCAATTTCTGTTTATCATCTATCTATTGTTCTACTCTGTTTTGATATATCCGCTTCATCGATGACAGATCAACTGACATATCTCAGATCATTATGCTGGTCGCGACAAAGCGTTACGTACGGGCAGCGCAACGTCAACGGGGGGTCTATCGTATCAACTGGAAAATTATTATCTATTACAATGCACAACTTCGATAAAGACATTCAAAAATGTTTGTACCTTATAAATAAAAAAAAAAACAAGGAATAAAATGCCGGTATCCCCTTTATTGTCCACAATCGATAAGTGTTCCAATTTACCCCTATTCACCTATAAGTTCATCTTTTTCAAAATATCGATTTGAAACAAAGCACAATTTTGATAAAGACATTAAAAAATGATGCTACCTTATGCAAAAATGTTCAAAGAATTGAATGCCGGTATCCCCTTTATTGCCAAACATTGATAAGTGGCTCGATTCACCCCTATTTCCCTATAAGTAGAATTACTTTAAAATATCAATACATATATTACAATGCATAACTTCGATAAAGACGTCCTAGAATAATGGTACCTTGTATAAAAAAAATCCAAGGAATGCCGCTATCTCCTTTATTGTCTAACATCGATAAGTGACCCAATTTTCCCTACTGTGGAAAACTACTGTCCTGTACAATATGAGTAACACAGATGTAAAAAAAATATTTTGATTTAAAAAAAATAAATAAGTTTAATATAGGACAGATTTCATGTTGCCGCGTTATGTATTTTTATATCAGCTGAAAACTGTTTGCTTGTTGTAGTGCACATACATCATCAACACGCAACCGCGGTTGACCACGCAACAGTCGCAGAGCGAACAAACGAGCGAAGGGGAATTTATTTCCCCTCAACAAAGTGCTTCCGATTGGTCACAAGATGTGTGCAAAATATATAAAAGAAGCGAGCATCCCCGCATCGGGCATTCTGAAAACGATCGTCATTGACGAAGCATCATCGCCACGAGCAGCAGAGCGGAGCACCAAACCGGTGAGCAGCAGCAGCAAGAAGAAGCAACCCATCCGGGTGCTGGATAATTGCAGCAGTCAGCCGCGGCCGCATCGAAGGAGCCATGTGCCACCAATGAGGTTTTGAGAGTTTTCCTCACTGGGGCCATGGCACACTTTGAGATTGCGCGCTGCGTAGCTGTTTGCAGGTCCTGGAATTTCGACAATGGCGCAGCTGGTAGTGGAACTACGGCTCACCAATTCGGTAAGTATATTGGTAATCTGAAATGCAAAGGAACTGTAGTCGAGACAGTATCCTAGAAATTGCAAGATCTCTGTAGTCGAGACAGAGCATCTGAAAAGAAAAATGAAAAATGAAAAGGTCTCTGATAGTCGAGGCAGAGAATCTAAAGTAATGAGATAAATGGAACTGTAGTCGAGGCGGTTTCCAATGAATGCTTAGTAGGCTAAGGCTTGAATGCGATGGGAATGTGTTGATGAAGCGCGACAGACGCTGATCATGTTAGAACATGTTCAGGTACAATGATTTTCAATAGGAAGCGTTCGAAACTTTTAGGACGCAGCGACGACGATCGTTGCGGGCATTTAGTGATAGTGATGGAAACATGCTGCGTGGTGTGTTTTGTTGGAACAGCAATGAATGATTTCTAGTATGCGCGAGTATGCGCATGAAAGAGCAAATTTCTACTTTGTTCGATTATTTTCTCGACGTGAGCATGGAGAGTGCTGGTCATTGGGAAGCTTCCAAGTTAGTGCTCGTGTGGCAAAATTAGAACAAGTGCATTGCGTTGCTGCGGCACAATCCAAGTGACGCGTGGGCTTGCATTGTGATATTATCGTATGTAACCAAAAGTACACGTGGTAGTTTACCCACATCTTCCACGATTAACGCGATTCATTTGAAAGGATCAGTTTTTAATTGAGACTTTTTTCTCAAATGCGGTAGTTTCTTGCAAAAAGATTTTTCGCGAAGCATTTAAGGTGAAACATCAAAAAATCCCATTTCAATTTTGCCTCTAAAACAAATCTGACGAAAGAAGCATCAAGCCAAGCCGCACTTGTTTATCCTGGCTTTGCTCACTTGCAAAAAGAGGCAGCTTTTCTAAATCGAGCGCATTTGTTTACGAATTTTCAAGATTGGTGCTCTTGAAAACGCGAGTAGGGAACCAAGTTGGCCATTGTGGCAGCCATGTTTGTGTTCTCTGAAGTTTCTGAAGTTCTGAAGTTTTTGCTCCTTAAAGCAGAGGGTTGCTTCCTTGTCGACTGTACATACCAAATCATAAAAACTTGAGACTCTGACTTTGAAGGTTTCCCACGATGCATAATGTTCGAATTGACATATGACAAGAAGAGATGGCATTATTATTGAAGGAGGCTCGCGGGCTAAACTAAGAATGATCAACCATGCGTCAAGTGAACATGTTTGTCTTCAGAAGCCTTTTATTTTGAATAATGGTATTTGCGCTAGGGCCAAGATTTCTTGGCCGTTCTCGGGGTATGTAAAATTTAGGCAAGTTGTGGCTTAAGAAATGAGCAAGCATCTCTTTATTCTTGATTTCAGTATGGGGGCTTGAAAGAAATGTCGAGTTAAATGGAGTTTTCGGTGCGAAGTTTCGGCAAAGAAGTTGCAAATAAAAAAATAAACATGCTATGAGTTGTAATTTCTTGAGCGTTTTGGCACAGAGAACAGACATCCAGGCTAGAACAAATTTCATTCGGAAGGTTGTGTAAAGATTTGAATCTTTACTTGAGTAAGGTTGCAAACCAATACACGATGACAACATGAACGCCACCAAACACCATATTGCCACAGTCAGTGGTGAATTGAAACATTTCAAGTGGTGAATTCAATTAGTATGGGAAATTACCCGATTGCAGCGCCACGCTATTGCCACTTGTGTTGCCGATTTCAAATGGCCGTTAAATTCCTTACACAGCTTTGGAACTGGACTTGGATGTCTGTTCTCTGTGGTTTTGGTTACCTAGCTTATGACACGCATCAGATAAGGCTTTATCGTGGGTCGTGGTAAATAATATCGCTGAAAAATATGACGGTAAAGATACTTAAGCTGCATATACTTTAAAAAAAGGAGAACCTGACGATTGCCGATCATTGAGTTTTAAACAAAATAATATACATAGTTTGCTAGGAAGAAGTAATTTAGAGAAACTGTTGGTAAAATATATTGAAATTGTTGATTACTTCAAATTTTTAAGTTATTAAATTATGCTCAATATGAAACAACATGGAAATTATGCTCTTTTTGTTACATTATTAGAAGAAAAGAACGGACGAATGAAATTTTTCGACATTTTTACGGTTAATATAAATTGATATCATTATTAGTTGATTCACTGTGATTTTAACTTGGTATGCATGATAATAAATGTGAATGAGTTATTTAACCGAAACCGATTTATAAAATAAAGTTCACTGAATAAGATTTGCAATGAGATCCAATCCTATGATATTTATAGCATTGACCTTAAACTAGTTCAAATGAAAGAACATTGTTTGCATCTGATATGCAATAACAAGAGGCACTTTATAATAAAGCCCAGAAAAATCGATTATGTTGCTGAATGCAAATAACGGTAATATGCTTCGTCCTGAGTGACGTCATAATATGACATCAATAATATTGTGGAACGCCAATCTAAAAACGGTGGGTTAGATTACCTAATGGACGCTAAAGGATCTTCAAGGATAAGTAGTTTTCTCTACTGCTTAAAAATATGCAGTTGATGATTACTACACAAATTTAGATAATGTTAGGCGACAAAGGATGCGTTGTAAATGCTCATTGGAAAAGTCACGTTGAAAATTCTAACCAAGTTCCACCAGAAACATAGATTTAATAAGGAGAAAATAAATAACACTTAAAATAGAAAAAAAAAACAATATTTTAAAACATACTAAACTTTAATTAGTAATAAAAGAAAAAAAAACATAATGCCAAGAAAACCAGGAACGCAATAAGCTCGTACTTTATTGGAATAAATATATAATATTCCAATAATAAAGCACATGTGGTGTGGTGGACAAAAAAAATATTTTGTATGGAAAAATATCAGAACTTTCATGCAGAAAGAAAATCAAGTTATTTTTTTATGTGTTCATGAATCCCACTGAATGTTTGAAATGGACCCAAATAATAATGTGGATTGAGATACGATTGGATGATTCTTTTGAAAGATATGTCAGTTTCAGTAAAAGAAATCACTCAAAGGGGCTTTTCCCTCTCTCTAAATTTTGGTTAAAAATAAAAACTAACTAACTAACTATGTCAGTTTCAGAACATGTCTATTTGCATAAAGCTTGTAAAAGCAATTAAACTAGTACGTTGCGATTTTGTTCACAAGTATAAGAAACACAGATTTTATTCGTTATCAATTGGTTTTTTGAATCGTTCGCTACACAACAGAAGTAAAAGCAAATAAATCTTCATTTTATCGAAAAAAGTAGTTTTGTCACTTAAATGATGTTATGGCTAAAAAAAAATGAGTGTTCACAAAAACTAAATGTGTTGGGAAGTTTTCAAGTGAAGAGAAAAATGTTTGAGGGAGTAAGCAATATATTTACTGTACTTTAGTTTGATAGCACCTCGAGAAATGAAAATACATTAATATTTTCTTGAAAAGATCTTTCTAATAAAAGGATAGACTTTAACGTAGAGATGAAGTTTACATTCAAGGATGTAAGATTTGGTTGAAACAAAGAAAAATTTCAAGAAATGTTTTGTTTTTGGAAACTATAAATATAACTAGAGGTTAATGATTGATTACAAAAATTGAGGCATCTCAGCTCAATAGACAAAAGAGCAAGCACATGTTTTTGAAATTATTTCGAAAAATAATGGTGCTACAATTATTATAACAAATTTTGTAATTGATAGTACTCCATTTTGTTGTGAAAGATGAGCTTTCTGTGTTCTGTCATTACAATGAGGTACATCCGATGCTAGTACTGAGGTAGCATGATAATCTTTATATTTACATAAATGTGTAATATCTGTGCTAGAATTTGCAACTTGACGGTAGTTACTTTTGTAAGGCTTCATGGTTTATGATTTACTCGAGACAAGAAAGAGAACTTGCCACATCATACCGATTGGACTGAAATTGGTCTGGCAAGATAGATTGAAGTGAGAAATGAGCGTTAAAGTTGTTTTTTTGAATCTAACATAAACTATAGCATAGCAATTGAGCTGAATTTGGATTTCAGACATTTTTAGTTTTATCACTTAGTTAATGAAAGGTGAAGTGGGATTAATTATTTTTGTAATACAAATTCATAACTATTTTTACAAAACTTACTTTTTACGGATTAGGGAAACATGGAAGAGTGAATGATTAATTGTATTCTATTGTAAATTGCAAAGTCAAAAACAAATATACAAAACGCTTATCGAAGGAAAATGTTGGGAAAACAGGATGAAAGAGTAGAAGATGAAAGTGTTGTAAACGGTATTCTATGAACTTAACAGAGGGATCATCGAAATTATATTTTTTATGTAAAGACAATAAGCAAATTTGATCGTTTACACTGAATTGGAATACGAACCTTCCAAATAAAACAATAAGTTATAATGTAATGGAAAATGATTTAAATTAAAAATGCTTACATATTCATGAGACGTGGTTTCTAACTATCGATGGATGGATATAAAAATAAATAAATAAACTGAATTGAACTGTATAGTAAAATAAAACTTAAACATTTTTTGACAAACTGATTATTCGTTGTTTAGCGATTCAAAAACAACTTAGCATGGTTCAATACAAACAAATATAAGATTTGTAACCATAAGAAAAAAACATGTAAACTTTATTAAAAGAGTATATTTGGCGTTGTGAAAGAATTGTGAGAGTATTGCCATTTTTACTTTAAGCTATTTGTTGTGATTTGGTATTATGGAACACTGCAGTTGCCAGTTTCAGTGATATCTTAGAATTTATTGTGGAATGCGTTAACATTTATATACTTGTCTGACGAACGAACTGACACATTTGCATCATTCTTATGTTTTCGTTCATCTAGGCAGGTATATCAGTGTGAGAACGTTAGAAAAGTATAACTGGGAAACGCATTTTTTTTTAAATTTTGCAAGCGTTTTACAGTCGAAGATAGATAGAAGATAGATCAATGTTTGACGGTACACAGCTGGTACGAAAATAGTAAACCCAACGTACTTTTCTTTACTTTGAAAAATATTTAAAAAAAAGTGAATTGGAAAAAAAATACATTCAATGAATAAATTTGATCATAATAAATTCATCGAAAAAGTAGAAATCAAGAGTAGAGGAAGCGAGTATTGTAGAATATGAGTAACACAGATAAATATTTTGATTTAAAAAAAATAAATAAGTTTAATATAGGACAGATTTCATGTTGCCGCGTTATGTATTTTCATATCAGCTGAAAACTGTTTGCTTGTTGTAGTGCACATACATCATCAACACGCAACCGCGGTTGACCACGCAACAGTCGCAGAGCGAACAAACGAGCGAAGGGGAATTTATTTCCCCTCAACAAAGTGCTTCCGATTGGTCACTAGATGTGTGCAAAATATATAAAAGAAGCGAGCATCCCCGCATCGGGCATTCTGAAAACGATCGTCATTGACGAAGCATCATCGCCACGAGCAGCAGAGCGGAGCACCAAACCGGTGAGCAGCAGCAGCAAGAAGAAGCAACCCATCCGGGTGCTGGATAATTGCAGCAGTCAGCCGCGGCCGCATCGAAGGAGCCATGTGCCACCAATGAGGTTTTGAGAGTTTTCCAAACTGGGGCCATGGCACACTTTGATTGCGCGCTGCGTAGCTGTTTGCAGGTCCTGGAATTTCGACATGTCCCACGACCATTGTTGCCCGATTCTGATCGGCCCTATCATAGAAACTACTAGGGCCAACGAAGTACATCACACACCCCGGGTAGAGGTGAAGTACTAACGATCAAAACGTGATATTGGGTTGCTTGATATAAGATATAAGAGATCTGAAAATAATAGCTGAAAAATATTCCTGGAAAATCTGAACAATATCAAAATTTGATATTTCAAGATCAAACGAATAGCTCGCTGCTATTGGTTAGATCTTACAAGATCTAAATATGATCTCATGATGATGTTCCAGAAGTAAAATTTGGATATTATTTTTATATCTTTTATCTCTTATATCAATCAAACCAATATCACGTTTTGATCTCAATATCAAAATATGGTATTATAGAGTTTTTTTCTCTCCCCGGGACATTGTCATGATCATGAAAAAAATACGAAAGAAGATTTTGAAATGGCTGACCCTAAAGACACTATATGCTAAAGACACGAAATCTGATGATTGTTGCTGGTGATGATGATTCCCGCATCATGATGATGATGCTGTCGAGCAATGCCTTTAAAGCGCGTTTGACAGGTCTCCTGCTCGATTGGAATGACATTGACAGTAAATTTGGAATTCCAATTGGAACATTTCGTGTCTTTGCATAGAGTGTCTTAAGCTGACCCTAACCAACCAGCTTGCAAAACAAAAAGCAAGGAAGTAATGATTACAACAAAAGCCCTTTGCAACTTTTTCAAAATGTGAAGATGAGAGTGATAAGTGCCCCAAAATGTTCATCTATTCTTTACAGGACTCTACTAGGAGTAAGATCCTAAGGGATTGTGAAAACATTACGCCGTTTTTTTAATCTATAGGGAACGTTCAAAAATTACGTCCAACATTTGGGGGAGGGGGGGGGGTCCAGAAAAGTGTGACAGTACGTGTATTGAGTATAGGAAAATTGCGTGACAGAGGGGGGAGGGGGGGTCTAGAAATCCCGAAAAACGATGGACGTAATATTTGAATCTTCCCATAACAAAATAATCAGAAAGCAACACCTTTTATGCGAATTATAAATGTGAGGCAACTAATATCGTCACGAAACCCGTTGCAGTAGAGAAATGCCATCAGCTTCAATCTTTCAGAGTAGCTGAATGATTGCGAAAGCAGGATTTTTTTTATAGGGTAGGTAATCATGAATTGAACCAAATTGCGGCTTTCTGAAGCAGCGGCACTTTTGATCGATTTTTTCATCCACATGGAAATAATTTACTACGGTAAGGTCTCACGTATATGAAAGCCACGGGTATTAGCTTTCCGGAAAGTGGCAAAAAGTTGACATTTGCACCAAATTTCATTGAGAAATTCAATTATTTGTCAATAGTGATTTTAATCTTAATTTGAACCATCTTAATCATAATTTGAACCAATTTTAATCTAGATTTGAACTAGTGGCGGCAGCAGCTCGAGCAATTCCCGCAACAGCGAATTTCATGCCAAACAACTAAAAATCACATGGATCTGCTAATTCTCATAACTCTTTTTCATTAGGCAGTGGAATTTCAGCACAGAATGTTCGGAATCCTTCAGGAATTTGAAAACTAAATTTGGAATTTTCCATCGCCCGAGAGTAAACAAAGCAACCACTAGCGCAGTCTGCAGGCCAACACTGGAAGCTCGCCCCCATTCACTAGTTCAAATCTAGATTTCAAATGGTTCAATTCAAGATAAGATTCTCCAAGTAAGAATTACTTAAATTTGATAATTTTATGACAAATAATGCGGAATATTATTCGGTTGGTCGATTCTACGATAAATAAGCTTTCATTTAACGTGTTCACTTATTGCGTGTGATACAATGCATGAGCTGTACGAGTGCACCGAAAATGTGCTTTCTCTGGGGGGAAATGAGAATAGAGTTAATAAACTATTAATAGGTAAACTATTAATAGGTAATAGTTTATTACCTCTATTGAAATGAGTGGAATCTCAGTGATTTTTCAATTGCCTGTTTTCCATGACAAAAACGCATTTTTCAATGCTTTTGAAGCCCATGTTATCAGGTTATATTACGGTAAGCTGTTAACCATCTTTTTCGGGACAATATTTGCCCTTAAAATACGTCGTTTTAATGAATTTCGAAATGGTTCAAATTAAGATTACAATTTGACTAGTTCAAAGTTTGATTTCTTACCCTATAGGCTGGCCACATGTACACTGGTCCTATGACATCTTGCACACGAAAAAGGATATCATCCAACGAATAATTATCGGATCTATAAACTCGACTCATCAACTCTAAGATCGCGTTAAGTACTGTTCCTTTGAATTCCACTAAGAATTTGCATCCTTTGACAGATACGTATTTCGACCTCAACTGTAAGGTCGTCTTCAGTGTCTTGCAGTGTCTTGACTCGACTCAAGTACAAGACGCTGAAGACGACCTTACAGTTGAGGTCGAAATACGTATCTGTCAAAGGATGCAAATTCTTAGTGGAATTCAAAGGAACAGTACTTAACGCGATTTTCTTTTTATTTACAGATATTCCCCTAACAAACCCAGGTTAATCATCACAGGCCTGGTAGCGAGTCACTATTATTAGTGACTTGGTCACTATTTTCGGCTCAGTCACTAAAAAGTCACTATTTTCAAGATGTTTCCACTAAAGTCACTTTTTCTGTTGAAAAGTCACTATTTTCAACTATTTTTTAAGTTTTGTGTAAATGACTAGGGGTAAGACACTGTGCGAACGAGAGTAACTCTGAGAAATTCTGAGTAACTCTTTTTACCAATGATCGACGAAATTTGTCGAAAAACACCTCTAAAACTGCTAGAAAAGCGGGATATCGGGCAATATTGTTTTGTTTTTGCGATAGTATCAGGCAATACTCAAGCAAAACGGGAGCAATCCGAAGAAATTCTGAGCAACTCTGTGAAGGAAAATGTACTCTCCAGCACAGTGTCTTGCCCCAAGGTAAATGATAATCTAGTCAGCGAGAAAAATAAGATGGAGTGATGAAAAGTACAAATCAAGCATTGTGTGACTGGAGACAATAACATGTTTAGTAGCTGTGTTAGCAAATGTATCAATCGCCTATGTAGTGTGGACTGATTTTAATTTGTAGTATTTTTAAGTTAAGTTAGGCGTCTTTATCAGAAAGATTTCCTGTCCGAAACTATTCATTGAAAGTGTTGTTTTTTATCACAAGATTCATGCAACTATACTAGAAAGCATTGTTTCCCATTGATGTTTCTGGTAATTCTACAGTAAATTGATAAAGGTTTTTGAACTACAGTACGGACCCGATTTTGTCAGCCCCATGTTACGACATACTTTTTGCTCTCATCATCTAACGGTCAAACTTTGGCCAATTCATTTAAGATCATCATCAAACTACTGCTGAAAGGCAGAACATAGAGGGATAAAAAGTGTGAATATCTGTTTAGATTTTTGAGGGGAGCAAAAAATGTGTTCCGGAGAAAGGCTGACAAAATCGGGTCACTTATGTATTACCGAAACAAATATTGGTGAAAAATCTGTATAAACTTGTCCATCCTTGGCACAACTTAGCATCTTCGGAAATAAAAAATAGAGGATTTTTATTAAGTAAAATAGGAATTTGAGGAAATATTTGGCAGAACTCTTGAAGAAATTCTCGGTGGAATCAACGTTACAATTGTCGATGCAGGCCTCGAAATTTGCTCCTGTATGGAGGCATGGCCATTTCTGCATAAATTTATGCAGGATTTTGGTGAAAATCACTAAATATTACTTGTGAAATTTTATCTTTAGCAAAAACTTTTGTCTGAATTTCTGTAGGTATGATATTCTAGTTCAGTGCCTGGAAAAAATCCTGATAAAGTTCTATGACAAATGTTTGGAAGAGATATCTTCGAAATGATATCTTCCAGTAATTTTCAAAAATTGTGCACAGTTTTTTTCGGGAACATCCCCAAATACTGTTTTGACTATTTTGTTTTCAACTTTGTTTGATTTGCTTTTTGCTGACCTTTATGAAGCTTATTGGAAACGATAGCTAATAATTATTATACCCTGAAAAAGATGTTGACTACATCAAAACGTTTAATGAAGGAGAAAACATGTCTGTTCGATTGCAGCTGGGACTTCCCAAACTTCCCAGATTTCTAGATACTCCAGTTACTAGCGTCTCTGTAAACTAAATTACTTTCTTTGGAACTCAACGGAGAATCCTCTCAAAAATAAATGAGAAATTGCACCTTGAACTATTTTTAGAATTTCTTAAAAAAAAACTCTTCAAATATGTGAGTTTTCGACAAGTTGACCATTTTGTTGAAATTTTCATTGAATTTTCGTCATTTTGGTCAATCTCTCAGAAATGTTTGAAATGTATACGTTAACAAATACTACAGGAATTCTATTCTATTAATCAATTTCTGTTTAAATTTCACCTTCCTATATTGTGCGTTTAGCACCAAATTGATTTCCGAAAAAACTTCATTGACTTCCGCTGCCTTTCCTTTGCGTTAAACATAACGTCGGAAGTAGTGCGCTGTACAGTAAATCTGGTTTTCTATACAGCGCACTACTTCCGATGTTATGTTTAACGCATAGGAAAGGCAGCGGAAGTCAATGAAGTTTTTTTCGGAAATCAATTTAGTGCTAAACGCACAATAATTCTAAGGGGATCATCGCAAATAATTTCAAAGAAATGTGAGGAATTCTTGCATAAATTTGCCCATACGTTGTCTATGCGTTTAAGACCCAAAGGAAATAACTGCAATAATTTTCGTGTAAATCTATTCAGAAATTTGTTCAATAAACCTCTGAGTATTTGATCTCAAATTCTTCAAGATATTAACAGCTTTAACTAAAAATACCAGGACCTTGCACCAATATTGCCCCATTGAAGTTCTACTGGAACCGACTAAAGAGAAGTTGTAGGTGCCAACAATTGTTTTCGTTCATTGGCTTAATATCCATCTAGTTCGGCACAATATCTGCTAAGAATTGTATACACATGTTTTTTATATAATTTTTGGTGGAGATTGTTTTCCTGGAAATATTTATTACGCGCTACCCCAAGGTTTTTCGAATCAAGTTCGGCTTACAACTTTTGGCCGCTTACCATATTTTTTTTACCAAAAGCCACTATTTAGTCACTTTTTTGCCATTTGTAAGTCACTATTTGGTCACTATTTTCGTGAACTTGGCCACTAAAATAACTATTTCAACCATCAGTCTTTGCTACCAGCCCTGTCATCATCAACTCTAAGATGCTAGTAAACAGCTAATTCACAGTACTGTAATGCAACTAATTTGCCACTTTATTATATTTCGTGACACCTATCCGCATATCTAGACAACAATATGACTATGTATTGATCTGGCACTACAGCTATCATTTGAATTTTCCGTTAAAAGGCGTTTCGGCTGTTCGAGTCCGTATGAAGTTGATCATCAATATTAACTTCTTTTCTCGGTCAGCCTAGATAGCTGTGTAGTGTCGGTAGCGATTGTCTCAATTGGCTAGGAATAACACTACGGATCGCCTTTTCCGGTGGTAAGAATCCACCAACTGGTGACTCCTAATTCATGGTGTGATGCGGCTTTATGCTTACCGTGCATAGGAATGAATGGCTAGGGGGGTCTAATAAAAACCTAACCGCTAACGGAGCCTGTGGAGTACCAGGGCGCCCTCCACAGTATGTAGCCCTTACTGCGCTAACCGGAGCAATGGTGCAGTGGACCTTGTGTTTCTCCGAAACAATCGGCTGCACTTCTTTAGTCTCACTTGAGGCAAAATAAGGGCGGGATTATGAAGATGTTGTTAATAAGTTTAAATTTTGACCTATATGGTTTCGCATTATGCGATTTACACAGTGCAGTCTGTGTATCCTCGCCTTTGGCGTTTTCCAATCGATACCGATTTGGTTTTATTGTTATTGTTATTTGTTGTGCTGTTGTTGCGAAGAGTTTAATCTTACCTAGTTTGGGTAGTGGCTACGGTTAAGATAGCTCTGATCAATCTTCAGCATAAAAGAATAGCAACGATCAATCTTTGTAGACTTATGCAAAATGGTACAGCCCAAGTGGCCTTGATACAAGAACCTTACTTTCGTAAGGGAAATTTCTATCTAGGAAACCATGTGAACCCGGTTTTTGCTACTTTCAGTAAACATGAAATGGCAAACTCGCGTGTCATGCCTCGAGCCTGTGTGCTTGTTAACAACGCAATAGTTGCTACACTTATCTCTGAACTAACCACCAGAGATGTATGTGCTATCACAATTGATGTATCTGTTGGAAATCTCAACAGGAAATACGTCTATTGTTCGGTTTATTTACCGCATGATGAACCATCCCCTACGGATGCTTTCAAACAAGTCATCGCATACTGTACTTCAAAAGGCCTTCCGCCGATTGTTGGCAGTAATGCTTATGCTCACCACATCGTCTGTGGCAGCTCAGACATTAACTTGAGAGGCTCCAGTTTGATGGAATACTTAAGTAGTACAGATCTTGGATTACTTAACATAGGCAACCGCCCAACCTTCATGGTATCTGCTAGAGAGGAAGTGTTAGATATAACGCTTTGCTCTAGCAGAATTAGTCACGAGCTGACCAATTGGCATGTGTCAGATGAAGAATCTTTATCTGACCATCGCTATATGGGTCATTCCATATGAAGTGAGCGAGAAAATGTGAAAACTTGCGACCGACCATCACGGATTTGAACCAAATTTGGTTGAAACATTTGTTTAGATGGAAAAAGAAAAAACCCAAATTTTGGTGCCGATCGGATCACCCCTCGGCCCGTGGCAGCACCTCTCGTTTTGGCCGATATGAAAATTATCCTCTCTTTCTTTTATTTTTATCATTGAAACGATTGCACCTACACATTTTCGACCTTCGGCTTTTTTAATGGAAATCGTTCAGGGAATCCAGAAAAAATATTATTTTTTTGGTACAGTGTTGCCAGATATCATATTTTTCAATTTTAAAACTAAAAATCGATTTTTCTCAAAATACGTATATATTGATTTTAAAAATTTTGATTCCATCGTGTTTATCAGACGTTTTTCTATCGAAAAAGCTTAACTCCCCAAAGTAATTTGCGTCGTTCCTGAGATATAGCGTTTTTAAGAAAAAATATTCATTTTTTTCATATAAAGTATCATATAAAATCAGGTGCAGTTTACGAATTTCGCAAAAAAAAAAATTATCGATGCCATACAAAGACGTTTTGTTTTTTGAAAATTTGAAAAATAGTATAAAAAGGATTAAAAAATGTTACAGTGTTGCCAGTTCATTAATTATGAGTATCGTAATGGACTAGCATAACCTGTTGAAAATGTATCTGAGATTGAGATCATCAATTCTAAACAAATTTCATATATTTTAACATTATCTGAACAGAAGTGCTGCCAAATATGTAATATTTATTGTAGAAAACTTAATTTTATTAGAACATTAGTATGAAATCTAATTAACAAGCCAAAAGTATTTTTTATTTAGGTTTAGTACATTTGGCAACATCGACGTAAAATATATTCAGGAAAACATTTGATGAGTGTATTTATAAGCAACAGTGCTGAAAATGTAATTTCGATATAACTACATTCAATGACCCACAGCTAATTTCAGAAGCTGAACCTGAAAATATGGAATATGATAAAATATTAAGTATGATATCCTTTGGAATTAGATAATATTAGATACTACGCATCGTCGCGCAACTGGTAGCTCAGACTTCAGTACCGTGCGGTACCCATATTCTGAACGGTTAAGGGAGTCTCACAACAAACACTAAAATAAATGGAAGTTCTTGTTGCTAGAGATAATGCTTCACGTTACCATCAAGTGTGTTTGTTGTCTAGCTAAATGTATAAAATAAATTAAATCTCATAATAACTTCCAGTCTCTGATCTAGAAATATTTTTGTTTGTGGACGACGTGTTCCTAATTATGGACACCATAAGAAGCCATGGTCCTAATTCTGAACACATAGTGTTACTTACTCTGTACAAACACATTCTCTACGTTCGCAGTTCATTCAAAAACGATATGTTTTGTAACGATTGGATAATAGAGGGGCTTAATAAAATTAACACCTCAACTCTTGATTCATTGTATGCTTCATAAAAGGAAAATCTATTTTGCGTTAGCCGACTGTTCAGAATATGGAGCTGTCTATAATATGGTGCTCGCACGGTATTTTTATTTTATATTCGAAGGTCCAACTCCTTATAAAAATCCCTGTAAAAATATCTTTTGATTGATTTTTACGGCAGTGTTGCCAAGTATGCTAGTATTTAGCGGAAACGCAAACAATAGGTGCGGGTATTGCGTTTACTCTTACTGGATTGCCTAATAATAGATCATGTCTTTTATTGTCCCAGGCAGAGAAGTGAAGAACAGTGTTGGGTATTGTGTTGTCTATTGATGTGATTGCATATGGTATGAGTTTTTGTTTGTTCTTCGTGGCGAAGAATGAACAAAAATTTCTGAGTGAAATGGATTAGTGGCGTTTGCTCCCTAGAGCCTACTTTTCTTAGGCTTTTTTTGCATGGAAAAGAGATCGGTTGTACGCGAATGTTAATTCCGATAAATCAAATCGATTGTTCGATAAATTATAGATGACTCCCAGATCGACAATGTGCAGTATCATATTAAGGATCGGTATATTCGCCTCACCTAGCCTCACTCCATTCATATTCACTCCTTTTTGCTGAATCGAATCGAGAAAGATGCAGCAAACGGATTGTCGTGATCAAGCACATAACCCCATCACCAGTGGAAAGCCATACGCAAGTTGCTTGACATGAATATTCGTTGCCGTTCGTCGCAGTTTTGATCGCAAGCGAATGAATGAATGGCGAATGGAGAAGAATGCTGGTGAGTGATCGAAGTGGCTGCTGTCGTCGCTGACAAGCAAACACACAAACTAAAGCGACAATCGTTCGCTGCGATTAACCATGGAGTAGCAATTATGAATTGTGTTGCCATTTATGCTCATACTCATGCAGTGTTGCCAAATGTGCTCGTTATGTATAAAAACAGAAATCATTTGTTTTTATTTGGTGTTATCTATTTACGAAAGCTTTTGTGTAAATTAGATGTTTACAATAAAAATGACATGTGTGGCAACATTTCCATCTACAACATCGTTGAAATGAATAAAATGACAATTGAAATGAATTTCACAATAGATACATTTTATATTTTAACAATTTATCCTCATCTTTTCCAATAAACCAATTTTTTTATTGCTAACTATCAAACTAACAATAACTGTCAATTATCGGGTCATTCTGTTAGATAGGACCATAAACAAGAAAACACAGACAATCAGACGTAACATTGGTTAAATTCCAACGATCACGGTTTTAACGATCTTTTTAAACGTTTATAGTTGTAGCTTTCACAACCAGAGGTGCGCACATCATTTTTCTAAGCGTTAGACGTTTCACCTAGTGTGAACTAGGCGATGGATTTTCGCGAAAAATTTTCTAGGTGTTACGTCTGTTTGTCTGTGAAGAAAAGGTCAACAGCAGGGTCGTTAGAGAAGATGTGTATTGTTTTTATCCCGTTCACACATCTTGCAACACACATGGTGCGCATTTTCAGAATAACCTGTACATTGTCAAACACACTCGATATTGTTCAAATCAGCACAAAACGTGATTATATGGCATCGAACAATGTTTTTTTTACGAAATTTATAAACTGCACCTGATTTTATATGATACTTTATATGAAAAAAATGAATATTTTTTCTTAAAAACGCTATATCTCAGGAACGACGCAAATTACTTTGGGGAGTTAAGCTTTTTCGATAGAAAAACGTCTTATAAACACGATGGAATCAAAATTTTTAAAATCAAAATATACGTATTTTGAGAAAAATCGATTTTTAGTTTTAAAATTGAAAAATATGATATCTGGCAACACTGTACCAAAAAAATAATATTTTTTCTGGATTCCCTGAACGATTTCCATTAAAAAAGCCGAAGGTCGAAAATGTGTAGGTGCAATCGTTTCAATGATAAAAATAAAAGAAAGAGAGGGTAATTTTCATATCGGCCAAAACGAGGGGTGCTGCCACGGGCCGAGGGGTGATCCGATCGGCACCAAAATTTGGATTTTTTCTTTTTCCATCTAAACAAATGTTTCAACCAAATTTGGTTCAAATCCGTGATGGTCGATTGCAAGCGGTCGGTCACTTGGCGTGGAATGACCCATCTTTTTTGAACATTTAAATGTTACTTCGCATACTTTGCGTTTCAGGAACCCCGGTCAACCAACTGGGATCTCTTTATCGATTTGGTTGCAGCCAAATTTCATGGATACTGACCAAGTGATTCAGATGATGCCGTTGATACTACAACGGCCTTCATCATGGAAGGTTTTGAAGAAGCTTGCCCTCTATGGTCTGTGAAGACCACAAGAGGAACCCCTTGGTGGAACTCTGATCTGGCGAAGCTCAGGATACAATGTAGAAAAAGTTGGAACAGACGACGTTCGGTTGGATCGTAGGCTTTCAGGTAGGCTCGAAACGCAGGGCCTATCAGAAAGCTCTTCGGTCTGCGGAACGATCCGGCTGAAAAAAAAAACCTTTGTACAAATGTTTACAGTTTGAGTGAAGTCAGACGGTTGAACAAAATTCTTGCAAATTCTAATGCCGTTTTTGTTTTTGCGATGGTGCTACACCGGTGTAGCACTTTTGCACCGAAAGTGTTCGTTTTTGATTTTCGTGCTGCACCGGTGTACCACTTTTTCTGCACCGCTCAAGATAGTGCAGCACTCAAAAATTCGAGAGTGTAGCGAGTGTACACTGTGTCCACCAATCAGCGTTTGCAAAATTGTAAATATTTTGGTTTTTATTCACGCACACCAATGCAACTGCACTGAAAATGTTTTTGCAGTAAAAAGTATAGCACGAAGCGGTGTAGCACCGCCGCAAAAACGAAAACGACATTAGATATCGAGAGTGCTTTTGACAACGTGCCTTTCGATACCGTTTTGGAAGCCGCACTAGACTGGCCCAAATACAAAAATGTCGAAAAATTCCACGGGGCACCCTCTAGAATCGTGCCTTTGGATGAGAAGAGCAATTCGTGAAAATTTCAGCTCAATCGGTTTAAAACTGAGCTGGCGCAAATGAGTTGAAGGTTTGTATGGAATCTTCAGTCCAAATATATGGTAAATTGGATGACCTCCAGTCTCTCATTCAGCACGCTGGTTGGAAGAGTTTGATTTGGCTCATAATTGAAAAAATAATAGTTGATACCCTAAGGAACAACTTTGTAGAAGACCATATAATGATTAAATTTAATTCTGTTGCGGTTTCAGGTAACGAAAGCAGGATGAGGACATCTTCCCCAGTTTACTCTCGGTTGTTACATGCAGCACGTGTTTGCTGTTCGAAACTTGCGCTCTACATCATAGGCGGCTATGTTGTCCTTCATTTCATTTGCTCACGCACGTGGGCGGGTATCGAAACAATGAAGAATTACATAGCTGCCTATGATGTAGCGCGCAAGCTTCGACCGACAAACACGTGCTGCATGTAACAACCGAGAGTAAACGGGGGAAGATGTCCTCATCCTGCTTTCGTTATCTGAAACCGCAACTAAATAACGTTTTATCACAGACAAACAGACGTCTCACTCTACTTGCTCCTCATCGTTACCCTTTTTAACGGTTAGTTCAAATATTTTGTAGTTTGCAAATCACTCGGTCACGGCGCTCGCATCGTTTTTGTTCCTGTTTGACGTTTGCTCACTACCGCCACCTATTGAGTGGTTTGCGTAACACAGCCTAATTAGCATTGGGCGATTGTGTTTTCGTGACGATGATTTTTATCGCAATTTGTTCCAAGTGGTACGTCTGTTTGTCTGTGGTTTTATCATGATATAGTCTTCTACAAAGTTGTTCCTAAGGGTATCAACTACCATTCTTTCAATTCTGAACTAAATCGAACTCGCTGAGCCGGCGTATAGAGTGAGAGACTGTAGGTCATCCAATTTCCCATATATTTGGACTGAAAATCCCATACAAACCTTCAACTCATTTGCGCCAGCTCAGTTTTAAACAGATTGAGCTGAATCTTTCACAGATTGTTCTTCTCATCCAAAGGCACGATTCTAGAGGGTGCCCCGTGAATTTTTCCAACTTTTCTTTTTCGCCATACAAATGTGGGCCGGTCTAAGCCGCACGGAGTCATGGTATATCTCCAATGATTTATATGTAATTAGATTCATCCAATGCTCAAAAACCGACATCTCTTTTCGACATTGCGTCAAGCGGCGATTAGGAAATTGAGTGTTTGTGGATGCTGTTGTGATAATTTGATTTACTGTGTATAAGTTTGGACACCCCTACACGGAGAAACTGAAAAACTCAAAATTAGGTACTTTTAAACTCAATTTTGAGTTCTTTTTCATCTCCCTTTTCATGCGCTCTTTCTGTTGTTGTCAGAGAGTGAAGAGAGAAACAGCCCAACTTTTGCAGTTCCGTGCGTCAAGCCAAAACTGAGTTTCTAGCACAGTACTTGTTGAGGCGCCGCAGTGCCTCAAGCGGGTAGTTCTAGGATTCCTGGCGGGATAGAGTCTCGCAAGACCTGGGGTACCAGAAATCCTCCGTTGATCCGGCTCGAAGGACCAAAATGTTTGGGGCTCCGCAGTGCCTCAAACGGGGAATTTCTTTCCGCAGAAAGAAACACAAGGTTTTCACTTAAAACCACTTTATTTAACACTACTTGGCGTTGTCCAAGCCACGCCAACGCTTGTAATTACACTTCACTCTTAAAACTAACTTGACCGTTTGCCGGGTCAGAATAAACTGTTTCTCAGTACGTCGGTCCATGTTCGCTTTTATAGCGCTCAAAAATGTTGCACGACAAGAATTCGAAAACTCCAGAACAATCCGGAAATCTGGTGTCACTGCAACTCACGCGGTCGGCTCTCTCCGCGCGCGATGATGGCGATGATGATGATGACGCTGAGTTCCCGACGGTGGCGGTGGCGGCAGCGCGCGCGTTCACTCACGAGCGCATGTTTACATTGATGAGTGGCGATGATGGTGGTGCCGGCGACGGGTGAGCAACTTGCTGCTGCTGATGGTGCTCCCACGTTTGACGTTTTTATCTTCTCTCGCATGATAGGGGAAAGTGGGGCACGTTTATCACCGGAGCGTACATGCTGGTAGCGAACAGTACTCAAATTTGAGTGAATACAACCTAGTCAAAATTTCGGTTGAGTGGATAAAACTTAAAATTAGGTATTTTTTTCACATGGAAGCAAGCGGGAACAACCCAACAAAAACATCGATTCCATCAACTCAAAATTGGCTTGACGCACGCAACCCCGAAGTTGGGTGGAAAGATCTCACTTTTGGGTAGTTTCGTCTCTCCGTGTACACAGAAATAGAAAACTGTCAGAATGTTCGCGACGCCAAGAGAATAAAACGTGATTTCGAGTTAGTGATTAAATTCGTATTTTATTTCCTTGATTAGAAAGACTTAACATTGGCGATCGAGGATCGGATTTCGCGGACGCGTAGTAGAGTATTCGGTGATTAAATTCGTGGTCGAAAATACGCGATTCCTCTAACTTCGAGCGAGTTTTGCGGAGAAGTGCTGAGAAGAAGAAAGTGTTTACAAGTGACGAGCGATACATCGTAGTGAAGATGAATCCAGTCGGAGGTGGAATCAGTGGGGTGACACAGCTGTCAAACTCGGTACATCGCCGCTTCACCCATCATCGTTTTTGGTACGGCGCGTTTTGGTACCCACTTTCTGGTCGGTTTACCCTAACTTGTTCCTGATTTTCGGGTGTGTGGCACGTGTGTTGCTAGTGCTTATTTCGGAAATTATACATTTCGAACGAACTTGTTGTTTTTGATGATTGTTTATTTTTCTTTATCACTTTGCACGATATTATGTGTAGCAGCGGAGCAGTGTCAATGTTTCCAGCGCATTTTTTCCATGAATTAAGCAATCAAAACAAAAACATTGGACGCCATGTTTAATCGAATGCTGGGTAGATGATTTCGGCCTTTCGTCATCCCCCTGGGTGGAATGCCACCGTTTGACCCGGACGATACGACGAATCTCAGTTCAAGGTGGAAGAAGTGGAAGCGCTCATTTGAGATATTTTTGGATGTCAATAATGTGGCCCTCCCGTCGAGGAAGAAGTCCTACTTACTACACTTCGCTGGGGAAGCAGTGCAGGACATATACGACAGTCTAGTGGGTGCCGTCGAGCCGCCAGTGCCAGCAGGATCAGATGCCTATCAGGAAGCAATGAGAGTGTTGGACGGCCACTTTCTTCCCATGAAGTGTTTGCCACAGGAGCGCCACATCTTCAGAAACTTGCAGCAAGAGCCCGACGAAAAGATCTCAAAATTTGTTCTTCGTTTACGGGAGCAAGGGAATCTATGTGAGTATCAGGATTGGCTGGACGAGAACATTAAAGAGCAGATCTTCGAGAAAGGCTCATCCGACGAACTTCGTGCCAAAATACTGACGAAACCGTCGATGACTTTGGCGGAGATAATTAACGAAGGTCGATCGCTTGAAACAATTGAGAAGGTCCGTCAGCAGTTGAAGCATTCCGGAGATATCAACAAGATTTCAACTTCCAAGAACGAATGTTTCCGTTGTGGTCGAGTTGGCCACTATGCTAGCGACGATTGCTGCCCGGCGAAGAACAAGAAATGCGAAAAGTGTGGACTCATCGGACACTTCCGGCGGTGCTGTAAGACGAAGGAGCGGGAAAGCGAAAACCAGTTTTCGAGGCAAAGGAACAGGCGCGTGCGGCAGGTTGGCGAGGAAGCATCGGGTTTAAACGAAAGTGTTTATGACTCGGACGACAGTAGCAGCGATGCAACTGAGACTCGACACGACGTAAAGTACGTTTTCGCAGCGGATACGGATGATACCCAGGCAGAAAAGGTTATTTGCAGCATAGGCGGAGTGAAAATTAAGTGGATTGTGGACTCAGGGGCAGGCATTAATGTCATTGATGACGATACATGGCGCTACCTCAAGAAGCACAACGACGACGTCCTTTCGCAGACCAAAGAGTCTAAGCGAACTCTGAAGGCATATGGCAACAATGATTTACATGTGGTCGGAGAGTTCACGGCCAACATTTCTACCAAGCATTGCAGCGTAGTGGCAGAGGTCGTTGTTGTTAAAGACAGAGGAGCAAGTCTGCTCAGTCGGGAGACGGCCACCCGGCTTAATATCCTGAGCATCAACACGAACGTCTGGAAGATAAATGCCGATCCTAACAAAATTGGTACCATAAAAGGATTCGAGGTGAGGCTGCAGATCAACGATTCAATTAAACCAGTCCAGCACACAAAATGCCATGTTCCCATTCCACTTCAAGAAAAGGTACAGCAGGAGATTGACCATTTGTTGGAGCAAGACATTATTGAAGCAGCGCCAAGAGATTCACCGTGGATATCTCGTCTCGTCGTCAGCCCGAAAGCAGGTGATCCATCAAGTGTTCGACTCTGTGTCGATATGCGAGCCGCCAATAAGGCAATAGTGCCCCAACATCATCCTCTCCCAACCTTCGAAGACATCGTACCTCATCTGAACGATTGCAGGTGGTTTTCAAAAATCGACTTGGTTAAAGCGTTCCACCAGGTACCGTTAGCGGAGGATTCCAGATTCATAACAACATTCGCAACGCATCAAGGATACTATCGGTACAAAAGGTTGACTTTCGGAATGAACTGCGCATCGGAAGTGTTCCAAAGCATAATTGAACGTATTTTGAAAGGGATCAAATATGTTCGGGTCTTCATTGACGACATTATGGTATTTGCGCCGACTAAACACCAACATGACGCCACACTTCGAGAAGTGATTCAGCGATTGGAAGAATATGGAATAACGATCAATCTGAAGAAATGTGAGTTTGGAAAACCGGAAGTGACTTTCATGGGACATGTGCTGTCGGAGAATGGCATAAAACCAACGTTGGATAAAGTGGAAGCAATACGCCGTCTACGCGAACCCTGCACGGTGGAAGAGGTACGCAGCTTTTTGGGAACCATCACTTACCTTGGTAGGTTCATACCGGATCTGTCGACACTGACAACGCCGCTTCGCCAGCTCTTGCGAAAGGATTCCAAATTTGTGTGGGGTTCACCTCAGAAGGAAGCGTTCCAGAAAATAAAGGATATACTAGTGGATCCGAAGTCACTAGGCTACTATTCTCCGTGCGACAAGACGATTCTGATTGCAGACGCCAGTCCAACGGGACTTGGAGGAGTACTTCTACAGGAGAAAGATGGAGTCAAAAGGGTTATCTGCTACATAAGCAAAGGTCTTTCGGATGCTGAGAAGTCGTATGCCCAGAACGAGAAGGAAGCCCTGGCGTTAGTGTGGGCTACCGAACGTCTTCAAATCTACCTCAGAGGAATGGAGTTTTTGCTATTAACGGACCACGAGCCACTCAAAGTTATCTTCGGCCCTGGACATCCTTCTTGTCCGAGGATCGAGAGGTGGGCTATGAGGCTTCAGTCTTTTCGCTTTCAAATTGTCCACATTCCGGGGAAAGTGAATATTGCAGATTCCCTGTCAAGATTACCGAAGTTCAAGCACTGCACTACATACGACCGCATCGGAGAAGAAGCAGTATTGGCCATCATGGAACATGCGAAACCCGTGGCGTTATCTATGGAGGAACTATCAACACAATCGGAAAGGGATGCAATCTTGTCGGATGTGAAAGAAGCGATTCGAACGGGCCGTTGGAGTGATGCTGTCAAGAAATATGCACCGTTTAAGGAGGAGCTCTATTGCTATGATCAAGTACTTCTCAGGGGTGACCGTTTGGTAGTGCCATCAAACCTACAGAAGCGAGTGTTGCGTCTTGCTCATATCGGACATCCCGGTATCGAGCGAACCAAACAACGTTTGAGATCGAAAGTGTGGTGGCCGTCCATGGATAGGGATGTGGAGAGAGCCGTTAAAAGTTGCTTGGATTGTCAGGTAGTTGGGAAGCTAGTGCCAGCAGAACCAATGGAAGTACGAAGAATGCCAGAAAATCCTTGGGAAGTGCTGCATCTCGATACCCTGGGTCCACTGCCATCAGGGAACTCATTGCTGGTGATCATTGATCCGTACAGTAGGTATAGGGTTATTGAGGTCTTGAGGCAAACCACATCTACTGACATCGTTGATAGATTGCGACCTCTTTTCATGAGGCTCGGCATTCCCAATGTGATAATCACGGACAACGCGCGAAACTTCTCAAGCAAGGTGATGGAGGATTTCTGCGGAGAACTTGGAGTGAAACTTCGCCATACTACACCATACTGGCCCCAGGCCAACGGCGAAGTTGAACGCCAGAATCGAAGCATCCTGAAGGTTCTGAGAATCTCCGAACTCAACAAATCGAACTGGAAGCAGGACCTGGAAGAATACAACTATGTGTACGCGCTTACTCCTCATCCGGCAACTGGATACTCACCAGCGGAACTAGCTTTCGGCAGAAAATTCCGTGATTGGATTCCGCATCCGTTTCAACTAACTGGTGTTTTGGACGCAGAAGTACAAGACAATGACAAGGCTTATAAACACAACTCCAAGACATACTACGATGACACCAAGGGAGCGAGAGAGTCAAATCTTTGTGTAGGAGACGAAGTCCTCATGAGGAATATGAACCCAGCCAACAAACTCGCTGCGAATTTTCATTCTCAGCCAGCGAGAGTTCTCCAAAAACAAGGGAACTCTGTTGTAATTGAAACTCCAACCGGTGAGAGATATCGAAGAAATTCGTCTCATCTAAAGAAGGTTTACAATGAAAGCCAGGGTGAAACTGCTGACCAAGATACGGAGAAGGAAAGTGACGACCTGCTTGAGTGGACAACGCCACCAGAGCAACAGCGGAATACACCAGGACCAAGTGAGCAGCGCGAAGGGTCTACGGTGGAAACGAATGGATCTGTCAATGGCCCCGTATCCATAAAGCTGAAGAGAAAGGTACGCCAGCCTCTAAGATTCGACGACTACATACTCGACTTGAACCAAGTTGCAGAGCAAGGAGTTTAAAGAAAGGGGAAGGTGTTGTGATAATTTGATTTACTGTGTATAAGTTTGGACACCCCTACACAGAAATAGAAAACTGTCAGAATGTTCGCGACGCCAAGAGAATAAAACGTGATTTCGAGTTAGTGATTAAATTCGTATTTTATTTCCTTGATTAGAAAGACTTAACAGATGCCCTCAAGAGGGAGTTTTGTCGCTGCTTTTGTGGAATCTCATATGCATCAGCACCCTTTTCGAACTGAAGAAAAACGATAGCCTTTTCTTCAATATAGCCTTTCCGTAAAACATCTAAATAATTGTTCTTTTCACAGAAAGACCAGACCGTAACATCGTTCGACCTTTGCGTCTCTTTGATTCTGAAATCAATGTGACTGAACAGGTGAAGTCGTTGGAGTTATGCTTGATTCCAAGCTTTCCTAGACACCTCAGATTGAGTTCAGAATCAAGAAAGCTTGGTTAAAGTGTGTAACACGCCAGCCTGCGAGTTTGTCGGGTTTAAAGTAAGGTGGCTTAAGCGCCACTCCTTTCGGAGACCACCTACAAGTTAATGGATTGCCCGGCCGTTGAGACCCCCAGGGAATGGGTCTAATTTACTCCCGATCAGAGATACGAAACGAGTCGGCTGACGTCAAACTTCGGGAGACAATTCAAGGTGAAAAGGAAACAAGGATTCAGTTTCGTGGAGACGAGGAAACGAGACGATAGCAAGACAGTAAGTTCGCTAAGTTCTCATCACTGGCTGACTTAACCAACCCTTGAACTATCCAGCAGAAAATTAGGGAGTAGTCTCGGTTGTTTCAGGGAACCGCCCCAGTAAAATAAATAACGGAAAAGAAATTAAATTACGAACGGAAATAACATGCTAAACCTTCATGTCACTTTATTGGTAACTATCTCCTATTTCAACAAGATAGTTTTATCCATGTGCACCGCCTGGATTTATTCCCACCATCAATACACTAGAACGCCATAGACATCAAACATTCATTTTACAATTTTATTCTCTCTCCATTCTCTCGCTCTTCGCTAGCCTAGGCCTACTCTTTGCTTTCCCTTCTATCTACCTATTCTGTCTTCGCTGTTGTCGTGTCGAGTACTCTACGTGCAAGAATTCATCCGGGATCGTGTGCGTGTGTGTGCGTGCGTGCTCAGTGTGGCTACCGGCGCTAAAGGCGGTACTACGGTGGGCCACGTGATTCGAAAAATTACGCTATCTACTTAGTAGGTCCGATAGCGGGAAAAAGAGCCATGCGCATGGGCTTATCTAGTATCATGCATGATTTTGTTACTCACGGTTTGTCTACTTCGTACGGACGGTTGGAGGGCTGCTTACGATCTACCCACGGCGGTCACTCATCCGAGCATGAACTCACCGCTGGGGATCGCGCGTCGAGGGGTGTCGAGATGGACGCTGCTGCAGAAAACCTCCGGTCTGTGTGTTGGCCGACGGGGGCAGCCGTCGCGGCGCCGCCGATGAACTGCTTCGACGGTTGGCGCAATTTGCTGATGAACTTGGGTGTCTCTAACCTTCGCCTAGGGCGCGATTGACGGACGCTGGCCCTCTTCCGGTTTCCGCACCTCCGGGAAAAACCTCGTAGCTGACGGTGGGGTCAGAAGCGATCCTAGCTTGGGGTGTGACGTGTTCGGTCTTAAAGACGGCTACAGACCTAGTTGGGAAGCACGTGGTGTCATACGACGACCAAATTAACACACATAAAATACACGCAAATTTCACACACGGTTTACCTGCACAAAACTAATCCAACGCACAATCTACTTTTTCTCGACAACTTTGCACAAAACTTGACTGCACTACTAGCTAAAGGGAAAGACTTAATAAGTTAAATGAAGACAAAGCATGTTAACAAAGACTACCTTTAAACACACGTCACGGCGCGAAACTTGAATTCGATCACTCCTGCCTCTTCCACTAGCCAGAACGAAGTGGTTGATCAAAGTCCTAGATGCCTCAGATAAGTCGCGAAATGCAATTACCACCATCAGGTCTGAAATATTTCCCGAGAGAATACCGCAGATTTTCGTTTCCACGCTCGCGAAATATTCAAGGTCAGGGGGAGGAGGGTGGTCTGCATCGAAAGTCTTTCGTCATACGACTCGTCTACATCTCCGACCCAAGAGAGAGTCGACCCATTCGGCTAAGTTCAACATCCTTTGAATGCAACTTTAGGGGGGTCAATGCACAGCGCCGAGCGCGCAATTTCGCAAAAAGTGTTAGCACTATGCCTTTTTGGACTGCAGGTCACATGTGCGTGTTGGCTATAGTGGAACTCATTTAACTGTCCGTCTTAAGAGGTGCTACTCGTGAGTTCTAATGAAAGTTCATGCAAAAAGGCGATTTCAATCTTTTAGACTGGTCCAATATTTTATTAATAATTAAAGAGATTATTTTATAGAAGATAACGAAAAACACTAAGTGAACAAACTACATATGTATACCCGTTACATCATTCCCCACTAAAAGTACGAAAATTTGATTGGCATTGGAATGGAGATTACAATCACCAATCAAATTTTCGTAGGCAAAACAATGAACGCCAAATCTAATTACATATTTACAAATTGCAAGAGCTTAAGAAACATTGAACTAAATTTTCGGGGTCATATAGATTCATCATCAACCGAAGTTGACTCCATCTCTGCTTACAGCACAGATTCTATTACGGAACCTGCCTGCTACTGACTATCAACGACAATTTTGTCTCCAGTCTCCAGCGAAAACGAATTCAAATAATCCATCACTACTTACAATAATTTAAACTAACAGAAAACCTCGAAATGGCAAGAAAACGGCAATAAGAAAAAGTTTGAGGAAATTTGGTTTATTGTTGTTGCTGCTGCTGATGACTCCAAACACGCAAAATCGGAAAAAAAAAATACATGAAAACTGAAACAACATTTAAAAGGCATCTGCTCAATGTGGTCGACGAACATTGAGAGAGCTCACGCGGAAAACTGACACGAAACGATACATCATCTTCTACACCAGGACAACGCCGATTAACGAAGACAATGTACACGAAAATCTCCACCGAAATGGACGTAAACCGATGGGTCTGAATTGCAATCTCTAGCCCAACCCGAAGCGAGCACGCGAGATTCAACTCTTTCCCACCATAAATGACTGCTTCAACTCACGATTTGCTTCCACGGATAATGATCCGCCATAATCGCTTATCGTAACATTGAAACGCAAAGTATCTTCTTAAAAGAATTTTTAAACGCCGAGCTTTACTCGACAACAAAATTCTTAAAGAAATCAAACATTAAAACATTGACAAAAAAAAATTCCATTCACACACCCCTCGCATTCAAACTCAAAATGAACGAAGTTCATCGTTTCATTCATCACTCACTCATACACACGTAGCAGTTTATCACACATACCAAGTCATCAACAACGAAAGAGAAACGTCAAAACAGACCGACGGCACAGAAGGTGGCTCGCGATCGAAAAAAGTGCGTAAATTTCGTGAAATCGGGAAGAAAAAACGAAAAGTTTTGGTGTTTCGGGTGCATTACGGTCGAAAGTGAAGTGTTTTGGAGTTTGCAGAAGGCATCCCATCCCCGCTGGCAGAATTGTTAGGAGAGTAAAGCGATAATGATCGTTCCAAACATTGGATGTAAGTTGTTTGTTTATGTTTCTATTTCGCAGTTTGGACCGACCCCAGCAGGACACTGTAGGACGAGAATGTTTAAACGGAACGATAGGACAGAGGAAACAGTTAACTGAGGATGGAAGGACGTGGACTGGACAAATTAACGGGATCTGAAAGGACGGAAAATACGGAATGGCAAAATTTGAGAACGATTGAGGTCTACCGCATAGCAACAAGGAACTGACTACAAAACGGTAAGAAATCGTACTAATCTACAGAAATAACCATTTATTGCAACAAATTCATGCTATACTTCACTTTTAGGCACAATATCAAACGACGAATAAATAAATAAATAACGAAAATGGAAACGCGATAGAAATAAATAACAATCAACGGAAAAGTTGGAAAATCCTAGCTAAATCTACTATTTACAAGGACGACGTATCGCCAAACGAACAACAACGATATTGTGAGTGATTTTATGATTTACTCTTAACAAATAGGCTAATTACTAATATTACATCTAAGGGTTAGGGAACTAGGCATACTAACTACTAACTTTTTACATATTTACAATGCTTACGCCACGTAATTCGGGTCGTAAGACTTGGAAGAGTACCCTGTCGGTGTTTTCGTAAACGCGCGGTTTTGTAGTCACTTCAGAAAAGTTGTTCATAGCTGATGTTGACAAATTCGGTACCCTCAAGTGTTCGGTTCGTTCGAAAACTCCCCTCCCACGAGTCCGTCGAATGTTGCCTGAAGATGTTGTTAACCCGAAGGTGTTTTTGTTCGTCGTAATCTGTGGTTGCTTCTAGGAGGTTCGTTGCTTTAACAGCTCTCACTAGAAGGGACATAGCTTGAAAAATCATACCACTTATCGGTTTGGACGAGTTGGCATCTTCTTCAGCTTATTTGCGAAGTAGACCCCTAAACGCTTGCCATTCAAGTCCTCCAGTTCATAGGTGTTGGTTCCCAATACCTTACGAACAACTGCCGGTTCGTATTTGGGGGCCAACTTCCTGCAGAACCCCTGCCCCTTGTTAGATAGGTCAAAAGTCTGTTTCAAAACGTTTTCGCCCACTGCGTAGGTAGGGCAGTTAGGGTTCGACCTCAGGTTGTACGTCTTGGAGTGCTTGATGTAGGCGGCCGATAAGTTTTGCTTCACTTGATCAAAAAGTTTTCGTCTACGATCGGTTATAGTTTGGTCATTGTCGGTCGCTGTCGTATGGTTGTCTCTGATTCGCGCATATTCGGACCCATCCGATACTTTGCTCCGGCCGAATACTACGAAGTAGGGACTGTGCTTGGTTGAGTCATGAACCGCGTTTCTGATCGCGTCTGCGATCTCCTGCAGGTTGTCCGCCCAATGGTTGTGTTCACCTTTCAGAGTCGCGCGAATGGCTGTTGTTATAACCCGGTTAACCCTCTCGGTGTTATTAACCTGCGGGTGGTAAGCCGGCGTTAACCAGTGGGAAACATTGTACGTCCTGAGCAGCTCTTTAAATTGTTTTGACACAAATTGCGTGCCGTTGTCCGTCAGTACGATTTCCGGGACTCCAAACAGACGAAATACCATGTTCTCCAGGAACTCCACTAACGAATGCGCTTTCGCTTCCCTGAATGGTTGTACGAGAATGAATTTACTAAACACATCGGTTGCAACCAACAGACAGGTGTGTCTGCCTTTCCCGGACGGTGGCAATGGCCCGACGTAGTCGAGTGTCACGAATTGCCAGGGATACTCAACAGGTTTCTGGGACCCCATAGGCGGAGTGACATTGGTGTTCCCAGCTTTGCTCGTCTGGCACTTTAAACAATCTCGACAGTACCTGCGAATCTCCTCGTTCATCTTGGGCCAAAAATACCGTTGCTTCACAGTAGCTAGCGTCTTCTCAAATCCTAGATGAGCCTTCTCGTGTTCCTTTTTAACTATTTCCTTCCGCTGTGCCGCATTTGGAATCAGTTTCCACGCAAACCGCGGATCGGTTTGTCTACTTTGGGTTTTCGTGTATCGGTAGACTTGACCATCGATTACACGAAAGTCTGTGTGCTTCCCTGGATCTGACTGGATCTTATCAATAAGGTCTTCATACTCAAAATCTGGTTCGGTCAACGTGAGTGTGTCGATTTCTACTGAGCGAGACAAGCAGTCCGCTGTTATGTTGGCTTTTCCTTTCCGGTACTCCAGGTCAAAATCGTATGCCTGGATACGAAGAGCCCATCGAAGTAACTTGGCATTACCGGTTTCTGTGCCAACGTTGAAAAGCCATAGTAAACTCCGAGCATCCGTTACCACGCGAAACTTTGTCCCATCTACATAATGACGGAAGTGCTGTATGGCCGAGATCACTCCTAGGCACTCCTTCTCTACAGCAGAATAGCGACGTTGGGTTCGATTCAGCTTTTTACTAAAGTAGCTTATGACCTTAGTTTCGCCATCTTGTTCTTGCACTAGGGCGGCGCCGATGGCCCTGTCTGAAGCGTCTGACTCGATGGTAAACATCCGAGAGAAGTCTGGGTTACCCAATATCGGAGCCGATGTGAGAACAGACTTAAGTTCCCGAAATCCTTCCTCCGCTTCTTTCGTCCATTTAAACTTTTTGTTTTCCTTCGTCAAAAGGTTGGTTATCGGGGCCGTAATAGCGCTGTAGTTTTTAATAAAGCGTTGATAAAAACCCGCTAGACCCATCAACCTTCGGATGTCTTCCTGGGTTTTTGGTTGAGCGTAGTCGAGTATGGGTTGTATACGGGACGCGTCGATGGCCACTCCGTGCTCGTTGAGAAGGTACCCCAAGTATACAACTTGCTTCCTACAAAACCTGGACTTCTCAATGGATATCGTTAGTCCTGCACTCCGTAACCGTTCCGCGACAATCTTCAGCAGCCTTAAATGCTCTTCAAAGCTATTCGACGCAATCACTATATCGTCCAGATAGACAAAGACGTAAGGTTCTAGGTCAAAGCCTATAGCCTTGTCCATCAATCTGGACATAGTGAATGGAGCATTCATTAATCCGAAAGGAAGTACTTTGAACCGAAATACTCCTTTCGCCGTTCGGAAAGCTGTGAAGTTGCGACTCTCTTGCTTCAAGGGTATCTGGAAGTAAGCGTCTTTCAGATCAATGACGGTGAAATATCTTGCTTTCCCCAATTGTCGGAATATGTCTTGCATATTCCGCATTGGGTACGAATCTTTCACGGTCATTTTATTGATCTTCCGCGAATCTAAACATACCCTTATTTTGCCATTCTTCTTGAGAACTGGTACTAAAGGGTTAGTCCATTCGCTGTAGCATTCTTCTATCGCATCTAACTTTTTGAACCGCTCTACTTCCTCATCAATGGCCTGTTGGATGTACGGAGAACATTTGTACATAGGCGTTACTCTAGGTTTTGCTCCATCCTTGAGAATTATCTCATGTTCTATCAGGTTGGTCCTCCCTAGCTTTCCTTCACCTGTTAGCCCGAACTGTTTGACCACATCTGAGAGTTTCCGTCTTTGCTCTACTGTCAGCTCGTGTTCCGTTTCTATCTCGTCAACGTTCGGTGTAGATTCCGTAGGTCCTTCATAGACCGGAATGTCTAGTGTGTCATCTTCTTCCGTTGCTTCCACCTTCGGGAGGTCGCCTGAAGGCTCTATCGTGAAGCAAACTGCTGAACTGGTGCGATGTTCTACGGTTTCGATTTCTTCGAGTCCCTGACCTAGATCAATCATTGGCCTGATGCCAAAAGACTCCCAAAAGTCGGCCCCTAATATTAAATGTCGCGAAATTTCAGGGACAACCAGAGTTGGCACGACCTTGGTAAGTCCTTTATAGGACAAAGGTAAATTGACGTACCCTAAGCATCCGTGTACCGAACCATCGGCTGTGGTTACGCGGATCGCTGCAGGTTGAATTACAAGATTATACCTATAAACAATATCTAGGGAGTTTAAAATACTGATACCCGCTCCCGAGTCCAGAAGAGCTTCTAGTTCTGACTCGAAGATTTTCACCCTAATGTGAGGACACTTTGAATTTTTAATCTTAACGTGGTAAATCTGTGAAAATGGATTGTAGGTTGTATTTGGTTCTGCTGATTTGGGAATGTCGGCTTCCTGCGGGATGAACGAATTCCCGGCGTCACACCCCATTACTCGTTTCCCTGCTGGCCATGGTTTTGTCCTTCTCCTAGTCTGGAACACCGTTCGCAACTGCGGATGGTCCTACCCAGGTTACCGCATCCATAGCAAAACACCACCTTAGGTCTCTGACACTGTCTCCAGCTATGTCCCTGCTCCTGACAGTTCCAACAATTGAGCTGCTGCGGTTCAGGGGCTGCCTGACGAGAAGTTGTGATTTGTTGACCTCTGGGTGCATCTCGTTGATTCCTCTGTCGCAAGGCTCTGTTATTCCGACTATCAATCGCGTTTATCGATGCCGACTGATCGCTATCGTAGTCACTGTATTCGGCCTCGATTTGGTGGACTGGTCGGCGCATCGGCACTTCGCCGGTCTGTTGTTGAAGTTGAGGGTCGGCCGCATCGATCCGATGATTCAACCGTATCAGATGTTGAAGATCCTTTACCTCGACCAGTGATATTTTAGTCCGGTAGTGTTGGCGCATATTGTCCCACACTACCTCAAACTTCCTTCGCTTCGATAACGGACGAGACAACAGCCTATCCAACTTTTCAATCTCCGAAACGAAGGCTATGAAAGTTTCCCCTCGGAGCTGTTTCCGTTCATGGATCTTCGACCTGATCCCTTGATCCATGTTGGGGTTTCCGAATCTGTAGGTTATGGACGTCTCGAACTGCTGCCATGAGTTCAGTTCATCCACAAATGTGAAGAACCAATCTGATGCTGGTCCTTCCAGCAACATGTGCACGTCCCTTAAAAGGATTTCTCTGGGAATCCCTTCTCTGTCAGCCAGCTTTTTGGCCTTGTACAAGAAGTTTTCCACAGAGACAGACCTTTGATCTCCGGAAAAACGAAGCTTCCATTTTTCGATTCGGTTTTGGTGCGCCTGTCTGTAGCTGAAACCCATCCGAGCAGTTCCACGAGGAAACCTGGAAGAATCACTGTAACGGTTTTCTGAGAAATTGTCCAGTTCACTTTCAACTGGCCCTGAAAGTCTTCCCCGTCTATCTACGCAGCGTGTCCTTTCTCGATGGTTGATATCCCGCGACCCTGAAAAGAACCTTTGCCCTTCGTACTGTTGTCCATTTGTCATCGGCGGGTGCCTCCGCTCATCGTCCTCGCTACTAGTGTCCTGTTCGGTGTCGCGGTGTAGGTTCAACGGTTGAGGTTGATCCCAGCCTTGGTTTGTCGGATGTGAATGTCCTGGTGCGACTTTACTTGGACTGTGCGCATAATTGAGCTGAGTCGGTGGAGCTGGAAGCTGGTAACGTCTGTCCAACGGCAGATGCTGCTGTCCGTTGACCGGAGCTAATTTAGACGGTTCCGTATTCGGTTGATACGAAGTCCCAGGAGTATCGTACCGGTACCCACCTGGCTGCGCTGCATTGGCTTCTAACAGTTTAGCGGTTAACTCTGCCAAAGTTCGTTTCATCTCTAGCCATTCTGTACGGCTGATCGTAACTTCTGAAGGGTTATCGAACTTCTCCATTGGTTCTTTAGGTTTTGTCCCTGTATGCTTCTCGTTGTCCGCCGTTGGCGAAGCTTTGTTCTTCTCGCTTCCCTGATCAGACGTTTCAGACCTTGATCTGTGACCGCCTACAGCACCTTCTGTACCCGAGAGTATAGTATTAATTTGACCTGCAATAGGGTTTTGGGGTGGTCCAAACTGATAATGTTTCATTATCGCTTCAATCCTTTGACACAGTTCCCTTCGCATTCTCTTTTCTTCCTCCCCAAAAGCCTTACTCCATTTTGCCCGATACCAGTAATGCAAAACCCTGGATTCGTATTTCAGTTCCACTTTTTTCTCAAGCGCTTTCTCGAGTGTATCGATCCTGCCTTGAATATGTTCAATTTCTGCCGTTATTGAGAGAGGCGATTGGTAAGATCTTCCCTCTTTCAAATCCTCTTTAAATAAACTTCTCAAATGCCTTTGCTTTCCAGCCAAATCGAGTGCAAAAACATCTTGTTCTTGATTGCGAATAAGGAGCTCATAATCGATCTCCTCTTGATTGAGATCTTCAGCTCGTGGGAGTATGCGAATCATTTTAAGTATGTAGTTGTTCTATTTTTTTAATGTAATTCGTTATTATATAAAGAAATTATTCAAAATGCATGAAAACAGTCAAATACATTTACTCGAAGAAAAAAAAAAACTTCACAAATAAATAATAAATAATAATAAATACTGACGGGACACTATTTTATATAAATTATATTCACAAATACAGAATAATTTGAATAACGAGTAGCTACAGGACCAAATAAATAATTATTAAATACAAAAATGAAAAAACGTGCAATTTACTATAGAATTGAGAAACACCTACAAATTATAACTAAACGTTCCGACTGAAAATTCGTTTTATACAGAAAAATATGAAAATAATATATAAACGATCAAAAGCCTTGTTTTGTTGGGCGCCAAATGTAACACGCCAGCCTGCGAGTTTGTCGGGTTTAAAGTAAGGTGGCTTAAGCGCCACTCCTTTCGGAGACCACCTACAAGTTAATGGATTGCCCGGCCGTTGAGACCCCCAGGGAATGGGTCTAATTTACTCCCGATCAGAGATACGAAACGAGTCGGCTGACGTCAAACTTCGGGAGACAATTCAAGGTGAAAAGGAAACAAGGATTCAGTTTCGTGGAGACGAGGAAACGAGACGATAGCAAGACAGTAAGTTCGCTAAGTTCTCATCACTGGCTGACTTAACCAACCCTTGAACTATCCAGCAGAAAATTAGGGAGTAGTCTCGGTTGTTTCAGGGAACCGCCCCAGTAAAATAAATAACGGAAAAGAAATTAAATTACGAACGGAAATAACATGCTAAACCTTCATGTCACTTTATTGGTAACTATCTCCTATTTCAACAAGATAGTTTTATCCATGTGCACCGCCTGGATTTATTCCCACCATCAATACACTAGAACGCCATAGACATCAAACATTCATTTTACAATTTTATTCTCTCTCCATTCTCTCGCTCTTCGCTAGCCTAGGCCTACTCTTTGCTTTCCCTTCTATCTACCTATTCTGTCTTCGCTGTTGTCGTGTCGAGTTGTAAACGCTGTTGTCGTGTCGAGTTTAAACCCGACAAACTCGCAGGCTGGCGTGTTACATTTGAGAAGCGATCTTGACTGGGGGGTGTGATGTGTTCGGTTTCGCAGGTTGCCACAGACCTATTTGGGAACACGTGGTGTCGTTCAACGACTAGATTAGCACACACAATTTGCACACAAATAGCACACATTTTACCTTTGATTCCAAAAAACACACACGAAATTAACACGCAGCAATTAACTTGCAATGATTTGCACTTTAGCTCAAATCTACTACACTAAACAGGGAAAGACTTTATTAAGTTATATGAAGACAAAGCATGTTAACAAAGACTACCTTTAAACACACGTCACGGCGCGAAACTTGAATTCGATCACTCCTGCCTCTTCCACTAGCCAGAACGAAGTGGTTGATCAAAGTCCTAGATGCCTCAGATAAGTCGCGAAATGCAATTACCACCATCAGGTCTGAAATATTTCCCGAGAGAATACCGCAGATTTTCGTTTCCACGCTCGCGAAATATTCAAGGTCAGGGGGAGGAGGGTGGTCTGCATCGAAAGTCTTTCGTCATACGACTCGTCTACATCTCCGACCCAAGAGAGAGTCGACCCATTCGGCTAAGTTCAACATCCTTTGAATGCAACTTTAGGGGGGTCAATGCACAGCGCCGAGCGCGCAATTTCGCAAAAAGTGTTAGCACTATGCCTTTTTGGACTGCAGGTCACATGTGCGTGTTGGCTATAGTGGAACTCATTTAACTGTCCGTCTTAAGAGGTGCTACTCGTGAGTTCTAATGAAAGTTCATGCAAAAAGGCGATTTCAATCTTTTAGACTGGTCCAATATTTTATTAATAATTAAAGAGATTATTTTATAGAAGATAACGAAAAACACTAAGTGAACAAACTACATATGTATACCCGTTACAAGTGGTACCTTTGTGTAAAAGTGTAAAAGTGCATTGGTGCGAGTATGAAAATTTACACACACTATTATGAATAGTGCTACCTTCATCCGGGATGGCGCTGCTAGCAGTAACTCCCGATTTTCAGCAGTGCAGCAAGTCTTGTTGATAATGTGGCCTTCGGTAATATACTTCTTTTCAGATAGCCAGGCTGCTATTAAAGCACTTGCTTCGGCCAACTCCAGGTCGAATAGTTATCACTTGTCGAACTAAATCGACGAGCTGAATTCAGCAAACGCTGTTCACCTTGTATGGGTACCTGGCCATTCTTCAATCGCGGGAAATGAATAGGCTGATAAGTTAGCACGCAGTGGAGCATAACATGACTTCATTGGCCCTGAGCCAGCTATCCCGGTATCCAAGTGTTGGGTAAAGCTTCAGATTGACACCTGGGCTGCCACTCAGCACAAGCAATACTGGAATAGTTTGGAGTATAGATAGTAGAGTAAAGTTTACTCTACTTTCTATAGTTTCGAGTCATGTCGAGTCATGCCGACTCAGCTATCACATGGCGAATATTCAGCAAGCTGATTCATTTGCCTGTGATAGCTGTGAATCCGATTATAGAACTTCGTATCATTTCATATGTAACTGACCAGTTTTTGCGCAACTTATTAAATGAAAAATAACATCAGAAATCCGAATTTTCAGGATACTCTGCTGTTTAAACCCGTTGTGGTACGGCTCCTTTTACGCTTATGCGTTTCACTGTGCTTCAAGTTTTTACAGCATTAAATCAAATACCTAAATTCTCACTGAAATCGTTAAAATGGCAGTTCACAAGAATCTAAAAAAATATTCAAATCGTTCCAGCAGCATTACACAATTGAAACGGAGAAAATTTTATTCCATCTAACAGTCTGCGAATGAATAAACTCTCAAAATGGTGTTGTTGAAAATAATGTGGTAATTCCGATCGGAACATGACGCCTTGTGGCCATTTCCGGCCTCCTTTATCCGAGCCATCCGCCTCTCACCTAAAAAGCATCGATCCAGCTTAATTCTTGGCCACCAGTTGTTTGTCGTTGCTATCCAGATAGTCGTAGGCCAGCTTGGCCAGTCCCGCTCCGGACACTAGACCCAGCGCAGTGGCCAACGCCTGGTTCCGGGGGATGGCACTCCGCAGCACGGCCCACACCAGCACCGAACCGAAACTGAACAGAATTCCTCCGCAAACGCTGTAGGCAACACGGCGCTGGGCCGGGACCGCTGCCAAATGCGGCCGGCTGTAGAAGTACAGCGTCGTTCCGAACAGGGTGTGCACCAGCAGGAAATTTGTGACATCCCGCTTCGGTAGCAATCTGGAATGGAACACGAGCGCACTACTGTATTTACCCCCCACATCGAGCAGCCGGAAAACAACACCGCACAAACCTGATGGCGATCGATGGATTCATGACGTTCACCGAGAGGGCCGCATAGCTGACCATACTCTGCAGCGGAAAGTAGTAGTACAGGATGTTCTCCTTGGTCAGCGGCTTGAGGCCGAGGTTTTTCACTAGCGATTGGTTGGCGTCGGTCATTGTGAGGCCGGAGGATGTGTGGACACGGATCTAAAAACGCGGAACCCGAAACCGAGATGTGACTTTTCGATTTGCTTCGGAGCTGAACGAGCTGCTGTTGTGTAACTTGAAATCCAAAATCGCTCTGGTGTGACGTTCCGTTTGACATGTTTATCTGCGGATATCGCTGTCAATCAGCGAAAAGGCTGTCAGTTGAATGTAAATAAAGTTGATCTGTGTAGAGATTTGAGAGTACACCGAGACAAACAATGATTCGTTTTTCCTTCGGGTTTTGCTTGAAATTTCAAATTTTTATGTTTGATGACCGGGAATTAATTTAGAAATCTGGACGAACATTTGAAAAGGGCCTATCTGCTTTTTGTAAACAAACATGTTTCTGTTTCTGCAGGGCCCATCTGCATCCACCCACGCACATCAACACCCTTAACAGATAGCTTGAAGAACACCCTTTCTGATAAGGGTGTTGATGTGCGTGGGTGGATGCAGATGGGCCCTACAGAGACAAAAACATGTTTGTTTACGCAAAGCAGATAGGCCCTTTTCAAATGTTCGTCCATTTAATTTATTGAAGCACTTGGCAGACTTCGTGCTGAGTTGAGCTGTCAAGCAGTAAAAATCGACTGATCTGAAACTGTCTATTGAACTTTCAAAAGACTTACTGAACATGATAGATTACAAATCGTAGTTTTGTATAATGAAAGAAGTTACAGTTACACTCGTAGACTTTAGGATCTAAGGGTTCATTCAAATATTACGTAACGCTGAGAGGGGAGGGAGGGGGTCTAGCGCTGTGTTACAAAATTTCAAAATTTCCCATACAAAAGTTGTTACGTGGGGGAGGGAGGGGGTCTAAAATTGTAAAATTTTGCGTTACGTAATATTTGAATGAACCCTAAAGGACTCAAGAACAGTTTGGATGGCCTAGGATATCCAGAAAAACTAATCTGCATCATTTTCTACCCTTTTAATGCTGTTAAGCACAAAAACTACAGAAATATGTAGAAAAACTCTATAATAATGCTTGGAAAAACTCCGGCTTCAAAGGGTTAAAATTTCACGTAAAATTTCATTTAATGAAAACCGCGTTAAGGCTCAAGCATCCGTCATCATTTTTCGGAAAATAAAAAGCAGTTTTCTCGCTGCAAATCAAAACAATGATCATAAAAATATATTCACTGCATTATATTCCTCATGTGGAGTACAGTGAATATATTTTCATAGCAAAAACTTTTGTTTTGAACGAAAAAACTGCTTTCAAATGTTTGATGATGACGATGATTTCAATGACGAAAAATTCAACGTTAATTAAAAAATCCGCGTTAATTCAAAAATCCGCGTAAAAAACCGCGCTAATTCAAAAATCCGCGTAAATTAAAACTGCGTTAATTCAAAAATCCGCGTAAAAAAAACCACGTAAAAAACCTGACTGTATGAAATAATCTGGATACCCCTAAAGAACCCAGATTTGGTTTCCAATTTCGGGTAATTGAACTGTGCGTGCATCAGTAGCCATCATTGGGTCGCTTTACCTTAACATGTGGGTGGAGACTTCACCGACAGCATTGCGTGCTGTGTATTTCGTGAGCCTGTGTTGGTGTTTTTGTTTGCCTTGTTTTGTTCGTTTCCGTCAAAATCCTGACCGCCGCCGCCGCGAATCGCACAATCTTCTTGTTCTCGACCGAACCGAGAACGGTGTGTGTACGAAGTGCGCGAGTGCTTTTCGAGTGAATTTCCTGGAATTAACGCTTGAATTCGTCGCTGGAACCGTCTCCAAGGTAGGTGGTAGTTGTTAGTGAAACGAGACACTTTTGGGGATTTTCAAAAGATTAGTGAATTTGATTCCTTTTTGTTACAATAAACTTGAGGAAGACAAAAGGTTCAAGAACAAAAATAGCTTGTCGCACACTGCGAAAGAGCTCGTTGAAATGCACGAACACAGTGCAGTAAGGCTGTGACCATAGTGGGTAAGGTGAGATGCGATCGGATGCGATAAGTTATGAGATGAGAAGAGGGAAGTTTGATAGGCCATAGTGCATGAGGTTTTCAATGAGGGTGCGCATGTTGTTTTCACATCCTTTTTCGCCTATTTCGTGCGCATCAACGACTCGCGTGATTTGATCGATGAAGTCGCTTGTATGTTGAAGCGCTTCTTTGGATGTGGAAAGTGAAATGATCATTTCATCTGTAAGAGCTGAAAGATAAAATGCACCTGCTTTTTGTTTTGCGCGGGCCGTTTTTTTTTTTGCTATAACTTAGTCAGATTTGATCCTGTTGCAATAGCAAAAACCGACCAGTTCAAAAAAACAAATCTAGTGTAACTGTACAAGATTGAGATTATTGAATTAATTATTTGATAAAAGAATGTATAAAATGTAATTATATCCGCGTGAGGGATGTCTTTATGTATACACATATTTTTACTTTCCGGACTGAGCTATCTGAGTGTTGATTTCAATTTAAATCAATATGAGACTGTTATACTGATTTTCGGCATTAAAACATTACTTTGTTGTGCTGATCTCGGCAAAAAGAAACAAAAATTCGGCAAGTATGTATTATTTAAGGGTATAGATTTTTTTAAAACAAAATTTTCGGCGACATCTACGAGAAAAGATGTCTCTCAGGGTGTCTACTACCTGGAAAAACCTGGAAAACCGGGAATCCTCAGGGAATTTTATTTAACAGGGAAAAACCTGGAATACTCAGGGAATTTTTTGAGTACTCAGGGAAATTTTTCTCCGAAAAAATAAAATCATTGGGTCGTATGAACCTGGTAGTAAGAATCCATATAGAAATTTCGCAACTGGGATTTTTTTCCAGAAATTCCGTCAGAATTTCTTTCTGGAACTTCTTTAACAATATCTCCTGGAATGTCTCCCAGGATTTCTTATAAAATTCCATTCCGCATTTTTAACGCTATTTCTCTTGGTTTTCCTTTTTGATTTTTTTCCGGAAAGGTATACTTCCGGATTCCTTCCAGGATTCCTGAATTCCAACCGATTTCTCCTGGAGTTTTTTACGGGATGCTATTTCTTCTCAGAGTTTCTCCAGTGTTTTGCTCAAAGAAATCTTCGTAGCATTTCTACCAGAATTTATTCCGAATACTCTATAAGAATGTCTGTCGGGATAAATCGTGGAATTTCTTTCGGCACTCCTCACGAAAATTTTACCCGATTCCTTCCGGTGTTCCTCTTGGGACTTCCCCAGAAGATCTTCACAAAATGTCTTTCAGAGTTGCTAAAGAAGTTATTCCTGGGGTTCCTACTAAAGTATCTCCAAGGATTTCTGAAGGAGTTTTCACGAATTTACTGCAAGAGTTCCTCAAGAGATTTCTTTTATTTTTTCCTGTGATATGTTCAAACCATTGCTTTGGGCTTTCTTCGAGATGTTCATCCTGGTCTCCTACAGGAATTTGTTAAAAGTTTTTGCGATGTTTATTTTAAAGTTTTACCTGAGATTTTTCTCGGAGTATCTCCTGGAACTTCTCTCAGAAGATTCCTTCCGATGTTGGTCATGAGATGTCTCTCAGAGCTTTTCTTAATTAAAATACCCTGGATTTTCCCCTAAGATTTTTTTTCCAAAGTGCCTTCTGGGATTTCTACAGGAGTTATTGCTGATATTTCTCATTGAATTCTTCTCTTGCATATTTTCAGAGCCAGGCTGTTTCTTGTAGTTGTACCGGATTTCTTATAGTGAAAGTTTTTACAGATATTCTGTGTATTATTCCCGAAATTCTTCCCGGAATCTTTACCAGAAATTGTCCCGAGATTCTGGATATTCCTTCAGGAATTTCTCCCAATGTAATTGCAGGTTTTCCTCAGAATGTCTCCTGAGATAACTTACGAAATCCTATAAGGTATTTCGTAAGTTATCTCAGGAGATGGAATTCATGGAGAAATATTCGAGGGAACTCAAATAAAATCTTGCGAGAAACTCCGCAAAGTGTTATTGAAGAAATCTCGACAGGAACTTCAGGAAAAACCTGAGAAAAAATGAGACATCTCGAAAAAAGTTCGAGATAATAGTAATCCCGAGAAAAAATAATAAGGACATCCAAGGAGGAATTCTGAAAACGGCGTTAAGTCAGAGTGGACTGCGCAATTTTTTGGGCAGGTAAGGATAAGCGAAATAATTTGATATTTCTGAATTTTTCAACGTTTCTTTGATGTTGATGGGTCATTACATAAAAGAACTACAGTTTTTCAGAAAATAATGCGCTTGATTTGATATCCCAAGTCCTTGCAGGATATTTCCCCAAAATCATTGAAAAACAGATGGTCCGGTCTGACTAAGTCACCCTTTATAATTTTTAGAAAATTTGGGTTATTTTTTTAATTATAAACTTTCAAAATTTCATCTGGAAAAACCTGGAAAACTCAGGGAATTTTATTTTGAGTTATGAGTAGACACCCAAGTCCACAATATTCATCATATATCAGGTAAAAGAGTATCAATCGAAATCGATGTCACACTCTTTTCTAGTTTTGCCTGACAAAGAAAAAAGCAGAACCTTGCAATCAGAATCCTTTTAGCAATTGAGTTGAATACCATAAAACCCTTAAACTTTCTAACTTGTACATGAATAGCATGCACTGAACAAACGACCATATCAAACATTGATCACTTCATTTAAATCCCGAACATAGAAAATAAAATGTTTTTTATACACATATAATAACAAAAATATGCTGTAAAAAACTTAAACGATTTGATGGAATACTATTTTATATGCAATGAAATATGTTATTTTACATGGCGATCGATAGACAGTATGATTAATTTTTATTACGTCTTGTTCATCAAAATTCAAGTCATGTGAAAAAGCATTGAGTTATATTTAAAAACAACAACATATTAACACATTTTATATTACCTACTAGCATTCCCAACACATTAAATCCGCATTGCTTTACATACACAACGAGCGCAATCATAAAATCCATACCCGACAAGCATTCTCTTGCGTTCTCTTGCGATCACATGCGTCGAAGCAGCTCCATCGCATCACCGCACTCATCGCAACTCATCTACTATGTACGGTTCATGCGTTCTGCATATAGTTTCCACAGAGTGTGCTTCGACGCTTATCCGATCTCTTATCTCTTTGCATCGCACCTCAGCCACTATGTGCTCAACGTAAGTTGTAAGTGGAGAGATTAAATTTTGAGGCCTCCGATCTTTTCCGTTTCCACCAACACTCGCACGTGTTGTTTTTGTGTTTACAAGTTTACCTTCATTTTCGTAACAAAGTATGCAACATCAGTACGACTGCAGCGACCAACACGTTTGGTCGTGTTCCGCGGCGTGCTCGCCAGAAAGTAAACTCCATTGGAGTATAAACGAAAACTCGTTGGCAATGAGCCTATGCACGAATTTGCCCTGTCCTGCTCACTCCCACAGAAAATTTGAAAACAGCGCGCACAGTAAAAGTCACATTTGACTTTTACTGTGCGAACTGTTTTCAAGTTTTCTGTGGGAGTGAGCAGTACGCCAGATTCGTGCAGAGGCTCATATAGCGCTAGTTCGCTGCGCCATTTTTCCGCTCTTTTGCTCTGTGCAAAGAGCACCAGAATTGAGAAGAAGAAGAAGAAGTATGCAACATGACATAGGGTTGATGTCCCAAGTATGGATGAAGAATGCCAAAGCAACTTCCTCAAGCCATTCAGATAAAATCATTTGTTTTTATTTATTTCCTTAAAGATAAAGTGTAAGGGAACGCCCATAAATTACGTCACGCTTTAGGGGAGGGGGGGGGGGGGGGTTCGCAAAGTATGACGTGACGATCCATACAAAAAAATCAGAGGTCTCATACAAAAAGTGTGGCATAGGGGGAAGGGGGGTTTGTAAATAGACAATTTTTGCGTGACGTAATTTATGGACGTTCCCTAACCAGGTGAACTTAACATACGGGTTATCATATTTCATGATTATCGGTTGAGTGTTAAAGCGTTAAAGATGATTAAGATTGTCACTTGTGTTTGATTAAAAAAAAACGAAAAGTAAAAAAAAATACAGTTAGGGTAGTGAACTACTTGGGCAGCGGCCGATATTTTGGGCACTCTTTGCTATAACTCAGTCAATTCCAAACCAATTGACTTGAAATTTTGTACACGGCCAGATACTATTTGTTGCGAACACTAGAAGCGACACATACATTTCTACTCGGGCACTGCCGACGCCCGTCGTCGATCCAACCGTCGCGACCACGCGAACGAGTTGCCTTGGCAACTAACGAACCGCATCGCAGCAAGCGAGGTTCAAATTTGAATTTTTCAGGGAAAGTGAAATTTTCCTCGTGCGGACAGGACGCACATTGTCGATTATTAGAATAACGAAATTAAATTGTAAAGATATTTGCTGTAACTAGGATATTAATAAATTATTAAATAAATTTTTTATAAATTAGTTTAAATTCTAAACGCGTGATTTGTAAAACTCTGAAAAGTGGCTTTGGTGACGGGAGAGTAAGTTTCGGTGCGGTCGTTTGTCAGAACGTGGGTTTGTCTTCTATACGCGACTGTGGTGTTACGCGGTTAGGTACCCGAGAGAAACTGGAACTGGTGCTTTCCCCCCAACCTACTGGAACATTCGGTCCTTCTTCCGTCCCGCAGGTGAGCCCTCTGACGGTTTTCGATTGCCAGCGAACCTACTGGAACACTATTCGTATCTCATCGCGTTCCAAAAATAGTATCTATTGGTTTGAAATTGGCTGAGTTATAGCAGAAAGTGCCCAAAATAGGACCCCTGCCGAGATGGTTCCACTTCCCTATTAGCTGTCGCCGGCAAACTTTGTTTCAATAGGGTCCTAAAATTAAAGACGAAATCTTGCTTTTATAGGACAGATCGGTGAAGTACTAGGTTTGTAGTAATGAGCTGAAATTTAGTATGGTGAGAAGGTCAATTTTCCGTTTCTGCAATGAAATGGTGCAAAAAGCGTGGGTATTATAATTGCTTACCTAATTTGATGCTGTTTGAGCAAAACTTTGGGCAACAGTGTTCTTGATTTCTCCATTTATTGCAACATAAACAACATAGTTATCCAAAGTTATGCTCAAACAGCATCAAATTAGGCAAGGAATCATAATACCCACGCTTTTTGCACCATTTCATTGCAGAAACGGAGAATTGACCTTCTCACCATACAAAAATTCAGCTCATTACTACAAATCTAGTACTACACCGAACGTGCCCCATTGAATGATGTTCAAGCATGGTTATCTAATCGGCATTGTATTTTACTCAAACATTGCCAAATCACCAAACATTGCCAGCGCACGATCACTGGCTTCCGGACCGGATCAACTTGCTGGCCCTGTGCGGATTAAATAGGTCTCCACGTTCTCTGATGCCAATCATCTTCATTGAAAACGCCCATGAGGAGTAGTTTTGCCGACCCTTGCGTTTTTCAATCGTCGGAAGATTCACTGCATTCCCGTATGCACGAACTACCCCAGTGGTTCATACATCGTTCCCTAATCCAGCCGCAACATCGCCTCCGGATTCGGTTGCACCGCTTCTAGTTGAATTCGTCTTACTATTGCCTGGACCGCTTCCGCTTGAACTCTGCCTTTCTACACATCCGTCGGAATCATGACTGTTTTCTTCACCAAACCAACTTGTCCTGATGAACAGGAACAACGATTTCGTCAAGCTTAGACCGTGTTCTGGGCCCATAACTATGTACTTGTGATTTAATAAAAAAAATGACTGGCTTGGTTAAGCTTTCGGAATTTCTCCAGGAATTCCTTCCGAGGAGTTCCTTCTGAGATTCCTCTGGAAGTTCCTGTAGGAATTCTTCATTTTCGAAAGCCTTCAGAAGCTTTCTTCTTCAAGCATAGGTTTGCACCCACCCCCCCAATAATTAAGGATTTTTTTTTAAATTTTACCATACAAAAATTTAAAAACAGTCGCTATTTATTAGCGCCCAGGACATCCTGTCTACCATGATTCCAATGCATTGATATAGGCCGTGTCAGGGGCCTGGAATTTTGTGTGAAGAAGCGGAGACAAAGATTTTCGGATTGTGCGTTCCGAGGGTCATAACCACCAATGAAGCAGTGGAACAAAAGTCGGTAGCTTCCAACTGAATAGTTACGGACCACGTCTAATAAATCAAAAAAACTCAGACCATATAACTAGACCTGGCTAATTGAGTTGATATTGGAACCCGATATTCTAGGCCATTTTGGAATTAATTATGGCGCTTGGGGTTTCAGGGACAATATAGGGACACTACTGGGGGTTTCCGAAATCATCAAAAACACATCCGTAACTTCTCTGAAGTCCGCAGAAATTGCGCTGAAACTTCTTGGAATGCCTCCGAAATCCCCCTAAAACTCTGGAACCCCATGTATCGCACCTTAGTCCCTTCGAAACCCCCGAAAACGCCATGTAACGCTTCCGTAACGTTTCTGAATTCCGCTGAAAATGCCCTCAAGCTTCTTGGAATGCCTCCGAAATCCCCCTCAAACCTCCCTCAAACCACATGTAACGCCCTCTACCTTGAGTTATTCGCATGTTTCTTTCGCAGTTTTCGGAACCACTGGAACTCCAGCTCTACATTGCAAAACTGTCATTTCGTACTCCCATCATCGATTTGTGCTACAATCAGTGCTGCATTTTTTCGACAGGCCTTTATGATAGCGATTTTTTGCTTTTTTCATTTTCTCTGTTTTTGTTTTCCTGTCAATATTGCTTTCCGATCAGCAACACGGGAGCGAAATGAAATAGGTACTCACACTCGCACGCAGCGTGCTGAAAGCGAGAGCTGACAGTGCTAAATTTCCATTCAATTTTCTGTAGCTGAGTGTTTTCACCCGTGCTAACGTATAGGGCACTCACTCTCACAAGTTACCGCTTGAGACGAATGGCCTTTCAGCATGAGTAGTGTGTGGATGATTGGGAATTGATCTTGTTGGGTCGCTCGCGAATGGAGCTCTCGGACTCTGTCAGTTCTCACATCGAGGAGCTGAAAACGACTGCCGCAGTCATTCATTTTCGGCTGAAAAACATGCACTGAGGCTGATATTTTGCAGGACTGGCTACAATCATGGTGCCATATGCTACATTCATGGCAAACTACATTCATGCATCGAAGGTAGCATGATTGTAGTGTATGACGGTAGTATGCAACATAAGCCATGCCGGTAAAGGCATTGCGACGATAATGAAAAAAAAATGTAATACGGTTCACTGCCACAGAGAAACAGACGTCACACTCTTATCGCTTCCTATCGATTACCTTTTTAACGATGGATTCAAATATTCAGTAGTAGGTCGATTGACTACTCGCGGCGCTGGTATCGTTTTTGTTCCTGTTTGACGTTTGTTCACTACCGCCATCTAATGGCAGCCCGGCCAAACACAGTACGTTTAGCATTGAGCGATTACGTTTTCGTGACGATGTTTTTATCTACGTTATCTATAGTCCACTGCACGAGTTCATGCTGGCCTGCTTACTCTCACCGGCACCGCTCATACGTCAAATTTTCCGTGAGAGTAAGCAGACCAGCATAAATTCGTGCAGTGGACCATTGGTATTAGCATTGCCTTCTCCATTCCCAAATGTCCCAAATTGACCGAAAACTTGACGTGGCAGGCGTCATTGTCGGCTGAAAAAATAAAATCATCAATACTCACATTTATGATGCCTGCTAGTCGCCGGCAGGTATCTCATTGGTTCCTTGTGTGAGTGTAGTTGCTGTGGTGATACTGGAGTACTCAGAAGTCAGAAGTTGTATGTAGCATCTACGGGCGGTCAATCAAACTCAAGATCGTGGAGCGGACCTGGTGTGATGGTTAAAGCGCATGCGTTTTACGCTGAAGACCTGGGATCGAATCCCACACCCGACAAACTCACAAAGTGTGAGTTCTTTCTTCGGAAGGGAAGTGAGACGTGGGTCAGTAGGTCGGCTCCAGAGGCACATTCTCCTACATTTGGGAAATTTGTGCCATGAATCAAACTGAACGTCTTTACTGCGAACCAGACTTGTTTCTATGTTTCTCTGTGGTACGATTCTTGCCCATATAACAAAGTTGATAAATCCCATCAGTTCGATATATGTACCTATGTTATTTCCAGATCAAACTCCCCGATGACCACCGGTAATGTTCGTTAGTGACCGACACAGTGCAATGCTCTTTGCTTTCTTCGTTAAAAGACATTGAGAGGCGATCCCGGATGAATAATAAGTAATAAATTTGAAAAATGTCATAATTAACTGCCCGAATGCCTTTCTCGCTGATGAAGTACCGCACGCTGCTGCGCGGTCAGCTTTGATGCTGCTGGCTGATGGCGGCGGCATGATGAAATACCTTCGGTCAGTGTCTAGGCCAGCGAGCTAGAAGACCACCGATACCAATGGTTCGTACATATGCCTATGCCAAAAAAAACATCATGGTGGTGAAAGTATTGAAACGAGATTCCAATAATGAATCCAATAGCCTTCTTCGTCTGAAGTTAGAGAGGCTCGTGATTGCAATAGTATTTTGCAGGACTTGGCTATGATGTTGGCGGACTAAAAGACAATAGATCATTAATACAGTTCAATGTGCCAACAGGCTATATACAATTTATCGACTGATTTATCGTGAAAGGTGTCAGATTTATGAAAACAATATAAACTGACCTCGATACTTTCACATTTTATGTCACCTGTTTTTCTTCGAATGTGTGATCGGGTTATCGTCGCTCATAAATCATCCACCGAACCGATGATGGCACATTTTGTGGTCACCATTCACCACATCATATACCTACATTGTATAATCGAAACGAAACGACAGAAAAAGACAGAGGTGCATTGCTGCAGTTTCTTGAACCGCCATATGTTCGTTCAGTTCATATTGTGGCTACGTCCCGGCTGCCTCTAGATGTTGAACGGTTTATGTAAATCCATTAGTTTTTTTCTCTCTCCATGTGCGCCTGGTTTTCTTGCTGCATCTTTGTCATCATGTTTGATCGCGTTGCAACTTGTGTCAACATTTTCTTCTCAACAACCAACCCATGCCAAGCCAAGTGCGGGGGAGCAAAACGTCATTAGGCGTCCCTCCTAAATGGTTGATTTTCATCCGCGAGCGAGCGGAGCCCGGTCGATGAGCTTTCTACTTCGGTTGCTCAATATATGTAGGTACGTACTCATTTTCACGATATGGGATATTACAGGTCAACTTCGGTAGTTCGAATAAGTTTGATTGTGTGATACGTAAGTACACACTCAGTTGAGCTCAGCTAATTTCCATTCTTTTGCCGAGACTCTGCTCAACAGTCACCTGAACAGGGAGGTCCAGGTAGCGTGAGGTTAGGGCCCGTATTCTACAAAAACAGTGAAAGCCAAGACTACTCTTTCCTCGACCCACTAAACAACATTCTTATGGTCGCCAAACCCTTCGTATCTCCGGAACAACCAAGAAGGTATTGCTTCAGAAAGGGGCTAGAGAACATCGCACCTTAGAGTTTAGTTGCGGAGCCTGCTAAATAACATCCGTAACTCGCTTTGGGGAGTCCACCAAGATAGCATGCTGGCGCTTAGCCAATTTCCCGAAGGGTCCTTACCACTCCCTTTGTCCTCGGAAGGCCACGCCTGCTTCCAATTGCACAGCAAGTGTCAAGAACTTAAACTGCGTACACAGCGATTTGACCTTTCCGTAAATAAGGTTCTATCAGCTAGCACACAGTAGGACGTGTTGACATGGGGTCTCAACCTGCGCCGACCTTGCCGAGGATTCCTTCTCAACAACGGGCTCGGATCCAACCCAGTAGACCGAGTAACGGTACCAGAATGTTCTTCCCGCGGCCACTTGATCGCTGTAAGGGTCGATTTCGACCGCAGGGCACCGGTATGACCTACGCAGGCCTGGTAGCGAGTCACTATTTAGTGACTTGGTCACTATTTTCGTGTATGTCACTATAAAGTCACTATTTTCAAGACTTTTCAACTAAAGTCACTTTTTCTGTTAAAAAGTCACTATTTTCAACTATTTTCATCGTCCTGAAATCTTGTCAGTGAATAGAACAAGTTGATATCTAAAATAGTGTCTAAAGCTTTGTGTTATTGGAGACAATAAAATGTCTAGTCCATAAAGGTATGTTCGCAAATTCATTAATCGCCTTTATAGAGTAACTTATTAGTGTTGCTTTTTTAACATATGATTCAGGTGACTAAACTTCAAACAGGAGTTTGTAGTGCTCCTGGAAAATAAAAAAAACTGATTTTTTTCTTTAAATTATTGACAAAATTAATTGGGCATTTTTAGAACTCTTGATGAAACTTTTGGCGGAGTTTACTTTCAAATGTTCAGTGAGCATGCCTTGTGTTTATTTATGCATATGTTTGAACTTCTGTATGTATTCCTTACAAGATCTTGCATTTGATATTGTAGTGCAGTTCCTGGATGAAATTCTGACAGATTTTTTGAGCCTGATAAAATTCATTAAAATATATTTAACAAATACAATCCTGAAAAATGATGGTTTTTAATCCCTTTAGAATATGTGGAATATATTTTTTGCAGTACTCCTCAAATATTTTTTGACAAAAAAATACCTAAAAAAAGAGTAACACTGCGTTTGGAAAATATCTGTTGGTAAAAGTCTTTCGGTATGCTTTTGTAGTCCTTGTACACTACCCCCATTCGCACAACAGTCCCATGTGAATAGGAAACCCAGCAAACATGGGACTGTTATGCGAATAGGGGCAGTACATATGTCTTGAATGATTAATAATAATACTCCTTGAGATATCTCCGAGATGATACCTCCCCAAAATCTATTTAGAAAATCAGAAAATCATCCAGAAAATAGTCCAATAACTTGAACAAAAATTATTGTAAATTGGCTGCACTTTTCAAAAGCAACAAAAAGTGTTGTTGTAAACCAATAGATTTTTGATTGTTTATCAATAGTTCTACTATTGAAATAATTCAGTTTATCTCGAATTCGTCGAAAACCGATTGTGCTCTAGAGCAACCATGGGAAGTTTAGAGTTAATGTTGATCAACACATCTATTGACATTCATCAGCCGCTCATCTAGTTGTGCACACTTTCTTGCTAGAAATTTGAATATACACGCAATTTTGTACAAATTTTGAAATAAGTGAAAGTTTTTTCTTGAAAATGTTCATTATGGGATACTCCGGGGTTTTCTGAATCAAGTTTGTCGAACAATTTTAAACCACTGATCTTTTATTTTTGTGTCAAAAGTCACTATTTAGTTACTGAACACTGATGAAACATGCAAAGGGCGATGAATATTGCATCGCCATGTACATGTGAACTGCGAGTGAACAGGTTTGCCAATGCTTGAGCTTTGTTCGTCATCAACAAAGCGTCGTCGTCGCCCGTTACGACTGAAAAAAAAACTTCATCGCCCGAAGACATGATTGCTTCGATGCATCATGCGTGCTCTTCGCGAAGATCAGAAAACCATTCCCACGAGCAGCTTCGTGAACGGCACCCGCTGCACGGCATTCTAGCTAACATGATACCCTGGTACCTAATAAATAAAAATGGTCATATTTTTGCCATTTTATCGCTGGTTCTAGCAATCTTGTACAAATTCGATTCAAAAAATCACCTTCTACTGAGAGGGGGAGCCGGAGCGGTCACCGAGGATTGCCTAAAATCCGGATTTCGGCGTAGAATTTTAATGCCTGATGCCATAATAAACCAGGTCTTTCCCAACCACATTAGCCGCAACGCAAGTGTGAAAATGCACTCGCAACGAAGAGGACGATTGAATTAGTGAGCACCATGAACGAATGGAAGTCGCATGTGGTCTGCACAAATGATCACCTTACTTCCTCGTTCACTGTTCCCATTGACTTGCTAGAGTGTTCTTCGCGAAGCAAAAATGAAAAAACGAATGCTTGTGAATAATGGATCGCGAAGATGTAAAAATGAATGCTCGCGAGGAAGATCCAACGCAACATTGTAGCTCTGAACTAGCCGTACTCCGAATTCAAGCGCCGCCTTCTCTGAAGCTCCAAGACGATATGGGTGATAGTCGTTGAAACGGGCCTACGAACAAAACGTGCTCCGCCGTTTCCATTGAACCAGCACAAGCCGGACATTCGGGAGAACCCACATGACCGAATCGATGTAGGGAAGCAACCATGGCCTGAAAGGACCTGAGTCAGGTGGAATGTTACTTCCCCATGGCACCTGTTAACCCAACTATCTACCCTCGGGATCAACCTGTGGATCCACCTTCCTTTGGTAGACCTGTCCCACGCGCGCTGCCATTTGACCATGGATGCCAATTTCACAGTCCTGCGTATGCCTCTTGTGCCGCGCATTTCGAAGCACTCTCCCTGATATGGATACCGATAGACACCATACCAGTGATGACGCACAGCGCATCGTGATCACCGCTTGTTGCTCCGACTTCCGGCTGTTCACAACCACCACATCAGAGACGGCGAGTTCGATTCCCGTGCCTTTCGGGAAAATTTTCTCGACTCCCTGGGCATAGTGTATCATTATGCGTGCCTCACAATATACGAGTTCATGTAATGGCTGGCAAAGAAAGCCCACCAATTAATAACTGTGGAAGTGTTCAAAGAACACTAGGTTGGAGAGAGGCAGGCCTAGTTCCAGTAGGAACGACGAGCCAGAAAGAAGAAGAGCCTCGTCGTACATGACATTCCATAACACCGGATCCAGGATGGAATCTTGCGGACTCCTGAGGTTATGTGAAAGCACTTCCAACCCACCTCTGTGTCGTAAACCAGTACTCGATTCTGAAAGTAACTTCCGGGAATCTTGTACAGGTACTCGGGTATCCCAGAGCGCATCGGCAATAGCTGGCCAACTGGCGCTATTAAACGCATTTCTTACATTCAGGATCACTACTGCACAGTAGCGAATCCATCTTCTCCTACGCTCGGGTGCTTTCTCGGCGGTTTTTGTAACCGACAGGATAGCCTCTACGGTCGACCTCCCCTTCCGGAATCCGTACTGGTTACTTGAGAGACCATTTATACTCTCGGTGTACCTCAACATTTTATTGAGGATGATATTTTCGAGTACCTTCCCCGCCGTGTCGATCAAGCATATTGGTCTATATGCCGACGGGTTTCCGGGTGGTTTCCCCACCTTTGGCAATAGAATTAGGCTCTGCATCTTCCATACTTCTTGGAAAACTCCCTCCTCCAGGCATTTCTGCATAGCTGACCGGAACATCTCGGGAGCCGCTGCAATACGGCAACTTTTTAGGCCACGTTCGGAACTTTATCTACGCTAAGGAATTTTGCAATCCCCGCGAGCTCCACATCACTGACCCTCTCCTCATCGCCAACCCCAGTACCCGGCTGTCCTACGAAAGGGGGCCAAGGACTAGGATTATGACGCGGAAAAAGCCCCTCGATGATCCCCTCCAACATTTCTGTAAATTGCTTGGCACTCTACAGAGACCCTCATAGCAGGCCTTTTTGCTTGCCCTTATCTCGGTTTTCAGCGTGACTTTAGCAGCGGCGAACACCACTCGCTGTTCGTTTCGCTCTTCCTCAGATCGTGTTCGCTGTATCCGCCGCCTAGACCGTAGGCAGGCGCGGCGCAGGTCTCCAATCGCTTGAGTCCACCATTTCTAAGGTGGACTCGCCTAGGCATGGTCACATCGCACGCACACGAGAGCACCTCTATTATTAGCTCGTCACCGCTTAAATCAAGTAAGTTTCGCTCACGGCGAAGCGCCTTCCTAAATACCCCTTCTTCGAAGTATGATGTCTTCCACCTGCAAGGGCTTGGTACTTGGCCTAGCCGCCTTATCCTCTACCCGCTGCCTGCCCTGATAAAAAATATCATAAAAATACGATAAATTTTATTGTTACAACACCATTTTTTTTCGAAAATTATTCACCATTAAACGTATTGTAATTTACACGGCACACTCACCATCACCCCTATTGTTCTATACCATTCGGCGGATGGTAAATGGCACTTTTACAATAAAAAATGGTGGTCGTTATGTATCTTAACCATAAAATTTTGAGAAAATTTTCACACACTTTTTCACGAAAAACAATCGAATGTATTGTGTTTTTATGAGACATTTTTAGGGCAATTTTCAAAAGAAAACAATATATCTTAATGTTTTTCATTGTTCTTACAATACAAATACAATTAATTGAATGGCGTCAAATGAATCGTTGTTACAATAAAAATACAATAAAATTTGTTGTTATTTGTAAGCAGTTTTCGCTTTTGAAAATCCATTGAATTTATATTTTCCGCTAGCATTTACATACAGCATTTACGAGCACTAACGGCCGCCAGAATGATATGCACATTTTATGATAATAATCAAACACTCTGATGTCTGTCTGGTATGTATTGCTTGGCAGCTGTTGATAAAATCTATCATCAATCTTTTCAAATAACTGCCAAATATCACAAGTCAGACCTCAGGTCGTATGATCCATACTATAAATCGTTCACTATTCATGTGGCTATTAGTATCTGTAAATGCTGGAGAAAAATGTTACCGAGAAATATGAATTCTTTGGTTTTTCAAAGGCCAAATCTGTTTACATAACAACAACTATTATTGCATGTTTATTTAACCATATCGGTTCAATTGCCCCATTAAACTAATTGTATTTGTATTGTTGTAAATGGTAGTTTACTATTTACTAGATTCCTTCAATTAATTGGAAAACATTAGAAAAATCATTGTTCATCTTTTTCTTGTCGTAACGTCCTCACTTGGCTAAAATCTGCTTTTCAGCTAGTTTTCTATAAGCACTTCCTCAGTTATTCATTGAGAGCTGCCTCTGCCAACACGGCAGTCTATGGTTTTAGCGAATAACATTCGATAACCGAAACATCTACTGTACTCAAATTTAAAACGAAAACTATAAAAAAAAATATGTCAAGTGATTTTGTATTTGATTATACAGTCCGGATTCGCTGGTTGGGTCACGACTGCGCCCCGGTTATCGAATCGTGTTCGTTCGTTGGGGCAACTGACAACCAGGGCGCAAAATTTTCGAGCAGACGAGTTGAAGTTCACCGTGCGGCAATTTTCATTCTCTTGCCTGCACTGCATATTCATATTCAGCTGCTCGATACTCGTTTGTCAACTGAATGAAAGTCAATGAATATTTGTAAACATCTTACAAAGTGTTAAATTGCTGATAAAATATTCACGTTTCGATTACATTTAACGGTACTTTACACAGATCTTTTCCCATTTGATTATTGTGGAGTGTTTTTGGAAGGAATCGTAGCCATAAACGTAGGTAATTATGAAGATGTTTATCGATCGGCTTCATATTCAGTGACTACGAATTGACTGACTGTGTGAAGAGGCAGAGCGAAAATGAATTTGTTTGTTTTGAATATTCAGTGCAAAATCATTCAAATTCGTGCTGTTTTCAGTCAATGACTATGAAAATTTTTCACCCTGCTGACAACTGATTAAAATGCTTTAGACACACGCAAGTGACGAGAAATACGTCACGAAACACTCACATACTTGCGGAAATGTTCTGTATACAGGAGCTGTAATGCGACGGCGGTCAGACGTCAAACTCGTTTTGACATCTATTTTGACATTGACAGTGCTTTTTAGCTGGGTTTTGCCCCAACCAGTGAACATTCAACCATCGAGACAGCCCATCTAACGAACGAATCGTCACTGTACAAACATTATCCAAACAACAATAATATTAGGGGTATTCACTAAACAGATTAAAATGCTGCGTAAGCCATGATTTTCTGCTTATTTGAAATGTTTCATGATTTTGCGAATGAAATAATCAAAGATTGCCTTGGTGATCGCGACGTTTAATCAATTTAATCAGTTTACGCGGTTAAGTGAATCCCCCTATTTATTATTATTTATTTGCTACGAATTGTTTTTAAGTGTAATTGAGAAATAAACTCTTTTTTAATAAAAAGTCCATGAGAACTTTGCATGCACTTTTGCAACTATTTCAAAACAACTTAAATTACTTTTTACTGATAGTAACTTTAAATTATTATAGAACTATTGAAAAACAATCGAATCAATTAGTCACTAATTAAGCTAATGTTCACTTATTGTACGAACTAGGGTAAGTGTACCAATTATGGCTATAGTACCAATTATTCGCCATAGTTGATTTTCACCCTTTAACGATGTAAATGAACAAGAAAAATTTTGTGAACAATAGATCACGTTTACAAAAGATAGTCGCACTCATTTAAACTCCACATTTTGCTCAAATCATGGTAGAAATAAATCATTTTCCTTAAAATTTCGGCTTCCTTGCACCCTTTTTCGCCATAGTGCACCAGTTATGGCTAACCCCATAAGGAATGCATGCAAATAGTGCGAAAAGGAACCGAAGTTAAAAAATGTAGCCATAACTGGTACAGGGTTCCTATCATTGGCACACGCTTTAATAAATACTAAAAGTAGTTTTGGCTCCGTTTCCATATTTTTGCTGTAAAGTATGGAAACTAAGCTGTCTTTTAACTTATTGATGACATTCGTTGGTCTTCTCGTTATTTTTGTATAAATAGCTTTCCTTAGGTAGTGCCATAAATGGTACACGCACCCTGTATGGGTTTGATTTCTATTGTAAAAAGTAACAATATATCTACTATGTGTTTTATTGTGAACATTAAAACCAGTCATATGTTAATAATATTTACCATGTAATGAATGGTAATTTTTTATCCGGGCTGTCAGGGCCTCTGCAATACCATGACTTGTGTCCTGGGTCCAGACACCTGAAACAAACCACCAACCTACACTGATTTTCCCTGCTTTAACGGACTTATTTACGTCCGCCACAGGTAGCTGTACCAAGGCTACCTGTGTCCCTGTCGGCCCCTTCAGTAGTCGCCGGCTAAGAACAAGACTACTAGCCCCAATTCAAGGTGTCAAGCGAGAAATGAGTGATCGCGGGTGTGGGGTATGAACAAAGCTGAGTAGCATTTCCCATGCGTGTATTTCCCCTAGCAAGCATCAGTGACAGCCAGCACCATGACGGGGTTGTCATCAGTGTGATGCTGCCTCATTGACGAGTGGACTGTTGGCGGAGCAAGTCGCCATCACCGTTCCGTATTATGCCAAGTGATTCTACTGCAGTTTGCTAAGATGGCTGGGAACGGATTGTTCCAGTGAGTTGCCCGGTATTCACATTGGCGATCCTGCCAGGAGTGCATCATGATCAATAACAAGTTAATCATAAAATAGGTAGAATCACTTGGCATAAAAACAGTGAGAGAAAACAAATCGTTTTGGTGTGTGAAGTGTGTGGTGGTGCTGCAAACACAGTGAAGTGGGTGTTGCAATTCTGCGGTTCCTGACGAAAGCTAGAGCGCGGAAAGTTTTTGTTTTTCCAACCGCGTTCTGTTTTAGCCTTGGTTCTAGCACAAACACATGAACAAAGGCGCGGTGACGTGGTTGATTTTTGTTGTCGACTGGTAGCACGCTGTGGATAGGTGGTCGGTCGATGATTGCATGCATGTTTCTTCATGTTCTTGCTCGGCATGGATGGTCGCGCTTTCGTTGATTCTTCGGATCGTACATGCTCGTGTTGTCGCTCGGTTGAACGGTAAATGCAAACAGGTTGATGTGCATGATGGTAGAGGTGTTTGACTATTGTGAATGTTGCCGTAAAATACTCGCGGCATTGGTTGGTTGGGTTGGTTTTTGCTCGGGTTTTTGGTTGGGCAAATTAATGGCGTGTCGAACCGCCGAAAATTTTTCTGCATAAGGAAAATGCAGGGACGTGTAATGAAAACCGTCCAAGGAAACGGCATTTTTAGATAACCGCCGAAAATTATTCTGCATAAAGAAAATGCAGGGACGTGTAGTGAAAACCGTCCAAGGTAAAGGCGTTGTTGGATAACCGCCGAAAATTTTTCTGCATAAGGAAAATGCAGGGACGTGTAATGAAAACCGTCCAAGGAAACGGCATTTTTAGATAACCGCCGAAAATTATTCTGCATAAAGAAAATGCAGGGACGTGTAATGAAAACCGTCCAAGGTAAAGGCGTTGTTGGATAACCGCCGACAATTTTTCTGCATAAGGAAAATGCAGGGACGTGTAATGAAAACCGCCCAAGGTAAAGGCGTTGTTGGATAACCGCCGACAATTTTTCTGCATAGGGAAAATGCAGGGACGTGTAATGAAAACCGTCCAAGGAAACGGCATTTTTGGATAACCGCCGAAAATTATTCTGCATAAAGAAAATGCAGGGACGTGTAGTGAAACCCGTCCAAGGTAAAGGCGTTGTTGGATAACCGCCGAAAATTTTTCTGCATAAGGAAAATGCAGGGACGTGCAATGAAAACCGTCCAAGGAAACGGCATTTTTAGATAACCGCCGAAAATTATTCTGCATAAAGAAAATGCAGGGACGTGTAATGAAAACCGTCCAAGGTAAAGGCGTTGTTGGATAACCGCCGACAATTTTTCTGCATAAGGAAAATGCAGGGACGTGTAATGAAAACCGCCCAAGGTAAAGGCGTTGTTGGATAACCGCCGACAATTTTTCTGCATAGGGAAAATGCAGGGACGTGTAATGAAAACCGTCCAAGGAAACGGCATTTTTGGATAACCGCCGAAAATTATTCTGCATAAAGAAAATGCAGGGACGTGTAGTGAAACCCGTCTAAGGAAAAGGCGTTGTTGGATAACCGCCGACAATTTTTCTGCGTAAGGAAAATACAGGGACGTGAAATGAAATCCATCCAAGGAAATGGCGTTATTGAAAAACTGCCGAAAATTGTTTGCATCAGGAAAATGCAGCGATGTGTAAAGAAACCCGTCTAAGTAAATGGCGTTGCGTGATAACTGACGAAAGCTGTGCGTGAGGAAAATGCAGGGACGTGTAATGAAAACCGCCCATAAAAATTGCATATCGTAAAACAGTTTAAAATTCGAAGTACGCAATGAAAACATATCTACTGAAAATATGTTGTAGAACCTCTTTCGAACTCGTTTTGTAGAATCTATTTTTGTATAATGAAGGACATTTGTGTGTTATATATGGTCCATCTGTACCATCACATTGAAGCATTGAAAGTGGAGTTGTATGATATACGGAATCTTTAGTCTGATAAATCTCAAATTCGTTAATCTCTTGTTTTTTTTTTCTTTTTTGACAAATAATTCTTACAAAATATGTTCGTTTTCGTTGAATGCGTCGAATTTTCGCAATCGTGAATAACGATTGATTTGAGTGAGAGAAAAACAGGGCCGGCTACATAATGAGACGTGCGCTTGAAGGAGAGAAGACGCATCACCCAACTGCGTGTTTTGTAGTTATTTTTATTGGAGCTCGGCAAAACCCCATAGATGATCGGTTAGCATTGCAAGTTATCAATCAAATGATATAGGTTCGATATTAACAAAAGTGCGTTTACTAAACAAAAAAGTAAATGTGGCCATTCGTTTTAATTATTGTATCTTGAAGTGTATCTTGTTGCATTGGTGCCATAAGGATGAAAAGAACGAAATTGAGGGTTTGAGCGTAAAAATAACAAGCCTGCTAGTAAGAAAACTTTTTTTTTTCGGAGAAGAGGGAGAATGTGGGGTATGAACAAAGCTGAGTAGCATTTCCCATGCGTGTATTTCCCCTAGCAAGCATCATCAGTGACAGCCAGCACCATGACGGGGTTGTCATCAGTGTGATGCTGCCTCATTGACGAGTGGACTGTTGGCGGAGCAAGTCGCCATCACCGTTCCGTATTATGCCAAGTGATTCTACTGCAGTTTGCTAAGATGGCTGGGAACGGATTGTTCCAGTGAGTTGCCCGGTATTCACAGCGGGGATGAAAAACGGAGAATGTGGGGTACCTGGGCACCCCCCACAGTATTTCGTCCCTTACCGCGTTAATGCAGGGTTCTGGTGTGGTGGATTTCCTTTCCCATGAAACTCGTGGAATTAAAGAATGAAGTATAATCAAAATCAAAAACAAACAACAGCTTCTAGTGGTAGTGGCGAGGCTAAACCCTTCGCAAGAAGTGGGTTGGCGAGGTCTCCGTTAAGGAGAAATGAGGTGTCAGTAGCGCACGCAGCTACAGCGTAGGAGCTCCGATCCATTCCCCGGCTACCCTGCCGGGGGAGATATTAGACGGAGCGTGGTTGATGGGTGCCATCAACCATAAAAGCGATGGTCTATCTGCAATAAGGTCTGCTCAGCGTGGCTCGCTGATGCTGGTTGCCTCTCAATCTACCTTGTTACGGATAACAGATCTGCAATAAAGGTGGCTGAGCAGCAGCTTGGCAAGATCATCGACTTTTCGTCCACGAAGTCCAACATTAGTAAGGACGTGGAAACGGCCCTGTTGCGACTTCGTAAGACGATGGACGATACCAAGCAGGATCACGTGAGCTTCGTGAAAACTGCAGCGGCGGCGGAACCGGCGAAAGTAAAGGTGAGGCGGATGCGACTGCTTGTGATAAGCCCTCGCAGAAGCGGGTGAGGCAGCCGTCAGCTGAGGAGCTGTCTGGCGGTGCCCGCAAGGCTAGGAGAAAACTTACCCTGAAGGTCGGCAGTAATGCGGGGAAGTCGGGCCCCAACCAGGCGGAGAGCTGGGAAGGGTGGGCCTGAAAAAGCTGGCCTGTCCTGGACGGAAGAGAGCAGGGAGTTCTGACCGTTGTTAGGCCCTCAGCAACCACAGAGTAGAGTGAACCAAGGGGAGAATCCCCCTTGGACGAAAGTCTAGTGGAAAAGGAAGAAGCAAAAACCGCAAGCCCAGGAGACCAGGGATGCCAAACCAAGAAGGCGTAAAATGTAGCTTCCAAGCGCGAAAAAGATGACGAGCTCATCAGTTTAAGTACTTGGACGTCTTGAAGGCGATGCGAAGCGAAGTTTGGATCTGGGAGTCGACGTGCTCAGTATTAGACTTACTCGTACGGCTGAAATGGTCCTACAGCTCAAGCGCGACAAGAAACGCAAGGACGCTGCCTATAAAAGTTTGGCGCAATAAGTCCTTGGCGAAGGGGTCGAGATGAGGGCTCTTACAGCATAGGAGACTCTGAAGGTGAAGAACCTAGACAAGATCACCGAAGCGGGAGAGCTCGTCACGGCACTGCGGCAACAGTGCGAGGTGCAGGTGCCCGCCTCACGTCTGTCTCTCAATATGCTCCCGTCCTTATCCCTGCACATTCCGGCTCGCAGTACGAAGTCTTTGCGGGATGTATTGTGCTTCAGGTAGAACTTCCGTGTTTCTTGTGAAGGGCACAGCACTTCCATTTGTTGGAACTCTGCTTCTATCAGGCAGCGCTTTTTCTCCCGGAAGAGACGGATCTACTGCTCATCATCGAACCAATCGTTCCCCTGGTTCCGTTCCACATACCCAACGTTGGTCTCAGCTGCGATGTCGATGCTTTTGCCGTCGTACCCCAGCAGTCCTCGAGAGGGGATTCATCGAGCTCGCCCCTTGTCCGGCAACGCTGTCTCGAGATGGCGCGTATGCGCTCCAGATCATAGAGAGGCGGTAGTCGGTTTAGTATGCTGTCAATAACAGAGATTTGTTGGCGCATTTTTACTATTACCAGTGGTCAACGTCACGGTAGGTCCTGACGTCTAAAATGTCAAAGAAAGGCCTTCCGTCAATAACGTGGTTGATTTGGGGTTCTGCCTGCTGTGGTGATCTCTAGGTGTAACCATAAGGGGCTGTTCATAATAGAGCGTAGACTTTGGCCAGAACCCCCTCCCCCTAAAAAGTCTACGTGGTTTATGAACAGCCTCTAAGGGAAACTATGCTAAGTATGAGTTACGTATGGCAATGTTCTTAGAGACGGTGAAACCTATCAGTCTTTGGCCGTTTTCGTTCGTCAGATGGTGGGCACTAAACTTTCCAATTGTCGTCAGTCTAAGTTCCTTCTACTGGCCTACCTGAGCGTTTAAGCCGCCTATGATGATCTTGACATCGTGTTTTGGGCAGCTATCGTACTCGCGTTCGAGTTGCGCGTAGAATGCCTCCGGAGTGAGGGCTGTGTACGTTGATTGAGCTGAAGTTGAAAAACCGGCCCTTGATTCTCAAATTGCACATTCTTTCGTCAATCGGGCACGCGCCTTTGCAATATCGCCAAATACTATAAAAACTGTGCTGCCTCAGCTCTGGTAGATGGTATGATTTACTTCTGAACGTTCACATTGTTGGTCCTGTCCAGCACATCTCCTGTAGTGCTACAAATCCGAACCCGTGGTCCTTCAGTATATCAGCAAGTATGCGGGTGCCCCCGATGAAGTTAAGGGATCTGAAGTTTCATATATCGATCTTCCAATCACAATTCCTTTTTTTGTTCGCTGAAGTCGTTGCCGTTGGTCTCGGTTCGTATTCTCTTGATGATTATTCGTTGCTTACTTTTTTCAAGGCCGGCTCGCAGGGCATAACACCACCCCACGCATTTTTTTTCCGGAAGGATGCTAAGTTTTCCGAAGCAAACCCATCGGGGTTGGTTACCCTTGGGTTAACCGGTCTTCCATAAAAGGTGCTAGTATCCCAGTCAGTGCCATGTGGAGGTAGGGATCGCAGTTGCATGGCAAGGGACTGAAGGACCTTACAAGAGGTCTGAATTGCATTGCCAGTTCTTACCGTGCCCTTTTACATTTAGTTCTTTGCGTCAACTTCCCCAACCGTATCCGACCCTCTTACCGGAGTCGACCTGTTTAGCCCAACTAATGCCTAAGCTCGCCAACCTAAGGAGGCCCATAAAATAGATTAGACGATCTGTCCTGCGTCTGGCAGCATTACCTACAGACGGAAAAGGCTTTATGGCAAATGCGGTGGCGGGCCAGGCGTTGGTGTAAAACATCCCATAAACATAACACGCTCCCCGAGCCATGCTGGCTGGCTGACTGGTGCTCATTCGACATCGTCTCGCTTATGGCGTTGCTTCTCTTTATTGCGGATGTTGCTGGGCTGTGTTGGGATGCGATTAACCCTAAAAGGGATACCTGGGGTCCATTTGGACCCCAGGCGCTTTCAGAGCTCGTCTTTGATGGAATACACTCAGCGAGGTGGCGAAACTGAGGCCATGAAGGTATCCCTTTTAGGGTTAATATCGCCATGCCAGGTTTCAACCTAGGTTTCAACTCACGATGACGAAGGAAGGTACATACCTACCCCCAACATGGTAAGTGAAAAATTAACGCGTACATGAAAGGGAGAACCTATGGAGGTAGATACGTAGGAGCGCTAGTTGGGAACCCAGAGACACGTCATCGCCCTCACCGGAGAAAGTATTGACTTTTTCCCATAAGTGCTCTCCATCGGGAATACACCATACCACCATCATCGTCATTATTTATCGGAGCTTGAGTGTACAATCTTAAACGTTGCCGTCGGCTAAAAAGCCAATCAAATTCACACTTTGTGGCTGGGGTTGATGGGGAGCTTCTTGGCCTGGACGGGGCGCCGATTAGAGCACATCAGAGAGTCGTCCGAAGGCGCGCAAGTCCCGGCCCGGGCGGTCGTGCATCAGTCAGGTTGCAGTGCAGTGCGGATGCTGCTCCCTGAGGCTATCACACAGCACAGGCCCCGGTACTGTGAGAAAATAATGCATGATTGATTGGGTGACTGATGTGGTGGATTTCGCAGACATGTGGTCTTCGGTCCGGTGGTGGTCTTAGCTGGATGGAGAAAAAAGTCAAGATTTGCGCTGTTTCAAGGGGTGAGCTTTTTTTGCGCAATATTTTTAGCCCGTAAGCCACTTTGCTACACGTTTATGAAATGGTCATCACGAGCATGAGGGTTTGCTTATTTATAATTTGTTTATTTCCTTCAAATTCGTTATGACATTGTTTAACTAACATCTGGTGGGAAAATTTAGCTACTGAAACATTAGCCCTCAAGCAACTAGTGGATTACTGCAGGCCATTCAAACAAGGCAAGGCAAGCAAATAAACCAATTTAATAATACCAATTGTGGAAATGATCACAAGAATAATAAGTTGAAGTTCCGTTTTGCACGTAGAACGAAAAAAAGAAGAAAGCTGATTTAATTTTAGCCAGATCTTCCAGAGAAAATGGAAGTTTTTGTCAAAAACCTTGTTTTCGAGGGGTTTTTTGTAGAAAAATCTAGAATTACTCATGAAATCTTCCAAGAAATTTCCTCAAATAGAATTTTACTACCTTCTCCCGGATTCTCATTTGCAAATTTAGCCAGATGCCAGAAAAACTCACTAGATTTTATTTCCTTTGTAAACTATGGATTCCGCTAAAATAATCGAAGATGCAAAGAAGGTTCAGAATCATTTGAGGTTCGAACAAAAATCATCATATGTTGCCGCCAAAAAAATCCTTAGAATTCCCACTATTAAATTGTTTTAAATATTATTCTTACAGAATAGATTCTTTCAATTTTTTTCAGCAACAATTTAACCTTCCTTTTGCATTGTTATTATTTTTGGTTACTCGGTACCTTAATTCGGCTGCTATTTCGTAACTAAATAAGTAAGAGATCCAAAATATCCTGACTTTTCCTTGCTGTTAAAACGAGCATTTTCGAGCTAAAATCAGCTTTCAGTGACATCTAGGAAGGGCACAACAATACAGTAACACATTTTTTGCATTAAGGGGTAAACAATGGCCAATAACTTTGAAATGCTCCCAACATATTTTTTTTCATTCTCTTAAGATTAACCCTTTGGAGACGGAATTGTCACCTTTATGGATGCAACCTCGCTGGTCTAGCCCTTTGAAGCCGGAGGGGTCATATATGACCCCGGCGATGAAACCGAGTATAACAACCATGTTCGAGACCAGCGAGGTTGCGACAGCAGCGGCGAAACAATTCGGCTTCTAAGGGCTAGAACACACTTGTGATAGTCAATTTTCTCGTCTCGGCACATATTTATGACCCATCCGTCCCCAAACGATTAAACGAAAGATATGAGTTCCAAGAGTCAGATTATGAATTATTCGGTGCCATTCCGGGATACGGGCCCTGCCTACAGGGGACACATACAGATTTTCGTGTAGAGGTTCAGTTTGGCGGTTTAAATTGGCCATTTGCGGGTATTTCGGAACCGGTTTCGGTAAGACCCGGAGAGCTCACTTTGATCTCACAATTTGATCATACGAGTAAACTAGGCATGTTACCGCTCTATCCAGCAGGAATCGGCTTCCTGCAGGAATTTCTCCAGAGATTCCCCCAAGACTTTCTCCAGGTATTCCTCTGGGATTCCCCCAGGAATTTCTTCATGGATTACTTCAGGGTTTCCTTCAGAATTTTTTTCAGGGATTCCTCCAGAGATTTCTCTAGACATTCCTCTAGGAATTATTCTAGGGTTTCATCCAAGAATACCTCCAGGGATTCCTTCTAGAATTCCTCAAAGAAACCCTCCAAAAATTCCTGTAAGACTTTTTTTTAGGTATTCAGCTTTCTCGAGGGCTACCTCCAAAGATTCCTGTGAAATTGCAGGACTGCCTACAGGATTCCTTGCAGAAGGATTCCTCTGAGATTTCTTCAAGAAATTCTCCAGGGATTCCTCCAGCAATTTCTGCGGGGATTCCTTTAGAAATTCCTCGGGGGATTCTTCCGGAAACTCATCCTAAGGATTTCTCCGGTAATTCCTTCGGGGATTCCTCCAAATATTCCTTCAGAAATTCTTCCAGGAATTCCTTCAAAAAATCCTGTGGGGTTCCACCAGGGATTCTTCAGGAAATTTCTCCGGTAATTCCTCCGGAGATTTCTCCGGAAATTCCTCCGACAGTTCCTCCAGAAATTCCTTCGAGGATTCTTCTAAAAGTTGCTCCTGAGATTCCTCAAGAAATTTCTTTGGGGATTCCACCAGAAACTCCTCCGGGGATTCCTCCACGACCTCCAGACATTCCTTTGGGGATACCTCCAGGAATTCCTCCTTAGATTCTTCCGGGGATTCATCCAAGAATTGCTCCTGGGATTCCTCCAAGAATTGCTCCGAGGATTCTTTCCGTATCTTGTTTGGATAACGAGATTCGTGCTCTTAATGCTTGCAAGGTGACCATTGTCATAGGGGGCTGTTCATAAACCACGTAGACCAAATTTTGGCCATCTCAGACCCCCCCCCCTCCCTGCTCGTAGACTTTTGTCCATACAAAAATTTTGAAATTTGTATGGAGCGTAGACTTTTGCCTGACCCCCCCCTCCCCCCAAAAAGTCTACGTGGTTTATGAACGGCCCCTAGCCTTTTTTATTTCACTTATACCCTATCCGCCAATTATTGAACAGTTAATGCTGGAATATTCTTAATCGTTTGTCTTTCCTTGCATAATTCCGTGGTACTTTCTTAGGTGTAAGGTATTCCGTTTTCTAAGAGAAGTTAAAACTTTTGTACCTACCGGAAGTAAGGAATTCAAATGTTGAAGGCATCCTTAAGCTAGCTCATCCTAATGTTAACCGATTCACACTAATTATTGAACGGTTCACTCCGGTCACAGACAAACAGACGTAACACTCTTCAAAACAGCTTGGCACATGCATTTAACGATCAATTCAAATTTCATTTGATTTCCGCGATCTTTCCACCAGAGGCGCTAGTGTTCGATTGCTTTGACGTTTGCCAGTGTACACGTTGCTGAATAATGCAAACGAAAATTACAGGCAGTTTGTGTAGTAGTGTGCGTGTTAGCAACACGTCAAATCGAAATCCATCATGGCCGACAGTGTCGCGCGTGGTTCTACCAACAGGTGGCAGTGTGCTCATGAAAATGACATCGGGCAAAAGTTTTTGATGAATTTCCTCTAAGAGTTACGTCTGTTTGTCTGTGCTCCGGTAGTCGAAATTTAAAATTATCTGTTAGAAATTTGTCAGATTTTCTTTTTTGGGAGTTTCAGTAGGGTTTTGGCGAGGTTTCAGGGATGTCTCAGATGAATTTCAAGGCGTATCAAAGAGTTTCAAGGTGCTTCGAGAACGTTCCGTAGCGGTTTCCGAAAGATTCAGGGGGATAATTCAGGTGGTTATCAGGGAAGTTGCAGGGTATTTCTAGAGGGATTTAAAGCAATCAAGGCGTTTTATGGTATTTTAGGTGGAATCAGGTTTAAGAATGCTTTCAAGAAGATTTCAGGGATGTTTGAGAAGGATTTGAAGGCGTTTCAATATGTGTAAAGGCGTTGCAGGCAGGGATGGGAATACTCACTTGCAACGAGTTACACTCACTTGCAGTTTTCTCAGATCATAAGCGTGCAATCAAGAAACGATGTATGGACGACTTTTGCCTTGTGGTTTTGCCTAAAACTTTGCAAAATAGAGTAAGAGTCGCACACGAATCCCAAAGTCGTGACATAGCTGTGAAAGCGACTTTCCACGAGGTGAGTGTAATTTACATTCACCTCGTGGAGAGTTGCCTTCGCTGCTCTCTCACGACTTCGGTATGCGTGTGCGACCCCTACTCTATTCGGCAAAGTTTTAGCCAAAACCACAAGGCAAAAGACGTCCATACATCGTTTCTTGATTGCACGCTTCTGATCTGAGAAAACTGCAAGTGAGTGTAACTCGTTGCAAGTGAGTGTTCCCATCCTTGGTTGCAGGACGTTTCAAGACATTTCATGGGGTTTAAGGAAGTTTTTGTAAGCTCCCGAGGAAGTTTCAAGGGAATTTCAGAGGAGTTTTAATGCATTCTTGGCGTTTTAATGGAATTTAGCGTAAAACTCTCCTTGAAACATTCCATAAAACTCCTTCCCGAGCAGGAACGAATAACTGACACATAACTGGAGCATACCAAAGTCAGGTATCATACCAGGACAAGGTATTGGTCGGTTATCCAGGTATTGAAAATAGCTTATTTTGGTATTTTGTAGGTATTGATGAAATACCTCAACGAGGTATTGGTTTGGTGTTGAGGACTGATTGAGGTATTATTCAATTATGAAAAAATAGCTATTTATATGAAAAAATCGCCGATTATTATTTAGGTATTGCCATACCTGAAGTCATTATTCACGCGTTATGCACAGAATACACACCAGTTATTATTTTAGGTATTTTACCTCTTATGCAGGGCTACTTAATACCTCATTCAGGTTGTAGGTATTCGGTTTTCCATACCTGAGTTAGGTATTCTTCAGCTATTTTCTCCTGCTCGATACCCTCTAGAACACCCCGTTTTAGAATAGCGGGGACGGAAGGATCGAGTCTGTGCAACGACGGTTTTTGAGGTACGCTTTTCGATGTTTGCCTTGGAACAATCCATATCGTTTACCGCTGTATGTTGATTCACATCGAACCGCTGTCGACCCGTAGAGATACTGCCAGGACTTTACTGATATCAGATATTCTGCAGGGACGCATTGAATTTCCCGCTCTTCTGGGTCAAATAGACATCAGTGTCCAACCTCGTGCTCTTCGCAACAACTACTTGCTGCGGTTGCCTCGTTCAAGGACACGACACATGAAAGGCAAACACTCGAAAAAAAAAATGGTTGAAATCGGTTGTGAACTGTTTCCGCAATCATAGTCACCGCATCGACGTTTTTGGAAAACATTCTTCGAGATAATCGCGTTCAAAGTTCGAAGTATGCATTACGCGCCCGTAAGGGAGCGAGGTGCAAAATGCTATATCTTTGCTTTTACTGCTTGGATCTCTATGAAAATTTGACACTGCATTCTTAAGAACCCATAAGGTAGCAGTAGGACGGCTCCAGAGCCACGTTCTCCTCCATTTGGGAAATTTTGAAAATTCAAGGTGTGGCTTTGTTCCATATTCACCTTAAGCATAGCCTGTTGATTAGAAAAATTAAATTATTTTCAATCAACTCAACCTACATTCATGGAAAATTAAGTTTATAACTGAACACACCGATTGGTATACCGATATTTTGCACTTTGAGTAAGTCATTTGCAAGCTTCACCTTTTCTCTACTGCCGTTCTGTGCATAGTTGTCCCATATAAATGGGGATTCCTATGTGACAAGGAACATTTAGGCTTGGAACTGCATTGCAGAATGGTCCAGAGCCGTATTTATGAAGACAAAAATGCTTGTGCCTAAACCTTTAGCTTTAAATACATGTCAGGAGGGCAGCGATGTGTGTGAAAATATAATTAAAAGCAATTTCAAACATGAATCACATATCCAACCAACAAGATTGTTATTCAGAAAAATGCATTTTTATTTATGCATGAATTTTGTCAAAGTTCTGTCAGAAGCTGCTCAGAAGACTATCCAGCTACCTTATGTGAACTTTCAGGTTCAAAAATTTATATTCCAAAGATCCCAATGTTCTTTCTCGTTGAGTAGAAAAGCTATTGGCCATTTTCTACTAAAAAGTATTAGCAAGTAGATTTCCAATCGCTTAGTTGTATTGAAAAGATCTCTGTGCTCTGTTCTTTTCATGGTGAAAATAAACTGCGTGTACCTTTTTCATTTAAAGCTTTTATATTAAATTTTGAAAAATACGATTTTTGTTTCATGAAAAAGCAGTCATAACTCTGAAAATCCATTAGATACAAATTTGACGTCATCATAAACATTTTGCTAAAAGTGCTCAGAACAAAGTACAAAAAAACAATTTTTGTCAAATTTTTGTATTTGAAATCTGCTGAAGTAAATATAACACCTATAGAACAAGTAGATTATTGTAGCTTGGTCAATGAAAAGAATATTTTAGATTCCATGTTTATCATAATGCCATCGTTCTTTAGACATAATAAGTAATGTTGATTAGATATTGTTAATTATGTAACTTTAATAAGCGTAACACTAACATGAACATTTATCAATGATTAACATTATCGTTTTCAATGAATTAGCAGCTTAATTGATGAAAATTAGTTCAAAATCACGTTTTGGGTAAAATTAATTGACAGCCTGTAGAATATAAATTGGTTTAAACTTTTTCTACTTGTTTGTATGTATCAAATGGGTTTTGTTTGTATGTATCAAATGGGTTATGGCTGCTTTTTCACGTAAAATAAATGTGTTATATGTATTTACAAAATTCAATCAAAACTTTTTGTAGTGATTTTTTTTCGCATTTATACATATGTATGTCGGTGCTGTCCATAGAAACGAATATCTATATAGCTAGCATACATGAAGGACTTTGTTCAACTGAGCTGTTAGACGGTAACAACAGCTCGCGGTAAGTGCCATGCTGAAGTACACTACTGTGGTGCAAAGTTTGTCGGACAAACGCTTATTTTTCAACAAAATTGTCAATTTTGAGGTGCTACAAATAAGAATTTGCTTTGATGAACTGTGCTCAAATTTCAACACGGAACTATAAATATGAAAAAGTGGTCGGAAAAACAGAGGCAGACCTATCAAACTATGAGAGTAGTGACTTCGATTTAGAAACAATTTTCGTCGAGAAGAATCGCAAGATGGTTTCGAGGATTTCTGCACAGTAAGCTCTTGCTATTGAAGGTACTTAAAGAACTACTGAAGGAGAGGGCACAAGTTTCTTGTTATTAGAATTGTCCCAAAAATTAGATGTGCGTAGAAAAAAAAACGTCGAAAAACTCGCAGACGTTTTTTTCCGTGAGAAGTATGGGTTTGGGAAAAACTAATGTCATCCTCAAAATAATAATGAATGCACCAAGCACGTAAATCCTCTCACGTATGCGACATAGTAAACAAGAAAACATTTGAGTTTGTTTTGTGGCTCAAAAAGACATGAAACAACACCGCATGTGGTTTTGATAATACAGAGTTAGAGCAATCCACCTATAGTCATATGACGTATAGGAACAACAAAATCTACTAAACTACTAAAAAACTAAAACTTATTTAGTATCTTCGACGAATGCAAAAATGGTCAATTGGAAGTTACCATAAACTATGTAAAACCGCCTCTGTAAACTATTGATGGACATTCATTCGAAAGAAAGCTTAACTTTCTCAGACACATTGTAACCACTAACTGTTTAATATTATGTCTTGTTGTATGCTTGCTGTTGTCGTGTTTTGACCACTGCTTATTGTTATCCATTCAGTGCGGGTATCCGGTTCACATGTATAGACAGCTATGTTTTGCGTGTTTGCTTCTGTTTCCACTGTTTTGGCTTGTTTTTAGTATCATGCTAAATGTGTACGGATAAGAAAACCCACAATTTCTGGTAGCTTGCGGTACGAGCTACTTTGAGGGCCATTGCCGTCGCCTGTGACAGTCTGTGGCTGTGAATTTTTTTTTGCTATCATGAACTATGGTGGGTAGCTCGAACTTATCTCTCTTCTGTCTCTGTAATCAGTGCAATCGTCGCCAGATTGTTAAACCAATACACAGTTTGCAAATCGGTTTTTGTCGATTCGGCTTCCTACATAGAATCGAAAATTTGAAATTTATTTTCATTAATATTTTGTGATGTCTCAAACAGCAATTTTTAGGCTAGTTCATACCTGTGCTAGCATTCACTTCTACTTCTTGTTCTTGTTCTTCCTATTCTTCTTTTTCTTGGTGTAACGCCCCAACTGGAGCATAACCTGTTTGTCATCTTAGTATCACCAAGCACTTCCATAGTTTTTAACTGAGAGCCTCCTCTACCAAAGACCATGTTGCATGTGTATATCGTATGACTGGCACGAATATACTCTATGCCCAAGGAAATCAAGGTTGTGCTGAATACCCGTGCACCCCACACAGATAAAAATAATTAGATTTACACGTCATGTAAACTTCATTTTAGTCATGTAAACTTAATGTTATGATGGTTTACATGATATATCATGTAAATTTGTGTTATATGTCATGTAAACACTCAGAGTCATGCTAAATTACATGACATATAATGGAAGTTTACATGATATTTCATGAACTTTACATGATATGTCATGTAAACTTCTGTGATATCCCACGCTCCAATTATGTGCATCATATGTCACAGAATTTTACACTCTTTTTTCGATCTGTGCAAAATAGGTCCACCAGTTCAAGTGATCCCAGACCATACTATTTTAAAAATAAATGCAATGGCTAGTATTACTGGACGTTACAGCGTCCTATTTTCCACAATTATCCACAAAAACAACTCCGCGATATCACGCTTTTTGCCATCATATGCGAACTCGAATGTCCATTAATTCCAGCAACCCGTCATTCCGTAGAGTCGTTCCACTTGCTTTACAAAAAGAGTCATTTGTCGGTAAACATCAATTACCAACCTGCGCGCACGGTAAATCGTTCCCCCGGCCGAATGCAATTTCTTCCAATCTCTGCATTAAACTTTCCCTCACCGCGCACAGTGGAACTATAGCGCTGGAGCGACTTCGCATTCGTCTTACTTTCCATTGTCGTTGCTCATCCAGCATTGCAACGGCCACGGCCTGGCCACACGTAGCCAAGCAGGCGACACACTCAGTCGTCGCAATGACCACAACAACAACAAGGCCGATCTGACTCGAATCAATATCTGGGTACCATCAACAGAGCAGAGCGACACAAGAAATGTGCGGTAAATTGAATGATTACCCACATTTGGATCGACCGGTAATCCACTACTCTGACAGACTGGAGGAAAAGGGGGCATCATTTCACGCACGATCACACTCTACACGGCCGACGGTGGTGTGGTGTGGCGTGGAAATTGATCACTAGCTTTGACCATATCTAATCCTCCTTGGATAAACGAGGTGTGTGAATTGTTCAAATGTTTCTTCAGCACGGCTAGAGTGCCTTAGTGGTAACCTAGAAAAGTGAGCCGGTATCATGTATCCATGTATCAAAGTCACAATGCAATGATACGATGAGTTTTACGGATTTAGGAATCACTGAAAACTAGATTTTCACAGTAAAAATGCAACTTTGAGTTTATTTCAATGCATATTATAACAAAAAATAAAGGAACGTCTTATAAGGATCTTTACGGACGGACGTGAGGTGATCGAAAGGTGGGAGAAACATTTCAACGAACACCTGAAGACACAGTGGACATTTAATTTACTAGTAATTTAGTATCACACTTAAGAGAACACACCCTTCGTATATGCAGGATCTGTGAAGGTAAAAGAAGCCATAGGACACACTAGGCAAAATGGCCAGGCCAAACCAGGTAAAATAAGCCATTCTTCACAATTGCTTTTCCCCTATTTAGGTAATGAAAATTGGTTCCACTTATGACATCTAATACCTAAGTGAAAGCGCAGTCATCCGACAAGAATAGCGTAATCAAGCATAACAAATAATTGCAAATGATCTACTCTCGTATTTATGGCCACACACCAGCGATTAAGGCTGATTACACGCCATTTTAGGACAAAACTTTCCCACCTGACCCAACACGGCTTCATTCATTAATATCACCTGGCCATACATGCAATCTCGAAATGACCAACATTTGTGTCACAGCGATACAGCGAGTAGCCCGATAATAATGTTAAATGATGATTAAGATTATGGGTGATACATACAGCGACATTGCATTGAAAACATCAAAGAAACACGATGGGATATGTGACGTGAGAAGAATTGACTAACTATCTGGGCGGCGGGCTTGTTTTACGCTTCATGTCTCCATCGGACAGCCTCAATTAACTTGCATGGTCACATACGAGGCACATCATCAATTATAGCAACGAATGCACTGGTTGGTTTGCTGCGGGAATGCTAGTTGCGGAATCGATTTGAAAAGTGTCTTATAGTCGTCCTATAGTCGGGAACGTATCCCGATGCCGTTGTTACAAAATTTTGAGTTTGTTGGATTCAAAATGTAACAACTTCATAAAGATCGGGCTTGGTGGTCTAATGGCTACCGCTTCTGATTCATATGCAGAATATCCTGGGTTCAATCCCTGGCCCGTCCCTTTCCTTCTACTTGGCATCTTTCTATTCACTTTCTCTATATTCTCCTCTCTACATACAACTCCTGAATATTCATATGTTCATAGCCATCGCTAGAACTAGAAATGGTTGAAAAGCCGTTTCCCTTTCTTCCAACTTTCACAGCACCGTGTCAATCTATCAGATAACGCCTACGAGTTATGCAATCAAGCGAACTGTGCCGCTTTAGCTTCATATATAGAGTGGATGCTTCAGTTTTGGCCAGTCCGGAGTTTTGGTCATAGTGCGATATTGAGCCTGTTGCGATCTAAATCGGCGTAAATTTATTTTTTACTAGTAGATCCTAATACAATATGATGATTACTGCTGTGAAAACCATACATTTTGTTTAAAAACTGGAAGAGGAAAAAATATGTTTCCTTAAAAAATCAGCTCCTATACATATATCTATTTTGGCCAGGATGCTTCTAATATGGCCACTCCCATAAGAAATACAAGTGATGGGCCAAAATGGAAACCAAAGTTGAGAATATGGCCAAAACTGCGGCAATGCTTCTTTTTTGGCCAGTGCCACTTTTAATACAAAAATCAAGTATTAGCTTGATTTCTGCATTTTTCCTTCAAAATATAGATTGAAACCTTGCATTGGGCACATTGATAGTTTTCATAGAATTATTAGTTATTTTTATAAAAATGATTTCTCTTAGACGGGCCAAAACCGGGGCTTGCATCCTAGTAATAATCGCACTAATCTATCATTTTACGCCTGGCATCCACGCACCAATGTGTCATCCGCATGAGTTTGTGAAGACGCAGAGGTATATTCGTTCTGATGTGGATACAAACGGATGCAACTTCCTTCCCCTTCCAAACATTGACCAGCATCCTAACGTGACAGGCGTCATTGTCGCCTAAAAATTGAAGATCACCAACGCTCACAGATTGAAGATGCCTGCAAGTCCCCGGCAGACAATCTTTATTAATAGCAGTTTTTGATCTATCTTCTGTTGATCTTTTAGCTGCGTAAATAAAAATACATCATTTGTTCAGTAAATTCGAAGAACAAAGCCAAGTCTGATTGTCCCACAATGGAAAGTAATCGCAAGTCAGTCCCATTACAAACTGTTGTACCCACCAATACAAAATCGTACAACGTCATATTAGAGTACCTTCATTGGTGTTCCTCCCGGGGATGTCTATTGGACTGGGACACGGTTTATTTGGGAAAATATAAAAAAAAAATCAAAAACTCTAGCTCCTGTATACTTTTCAAGTTCCATTTTGGTCCCATTCTTAATTTTTCATACAATTTATTATGGGTAAAAATCTCTCCTTGATAGGTATTGGTTCCCTTATTAAGCATGTGGCTTCCATTTTCATCCTACAGAAAGCAAAGGATTGAAGCGCTGTTTGTTTTGTTTCTTATTTTTGTATTTTTTGTTAGAAGTGAGCACCCATAAAACAAACAGAACGGAATCAATCGGTGCCATTATCGCTTGCTTTCGAATAGGATTAATATGGAAGCGTGAGATTACAGATGGCACACATACCTTACCAAAAAAAAAAGGGTTGATGAATGATTTCTGTAGAAAACTTCACGAGGAATCAGTCCTCCGAAGACCGCAAAGCGATGCGACGTTCGTGGAAAGAGTTATTAAGCCTTACCTGATCGATAAAATGACGAGATTTTATTATTTATTGTTATTCCTTACGTGTTAGACAGCGTTTCAATCAATAACTTTTTCCACATGCCTTAGATCGCTTTGCGGTCTTCGGAGGGTTGATTTCTCGTAATATTTGCAACAGAAATCATTCATTGATTTAGGTTTGGGGGTTAAGGGGCAACCCGTGGCGATTTTCGATGGTTGTTGCTACTAGAGACCGAGAGCACTCTGCGTCCCAAGGTAAGGGGCAACCCGTGGCGATTTTCCTTTGAAAAAGTGAGTTTCCCCATAGTAAATCGTATGACAACTTGAAACGGCTGGCGCTAAAATATAGTTTTCCCGATCGAGCTGAAATTTTGCACAGTTTATATGGGATGTGGAATGAGGAACTCAAAAAGTATACATAATACTAAAAAGAACTTCTATGAAGGTTTCGACTGGATTTTTGATCGATGTTTCGGGTGGCTTTCCCAGTTTTAAAGTCGAGAACTGTTTTCTACTCTCCCGACGTTTCGGTCGAAGGGTTTTGGCCTTTCTCCAGGGTCGCTAAAACATGTATTTCACACTAGATTTCACACGACATATAATATTTAACATAAAACATATAACTACTCACTAGCAGGCCCGGATTTAAGGGGGGGCAATGGGGGCAAGTGCCCCGGGCCCCCCGTTTGAGGGGGCCCCCCAAGATTCCTGAAGCACTATATGTATTTTGTTCAACGAACTCATGTCCTAGAGTAATTGTAATTGAGTTACCAAAAGTATCGAGATTATTTTATAATCTGAAATTTTACTTGAGAGTAAATCGAAATCCTAAACTACATGATTTTTGGTGCACTGACACTATTTTTAGAATAGATTTACATTTTTTTTTGATATTTTCTACAATATGAGCTGCCATTCCAAAACCATAAAACTGTTTTGTCAATTTATTTATAAATGCAAAACAATTGAAATTAAAAAAAAACAACAACCACTAAACGATTCAATTGTTTCTCCAGAGAGGTATACAATATTCAACAATTGGATAGAAAGAACTTTCTTGTTTATTTTGGCGTACACGAGTTTCTCAAAAACCTCTTGAAAGTTTGCATTGAGTTCCGTAAAAAAATGAAAAACGTTTCTTAACCAAACCAAAGATTATTTTTTAAGAGTAATCTAAACGATGTTTGAGTATCAGTAAAAATGTCATTTCATTGATAGTTTAACAATTCAATCACTTATTTGACAATGATTGTGCATGCTTCTGTTCATTATACGATTATATTCTAAAAACACCTACTTAATACCCATCTGTCTCAGTTCGTTGTGGACGGATGTTTTTTTATGGGAAAGATATGATAATTATTAAAAGAGATGTTTAGGAAATTCTGATCAGTTTTGGAAACCTAAAACATCTCGGAGCAATGGTTTTACATATCTATATTTTGGGTTTCACCGACGTTTTGAGAATTTATTGCTACAGTTGCCCCCTAAAGACCTAACTTTTTTCATTATAAGTCTTGAAGTACTCGTATAATATTGCAATCGCAAAAAAACAGTAAAAATTTAAAAAATACGAATTACATAACATTGACAAAAAAATAAATATAAGGTTTACATCTTTAAAATCTTGCTTTTGGGGGCCTACTCTAAAAAGTTTGCCCCGGGCCTCCCGAAGCCTAAATCCGGCACTGCTCACTAGTGTCTATCACCTCCCGTGTAGATTGTTGACTAACCATTTGTGTTCGACCTGGCCAAATCAACAGAAACATGTTTGTTTACATAATGTTTATGCGGCTTTTTCAATTGTTGGTCTTGAATTGATTAGATTATTGGACATCTTTGCATTAACAAAAAATCAACTACCATTTAAAAAGGGTCAAAGTCTTTCAATTTCTATTATAGGATTCATACACAATAAAAATTAACTTTTAAGTAAAACGAGTTTTTGGGCTTTGTTATTTATTTTTTTAGTTTTAATGGGTAAGATACGATACCATATAACATTAAAATTTGATGTTTTGTGTGTGTGTCAATAAAAACTCAGAGTTTTATCAATTTTTATTTTTTTAGCATTAGCATTAAGGACAAACGTCTTGAAATCCCGCTTGAACATTGCATCAGAACTTAAGACGCACAAATCTCAAGAAGCAAGCTTCAAACAACAGTGCATTTTATTATTCAGTTCTTGCTCACTTCTAATAAGCTTAAAATAAAAAGATCAGGTGCGCAGGTTTTGTTGACGAGGAGATTTGTGCGCTAGAAATCGTGAGTAGGTGCCAAACTCGTCCATTGTGGCGGCCATTTTGGGATTCTAACAAGTCTGTCCTTAAGCAAGTCGCACAAATTCGTAGGTGTTACAGTCCTAGAATGCTGTTATGTGGGTTGCCTCCTTCCCGTCCGAACCATAGCACAAAGATTTGGGACTAATTTTCAACTCTTAGACAAGACTGACGCAATCCTCCAATGTTCGAGCACTGTCCTGGCCACGTCCTTGCGACTGCTGAGGAATGGGAAAGGATGATTAGTTTTGGACACCTATGAAAAATGTAGACAACTCTACGATCTCTCAGGCCTAGGTATCACGGGATTTTGGGTGTTGTTAGTGGAAGGGTAAACTCCAAAGGATACGCTTGGTCAACGTTCAGGCACACCATTGTTAGACTTCTTCAAATCAGTTGTCTGCCCATTCATCCTGGTTTCCTCGTCATCTTGATGGTATTTGGTTGAATTACTAGACTCTTCGGTTGGTAATCTGAAATGTAAAATAATATTAAGGACAAACGTCTTGAAATCCCACTTCAACCGTGCATCAGAACTTCAGACGCACAAATCTCAAGAAGCAAGCTTCAAACAACAGTGCATTTTATAATTCTGTTCTTGCTCACTTGTAATAAGCTTAAAATAAGACGATCAGGTGCGCTGGTTTTGTTTACGGAGAGATTTGTGCCCTCGAAATCGTGAGTAGGCCCCAAAGGTGTCCATTGTGGCGGCCATTTTGGGATTCTAACAAGTCTGTCCTTAACATCGTACGTCAAATAAGCTACATATTAGTGATACGCTCGCCACAGTAACATATTTTTATAATATGATTTATATCATACGATAAATTTACCTGAATCCTGCTGAAATAAAATATTTATTAGTAGTACACTAAAAGAAAATAAACTACAAAACACAAAAAAGTGAATCAAACTTTGATCTTGGAATATTTATAAATACGGTAAATATGAAGATCAAAATTTGATTTGGTAGATCTTACACCGCAACGCACCATTCTAAGGTGATCTACCCACGTTACGGGAAAATTAATTAGGTATGATGCATCTATTAAAAATGCCATTTGCAAGCTTTTTGGTCGAAATAGTGCTAAATTGCCACTACCACCACTATTGGTACTACCTCCACTAAGGGAGCTTTTACCCTAATTTATTTTATTAAATTTTTATTGAATTTTGAACGTCAAAAATACCACCCACGGTATGTTAATAGTAGGTAGGACATACATACAAAACCACTTAAGTAACTAGTAAGCACTAAAATGTGGTATTCTAAGTGCATTATCTGTGCATATAATGCAATTATTTAATGCATCCTTGCTCTAAATGCTGATATCGTGCTGTTAGAATGCATAAATAAAAGCACAGCTAGGGAAACCAATATAATTAAGACCCCCATATATTTTGAACCCCCTGGGTCGTATTTTCACAACTTTAACGGATTGATTGAAGATATGACGAAATTATTTAGCCTTCCAGGACGCGCGCCATCAGGCAACTGAAGCTGCACCACGCTCGCGCTGTATATGAGAAGCGAGGTTTTTTGGTAGTGTTGTACTTTTTACAACAGCGCGCGCGCTGAAGGGTTAGAATCATTCGCTAATTTGGATTATGCTGGACGGGCAGAAATCATTTCCCCACTGGAAATATAATTATTAGCCTTGAAATTATTTTTTGTCAATCTTGTCATCCGTGCGAGTGTCGCATCGCAACATGTTTACGAAAAGAGAATGTGGTGCTGAGGAAACTTGCAGATGTTAACAAAAACGACAGGGCTGGTACAGCTGTCGCGGATTTCGCGAGTCCTTGAAAAAGTGTCGTCATTTTGAATTGACAGAATTTTTATTGATTCCTAATGTTATATTCAAACTGCTATATTAATAACATGTTATTCAATTTATCACAGAGAGATTAGGTGTTATTCATGGTAATATTGTCATTAAGATGTTATTCAGTTTTCAGTCTGAACATAATATAACGCTCAGTCATCTTTTAAGTACTTTCAAATTCAAACAAAGAGATGATACCGACAATTCTCAAAACCACGTATCAAATGGTAGATGTTTTGAATGTTTTTGAATATTGTGTAGATCCCAGCATTTGCTCAAATAGTTTTTTTTTATTTTTATAAATACTTTTGGTACTGATGCCTTTTTAAAACATTTTCAAAAAGTTTAAATTTCTGCTGATATCTCTGGAATTCCTGAGAAATGTCGGATAACGACTGCCTCAAAAATTATAGATACAATGAGAATCCACTAGTATTTTACAATTATTGATAACTAGTACTTTTTTACGGCTATACCCTGTTATTTGGCTTTTTTTCAGTAGTTGTACGGCGGCTAAATTATTATCAACAAAGTTAGAACTTTGAAGTCTAATGTTCATTATACTCAAGAACGTTGGAATCCTCGAATCTATTAGAAGCAGAAGTAGTCAAAATTGAGTCCAAAACACGAATCATCGATCAAACCGGGACGACTGAAAACTAAGTGCGTCCCTGCTTTCTGGGGCGTCCCATAAGATTCTTGAATATAGTTTTAAAACCCTTGTGAGATTGCCTACAGGAATTTTTGAAGTAGTTCCTGGTAGAACTTTTGAGAGAATGCTGGTGCAATCCTTTGAAAACTTTTGGCGTATTCCGCTTATATGTTTGAGGGATCCTTGGTCGGGAATTCGGATAGGGGATTCCAAACTACTAAAAGAAACGTTGAAGCAGGAATTTCTAATAAAAAAAATCTCGTAGCACTAGCATTTCCAGGGATAATAACAAAGAAATTGTTATAGGCTGTTTACCTCACGCAAACCCGACTGGAAAAGGCCTACTTTCCCAAACCAAATTAGCAGTGCTGTAAGTAATGGTTTATTACAGCACTGATTTGCGTTACATAATGAACCATTACAGCACTGTTTTTGTTTTGATCAACTTCTTGATGCTTTCTGGACGCGGGTTTGAAAAATTGTGAAAACTGCACAGTATAACCTGCTATGATCAGACTTTCATAAATATGGCTGATGTTCAGCGTGCAGTTTGATGAAGACGTTTGATTAAAAACTATCCTCAAGTGGTGATTTATGAAATTGCAAAAAAACGTTGTACGTAACTCGGCAAGCCTCGTTGGATAAATGTGCGAGTCGCGCTGTAAAAATCTTCATTCTGCACCTTGTTGCGTAAACTACTATTTCAGCACTGTTGGTAAGCTGCTCCATAAACACTTATTTTTTTTAAATTAAGTTGTCTTTAAACGAGTTGAAATTGATTTCCACAATTCTAATTGTTCGGAAACTTTCAGGAATTTGAAAATAAGAATCTTCATCCCCTAAAAATAACCAAAGATATCACTAGCGCAGTCTGCAGGCCAACAAAAGAAGCTCGCCCGCTTCGAAACGGTTTAAATTAAGATTAATATATGACTGTACCAATTACATATAACATATCAACCAAATCAACCAAACGCTTAGGTAATATGACCAAAAAAATTGCCTCATTTTTATAAGTCAAGTTATGAAATAGAAAGAGTAAAAATGAAAAAATACCACCTTTTATCTGAATTTTCGTTTCAGTTTTAGCAAAAATTGGCACATTAAAACGAAATTTTTCATTCAAAAATTAATAAACTGATAAAGAGATTTTAAAGAAGTCTCTTATTTGAGAGCTTGTTTATGCAGATTAACGATGAGGTGTAAACATCCCAAATATGTAGGTTCAGTGTACCAGTTATGGCTATACTACGTCAAATTCGGCATAGTTGATTTTCAACCGCCGGGACCCATGCGATGCCGCCAGATGTCATATTCTTCATGCTCCCCTGTCGTGTCAAAGACACGAGCACTGACTCTTATCTGGGCAACTTAAGAGTTCAATTGTCGCGAATTTTGTTTTCTGAAATGAAGGGACTTCAGCTGGTTATTGCGCCAATAGAAAGATCGTCACTAGAGCACAAATGTACCTAACTTCTTCCACTATTTCACATTTTTCCAATTTGCTACCAACATCACTATTGGACCCATCCCACTGTCATTTAATTCCGACCCATCCAGCGTCCCACAAACCAACCCTATCAGTTTCGTCAGAAAACCATGTTCTGCTATTGTCTGCCACAACTCGTTTCTTGTCACTGAATCGAACACCCCTTCGAAATCAATAAACAAATATTGAGTCTGAGATTCCATCTGGAAGCTGTAATCCCGTTTAGGATCTAAGATTTCGTCTAGAATCGTCTGGAATCTGGGATTTCTTCTAATATCTGGGGTTTCATTTGTAATCTGGGATCCTTCGATCTCGAATCTAGACACTGGGACATCTGGGAATCCATTTAAAATATGGGATTTCGTCTGGAATCCGTATGAAATTCCGTCTGGCATCTGATGCAAGATCTAGGATATCATTTCGATAAACAAAATAGTTTGAATTTTGTGTGAAGTTTGAATTTTGTGTGATAGTTTGAAACCTGGAATATGAAATATGCTTAAGTAATAAGTATATGTATACAATCCAATATCACCTCACAACCGTAAATGAGGAATTCCACGGAGTCATGTCAGTCGATCCTGAGCGACCATTTCAAAAATATCTGAAACTTTGCACAGTTTTTCAATTTCATCTAAATCGCCATTTTTCGATATCAAACCTTCATATTCACTCACGACTAACTTTTCAAAAGGGTGTATGCGAAAATAGTTCAAAAATATTCTAAAAGCTGTACAGCAGAAACGGATTGTTCGATTGTTATGAATTTTTCAGCAAAGTTAGATAACTAAATGATGATTCCTTAGAAAATATACACAGTAAAAAATTTCTTTTTTTACATTAAAAAAATATGATCTTTGTCACAAAAACTCAAATATCTCAAAACCCTATCTTTTTACCAGCGTCAATTTTTTAGGGAAATTGGCCCATTATATCAGCTATCTACCATAAAATTTTGGTGATGGTAAACTGATAAACAAAAAAGTTATGACATTTCAAACATTTCCCAATTTTTACATTTAGTAACAAAAAAAATTTTTTTTTCTGTGTAAATTATTTCGAGAATTATATTTTGATGCTGATTTTATTGTAAAGGCTACCGCCTGAATTAAACAAGTTTTTTTCATGATATTTTTGTTTGATTATTTATAATTACTATAGTATCTATTTGAAACTTAGACGCGATCCAGTGTTGTGATCAAAAATATTGAGAGTGTCATACTTTTTATTGTACGTGACTGGTGAAAAAATCCCTTGATAGTGTTGAAAAGCTGTTGATCATAAGAAAAATTGAATTAAACTTATTTTTAAGACGCAAGCTGCATAATAAAAGTTTTATATACACGCGTATACATCTAGTTGAACTGCAAAAAAAATTACCTCTTAGAGAACAGACTTTATGATCGGAAGAATGCAAGTAACTTCAACAACAACAAATGCATGAGAGGTACATACCACAGACAAACAGACGAAACGCCTAGAACAATTTTCGTGAAAATCCATCGCCCAGTTCACACTACCACTACCTGGTGGAAATGTTTCACGAAACACTGCGTTGTGCAATATCGTCATCAGAAGGCGCTAGTGTGAAACGTCAAACGCAAACAAAAACGATGGGCACTCCTCTGGTTATGAAAGCCACAACCAAGATTCAAAATGATCGTTAAAGGCGTGGTCAATGAAAATTTCGTCAGTGTTATGTTTGTTTGTCTGTATACATACCATGACAATGTTCACGAAAAAGCAAAAAAAATACTACCGCTATGGATAATAAAAATTTTATAGTAATTTTTTTCTTCAGCCAAGCAAACAACACCAAACTAGTCAGTTAAAACTAATAAGTGATTTTGTTTATTATAATCTAACGAACAACATGAACAGTCGCTTTCTCAAAGGTCTTCAACTCAACGCTCTCTTGTAGACCGTTTGATGAAAAAAAAATGTTCAAAAGAGTTACGAAATCTCACCGAAAGCACCATAGAAAAACTGAAAGAGACTGGTTATGCCCAAATAGAATACAAATTTACGCATTTGCACGTCCTGCCGTCTAGACTTTGACAAACGAGCAATCTGTATATCATCGGTAAAGCAGGGCGCAGGAAGTTCGAAAACGACAACAATTGGGTTTTTAAATTAAGAAAAATATAATGATTTTTCGATTTTATACGAAAGAGCACCTTTTTCTGAGCCACTATGATTTTTTTCAGATTTTTAGAACCTTGTTTTGGTATCTAAAATCAATTTCAAAGAATTTTTTTGAAATCACCTTTTGACAGCTGGGCAACTATTTGACAGCTCCGCCCAGTACAAACTGCGACAAGGGGTGATTCGACAAATCGCTCCCATACAAACTTCAAATTGATTTTTAAATAGGTTCCCGGGCTCCGAAATTCATGAAAATTTGGATTTCGGCTCAGTTTGACATGCAGATTCAGAATATCGAACTATCTCAACACCGTTAAAGAAGCCAGTTGAGAAATTGCCAGAAGTGCTAAGTGCAGAGAGTCATGCCACCATACCATCAGCGACATCTGTTTAAAACATTTAATCACGCCCTTTTACAAAAATGCTTTGAAATATACTTCAACATCTATACCCATTCCAATATTTTTAACGTTGCAAAACACGCTTTCAACATTCATCTTGAAGAAGAGGGAAAAAAACACTTGTCCTCAAATGTAACAGCAAATTAATGAATAAACGACTAATGCACGGAGGGCGTGATAAAATCGGAACATTACTGTACATATAATACACATAATACATAATAAAGACAGCTTGTTTTACTCACGCAAGGCCATTAACAATAAAATCAGCATCAAACTGCGATTTCCGGCCGAAAAAAAATTACACTAAAAAAAAATTTATTACTAAATGTGAAAATTGTGAAATGTTCGAATTGTCATAACTTTTTTGTTTATTAGTTTATCATCACCAAATTTTTATGGTAGATTGCTAATACAATGGACCGTTTTCCCTAAAAAATTACGTCGGTAAAAAGATAGGGTTTTGAAATATTTGAGTTTTTGTGACAAAAATGATATTTTTTAATGTTAAAAAAGATTTTTTTTCACAGTGTATATTTTCTTAGAAATCACCATTTAGTTATCTAACTTTGCTGAACAATAAAATCAGCATCAAACTGCGATTGTTGGCCGAAATAATTTACACAGAAAAAATATTTACCAAATGTGAAAATTGTGAAATGTTTGAAATGTTATAACTTTTTTGTTTATTAGTTTACCATCACCAAAATTTTATGGTAGATTGCTAATACAATGGACCGTCTTCCCTAAAAAAATTACGTTGGTAAAAAGATAGGGTTTTGAGATATTTGAGTTTTTGTGACAAAAATGATATTTTTTAATGTTAAAAAAGATGTTTTTTCACAGTGTATATTTTCTTAGGAATCATCATTTAGTTAACTAACTTTGCTGAAAAATTCATAGCAATCGAACGAACCATTTTGGCTGTGCAGATTTATGAATATTTTTGAACCATTTTCACATAACCCTTTTGAAAAGTTAGTCGTGATTCAAAATAAAAATTTGATATCGAAAAATGGCGATTTAGATGGAACTGAAAAACTGTGCAAAGTTTCAGTTCAATAGAAAATCATGAATTAAAAAATTGCCTCAATTTTGATGCTGTTGCTTGGAATCGCTCAAATTATAAATTATTTGTGCTGTCAAAGTATAAGTGCCCATGTATTCAATCTCATCACCTTTATTATCTACACATTTGAAATACCCCTAAAAAGGAACAACCACGCAGTCAAAATTAGATACTCATGCAAAAACAGCTTAATATTGCCACAGTCATAATACCACCGAGCGCCCAGCTAAATCATTTCATCTGCCCAAACATTTCCATAAGCTTTCTGCGCATAAAAAGTGTACCGTCCAGTCCACCACCACCAACACCATATCACCACCACCGGCAGTGGTGGCGGTGGGTCGCAAGAGTTTATTCCCCTCTGACCGCATCGTCCGAACTGCCCAGAGGGCTGAGGAGTGTTTTTAATTTTTTGTGCCATGCCGTCTTTTATTTATTCACCTTAAGGGCGGCTGGGACGATCGGGGAAATATCCGCCATTGCTCTGTTGCTACTAAGATGGTAATCTCAGATTCTACTTCATATTTTGCAACAAAAACCTATCACTGTGTATGCTCACTTGGAGTGCATATGCTGATTGTTTTTCAGCATCTTCAGTGCGATAGAACTCGAGATTACCATCTTCAAAATCGCGAGGCAAATTGTTAGAAAGAGAGGCAAGATAGGAAAAATAACACGGCGTCCCGTTTCACCTTAACGAGTCCCCGCACAGTTGTTTTTGTTGTCCATTTGCTGGTGGCTCCGTCACCGTCGCAACCGGACCGCGAAAGAAAGCTCCTTAACTCCACCAAACCGACCGTGCGCCGCCGCCGCACCTTTACAGTATGGGGGCGTGTAAAAAGTGTGCCCTCTTCTATAATGCGCGCAACCGGACCGGTGTGGAGTTTTGAAATATATGACCGCACCAAAGTACCGCCACATGCTCCGGCTGCCGGCGATAGAGGGCTTTTCCTCATATCTACATGAGTTTGGGTACCTACATGACCAGACCATAGCAGGTACACGCGAATCTCCTTAGCGTTGCGTGGAGTCCGCTTATGGTGGAGGCATAATGGCCCGCGGGTGGATACGACGTCGCGGAAAAAGATAGAGTACCGGACTTTAAACAATTAGAGAAATTACCGTATATGAGTCGCTTGCCTGCCTAGATTCCTAGCATCGTAGTTAACGATTGGGACGGTGTACGAAGGCACGAGCTGCACAAATGCAGTTAGGTACCAGTCAAGGAAGTGCGCTCTAAAAGCAATGACATCAAGGAAACTTATTGGTATTTAAAGTCGTGTACGAATATCGTAAACCAAGAGTCTTGGTCCAAGGCATCGGATGAAAAGTGATGAAGAGGTATGAACATTTGAAAATCAATCCTCGCCGGGGCCCGTGGCGCAATTGGTCACACGTTTGCTTCATAAGCAGATGGTCATGGGTTCGATCCCAGCCCCGGCACTTTCGTCTGTTGCTCTTTCCCCCTGAGAGCAGCTGACACTGACCCAACCGGAACAACCAACAGGCACACATCAACATTCTCGTGCTCATCATTCTACCATAATTGGGTAGAAAGTGAAAGCAGCGCATCGGCATCGGCAACCAGTTCGATATAGTACAATTAGAACAGTATACATTTAGGCGCTGTACAAAGTGTAAGTACAGCTTCAAATTGGAATTGCTCACGCAGTGTCCTAGTGGACAGAGCTGTAAATTAGGTTAAGTGATTGAAGAATAAGAATTCTTAAAAAAAAAAACAATCCAAACAAATACTATAATAGTCTTTAGATATAAAAAATCCAGACAATCTACCAAAAATATAGACCCGAACTCTAAAATAGTGATATAGCTCTCTAATCTAGTGTACACAGCAAAAAAAAATCATTTGCATGTAAAACATGACGGATTCAAAAGTACATCACTTGAATCGAAAAGGTCATTTAAATTGAAACAAAAATTGATGCACATAATAAGATTGATGTTGAAGTCAAAATAACTAAAACACAACAACGTTCTGATATTGGAAAGAGTATGGCTGTCGCATTGAATCTTGGTGCTTTTACGGATTTTTGGGTCCGTATGAAGTCGATTATCAATATTAACTTCTTTGATGTTCTCTGATGGCACGGTAAAGGCTGGGTATGCTGCGCAATTCAGATCCCATTGTGATCCACTAGCCTCTGCCCAGCAACTCCTATCCCTACCTCCACGCGGTACCGTCCGGAAACTATAAGCAACCTTAGGGAAGATCGGGTAACCAACCGCGGTGGGAACTTTGGTCATAAACTGACAGAGAAGGGGGGGGGTTTGCTTCGGCAAACCTGAGCGTCTGTTCTCCAGGAGGAGCGGCTCACAACAGCGTCTGATCCCCATGTTAGGGGCGGCTGATCTACGTCCGAGTGCCAGGGAAGGACTCTAAGCTCAACTGTGCACTATGGTCCTCCGGAAAGTAGGGGGTTGGTGTCAGGCCCTACGAGCCAGCCGTAAAAAACCATTGTCACGGAAAATCAACAACAGAATAATACGAACCGAGACCAACGGCAACGACCCCAGCGAACAAAAAGGACTTGCGATTGGAAACTCGGTACGTGGAACTGCCGATCTCTCAACTTCATTGGGAGCACCCGCATACTCGCCGATCTACTGAAGGACCGCGGGTTCGGCATCGTAGCGCTGCAGGAGGTGTGTTGGACAGGATCCATGGTGCGAACGTTTAGAGGTAATCATATCATCTACCAGAGCTGCGGCAACACACGCGAGCTGGGAACAGCTTTCATCGTGATGGGTGATATGCAGAGGCGCGTGATCGGTTGGTGGCCGATCGACGAAAGAATGTGCAGGTTGAGGATCAAGGGCCGATTCTTCAATTTCAGCATAATAAACGTGCACAGCCCACACTCCGGAAGTACTGATGATGACAAGGATGCATTTTACGCGCAGCTCGAACGCGAGTACGATCGCTGCCCAAGCCACGACGTCAAGATCATCATAAGAGATTTGAACGCTCAGGTAGGCCAGGAGGAGGAATTCAGACCGACGATTGGTAAGTTCAGCGCCCACCAGCAGACGAACGAAATCGGCCTACGACTCATTGATTTCGCCGCCTTCAAAAATATGGCCATACGTAGCACCTTTTTCCAACAAAGCCTCCCTTATCGTTACACCTGGAGATCACCACAGCAGACGGAATCTCAAATCGACCACGTTCTGATTGACGGACGGCACTTCTCCGACATTATCGACGTCAGTACCTATCGTGGCGCCAACATCGACTCCGACCACTCCCGAGCAGAAGGGAATAGCAACAGCATAATAAAATGTGTTATTTTGGAAAAATAACTGAGTAGCGGAAAGAGTTATTTTCATGTTATTTACATAACATATCCTGTTATAAACTTGCCTGTCATAAGCGGCAAAATAACAAATATTATAACAAAAAAATGTTCCTGGAAGACCTGTTAATAACATATTTTGTTAGTTTCAATAACAACTTAATAACAGCGAATTTTGAAAATATTTCAATAACAAATTTTGATATGAATACGTTATTGATAACAATCTGGAAACAAAATTTGCTTTTTTTCTGTTGCGGATAGGAACTCCTCCAAAGTCCCATATGCATTCAATGGGATACGCAACAATAGGATCTATTGTTAAATGTTTCATTCATAATTGGGACGCTATTGTTGTCGCAAGCGATTTCTTATCGAAAACAGAGACAAACAATAGTTCTCGTTTATTTTCCAAACAACTTACGATGAAAAACTACCGTCGTTTTGAAACCCTTTATTAGGTGGTTCATTGTTTATAAGATTAATTTACATTATTACCTCATTGATTGACACATTTATCCTAGTTAATCTAAGTGGGCTCGATGCAGTGAAATTAATAAAAATAAAATGTCTAAAAATAATCAATGGAGTTCTCGATGACTTTTTTTTCATTTTTGTCGAAAATGTGTTGTTCGTCGTTGAATTCCACCAGTTGATCCAAAATGTTTCATAAAATGGCTAACACTCTATTACACTCTCTATTTTCGTATTCATACCTAACTGAAACTGGGACAAAAAACAGGTATACTTTTCAAAGTGCTTATAAAACAAAAGGCTGATAAGTTGGCACCACAGACAAACAGACGCAACACTACGAACATTTTTCGATTCAAATCATAGTCTCGGAAACCTGTGTACCCAATACTAAAAGGACTGAGTTTGGCCGACCATGAACTAGGTGTCGGTAGTGGGCAAACGTCAAACTCGAACAAAAACGATGCGAGCGCCACGGGTGGGCAGTTGGCCAACTATCAAATCTTTAAATATACCGTTAATTCGGTGTACGATGGGAAATGTCAGAGTGTTACGTCTGTTTGTCTGTGTTGGCACTATAACGTAATGTCAGTTAGAAGAGGAAATGATGACAAAATAATATTTTCTCTTGCAGTTCCTCACGGAATGCTGTGAACAACGAAAATCTCGAATGGTGTAGTTTTGATTGTAAAGCTAGTTATGTTGTAATAATAATGATCAAATATTTGTACTAGTCTCAATGACAGAATAATAACTGAACTTGTGCTACAACAAAACATGTTATTGAAATGTAATTTATAGAAAATATACCAAGAACACGATCATAATAAAATAAGATTGCCCGACAGAACATGTTATGGAACGGTGATGACTTAATAAGTTAATAATAACAATCCGAGATATGGTGGGGCTGGCTCACCGACACTTCCGGTCCGCTTTAGTGCTTTATGCATCATTGTGGCCAGGTGTTGCTCTAGTTTTTCCAACTGTATTGTAAAGCATGAGCGGTGATCCTTGGCATTCTTGTGTAAATTGGGGTAGGTACTCGAAATGTTGATCGATCACCGATTATTGCTGGCAGATGCAGTGGAAAGTTTGTCTTAATACGTATCAATCGTCTCTGACAAACGAGAAAAACTGACTTCACTGATTACCTGTCTCTGAGCCAAATTTGGTATAGAGTCTTCAGTCTCCAATTAATCGCTTCATGTTTGATGGAGGTTTTTAATCCAATGGGTTACATAGCCGCTATCCGAATGAAGAGAGTAATGTTCCGCGTAATATATCACAAATCAAAAGAGGTGCGGTACATTACGTGGAGCGGATATACTGAATTGGGTACCAGACCAAGTCCCTGCTGGGTGGCGCTAAATAGGTGAGCCATAGACAATAGAATCGTCAATGTCGTAGGGCATAGTATGTGACTATTGTCGAAACAACACTATATTTGGTCATTGTCCAACTAAGCGCATAACTATGTTAGGGTCAAGATTAGGATGAAATCATTGGTAAAATATAATAACACTTTTTAGTTTGTGTAGTTAGATATTCGCATGGTTAATTATGTTATGAACAATAATTTTATTGACGAATCCGATTTAAAATAATTGAATAGTTATTTTGTTAAGCCATATTATATTAAAATAATCACTATCATTATCAATGAATGCTATCCGCTTAAGATCTTCGCTACATTGAATTTTGAATTATTGGAGGCTTCACTTATCAACAAATTTACAACAAACACGCTATAACAGTATCTAGAGAATCGTGGAGGGTGAGAAATCTGAACTAGTAGCAGTATTCATATAGATTAACAATTATACTCTACTATTTCCAATCATTGCAACATTATACTAATATGTGCGGGCCGCCCATTTGCGGAGTTGTGCGGCCAATTATTCTCTTTCCATTCCAGAAACGACCGTTTTGAAGCAAGAAGTGTCCCAATGGCCAACACAAACGGGACTTGTCCGAAACACACAAGATAAGTACAACAATTTTATAATCAGGCGCCCAACTCTTTCTACGACTTTGCTAATAGATAATGCAATATGCATACTTCAATATCAATTATTTGTTTGTTTGCGCGTTTATTTATGACACTATTGAAGCATTCGTGTCGCCGCGGAATAGTTTACAATTTATATATTTTTTTTTCAATTTTTCAATTCACTTTAAAGTATCTAACACTGCTTTTACAATTGTGTATGCAAACTTGTATCTTAAATATGGTCATTATTAATAGTAGTCTGATAATTCAAGTCTAGTGATTTTTTTCCCAAGGAATAGAAAGAGTTGGTGCCATAATCAATACAATACTTGAAACTGGAAACTCATTATTTCCCCCTATGGGTTATAGGGAGGAGCGGGACATTCGAGCCTACTCATCAGTGGAAAGGACTTGATATGCTAATCGGTTTAGCATAGGGCAGATACAAGTCTACTGGTAGACGTATCGCCCAGCGAAACAACGCAGATTGGCCACGGCCCGGGGGTGCGTTGATTATAACAGAATAACAGAATATAACAGAATAATAACAATCCGAGATATAAAAACAGGTTTTGTGATTCCGTTATTATTATTTTGATATTTTCCTCTGCTCGGGCTATCTGGTGATGGTCAAACTGCGTCCAAAACTCTCCGTCATCAACAATATACGGTACCGGCGACCGCCACGGTACAACCTAGAGCGACTGAAGCAATCGGATGTCGCCTTAGCATACGCGCAGAATCTCGATGCCGCGTTGCCAGACGAGGGCGAGCTCGATGAGGCCCCTCTAGAGGACTGCTGGAGTACTGTGAAAGCAACCATCAACGACGCAGCAGAGAGCACCATCGGGTACGTGGAACGGAATCGGCGGAACGAATGGTTCGACGAAGAGTGCAGAACGGTTTTGGAGGAGAAGAACGCAGCGAGGGCGGTAATGCTGCAGCAAGGGACTCGACAGAACGTGGAACGTTACAAACAGAAGCGAAGACAGCAGACCCGCCTCTTTCGGGAGAAAAAGCGCCGCCTGGAAGAAGCGGAGTGTGAAGAAATGGAACAGCTGTGCCGTTCCCAAGAAACACGGAAGTTCTATCAGAAGCTCAACGCATCCCGCAAAGTCTACGTGCCGCGAGCCGAAATATGCAGGGATAAAGACGGAGGCCTCTTGACGGACGGACGTGAGGTGATCGAAAGGTGGAAGCAGCACTTCGATCAGCACCTGAACGGCGTGGAGAACGTAGACACGGAAGCCCACGGCAACGAAAGAAACGACGACGCCAGTGCAGCGGAGGACGGAAATGAACCAACTCCCACGCTGAGGGAAGTTAAGGATGCCATTCATCAGCTCAAAACCAATAAAGCAGCTGGTAAGGATGGTATCGCAGCTAAACTCATCAAGATGGGCCCAGAAAAGTTGACCACCTGTCTGCATCGGCTGATAGTCAGGATCTGGGAAACCGAACAGCTACCGGAGGAGTGGAAGGAAGGGGTAATCTGCCCCATTCACAAGAAAGGCGACCATTTGGAATGTGAGAACTTCAGGGCGATCACTATTTTGAATGCTGCCTACAAAGTGCTATCCCAGATCATCTTCCGTCGTCTGTCACCTAAAACAAACGAGTTCGTGGGAAGTTATCAAGCCGGCTTCATCGACGGCCGGTCGACAACGGACCAGATCATCACCGTACGGCAAATCCTCCAGAAATGCCGTGAATACCAGGTCCCAACGCATCACCTGTTCATCGACTTCAAAGCGGCATACGACAGTATCGACCGCGCTGAGCTATGGAGAATCATGGACGAAAACGGCTTTCCTGTGAAGCTGACTAGACTGATTAAAGCAACGATGGACGGTGTGCAAAACTGCGTAAGGGTTTCGGGTGAACTATCCAGTTCATTCGAATCTCGCCGGGGACTGCGACAAGGTGACGGACTCTCATGCCTACTCTTCAACATCGCTCTGGAAGGTGTGATACGACGAGCCGGGCTCAACAGCCTGGGAACGATTTTCACAAGATCCGGTCAATTTGTGTGCTTTGCGGACGACATGGACATTATTGCCAGAACATTTGGAACGGTGCTAGAGCTGTACACCCGCCTGAAACGCGAAGCAGCAAAGGTCGGACTGGTGGTAAATGCCTCAAAAACATAGTACATGCTGGTAGGCGGAACCGAAAACGACCGGATCCGTCTGGGTAGTAATGTTACGATAGACGGGGATACTTTCGAGGTGGTGGAGGAATTCGTCTACCTCGGATCCATACTGACGGCTGACAACAACGTGAGCGCATCATCAGCGGAAGTCGGGCCTACTACGGGCTCCAGAAGAAACTGCGGTCGAAAAAGATTCACCCACGCACCAAATGCACCATGTACAAAACGCTAATAAGACCGGTGATCCTCTACGGGCACGAGACATGGACCATGCTCGAGGAGGACCTACAAGCACTCGGAGTTTTCGAGCGACGCGTGCTAAGGACGATCTTCGGCGGTGTGCAGGAGAACGGTGTGTGGCGGAGAAGGATGAACCACGAGCTCATTGCAATTTACGGCGAACCCAGCTTCCAGAAGGTGGCCAAAGCCGGAAGGGTACGGTGGGCAGGACATGTTGCAAGAATGCCGGACAACAACCCTGCAAAGCTGGTGTTTGCAACCGATCCGGTTGGTACAAGAAGGCGTGGAGCGCAGAGAGCACGATGGGCGGACCAGGTGGAGCGTGACTTGGCGAGCATCGGGCGCGACCGAGGATGGAGAGCGGCAGCCACGAACCGTGTATTATGGAGAAATATTGTTGATTCAGTTTTATCTTGAATTTGATGTAATACTAAATAAATGAATGAATAGTTATTTTTTCGTTCTAGGTTATAGTCCTTTTTATCCAAAATAACTACTTGAATTGTGAAATATGGGCACAAATTTGACATTTTTGAGATTCTGATGGTAAATGATGAGAAACTAGGGTGACAAAGGGTAGTATCGGCAGGTTTGTTCTTTTCGTCATGGTTTTTTTTTTGTGGACCGAATTGCCTGAAATTTGGGCAAATAACTCAGCTTGGTTGAGTAGGATTTGAGGCCAACTCCGAGTTCATCAGGTTTCAAAAAAAAACCCCATGACGAAAAGAACAAAACCGCCGAAAACACGTAAGTTCCCCTATGTAAACTTTTAACTCAGCCGTTTTTTTTTGTTTCCCGGATATTCGACATAAACTACGACCAGGCATTTTTGCCGGATTATCAAGACAGAGATTGAACCCTAGCCTAGACCTTCTGAATGCGAATCAGAAGTGGTAGCCACTAGACCATCAAGCAATAAAACAAAATAAGGTACACCGGGGCAAGTTGAAACGGGTGGGGCAAGATGAAACACGAAGTTTTGAAATAGTTTTCAATACAATTTGGAAATTTTTCTTTCGCCGAAAGATTGTTTGAATCAAAAACTATGTGTTTTGGCGTTCAAGCTGTTTACCATCATTGAATAACATCATGTAAACCCGCTGTTTCATCTTGCCCCACCCGTTTCAACTTGCCCCGGTGTACCTTAATTGTAATTTAATAAAAGATCCAATCATTAAGAAACCAAAAACAGCAATACCTTCCAACCAATTTATTGCGGAATTTGCAATAGTTGAAATTCACGTTAATAAAAATTAAAAAATAAACCTTCCAATTTATTCTTGAAACCAGAACCAATTAGAGAGAACACATCGCTGCGGCTAATAGACCATGGAGAACATGCCGAAAACGGAAAACATTGGGTAGGCGTTCCGAAGAGCACACCACCTAAAAAGTAGCTCACATTTCATATCCATTTTTTTTTTTCACCGTTGCAATTTCCAGCGAACCGCAGAGAAATTAACAGCAAACGATTAATTTTTGCCAAGCTGTGTCCGCAACAAGGGTTATAGTAGCTTGAAGGAAGGTAGAGACGTGTAACTGATCTTTGCCTTGTTTCCTCCTACCGGGTTTCATGGATTTTTAAACTGTTGTGCACAAGGGCATGCCAATGCCGCCATGCCGTTCAAAGGTGAGGGGTGGTGAGCTTTTGCGCCGTATAGCAGTTTTCGATTAAGTGGACCATGTGTTTCCAGCAGTCAGTCAGTGGAAACGTTGTGAAGTCCCTGACTCTCGTTTCGTCATGCAACCGTGGAAATTGGCGAACCTTGTGCCCGAGAGGTATTGAGGACTTTCTCTCCTCATGTGGTGGAAAATGGACGTTTAATCCAGGTTTTCGTGTTCTGGTTGCACCGATATCGTGCGTTGTAATCATACAAATTAACTAAACTTTAGCCCCCACACAGTTTTTTTTTTGAATCATAGTAGAATAGTTATAAGAATGGATTGTAAAAATGGGAAGGTGCATAACTCGCAGAACATGGTTTGTATGGACTTCACCTTGCAATGACAACAAACGTAATGGTAGGACAAAGTTTTGTAGCCTTCGCTCCATGCTGCTTAACAGAATTATAGAAATTGACCAGAAATGCCACTCAAACTGATCTAATCTTACCATCAATAGTGCGCCGGAGGTTAGATAATAAGCTTGACGTTTAAAAGCTTCAAGTGACGTCAATCGGCCTTCAATCGGCCGCGAAGGAGATTACCGAAGGTCAAGTACATTTGGAATTTCCGGAGAAAGTCGGGGAAGAAAGAGTCGCGATCGAACCCAAAACTGAGCGAGCCTTCAACGTAGGCCGTTACACTACCGAACTATTTCGAAGAAGTTCGTAGGAAATACCGAACTTTCGTGAGTTCGTTCGATGGCACCTTCCCTAATCTGAGGATCACGGTTCCATTTTACTTTCGTTCGATCCGCAGATTAGTGTTGAAGTGTCGTTTGGTAGTTCGTTGAAAAGGTCGTTAATTGTAGGTAACAGTAACGTGGTTATATTTCTGTAATTTAATAGTTCTTTTGTTAGTTCCTAGTTTCACGTTCGAATTAGGAGAGAAGTGCTTAGGGTTTGTGCGTTTACCTCAATAGGACCATCAGGTAATGTGTTCATTGTAATTGTGCTCGTTGTAGAAACCTCGTGCATGTGCTAATGTTGCTTGAATAGCCCGCGGCTATTTTCTTTCCCAGCGACATTTCCTGCTGTTCGGTACGGAACTTGCCGGCGGATAAACCCCGCCGAAAGAAGCGGCTCGTCAACACGCCGTTTAGAGCGAATTTCCGTGGTCGTCAACTGCCACTTGCCAGGCCCGTTTAGAAGGTCAGCTGAGGTTCGCACCCCCCCCCCCCCCCCCCCTTCCACGTGGCCGTCCGGGATACCCGTGTCTCCAAGCGTCGAACGATCGCCTTCATCGACGCGACACAACAGGAGCGCAGAAGCGCCCAGCAGGTCAGCAAAAACCCCGCAGCTGCGCGGTGAGTCATCTCCTTTTTGCATCGTCTTTTTTATGGAGTGGGGCGTCCGGTGAGGACGCCTCGGAGGACAGTTTTTTGCCGACCATAAGGTCGAGATTAATTTGGACGTCTAGTCACTACAGCGTCCGTTGATGTAAGGTGGGTGGCAACAATCATACAAAATCGTGCGCACGTAATTTAAGATCGACCCACCCAACCCTATTGTGTGAGATATCCGGGTGTAGCAAGCTTGCCGCTGCTGCTTGTCGCATCATCGAGGAGGAGAGAAAGTGAATGGAGTAATAGCACGAATAGAGCACATGACAGAGATAGGTAGATAGGAATGGAATACAAACGCACAGGCACAGGAGAGCAGGATTGAAGAAGGAATAACTGAGAATATGGAAAATAAATAGGAAATAGCATGTTTGTAGAATAAATTGTTCGTTGTGGGTTATTACCGAATAAATGTGTTTAGTTTCTACCATAATAGTGTGTTTGTAGATTCCGTCGTGTGAAAGTTCTTTAGATTATTGAAATGTTGTCCCGTTGCTTCGCGTATTTGTAGTAGATGTTGTTTGCGTGGCGCAATTTGACTGTTGGGTCTTGCGTATCCCCTTCCACACTGGTAGCGCCTCTAGCGAGAAGTAGTGGAACCGCCAGTGATGATAAATAGCTCGCGATAACTGATGTCGCGTGGCATTTAGGTATGGGTGTCGTCTTGCTGCGTTCTTTGGAGGAATGGTTTTGTAGTGTATCGGGTTATGTTGTTGCGTAGGGTAATCCCCCCAGTTCAGGTGTAGGAAGTAGATGCGCTGGCTCGATCCTACTTTCTTTGGGAATTTCAAATGGACTCGCCCTGAAGAGTCTCAACCGGGCAAATTTAGAACTTGTCGTGCGGTCTCCTTACGGAGTGGCGCTTAAGCCGCATGATTTATTCCCGGATCGGCCAGTGCCGGCTACAGTTTGCCGGAACAACTATTCAGGTGAGCTGGTTCCATGCTACCTTATTAATTTCGGATTATTCATGTTCCATGATAATTTTTGAATGGGCGTGCTTTCCCTCCTGTACGACCTCTATCGATCAAAAACAAAAAAAAAAAAATGATTATCTTGACACTGCTTGACCACGCTTCGTCAAAAAAAGATAAAATCACCGAACATGATTCGATCAAATCTGAAACCCGTAGGTAGATAAATCATGCAAGTTATCCGATTATGAAATGTTAATCCCATCCCAGCCACCAGCATCAGCGGCGGGAGACACTAATTTAGGAAAACAAACTTACGGATCGACTATAATAAGCTCAGTCTCAAAAATTTAGGAAGAAAGCCCAGTGCACAAAGCCGAACAACACAAACAATAGCACGCGTTAATTCACACTTCACTTTGGAAACAATAAATCATTCATGCTTCAACGATTCATCATTCATTGGACGGAGTGCGACGATCGGCACGACGCGGTCATCGTGTTGTCGGTGGGTCAAAGCGATTCGAAAAGACCAAAAAACCGGACGAACCGAAATATGAGATAAATCAGCGCGCTCGTTTTATGCTGTTCAAGAGGAAAAAGTGAAATTGATAGTGACGGGACGGGACGGATGAAATGCCTTGTGTATACCGACAGGAACAACCTGAGTCGCTAGAGGGAAGGGGATGTAGGTATGTACGGACATAAGTACCTGAGCAACGAACGAGTACTAGTGTTTGCTGTGGGACAGTCAAAGAGCAATGTCGAACTACAAATGATGCTTTTCGAAACCAAACATAAGAAACTGGTTTACACGGTTAGGGCAGAGCTTCCCAAAAAGAGCCTAGGTAGTTGATTTCCTCGATGGTGAAGTGTTATTCTTTTATTGAATCAAAATGTCTTTCTTTTTTATGGAGTGAAATCAGATTGAAGTGCAGTAGGCTGAATGAACTATTAGTATCGCTAATGAGTATCAGCTGGCGCCACTTTAGGAGCCTTTCGTCGGAGAATACCAGACTGTTTTTATCAGGGTCAATCAACCACGGTTCAGATGTTTACCCTGTGGATTATCCAGGAAAATTCCCGGGAAACAACTTGCAGACTTACCATTTTCTGATTGGTTTTTTAGCATTGGTTTTTTCAGTGATTTGATCTTTCCCAGTGTTCTTCTAGCGATTTCACCTGGGATTCCTCCAACATTTTTTTCTGGAATTTCGTTGGGAATCCCTTCCGAGATTCTATCATTACTAAATCTCCTGGGATGCTTTCAGGAACATTTTCCAGCGTTCCATCAGGGAATGCGTCCCAAGAATCTTTCATTGATTGATTCATTAATACCTACCAGGATTTCTTTAGGGATTTGTTTCCTCGATTATTCCGCTGATTCCATTAGGAATTCCTCCAGGTCTTCCTGTTTTTTTTCTTTCAAATTCTTTCAAGGATTTCTTATGGGATTCTTCTGGGATTCCTTTTGGAGTATCTCATGGGATATCATTGATTTTAGAGGTTTCTTCCTAGATTCATTCAGAGTCTCTTTCTAGAGTTCTTCCCGGGATTCTTGAAGAGATTTATTCCGAGATTCCTTCCACATTTCTTTATTGGTTCTCCCGGTCTCCAATTTAGAACTTCTCCCGAAATTCCTTCCAGCATTTTTCCTTGGATTAAGTCCAGGATTTCTACTGGGGTTCCATCAGGAGTTTCTCCGTGAATTCCTTCGGAGGTGCCTCCTTCGATTTTTTCATTTGTTGCTCCCGATTTTTTTTGTTGATTTCTCTCGGCATTTTTTCTCGGGATTCCTTCAGCGATTTTCCCCAGATTTTTTTTAGATTCTTCTCGGATTTTCTTTAGGAATTCCTCCAGGGCTATCTTTAGAAGTTTCCCCTAGTTACCCAGAATTCTACCAAGGATTTCTCCAGGAATTCTTTCTGCAATTCCGTTCAGAATTCCTCTCGGGTTTTTTTTCTTCAGAATAATCTTCCAGGATTCCTTTAGGAGTTTTGTTTTCGGCATTCCATTTGGGATTCTTTTGGGGATTTTCCCACGATTCCTTCCAGGGTTCTTTTACGGATTATACCCGAGGTTGCATCAGGGGTTCCTTTAAGTTTCTTCCTGTATTTTTACACGTATTTTGTTATAGTTATTCCGGCACTTATTCTGAAATTCCTCCCAGAATTTCTAGATTAAATTCTCCCAGGATTTTCTCACTGATTTTTCCAAGGTTTCCTTTAGAGATTCCTGCCGTGAATAATGCAGGGATTTCAACGATTCTTTCCTGGATTCCTTCAAGGGATTTTTCCCGGCTTTTCTTCTTGCATTTTTTCAGGAATTTCTCCCGTGATTCATTTAGGATTTTCTTCAGAGATATCTTCTAATTTCTTTCAGGAGTTACCTTAGAGATTTCTTACCTGATCACCACATCACTTTTCCCCAAATTTCTTCCAGGAACCCTTCTGGATTTTCTCCCAGGATTCTTTCAGGGAGTCCTTCCGAGATTCTGTATTAAGTATGAGAAAATATATTAGAAAGGGTATCAACATCTTGAGAATTTTATGGAATGTCTCTCACGAAAAGATTGTGGTCGGACCGGAAATCGAATGCGAGCAATCTCAGCATGGTCTTGCTGGATAAAAAAGTTTAAATTAGATTAAATAAGAGTGGAAACGTAAGATAAACATAAGAGGCATTATTGAAACAGATAGACATATCGGTGGTAAGCCGTAATGTAATCTGACAGTATTTTTTCCTATTATTTTGGAGTCATTATCATCTCTATCACTCATTTAGAGTTGTCTTGTATCTATGCAATCTATGCAGTCCAGAATATAACGATATTAGTATAAAAGTTGTACTGAAAATGAACTTGAGAAACATACATATCAGATGTTGGGGAATTACTTAAGGAGAAACTTCAGAGGATACAATATGGCTGCCACAATGGCCGACTTGAAGCCCTACTCACGATTTCAAGAGCACCAATCCTAAAAATTTGTAAACAAATGCACTTGATTTGGAAAAGCTGCCTCTTTTTGCAAGTAAGCAAAGCCAGGATTAACAAGTGCGGCTTGGTTCGACGCTTCGTTCGTCAGATTTGTGCCTCTAAACCCGAGCAAAGTCGAATAACAGCACCATAACAAAATGATAACTGGTGCTCACTCCAGAACTCATTTACCAATTTTGTGTTATCATCCTGATAATTCATGTTACCGCAGCTGTCAAACTCTGAAGCGTCATCATCGACAACAACATCGGAGGTTAGTTATCAATGGCCGAGAAAATATCTCACTGATAACAAAATGAGTTTTCAATCAGATAAATTCAATTGATTTACAAAAGTTGTTATCAGGATGCCCCTGATGATAACATAATGAGATATTTTAATGATATTGTGGGTAGAATTGGTTGTTATCATGTTTGTTATGTTGCCTGCTTATTCAACCAAACTGAGAACAAATTTAGTTAATTATTTTTGATATCAGATAACACAGTTTGTTATCCGTTTATTATGAAACTTTGCTCGGGAAGTTTGTATGCAAAATTGCAATGGGATTTCTTGATGTTTCACCTTAAAGCATTTTTTTAGAACTACGCCATAGACATCAAACTTATTGTGAAATCATGTTTATTTTATGGTATATTATTCCGTGTCGGGTATTTCCATAACTGCGACCAATTTTTTGATCTATGGTATTTATGGTAACTTGACTATTGATAACAAATTAATTTGAAGATTTAAATTGTGAGACACCTTGGACGTTAACGGATTAAGTTAAAATGATAGCTATTATTACTAATACTTCTTAATACCAACATTAACCCAAACTCACCCATAATGGTAACAATCAAAATATCAGAACCATGCGTATAAGTTTCAAACTTTCTTGAGGGGGGCTCTCCCAAAATGTAGGGAGCCGGAACAGCCGAGCCTTCGATTCTCTCTTTTCGGCTGAACCCTTTCGTTCAAAATGAGTAGGTTCCGAATGGCGGCGGCACAACAACAACGAGTGAGAAATGAGTTTTTTTTTTCTTTTTCGAGCGCCTCCAACTACCGCTTTCAATCCATTACCTCGCGAATCGATCTGGCTGGAGCGTAACTTTTGTGTGCATTTATGTCGTAGGCCAGAAGAACAGTGACCCGAGAAGCGTGAAGTAACTACAATTTATACAATATCATCGGGTCTCTCAGTTAGCCTAGTGGTTAAGACTATTGATCGCCAATCCGGCGACGGCGGGTTCGATTCCCGTTCCGGTCGGGATAATTTTCTCGATTCTTTGGGCATAGTGTGTATCATTGTACTTGCCCCACAATATACAAATTCATGCAATGGTAGGCAAAGAAAGCCCTTCAATTATTAACTGTGGAAGTGTTCAAAGAACACTAATTTGAAGCGAATAAGGCCAAGTCCCAGTGCGAACGTAGAGCCATAAAGAAGAAGAGGACGACCTTATTATCATAGGCGCCGTCCACAAATTACGTAACGCTCTAGGGGGAGGGGGGAGTACGACCAAGCGTTACGGTCCATACAAAAATTTAAGGATTTTCATACAAAAAAGCGTTACGGAAGGGGAGGGGGGGTCCAAAAATGACGATTTTAGCGTTACGTAATTAATGGACGCTGCCATACTACCAAACACTGTCGCTTGATTTTCTCAAGTTAACACATTTTCCATAGCATAATTGTCTGATCGTGAACATTATGTCGGTAAGAATGTACAGCTTTTCACGAAATGGACTGGCTCAAAACATCTTTTTCTTTCTTGCAGTACGTTCCATTTATGACAGAGCCGGCTTCTCAACTCTTTGTCTTGAAGATCACCCACGTGTTTCACGTGTGAGTGTGAATCAGTGTCGTTTGTGCTTCGTTCGATGGCGAGACCCAGACAACCGCTGAAGAAGAGATAGAGGACAATACATAATTGGGTGAGCTCGTTTCATGCAATGTATTTATTGTTTTTATTTCCAAAATTCAAAGAAAGTTGATTGTAAATAATATTGCAACGATCGTAAACGTTTTTTGTATCATTTGAAGCACATTTTGTTCGATCCGGCACTTTAAGTAACGTCGTTGACTCAAAATTCATAGTTCCACAGTTTAAAATTAAACACTGAGTGACCATCTGACGCAGGTAGTCGATTGTTTACTTTCTGTGTAAAGCGAGTTACAGCAGTTACTCTATGTGTTTTATATTGCTCTTTTAAACTACTATATGTTTCTTATTTTTATGTCATCATTAAAATTAAATAAATTTTATCATAATTTTCGTATTGTTCCTACAATTCTAATTTTTGTTGTTAAAATCATACAGTTCGCATTTTGTTCCACTGCTCGGGTCATCAGTATCCGATACTGTGCTTGTGTCGGCTATCAACTCAAACCCAAACACCGCTCGTCGTCATACCCATCGAGCGCTAAACAGAACCAAGGCCTCGTCTTCGTTGCAGTTTGCGCTGCTGCCGCGGCCGCTGCCGCCGTGTGTTAACTCTCTCGCGCCTCGCTATTTTATATGTTGTTCGATATCTCCCACATCTGCTCACACCAACCACGCTCAACGCGATACAAACAACCAAACGCGCGCGCGGTCTGGTCGGTGGGAGACCGACCGGAGTCTACTGAGCGAGCGAGCACGGGCTCACCGAACCGTTGCGGTGGTGAGCATCGATCCGTCCGAACTCGGCGGCAGTTCAGTTGATTTTAGTACATTGGTCTGTAAAGACATCCCGTATCGTCGTCGTCGTCGTCGTCGTCGACGTCAACTGCCCTATCCGTTGTTAGCGTTCCGCATTTTGCGTGTGTGTCTGTCTGTCTGTCTCCTCCCGTGGGGACTCATTATCCGGGTCCGTTTTTTGCTCCGATCAGTGGTTCTTTAGCAGTGTGTGGTGGATAGGGATCGTTACCTGTGTAGACCACAGCGCTGTTGTTCTCCGGAAGACGTTTCCTTGTAACATACCAGCCAGCGTGCTTGTTACATACGCGGCCACACCTCCAACTGCGGTGCATAATTGCTGTGCGATCGATTGTCGTGGGTGAGTTTTATCGTCAGCTGGTTCTTACTCAACTCTCCTGTGTTGTGCTTGTATGCCTTGTATGCATTAGGGTGCTCATAAGAATTGGTGTTCGAAACGTCATGGTATTGAATTATTGCCATTCATATGCACTTTTGAGGCACTTCCAAGGATTGTTTTGATTTTCGTTTTCGTTTTTTTAAAAGGATTCTTTGAAAAGCGTTCAGATGTTCCCTAAATTTTTTTTATAAAATAATCGTTTTCAAGTTTTTTTTTCTTATTTTTTTCAAAAACTTTACTTTTATGTATAAGGCCGGAACAAATCTCATTTTCTTCTTTTATCACTTTGGTCATGCACTCGTCAAGGGGGGGAATGATAAATAATAAATGTATTTGATGAAAAACTACTCAAACAATTAGGCAAAATCTTCAAACTTATCGGATTTGTTAAGAAATTTTCTCGACGAATCTAATTTCACTTAAAAAAATTTTAAATTTGTTGAATAGTTTATTTGTATCCCCCCTCAAAACGTTAAATTCCGACAAAAAATTTCCGAGGGGGCGGTGACATTAGAGAAAATCAAAATTTGTGTCAGCCTAGTTATAATAAATCTTCCGGCATGTTGTTCTTAAAACTTTGGGAAACTAAAACAAAGAAGTTAAAAAAATAGATAACACATACAAAATCAAGAAAAAATAAAGATTAAAGCAGTGGAAAAGTTCAAAATTAGGAAATACGACTTTTTCATGCTGATTCTGATTCTCAAGAATTGCTCTAGAGCTAAACTTCTAAATGTTTCTAGAAAGTTCAAATGCTATCGAATTTGCTTCTAACTAAAGTTGAGCATCATAATATTTCGATCATACGGATTCCGAAGTTTTGAGAACACCCTAATATGGATGTATGAGGGGGCTTTCATTTCAATAAGAACATCCACGCAATCCGATTGTGTCCGCCAGCCTCTCTCTGTGGTGAAGCCCACCATGTACAATGTACATACCTAAATACCTATAGCTGTTTAGTAGACGATGATGAGTGTTGTTTTACAAGATAATCTCAAGTGGATTTACTTTTTATCCTCTCCGCTCTCTGTGCTGTGCAACACTCCTCGGCTGAGCTGTGAATTTCGTGCCTGTAGTACAAAGTACTACAACAGCTCAGTGCATTAAATTAAACCGTAGCGAAGGTATTTGGGGCACGACAGGATTCGATGCGAAATTTGTGGTTGTTGAATGTCTGGCGAGGCGATTGAAAGTGCGAATAAGATAGCTTGGTTGCACTTAAGAAAAAAAAAGCGAATGAAAAACGAAGATAAGGACGCACGGTTGACTGCAGCTGAACCAACTCGAGCGATTGCAAAGCTGATAGCGTTTTTATATTTAGATGTTTTGATTGTAGCGTTACCGTCTACCGCTAACAATATAATATTACTATGCATTTATTCCTCTCAAAAATAGGGTTTCAAAGATAAAAAAATATCATTTGTGTTAGAATCAAAATACAATGCGCTCGCCATTGGTCCCGTGCAGGCACTGTCGAAGATCTTGATGGTCTTCATTCTAGAATAGTTTGGATGACCTAGCATACGCCTGTTAACCGTTTGAAAGCAGAATCACTATTTCAACCTTGTGATAATTTCAGCATCAAGGGAAAGTACTTTGCATTTTTTGCAGAACTATTAAACCTCGAGCGATCACGCTGTTGTATTTTGTATAACACATCGAAAAAAACTCGCTTTTTGTGTTCAGCATTAGCGTGGTGCTGGCGGTGGTGGCAAACCGCGCGAGTTACGGAAGGTTAACTAAAGACCTCAGGATACACAAGATTGCCCTGGGCGTTTACGGTGAAAATAGAACGAAGCCACACCTCGAATTTTCAAAAGCACAAATCTGAAGAATCAAATGACGGATCGCCCTGAAAACTTAATCGATTGGTCATCACCAGCAGGTGACTTATTCATCAACTTTTCAGCGCGATACGATATTTGGTTTGTCATATTTGAGCTTTTGAAAATTCAAGATGTGGCTTCGTTCTATAATCACCTTACAGGTGTACATACGAGTGTCAATTTTTCACATACATTCTGCTTTTATTGCTCTTTATAGATCAATGACAGAAATGTGTGAACATATATGGATAGCAGGAACAGAAACAAAACCAAATGTCAGTGACATTATATCGTACAAAGTGCTATTCGCATATGTATACGGCGTAAAGTACATTTTCATCTCATATGGGGTTATTTTTTTACTTATTGCGATGTATTTGGTAAAGTTGTAAACAATACAATACAATACAAATCAATCTTAAAAGACATTAACATATTACAATAAACGATATTCTAATGTTATATGGCGAAGAACAAATCTTACTCGCATAAGCGTACGAATGAACTCATTATTCGGACCTATAATTCCATAAAACAAGTGGCCCGACATAACTATTTCATACCTAAACCCGAATTGGTTTTGGATTTATCAACTGTTTGTTTGCATAGTAGTTGAAAATTATCAGCTTTGGGGCAAACTCCCCCCTATAAAACTCAAATTAGACAGTTTTCATGGATGGAATACTACGACACAAGTTGGCGCGTATGCATTCCATTAGGAGTAGGCGGGGCAATATGGACACCCTAAGGTTTTTGCCAACTTTACCTGGCAAGATGTCAAAAAAGTTTAGTTTTTTGATACATGTATCCTTTTAAACTCTATTTAGCATCAATTGCATAAGAATGCTCACGAAGAAAAATGATTTATCCACTTCTAAAAATGTTATGAAAAATATTAGTTTTCCATGACCGTCTTCAAGCATACGGGGCAGAATGGACACCCCCATGGGGCAATATGGACACCATGAGACTTTTACGAATTTCGTACATCATTTACACCTATAAAGTCATTTCATTACAAAACAACTATTGGACTGGATGAATAATACGCCGGAGTAGTTCATTTTTGTTCAGTTAATTTAAATTCAGGCTGTTTTGGATAATGCTTCGTATTTGTCGGCATGTACAGCTGTGCCTAGAACAACTATTTTCCACTGCTGTCCTTTTTTGAACAATTTGTTTCACCCTATGTCTACTGTAGTGAACATTTAACCACAGACAAACCGAAAATATACTGAAATCGAAAAATTTGGTTGGTTTGTGATTTAGGTTATATTTTTCCCTTGCCGCTTTTTTCAAATTGATTGATTTGTCTTTATTAGAGAGACTTTCAGCCCTTGGCTGGTTCGTCTCTGCTTTTTTCAAAAAGGTGAGCGTCCATTTTGCCCCGGCAGCTGAAGATATTTCCAAACTTGATTTTTGAAATAATAAAGAAGAAAATATAAACATGTTAAGCATGAAGATACGGCAAAACTACTTGCATGTGTTCTAGAAATATCAGGTTTAAATTGACCTGCAATAAATTAATCCCTAAATCTTTTTTTAGATGGTGTGAAAATATAATTTCCATGCACAAAAAATGGAGGACGCAACTTTTTCGTGTAAAATCAAGTATAATTTTAATTTCGCATGTTTCTTTCCTGAAACTACGCTTTAGACAAATGGACTATATTCTCCATTGATTAAAAGTTCAAAAAAGTTCGCATATTTCAAAATATTGAGGGTGTCCATTCTGCCCCGGGTGTCCATATTGCCCCGCCTACCCCTATTCATGCATTCCATTATCTCCATAATTCCTTGCGTGCGTGGTGGATGTCCGTCGAAATTGTATGTCAATACTTATGTTTAACCATTACTCGCTAGACTTGCATTTATATTGGATTGATCTCGCGCTGATCAATGTTTGTACTGTGTGGTTCCGGTTATGATGACATCGACCGCGTAGTTTGGCAATGCACGGATAATGACGCCTTCAAAGCACTACGTTTGGATACCCTTGAGGCCTGAGCTAGACAACCCTTTGTTCTTATGAGAGATACAGGGGATACTCAAAATAACTGGGATAGGTAAAATTTCCAAATATGTTCAACTAGCTGTAACTTTTCGAAAAGGGCATCAAATATTCTCAATTTTTTACTGTGAGTTCATCAACTAGTTGTGTATCAGTGGTCCAATTTTGGAAAAGATCGGGATTTTTTACACGAAGTAAGAAAGATTCTAGAAAAAGTTAGAATTATCCGATAGCCAACTTTGAGCTGTTATATCTCCGAAATCAATGAACCGAATGCAATGAAATTTTGATCACTTATGACTAATATAATGATCTTTGAAAAACATTTGACTTAATTTGAAATTATATAAAAGAAAAAAAAAAAGTTATAGCGATTTCATTTATTCTATGTTTTTTTAGTAAATTTATCTATTTTTCATGCGCATCCCATGACTTTTTCAATTTATTGCCGGCAATTTGGTTTTTTTTTTCTTCGAAACATAAATATATTCAAGTCAATTAGAGGGAATTGAAATGAACTATAATTACTATCCATAATATTAAAACGATGATGGAATTTCGGATAAATTGGTGTTATATTAGAAAAATAATCTAATCGTTTTAATTTTCTTTCATGTAAAGATTTTTAAGTTTAGTCAAAAGCTAGTAATAGCTTATTATATCATAATCATAATCATAAATGATCAAAATTTTATTGCATTCGGTTGGTTGAATGCAGAGATATAACAGCTGAAAGTTGGCTATCGGATAATTCTACCGTTTTCTAGAATCTTTCTAGCTTCATATAGAAAAGCCCGATTTTTTCCAATTGGACCACTGGTACACAACTAGTTGATGAATTCACAGTAAAAATTTTAGAATATTCGATGCCCTTTTCGAAAAGTTACAGCTAGTTGAACATTTTTTGAAAAGTGAAAATTTTACCTGTCCCAGTTATTTCGAGTATCCCCTGTATGTTGGACACTCGGTATGTCACTTATATGCTTTGCATCAACTTACTATGCATATATGTGACCCTCTAATCTCGAGCTGCCACGAGTACTCTGGCCTCATTTCGTGAAACCAGAAGATATTTGTATGTACATAACAAACAAAAAAATGAGATACGGCTCCGCAATGCATTAAACGCAATTGAGCCTCAAATAAATGAACTAGGAAAAAACCATTTGACGAATTTACTCGCCAGATTTTCAAACTTCGTTGGCTTTTGCATCACTCTCGCGAGCGACTACCATTCTTAACAAAGTTTGCTCGAATAATCCACTAAATCTTATACAAAACCTACAAACTGAAACAATATCGGAAATTACCTCCTCTAGCGTGGGGGGCTTATTTATCGTTGCTAATGCTTTATCTGTTCGTCGATGTATTGAAGTTCTCGCCATTTAACAAAGTCTCATAGTTCTTTCTCTACCTGGCAACCTACCATAGTTTTATCTGTCAACAAGTTACCTTCTAAGTCATTGCATATGATGGGATGGGCGACAGGGCTATTTTTCTCCGCGATTCATTGACAACTTCGTAAAATTTCCGCATATCTTTTTAAACCATACTGTTGCGCCTCGGTTATGACATTCTCCTCACACTGCTTCTTCTTTCTGTGGTGAATTCTTTTCTACAGCGCTCCTTGTTTAGAGAATGATGACAATGGAAGCTACATGCTTAATAAGGGAACACATTCCATACTACTTGTGGAATATGTTCGTATTAACACGAATTTACTACACTGCAATTTTCTTAAATCAGGAAATTTCGTTGGAGTATTGACAATTTTACTGCCACCGTTTTTATCCTGGCATTTCGGTGGATACTAGCAAACTCAAGGAAAACCCTTAGATCACAGAACTATTTAAGGTATGGAAGTTTCATTCAAAGATTTATTTGAGAATTTACTTATATCCATTATTCCTTCCAAAATTCCTCTGTGGTTTTTTTTTACAAAATACTATCCAGGATCAGCGTTGTCAACCTTCCAGATTACTCTGGATTTTACAGATTTTTTAGTACACATTTTACAAAAAAATATGGAAAGTTCAAGTGATTTTTGTAAGGTTTCGCCTGGCATTTGTAAGGTTTTCCACACGATCCAGATTTTTCCAGACAGAACTTTTCAAATCCAGTTTTTTTTTCGAAAATTGACCTGGCGCCCTTGTCCAGGGATGTTTTTTTCTGAATTTCTCCAGGATTTTCTCCCAAGATTCCTTATTTCCCGGGTTTGCTGCCAGAGTTTCTTTTGGGATTTAATTGTATTATTTTGGGATTTCTAAGAGTTTTTCCTGGGATTTGTACCAGTGTTCTTCCTAGGATTTTGGCAGATTTTTTCCACAGTGCTTCTGTAGTACTAGTTCGTGTGATTTCTTTCAGAGGTTTTCCCGGTATTGTTCTTTGAGTTCCACGGGGGATTGCATCCAGAGATCCTTACAGAATTCCCCCAATGTTTCTACAGGGATTTTACTTATTGGGTGTTTCGGGGTAGCTTTCCAACCCAAGTAACAATTCCATTTCTGATTGGTTTTGCTTGATTTTTATTAAGGTTTTATTACAGCAATAATTAAAACTCACAGTTTTATGACTGCTTTTATGAAAACCATTGATAAAATGTTTTATAGTATACTTGAAGATATCCATAAAGACAGGTTTTAAGACTAAACAAAACTTTCCGATATGTAAACCTTCTGGCAATCATTATTATCACAATACAACTGTTAAAACTCTCAACAGATGGCGATCCGTTCGATTAGTAACGACATCTGTTGGTGGAAAAGCAAAAACTACGATACTGCTAGGTTTAATGCGGTCATCATAAAAGTAAACTTGCTTTTGTTTTATTTTCGCTGATTATGGTCGTCGCCATATTGAAGAATTAGCTTACGTGAATGGAAAATAATTAATTTTGCTTAAATTAGCAATGAATTGATAGTTTACCACCATTTTCATAACATGCTCACATAAATAAACTCTCTCTGCTGAGTTTTCTTGTGATTCGAGATAGTTTTACTAAATTCACAAGTTGATTTATTTCATTCCTAGATGATACTATTCACTATTTTCAAAGCGCATTAATTTTATGATTCTGCAACCCCAATATTCACGGTAAATTTGAATGCGCATAAGCCTACCAGCACAACTACTAAAATATTACTTTGAAATAATCGCTCTCTACTTACGAATGATGTATCCTCCAGAACTTTACGTGCCATCGAAGAAGCTTCTCTGCATCTTGAGCTGTCATAGTTTTTGTTGAAAGAAAAAACAATCGAGAATGGAAAATTTTTCAACTAGATTTTAAAACGGGTTTATTGCTACTCTTAATGCGGTTTGCAAAACCTCTCCGAGAGTGGTCCACTTAGCCGGAAGATGCTCTTAAAGAGGTTATCAAGAGGTTTTGATGTATGATACAGTGTTATTGCAAGTTTTATAGAATTGGTCATGAAGATCTCTTGTAGAGCCGAACAAAACTTTAAATGTTACTTGGGAAGAGTTTCTCCCGGAATTTTTGCGAGACTTTGCAAAAGTGCTTTCAAGGTTTTCTCGTTTAAAATTTTCTGTTGGAGTTCCTCACGGGATAATTATCGTAGCTCCTCAGGAAATTTCTATCAAAGGTTTCCAAAGTTCTTCCCAAAATTCCCCTAATGCTCCCACTCGAGACGAGATTACTCTCACAAATAGTTCTGAGATGTTCCTAATTTTCTCGGTATTTCATCCGAAGTATCTTTTATTGTTTCTCCTATAATCATTTTCGGACATCCTTACAAAATTCCACCATTCCTTACGTTACATCCCCGGTAATTTATATAAAGATTTTCATAGAATATCTCAGGAAATATTCCGAGAATAACTCCTAGAAAATCCTGGCAAGAACTTTTAAAGAAAACCCTAAAGGAAAGGTCCAAAAGAATTCCGGAACAATTTTCCCTGAACGATGAACTCACAGAAGGAACTCTAGGAGAAATCTCACGATGGACTCTGGGATCAATAATCCTGGATGAAATCCCGTTAGTTCATATTTCAAGTATTGTGTGATTTCTTAGAATAAGATCTCGCTCATCGTATACAACACCACCAAGGCTGTGTTTTCAATGACATTCTGTTTTCAAACCATTTGGATTAATGATACATATCTCAGATCTTCGCTAAAGCTTTGATCTCGACCAAATTGCGTTGGATTTCTTTGTTCTAAAACTTTACATTCAATTTTATATCTTCTTTATAATCATGTTATTCAGTTCAGATTCAGTTTGGGAGGTAATTCAGCTGTAAAAGATGAAAAATAACTGTAGAAAGCTTAAAGAATTGTAATCTAAAAAAAATACCCGTTTGTAAATTGAAAATTGATGTGATATAAAAATAAAAGGTTAATGGTTTCCAACACCGCCCATCTCACAGTCAGCTGATTCCATGCAGCTCTCGAGATAAGCAGCAGATGGGTGTTGTGACGTCATCGATGGCCACGGCCATCGTGAAGGTGTTCCAGTTTTTTTTGCACCAACAACACTCTCGCTCGCACATACCAGAACACAGAGAAGACGGAAATCGATTCCGCTCCGAATGGATGTTTGCAACCGGGCGTGACACGTTGAAAATCTGTCTGTCACTCGATTTGGCTGGCAAGAGAGACAAAAAAAATAAACAGGAAGGAAGCGGATGCAACCCGAGAACAGATGTGGTCTTCGGTTCGGAGAAAAACGGCGCAGAGAATCTCGTTTCCAAACACGGGACCACCACCTGTGTTGACATTTGGGTGGTTTTGGCAAAAAACAACAATCGACGGAATGGTGCTGCGCATGTCCTCTCCCAGGTTGGGTTCTCTGGGAGCAACGGTATGCTACCCAACAGAAGGTTATTTCCTTCTGTTCCGGTGGTTCTCAATGTAACCTTTCCAGTAGTGTCATTACCAAACTAAGATAGATTCTGCTTCCTAGTTTTTTCTTTGAGCATGTTCATTGCTAATAACTGAAAAACTTTCTAAAAACATGTATAATGGAATGAGCTCACCAGTAGCTATTCCAACTTACAACAAATATTCACGATGCGTCTTCTGCTTTCAATCATAAAAATACTATGGAACGAGCTCACCAATCTATGTGTCAACAAGCTTCTTTCCCCGCAGTTTGACAACCACTGTTCCTAACCGAATTTTCTTCGTTTTCCCGTTGCAGGTCAGTTCCAGAGTTGAGTCGGTAGCAAGCGAACAGGAAGCAAACGTCGCCAACCTCTAGCGGAATCCCGGTACCTACCAGTCAGTAGGTGCGGACAACACACGTGTCAAAAGTCAATCGCCTCCGATTGTCGATCGGTGGATTTCGTCCGATTGCCGCCCCCACAGAAATTGGCCAAAGGCACTGTAAAACTCGGTTCTGTGTGCAGAAAATTCGCCAGAAAACTTCCCCCCGTCCGGTAAAGAGGAACCTTACTGCTGCTGGTGGGTTGCTGCTGCTGTGTTCCCAACTAACCCGTTCGTTTCCGTTCCCGGGTGTATTGTGCTCCGAGTGTTTTCGCTGGAAAGTGAAAATCGATTTCTGGTCGACGTTGTCGTTGGTGCAATTGCCTATAAACAAGTGTGTCTTGTTGGTAGGGTGTGTGCTCGAGCTGTGTCGGTCTCGGTGGTGAAACAGTCCAGATTTTGGTGGAAAGTTTGCTAGCGGAAAACTCCCGAGTGTGGAATTTGTGGTTTTCCGATTTTCCGGAAAGTGTTGGAAAATTGTGCTTTGGAAGTAATTAGAAGCTCAAGTGCAGAAGAAAGTGGAATTTCCCAAGTGGTATCATTATCCGAGGAAGTGAATGAGCTGACGTCGTCAGATTCCAGTGAGGCTATAAGAATAAATTGTCTGCAGTGTTTAGAATAACTACATGCCTGAGGTTGAGCCTTTGTTAACGAGTGGTAGTCTACATTGTTGGTGAATTGTGTCAAGAGGAATGCTGTTGTGGTTGTAGGAGCAGAGAGCGAGGAGAAGCAGTCAACACGTCAAGTCTATATCAGCAAGTAAGTGTGCTTGATTCACATCCTGGAACTAGCGGTCATACTGACTCTCGGTATCGCGCTGATACCGATGTTCTCAGCTGTGGTGGTAGTGTAATAGGCGTACATATAACAAGCAAAGCAACGACGAGCGATAAGATTAAACCACGACAAGATTTGCAATTTGCACCGAGACTGTTGCGGTTGTGTGGAACAGCACACGGTTATCACTTCGGACATCGAAGTGCTCTTTCGAGAATGTTTACAGCTCTTTGCTACATCATATGGTGCAATTCCAGATGAGTTGACATGAGTTAACATAACTTACATCACACGTTCAAACATTGGCCTAGGAAAGCTAGTTTCCTTTGTATGTAATTGAATAGATACACGACTTTCTTGTTTCAGTACCATCATCACACTGCCCAACCCAATTGAAATCTTCAGCCTCGTTACAATCAAACAATTTTCCGATTTTACAAACTCAATTATGTTCCCTTAACCGACCAAATCATCAGTGGCAATTAACGGACCAATTTGGATAAACGCAAGGGAGCAGTACCTATGTGTGTTGTGGATGGGGTGGAGAGATAATGCCCAATCCACCAAGCATCATTAATCATTTTGGTGCCCTTGTGTGTGACGTTATTTATTGTTACGCTGGGCTGGGGCAACCCACTGTGCGTTGTTGGTCCACGAGGCTCCATTTAGCTTCCTTCCAGAATCCGGTCCTACTGGTGGTCAACATACTTTCTACAGATGCGATTTTGCATGACTGCTTCAATGGTGTCCGGCCAACATTTTTGGCTAGTCAAAAGTGGGCCTCGTCTACTATCGCAGCCATCTCAATGGGCGAGCGTTATGAAAGACCCATATCTGATAGAAAAGTTTCCCGCTGGGGCAGTGGGATTGATTTGCTCTTCCGGAAGCGTTTCCTATATGCCGCCAATGTTCGGACCAGTTGGAACAATTGCTATTTTCTGTTGGCGTGTTTAAGTGGTATAGGAATTCCTATACTACTTCAAAACGTCATTTATGCCTAACGTGTCTTATGCCTAACCTATTTATGGCAAACGCCATTTTGCCTAATAGAATATACTTGGCGTGTTTTCTCCTTTGGATACTTCCAAATATTCGAACTTAACATCCACAATGTTTCGTAGACCATCCAGTAATTGATATTTTCAGTTCTTTTATTTCCATCGTAATATTAAGTCGAAGTTTCTAGAACCCTTGCAAACTCTAGATTATTGATAATTCAGGACTCCACGTGAATCTTTCTAAGAAAACGTGTGACTACGTGGTCGTGCTGAGGCGCATCGTGCTGAGGAGCGTGGGTTCGATTCCTGCAGCAGCTGTCAGGAAAAGTTTTCGGCTGTGCCACTGGGTGTTGCATGTTAGTCCGTTGTCTAGTGTCGTGCTTTCTTCAAAGAGCAAATAGCTCACTGGAAGCATCAAACGTCTTTTAACAAAATACGCATTCTGATAATCCCTCCATAAGTTAAAGAAGAGAATTTCAAGAAATTTGTTCGAGAATTTTCCTAGTTGCTCACATACTTGTCGTGGATCTACTCACAAAAAGAAATGAAATTATCCGATTTTCTAGGTTTTCTTCAAGGATATTTTTCGAAATTTCCTAATATTGAGTATTCCTTATTAGGAGTATTAGGAAAATTATTAAATGTTATTTGTTTAAATCATTCATGACCATTCAGCTTTGACTAAGCAAACATGTTAGTCTAGGTGCCCAAGTTTTTTTTTCATTAAATTCTGGTAAATAAATGCAAATTATGTAATATCAAGCGTTATTGGTATAATCAAGCAAATTGCATAAAAAAAATACTAAAACCTCCTATGGGGTGTTTCTAAATTTCTCAAAAGAATGTTAAAGGGCCTAGCAGAACTAGTACCATACACTATTTACTGTGAAACAGGTCCTTGAGCTGGAACATCATGCCAGAATAATAGTCACTATACGGAAATATGTAAGACTTTCACAGGCTATTAGTTCGAAAAAATAATAACTATGATTAATTACTGTAACCTTCTAATTGTTTCATCGTAGTTCTCGAAAAATCTTTTGTTTATTCCTGCTTTCGCCAGAAAATTGTTCGATTCCTCCAGAAACTCTTTCATGAATACTGTTAGAATTTCAGAAAAAGTATAGCAATAGCTATTCTAAAAATATATAAATCATCAGGACAATTTATTTTCCAAGAATTTCTTCACACTTTTACGTTAAATACGTTTAATAATTCTTCAATTTTCCTTTGCTCTTATGCACTCTTGTATTTTACTCTTATAGGCATCTTCTTCATAAACACAAGAACATAAAACATAATGTTTGTTTCGGAACTAATAATACAATAAAATCTATGTAATCCCATTAACGTTTGCATACATACTTTAAAGGCACAAATCTCATCGGTTTTTGAACCACGTTAATCTTGGCTTTGTTTAGTTGTAAAAAGAAGCAGATAATTAGAATTGGATTTGTTTACGGTTTTTCAGGATAAGTGCTCTTGAATTGCCGGGGCGCGTGGCGCAGTGGTCCACACGTTCACTTCATAAGTGGATGGTCGTGGGTTCGATCTCAGCCCTGGCACTTGCAATTTTTCGTCAGTAGCTCTTCTCCCCCAGAACGGCTGACACCTGACCCTCTTCTGAGTATATGCTCTAAGGGACCCGAAAACTTGTATATCGGCTAATGGCAACTAATGGACCCTTAATGCTTAATCGGACTGGAAAAGGAACAAGGGCTAGACGTCAACGTCCTCGTGCTCATCATTTTACCATGGCCAGGGTAGACAATTGACAACAGTGCAAAGGCAACCAGTTCGATATAGTAGAATTAGAATAGAATAGATTTAGGCGCTGTTCAAAAGTGTAAGTGCAGCTTCCAATTGGAATCGCTCACACAATACTCAAGTGGACAAACGAACTGTAAATTAGGTTAAGTGGTTGAAGAATAAAAAAAGTGCTCTTGAAAGGAAACGGGATATTTTGGCATAAAGCCATATGGTATAAGGTCGTTTGGGAAAAAGTTTCATAGGGCTTTCAAAGGAAATTCAGAAACGGGGTGGTCCAAAGGCTTTTCAAGGGGCATTTCAGGGCGCTTCAGGGGGTTTCAGAACGTTAGAGCACTTCAAAGTTCTCAGGTGAATTTCAGAGACAATTGAATGCGTTTCAGGAGGTTTAGAGGCGTTTCAGTGCCGTTTTTGGGAGCATCTGAGGGTCTCCGATGCGTAACAGGGGCGTTTCGAAAGGGTTCACATGCATTACAGGCAGTCCGAGAAGGTTGCAGGGGTTTGAAGATGAATTTCAGAGAGATTCATAGAATTTTTAAAGGGTTTTAGAAAGGGGCGGGCATTTCTAGGGTTCGAAGGGTACATGGGCGTATTGGGGGGTTTTTGACAATAAATTTTGAATGCTGCAGCTTAAGTGGGATTTCAGAGGTGCTTTAAGACGTTTCATAAGGTACTTAGATTTAACCTAAATAGGTTCTACCTAAAAGGAGGTTCCAGTGTATTACTGATCGCTGTGCTGTACTGCATCGGTTTGTTAGCGATCTTACCTGCACTGACCTAGTCGTCATGTAGTGACAGAATTTATTTTTTTGGCTGTAAAATAGAAGGCTTCGTGGCATTCGTTTAACCAAATTGTAGAATTTTAGGAATTACATAATAAAAACATCAAATTTCAAAATCAATCCAGGATAATTGGTTTGGATAGTGACTTTCATTTGAAATCGACTCGGAAACTTATAAAATTTAATCGTTTCAGAAGTGTTGCCAAATAAATTTTACAAGCATCTCATAGAAATTTTTCATATGATTGAAAATGTTACTAAATTGAGATGCTCGCATTCGAAATGCTTTGAAAGATTCTACTAAATGTAAAATGAGGAGTGCAGGTTGAAATTCACGGAAAACAATGTTTTAAAAATCCCACAAACCTTAAAAAATACACATGTAAGTTTTGTTTTAAAGTAATATTTTATTATTTAGTATGAATCAACGCGTTAAGAACTATCGTGTCTTTCAAAAGCTCCCAATATGTATTTTATAGATTTCTACCTGGCTGAGACAACATACATTTGATACTTCAGATTGTTAGAAATAGCAATAGCAGTATTTAAAATTTAATCACGAACTACTTGCTTTATAATTTAGCCGTTCTTTGAAAAAAAAATCATGTCAAAAACAAATGTGATGTAGAAATTGAGCATCATTATGGCACATTTCGTCAGTTTGAATGAATATAAAGCCATTTGTCTGATAAACAGGGTTCATCAATTCCTACTCTTCTTGCAGTTCTTTCACTTGACAGCTTTTTCAATTTTTTTCAATATTTCTAGTAACATGGCTTAATATATTTAAGGTATTAGGATCTGTCACACACAGAACTATTTATTTTATTTTTTATCCTGCTCCATTTAATGTTCAATCAGCTGAACACCTAAGTACTGTTTTTTTGACATAAGTTTACCATTGTCAACCTTAATTCTGTACCAATTGTTCAGAACAACTAATCTTTACGTCTGTATCTTGGAACAATAGATAGCTAGAGGGTTGGTGTCTTCGGCAAAGATATTTGTATCAGGGCCGGTTCACAACGTCCGAGGCCATTCTGTCCCGGGAGTTGAGTCGCGTTTTTTTGCGAAATAACGTCCAAAAGTTTGGATGCGTCATAATATCCTATATCTTTCCTTGGACTTCATGACGTATCTGCATGTTCGGACGTTATGGAGTTTTTGTTGTTGTTTGCCGTCGTAATGTCATTCGCGTGTGCCGGAGGGAAGATGAATTCAGTTTCGTTTGCGTGGTTCGTTCGTGTGGAAGCCGGAGGCCGGTGCTGCTGAATGCGATTTAGTTTTTGTTGTTTTTTTCTCGTAATACCATTCGCGTGTACCGGAGAGGTTTTGTTACGTCTCATGTAGTAAACATTGAGCGACCACTCGTACGGGTGGTCGATTGTTTGCTTCCCGCGTGAAGCGAACAATAGCGAATCGGTTTGTATGTTTTGTCGCGTGGTTTGTAGTATATATTGAACAATCACCCAACGTGGGTAATTGATTGTTTGCTTATGGCGTGAAGCAAACAATAGCACGTCAGATTGCATATTTTGTCCCGTCATTTGTAGTAAAAATTCATTATGAGACCACCTGACGTGGGTAGTCGATTGTTTGCTTTCCGAGTAAAGCGAACAATAGCGCGACAATCTACATGGCATGATTCAAATACAAAAGGTCATATTACTTATCAAAGTGAATCCAGACCCAACGATACCTTCCCTACTAACAACCAACCCTTCCTTCAACCTTTGGTGGAGACGTGCGGTAAACGCCAACTTTCACATGACAAAGGTTGATACTAATATTCCTTCCCTCTTCCAACCTGACTGCAAGGACGTGGCCGGCGCCGTTATTGGACCGTTAAATAGAGTCTCTGAAGCGTGCACAGTGAGAATTTTGACCACTGCCAGTCAATTATTCAGTTGATTCATTGTGCAACTGTCATTGGTTCGGGTCAATCACGGAGTAGCAACCATAGATATGTGCAGTCAGCTAAGCTAAGCTAAGCTAAGAACAACTAATCTAGCTTCAATTTGATTACTTTACAGTAGATATTTTCTTTAAACATTTTTATATTTCATTGTTTTCCTTTGTTATGCAAGAATTTTGCAATATTTTTATGAATTCCTCAATTAAATCATACTAGGTATTGAATCTCTTATTAGGCAAGTGGCTCACATTTTATCCTGCTTGTTTTCGAATAGGATGAATTTGGGAGTGTGAGAATACTTATGGCACTCATACCCTATATGTACATTTCAGATAAATTATATTGGTAGCATCTTATGAACTAAAAGTTCAATGTTGAAACTTTTGTCGGTAAATTAAGTAAGTAGTATTTCAACTAGAAATTTAGTTTTTTTTTTCAAATGTTGGCCTCCACATAATTTTGGTCATTATTTGAATACATATGAATTATTAAATACCGAATACTTACACCACACCATCCTGGTTTTGACAGGTTTTCTTTGTGTACGAATGATCGAAATGGTACAATAGACGAATGGCCGAAATCGTAAAATAGATAATTGGAAGATAATTAGGTTGAATAATCACATAAATAAAGTATCGAATGTGATGAGTTGTACTTAGCCCACATTTTCCTTCCTTTTTCCACTCTAGAAATGATAGTAGTATTTTTTACAGAATTTGCAGGGTAATTGCTTAAAAAATAAAACAAGAAATTATACCTAAACATTTTCCTGAGCATTCTGTGGTTCCTTAATGGGACCTGAAAATATGTCATCCAAGAGTTTCACATGGAAATTATCGTATGATTCTATCAGAAATCACCGCACCCCACGTAATTTCCTCGCAATTCACCATCACCTTCGGTCCTTAGATGCCCACTTCCAACACTTTCTGAGCGTGTCTACGAACGACAGTGAGAGAATGGTATTTTTATGATTCAGATTGGCTTTCTACTTCACAGAATCGTTACTTGTTCTGTGGCGGAGTTGGTTAACATGCCCTGTCTAACGAGCTTGAGGAGACGTGGGTTCAAACCCCACCAAAACTATGTGGATGTTTGCCACAAAAGTTCAGCCTATTGGACGCAGTGACTTAATTTCCCCAACAGGGGAGGAAAAAAAATGTGGTTGTTGTTCGCAATTTTTCCACTCAATTTGTCCATTTTTCAACACATATTGTGCCTATGAACTTCAGGCATTACGTACGTGAAGTCTTGCTATCATTGTAATTGAGAGTATCATGTTTGTTTGTGTGTGCCAGAAATTTTTGGTTAAAAATTGAAATTTAGAGACATTTTTGAGAACTGTTTTAACCCTAGTCGTGCATTGGGGTCATTATGGCACAGACCAGCACGCTGATCCTACACTAAGTCAGCGGGGTAAGCATCAGCTAATGCACGAAGAAAGTTAAAATAAATTACGTCGTATGTTCTTCGATGACTTCTTGGAAGTTTACTTCCAAGAATAGAGCAAAAAGTTCAGTTTTTTATAGAATTGGCTAAAATTTCTCCAGCAATGAATCTCATATTTCATCTCAAAACGGTTAACAAATCTTTGGCATGATCGAGTAATCAGGGATGTAAGAAAATCCTGGAATTTCTATGCAAATTTCTCTCAGCGACACTTCGATAGATCTCTTAAAATCAAATCTGGAAGAGTGTCCTAGCACTAATTCATCGCAATCCCTAAAAGAGTATTCGCAAGTATTCTTGAAGGATTGTTAGTGTACCTTATTCGTGAAACATTTGAAGAATAAATTTAGGGAGGAATTTGAGACAGCCCTGACAAATGTTTGTCAGGTAAAGTGAATGAATTAGATGAATTTAATTAAATACTTCTAAAATTTCGTTAATAGATTTTGTAGAAAGCTCTAAAAACAATAAATAAAAACAATCTTTAAAAACGGTTCCGGGTCATTTGGTTGAATACTATTTGGCCGAATACCGTTTGTCCGAACGTCATTTGGTCGAAAGGGTCAATTGGGAGAACGCCGTTTTGCCGAATGCCGTTTGGTTGATAAAGGATTGATGAAATTAAGTGATCATCGACTGTTCTGTTAGTATATCTCGAAAAAGCCAAGAAAAATCTCTGATAATAAACGTCAGCACAAGCTTATCCCTGAATGGTAAAACTAGAAAGAATACCCTATGATTAAAACAAGGAAATATTTGTGATGATCACATTGCTACCTAGAATGTCAAAAAGTTTCTCTGAATTATTTTAACAATATCCAGCTTTTTACGCTGTAATGAGGGGGGATTCATTTTTGACGGATCTTACCGACAGCCCTTGCAGAATCACATTTGCTGAAAATTTCAGTTCACTGCTTCAGGTTTGTCAAAAATTTTCACCTGATGTTACCATTGTTACCACACAACAAAAACAATTCAGCGTTCGTAAAAATGGTTGCAGAATTGAAGGAATTGCTTGAATATTCCCGGAAGGGATTTTTTGGGGATATTCCCAGTAGGATTCTCGGATGAAAGTGGTAAAGAAGTCTCAGAAAAAAAAACTGCAAGAGGTTTCAACTTCTCTTCATGGATGGAACGCTCTATGAGTTATTTATTGGGGTTGACAGTAGATTCTGAAATGTAGGGGGATTTCTTGGTCCATGGCGAGGTTCATGGTAAGTGGGAAAAATTTCAGGAAACTGCTGGAGGTTTCTAGAAAGGAACGGTTGAACTTGTGCAGTGATTATTGTAGATTCTTTCAGGAGTTCGCATTGGAGATACTTCCAGAAATTCATTCTGGAGATTCCTCCAGGATTTTTCACCGGGGACTCCTCCAAGAACTCCCACCGAGGATATTTCCAGGAATTGCCACTGATGATTCCTCCACGAATTCCCACCGGAGATATCTTCAAGAATTCCCACCATTAATTGCCTCCGATGATTCCTCCTGGAATTCTCACTGGGATTATCCCAAAAATTCCAATCGGAATCCCCCGGTGCAACTTCCTGGTGCAATCATCGGTGGGAATTCCTAAAGTAATCCTATACGGATATATACACGACTCACAACCCGTTGTGTATCCATAGCTTCAGATGGAAACTGAACGTCCAGGTTTCGGAAGGGACCCTGGTCAAATGAAAGAAGGTGTTACGGATTCGCAGGCTGAGTACAGCTCGTGCAACTCCGAGAGGTTAAGTCACTCCACAAGGGCAAAACGAAGGTTGGGACAATCGGGCGACAGCACGTCACTAGAGCACCATCACGGAACCACATTGACACCACATACGAGTTACCCACAACTACGTTATAGTACACAGGGACACAGGGCCGTAGGCGGAAAGAGCCAAATCTGAGTGGGCAGGGAGTCCTTAGCAATGAACAAGCGTAACAAAGGTTAGTTACAGTTCCTTGGTGTCTACAGTTGGCAGGCAACTATCGCAATCACAATCTAAAAAGAAATAAATTTTGAATCATAACATTATGTAAATATGTCGGATACCTACAAAAACATCTACATATCTACATATCTTGTTCAATGCAGTTCCAGGGCTGTTACAATAGTCGCGGATTTCGCGGTTTTCGCGAAAATCGCGATTTTCGCGGATTTGTCGCGGATTTATGTGCCACGACGCGGATTTCACGGATTCTTGAAATTTGGTCGCGATTTTCGCGAATTTGTCTGATTCAAGTCGCGTATTTCGCGGATGCCTATCTGTATGGCAGTTGTAATTTACTTCAAGACCATTTTTATTTTCTCTTGAATTTATTTCCATCGAAGCTTCTGTCAAACCTTATCTTTTGCAGCATCAAGGTAGTTTCTGTTTTAAGAAACTTTTCAAAACTATAAAATATATTGAACAAATCAAAAGTTTTTTTAAATGGAATGCCAGCAGATATCACGAATGTTTGCGAAGAAAAGGTCATGCGATTTTGTTGAACCGATCTTATATCTTCATAAGAAAAACAACATGAAAAGATTAATGGTGTTTCTACAATTTCTTTAGATTCTCATGGTATTTCCAAAATTGGTTGAAATTCTCTGCTGTGATATCGCAATTTTGATTTCAGTTTTTTGTCCTGTACCCACAGGCTTATATCCAGGATTGAGATCTTTCAATTCGATTCTCTGCTCCACTATGAGTGATCAAGACGAAACATTCCAAAAATAGATTATACCGAAAATTTCGTAAAAACAGGGACAAGCAAAGATTTACTTTTAAATGCTTCAATTCAGTTCATGTCAGTTTATAGAATATTCATAGTTTGATTTTGTAAATAATAACAGAATAACAGTAGAAGATTTTGTCATATTTATTTTCAAGCTATTCGCATAAATTACTCATTTCCGTGTTCTATACAACTTTATATGAGGGTTATTTAATACACTAACATAAACTATTTTAGGCAATTCAGTATCATAATTTCTATTTTATATGAATCATTTCGGTATCATAATGGCCAACTTTTCCGCACTGGTTCATCATGCAACTGAAATGACTTGCATAATGAAAACTAGTTGCATAAAATGTTGTACGTAACTCGTTGCAAATTTTTGCAACTCGTTACATAAATTACTATTCATTCTCCAAAACTCTTATTTTTTGAATGTTGGAAGAATCTAATCAACAAATTATTTCTAAATCTCTCCTTTCTTTTTTTTTCACTTCGATAAGCGTACTTAGTAGTTAATTAAATAGGACAATTTTGATGACCTGCTCCAAAGGTTATCACTTTAAAGTTATATTTTCTCCTAAAATAGCTCGGCTCATAATCCCATTTTGTAGGAAATAGTTTTTATTGTCCAGCAATGTCGTTATTTATATCTGGTTAACCAAGGTTAAAAAACGTTGCCCTTATTCAAACTATGAAGTATTTCTTTAGAATAAGATCACTTGAATACAAAGATGGCCACCTTGCAGTTTACTTGAATCTGCCTCACAAAAATAAATTAATCTGAAAATAAAACTCGTCGATTGTATTATATTTTTCTTATAACTTGGACTAATGAAACCAAATCATTGTGCTTCCTATTTCTGGAGCAAAGTATGGCTGTTCCTTGGCCCTGAGCCATTCGGCAAGATCTGCTTCGATCTCTGCTGCTCTGTAAAATGCAACTGAGCAAATTTATGGTCCCTCGAATCACATCAAACTGGAATGTACTTTCCCCTAAAAGCCAATCCAAGCGGCTCGTCATGATAAACCGCAAGAAAATCCAACAACTATTTGGTCTGAACATCTACACCGGTTTAATAACTGGACACTTCTGGAGTCTTATTCCCCAAGGACGTGGTTGGCTTTATAAAGCTAGAATGGGTGAACACACTGTAATTCATCAATAAGCTGGTCTTGAGTTCAATCGATACTAAGGTATTTCAGAAAAATGGTTTATCACAAAATAATTTTAAAATCTTATATCGGGTCCAGAGATAGTTGTTCCTGAAGCTTTGGGAATATCAATACGTTTTCTGTAATAACACAAACAAAGGTTGACGAAAAATGTAACCCTAATGAAAAATCGATGAAAACTTCATAGGTTCTACGAAACTATTATTAAAAACATGTCATTATTCAGTTCGAAATCTGATTCAATATGAAATTTGAATAGGTATTTATGTTCGTGTCGCGGATTTGTTTCTCGAGTCGCGGATTTTATTTCCGAAGTCGCGAATACCGCGGATGATATTTTGGAAATTTTGTAACAGCCCTGCAGTTCTGTTTTCGGATATAATTTAGTCTGGAATTAGGTATTTCGAAGAATGTTTATAAATCTTAATCTGAGAAAGTCAGTTGTCTTTATATTCAGAATTTCAGTAGACACCCTTAGATGTATAGGTAAACCAGTGTACTGCTCCTAGAAAATAGTGAAAATTATTGTTACAATCATACGAACAATTGCTTCTATAACTACCACCGATCTCTTACGCGCTCCAGGGTATTCCAAAAACATAAATCAACTCGCACAGATCTCACACGTCTCCTCTTTCGGTGTACCCCTTCATTTCACCTCTCAATCTAAATAAAGTTTAATGAAACGTAAAATTTGGACAGTGAACCATGTTATTTATTTCATTACCGGACCAAACCCACTTTACGCCGTCGTCGTCGCCGTCATTTCCCCATCCTTTTTCTTGGCTGCTGCTGTTGCTGCCGCGCCGGTTCGCAACAAGTTTGCCAGGCCAAAGATTCCTCTGTTTCGTAAGCTGGCACTGGTCTTTCTCTGCTTCCTAGTTTTTTTTTTGTTTTTGATTTTTTTTCTCCTGCTGTTGGATGGTTTCGCAGTTCCTTCCTTGTGTGGTGCGGCAATCGTCCGAAACCCTTATAAGCCGGTTATTCTCAAGAGGGTTCAGGTCGGAGGTTTTTTTTCTTCCATTTTTGTGCAAAACGCACTTTCACTCGTCCACTGACTGCCTGCTGGAAATCCACACTAACTGGTGGAGGTTGGATTGCTTTCTGTAAGTTGCCACTTCGAAAAGGGTAAAAAGTTTATCTGCAGTGCAAAAAGTAAGGTCAAGTCAAAGTTTGCTGTTTGATATGCAAATATGCAAATATCTATTCATTTTCAAGTTGAACTTTCAAGTTTCACTGAAACATTTACAGAACAACCAATTAGAAGAATAGATACTGTACCTTTCATGTACTACAGCTGACAGAAAACAATATCCAGTGCAAGTTTATGCCAAAGAAGAACACAAATCATCCTATCGAAACTTGGGACTAACAGGCATCACCAGTACTTACACGCTGATGATGCCTGTCAGTCCCAAGCAGTTATCTCATTGGTTCCTTGTGTGAGTGTAGCTGATCTGGTGATGCTGGAGTAGCCACTGGGACAAAGCCAGCTTCTCATCTTAGTGTTCTATGAGCACTTCCACAGTTTTTAACTAATAGCTTCCTTCACCAATGACCATACCATGGGTATACCGTGTAACAGACACGAAGATACTCTATGCCCATAGAAGTCAAGGAAATTTCTATTACGAATAGTTCCTGAACCGATTGGTGGGAAACGAACCCGTCAACCTCAGCATGGCCATGCTGAATACGCATTTACAGCTGTGGCTATATGGGCCCATAACCATCAAACGGTTAAAATTGACATTCTATTTCCTTTTCAGTCCTTGAATTTCAGTTGTATCGCACCCCCATCAGGTCATTGACCTTCTCTTATAGCCGTAGGAAAGGACCACTGCTAAAGCCGGATGCAACCAACTTTGCATGAACGATCGCCATTTGGTCATCACTGGAAGTTGCTTTATTCTCAGAATGAAATAGGTAGGAATTTAAACCTTAGATGCTCTGTTGGGTTCGAATCGTTTACCGCCTACAGTCGGTCGTTCGGTTGCCAGGGGTAGTAGGATAATTTGGTCGATTATTCTATACAGAGAGCAAACCGGCCCAGTCAGCCATAAAACCGGTTTCCAGTTCAGAATAAAACGATTCGTTCAGTCAGACAGGGTTGTGGCGCTCGATACACCGATACCTCCGCGAGGTGTGCGTGTTCAAACTTCGAAAAACCCACCGCACTACCGGCTGGCCTGGGTCATTCAGTAAATCGTTCCATTTTCCCACACGCTGTTGTCGTTGTTTCACGGCTTGGTTCGATCCAACGACGGAGCGACAAACTCACATAGCCAACGAAATTATGATAATGAGGAGCCTCCTTTGGAGGAATTAATCGTGAACCTTTCGCCTAGAAGCACCGACCGCTGCTACCCGGGAAGGATGTGAAACTCAATATAAATGGTGCCCCACTTTTCTGTCCAACCGAACACGACACGTATAGGCAAATTACATACAAATCGATTGATTAATCGGATATTTCGCAGCAGTAAGGGGCTCTCAATCGCCGAACCAATTACTGTGGACTGTGGTAGACTTTGAATTGCCAATTGCACGTACGGTATAGCTAAGCAGGAATCGATGGGATCGTGGGAAAAGTCGTGATAAAGCCAGAAACGCGTGTGTATAACTGTTTGCGAAGAAGAGTGCCAAACAATGGGCCATTTCTGTCAAGGTTGGCACGAGCAATCCAGACAGTGATTGCACTTTACTACCTACGAGCTGTTTGTTATACAAAGAGCTTCAACGGTGCCTGCGTATTTGATAAGCAACTCTTGACAATGGCTACAAGAGACTCAAAATAGCATTTAGTTTTGTCACGGTTTTAAAACTGTTTTAAATCCAAATTTTGCTTACGATAACCATAACAAAACTTAAAATGCTACTTAGAACAAAGAATTTGCACGCAAGTTGATTTTGATTTATTACTCGAATTTTGTTTCCTACTTGAATTATTGAATATGACAGTTAATATCGTACTTGTTGAATAAATACACGAATAATATTGGTAAGTTGTGAATATCATATTATTTTAATTATTTGAATAATATGGAACGAGCTCACCATATATATTTCCAGAGAGATTCTTTTTTCCAGGGAGATAATATTCAAATCTCCAAGAAGATTTTATTTGAATCTCCAGGGAAATTCTATTCGAATCTCCAGTTAGATTCTTTTCGAATCTTCAGGGGGATTCTATTCAAATCTCCAGGGAGATTCTTTTCGAATCTCCAGGGAGATTCTTCTCGAATTTCCACTGAGATTCTTCTCGAATCCCTAGGGAGATTCTTCTCGAATCTCTAGGATGATGATTCTCGAATCTCTAGGAAGATTCTCTTCAAATCTCCAGGGAGATTCTTATCGAATCTACTGGGAGATTCTACTCGAATCTCTAGGGAGATTCTTCTCGAATCTCCAGAGAGATTCTTATCAAATCTCCAAAGAGATACTCCCCGAATCTCGTTAGAGATTCTTCCTTAATCTCCAGAGTGATTCTATCTAAGTCTGAAAATAGATTCTCACCAAATCTCTAGAAAGATTCTTCCTGAATCCCCAGCGATATTTTTTTTTCAAATTTGTAGCGAGATTTTTTCCAAATCTCCAAGCCCTAGGAAAATATTCCCGAATCTCTAGGAAGATTCTTCCCGAATCGCCGGGGAGATTCTTCCCACATTTTCAGGGAGATTCTTCCCGAATATCTAGGAAAATTCTTCCCGAATCTCCAGAGAGGGTCTTCCCGAGTCTCCAGGGAATTTGCAGGCAGATGCTTCCCGAATTTTCAGGGAGATTCTTCCCGAATCTCCAGGGAGATTCTTCCCGAATCTCCGGGGAGATTCTTGCCGAATCTTCAGAAATATTCTTACCGAATCTTCAGAAAAAATCTTGCCGAATCTCCAGGGAGATTCTTGCCGAATCTACAGGCAGATTCTTCAGACTCTAGTTGAATTTAAAAACACTTCACTAATACTTTACTTTTGCAAAAGAAAATAAAAAATGAATAACTCTTTTAAAGAAAAAGAAAAACTAGAAAGGACGAGCAAATTCCTTTTAATTCTACTACTGTGCTTATCTTCGGACAGATAGGCCTATTTCGTCTGTGACTTACAGACTTCTTCAGTGTCAAGTGCTCGACAGTCGAGCACTTGACACTGAAGAAGTCTGTAAGTCACAGACGAAATAGGCCTATCTGTCCGAAGATAAGCACAGTAGTAGAATTAAAAGGAATTTGCTCGTCCTTTCTAGTTTTTCTTTTTCTTTAAAAGAGTTATTCATTTTTTATTTTCTTTTGCAAAAGTAAAGTATTAGTGAAGTGTTTTTAAATTAAACTAGAGTCTGAAGTAACAAGTTCTACTAAAAACTCTAAAGTAATAGTAAAGGCAGATTCTTGCCGAATCTCCAGGGAAATTCTTACCGAATCTCCAGGGAGATTCTTCCCACATTTTCAGGGAGATTCTTCCCGAATCTCCAGGGAAATTCTTCTCGAATCTCCAGAGAGGGTCTTCCCGAGTCTCCAAGGAATTTTCAGGCAGATTCTTCCTGAATTTTCAGGGAGATTCTTCCCGAATCTCCAGGGAAATTCTTCTCGAATATACAGGTAAATTCTTCCCGAGTCTCCAGGGAAATTCTTCCCAAATCTCCAGGGAGATTCTTCCCGAATCTTCAGGGAGATTCTTCCCGAGGCTCTAGGGAGATTCTTCCCAAATCTTCAGAAATATTCTTACCGAATCTTCAGAAAAATTCATGCCGAATCTCCAGGGAGATTCTTGCCGAATCTCCAGGGAGATTCTTGCCGAATCTCCAGGGAGATTCTTGCCGAATCTCCAGGGAGATTCTTGCCGAATCTCCAGGGAGATTCTTGCCGAATCTCCAGGGAGATTCTTGCCGAATCTCCAGGGAGATTCTTGCCGAATCTTCAGGGAGATTCTTGCCGAATCTCCAGGGAGATTCTTGCCGAATCTCCAGGGAGATTCTTGCCGAATCTCCAGGGAGATTCTTGTCGAATCTCAAGGGAAATTCCTGCCGAATCTCAATTAAACAATTATTTCATCTTATTATTGTAACAAATATTTATACCCGTAACAATCTCCAGGGAGATTCTTGTCGAATCTCCAGGGAGATTTTTGTCGAATCTCCAGGGAGATTCATGTCGAATCTCCAGGGAGATTCTTGTCGAATCTCCAGGGAGATTCTTGCCGAATCTTCAGGGAGATTCTTGCCGAATCTCCAGGGAGATTCTTGCCGAATCTCCAGGGAGATTCTTGCCGAATCTCCAGGGAGATTCTTTCCGAATCTCCAGGGAAATTCACTCCGGATCTCCAGGGAGATTCTTGCCGAATCTCCAGAGAGATTCTTGCCGAATCTCCAGAGAGATTCTTGCCGAATCTTCTGGGAGATTCCTTCCGAATCTCCAGGGAGATTGTTGCCGAATCTTCAGGGAGATTGTTGCCGAATCTCCAGGGAGATTCTTCCCGACTCTCCAGGAAGATTCTTGCCGAATCTCCAGGGAGATTATTGTCGAATCTCCAGGGAGATTCTTGTCGAATCTCCAGGGAGATTTTTGTAGAATCTCCAGGAAGATTCCTGTCGAATCTCCAGGGCTATTCTTGTCGAATCTCCAGGGAGATTCTTGTCGAATCTCCAGGGAGATTTTTGAAGAATCTCCAGGAAGATTCTTGTCGAATCTCCAGGGCTATTCTTGTCGAGTCTCCAGGGAGATTCTTGTCGAATCTCCAGGGAGATTCTTGTCGAATCTCCAGGGAGATTCTTGTCGAATCTCCAGGGAGATTCTTGTCGAATCTCCAGGGAGATTCTTGTCGAATCTCCAGGGAGATTCTTGCCGAATCTCCAGGGAGATTCTTGTCGAATCTCCAGGCAGATTCTTGTCGAATCTCCAGGGAGATTCTTGTCGAATCTGCAGGGTGATTCTTGCCGAACCTCCAGGGAGATTCTTGCTGAATCTCCAGGGAGATTCTTGCCGAATCTCCAGGGAGATTCTTGTCGAATCTGCAGGGTGATTGTTGTCGAATCTTAACGAATCTTCAGGGAGATTCTTGTCGAATCTCCAGGGAGATTCTTGTCGAATCTCCAGGGAGATTCTTGTCGAATCTCCAGGGAGATTCTTGTCGAATCTCCAGGGAGATTCTTGTCGAATCTCCAGGGAGATTCTTGTCGAATCTCCAGGGAGATTCTGGTCGAATCTCCAGGGAGATTCTTGTCGAATCTCCAGGGAGATTCTTGTCGAATCTCCAGGGAGATTCTTGTCGAATCTCCAGGGAGATTCTTGACGAATCTTCAGGGAGATTCTTGTCGAATCTCCAGGGAGATTCTTGTCGAATCTCCAGGGAGATTCTTGTCGAATCTCCAGGGAGATTCTTGTCGAATCTCCAGGGAGTTTCTTGTCGAATCTCCAGGGAGTTTCTTGTCGAATCTCCAGGGAGTTTCTTGTCGAATCTCCAGGAAGATTCTTGTCGAATCTCCAGGCAGATTCTTGTCGAATCTCCAGGCAAATTCTTGTCGAATCTCCTGGGAGATTCTTGTCGAATCTGCAGGGTGATTGTTGTCGAATTTCCACGGAGATTCTTGACGTATTTTCAGGGAGATTCTTGTCGAATCTCTAGGGAGATTAATGTCGAATCTCCAGGGAGATTCTTGTCGAATCTCCAGGGAGATTCTTGTCGAATCTCCAGGGAGATTCTTGTCGAATCTCCAGGGAGATTCTTGTCGAATCTCCAGGGAGATTCTTGTCGAATCTCCAGGGAGATTCTTGTCGAATCTCCAGGGAGATTCTTGTCGAATCTCCAGGGAGATTCTTGTCGAATCTCCAGGGAGATTCTTGTCGAATCTCCAGGGAGATTCTTGTCGAATCTCCAGGGAGATTCGAATCTCCAGGGAGATTCTTGTCGAATCTCCAGGGAGATTCTTGTCGAATCTCCAGGGAGATTCTTTTCGAATCTCCGGGGAGATTCTTGCTGAATCTCCGGGGAGATTCTTGCCGAATCTCCGGGGAGATTCTTGCCGAATCTCCGGGGAGATTCTTGCCGAGTCTCCGGGGAGATTCTTACCGAATCTCCGGGGAGCTTCTTGCCGAATCTCCGGGGAGATTCTTGCCGAATCTCCAGGGAGATTCTTGCCGAATCTCCAGGGAGATTCTTGCCGAATCTCCAGGGAGATTCTTGCCGAATCTCCAGGGAGATTCTTGCCGAATCTCCAGGGAGATTCTTGCCGAATCTCCAGGGAGATTCTTGCCGAATATCCAGGGAGATTCTTGCCGAATCTTCATGGAGATTCTTCCCGAATCTTCATGGAGATTCCTTTCGAATCTCCAGGGAAATTCTTGTCGAATCAACTGGAAGATTTTCGTCGAATCTCCATTGAAATTTTTGTCGAATCTCCAGGGAGATTCTTGTTGAATATCCAGCGAGATTTTTGCCGAATCTCCGAGGAGATTCTTGCCGAATCTCAGGGGATTCGACGAGAATTCATTCTCTAGGGAGATTCATCCTGAATTCCCATGTAAATCCATCCTGAATCTCAAGGGAGGTTCTTCCTAAATTTCCAGGGATATTCTTCCCTAATCCAGCGAAATTTGTCTTGAATCTCCAGGGAGATTTTTCTCTTGAATCTCAATGGAGATTCTTCTAGAATCTCCAGGGAGATTCTTCCCGAATGTCTAGGAAGATTCGTCCCGAATTTCCAGCGAGATTCTTCCCAAATCTTCAGCCCAGGGAGGTTGTTCTCGAATCTCCAGGGAGAGTCTTCCCAAGTTTCCAGGGAGGGTCTTCCCGGATCTCCAGGGGATTCTTTCTAAATCTTCAGGGGGATTCTTCCCGAATCTACAGGGAGACTCTTCCAGAATCCCCAGGGAGATTCTCCTGGATTTTCCAGGGAGATTTATCCCTGAATGAATTTTCAGGGATAGCCTTTACGAATCTCCAGGAAGAATCTTATTGAACCTCCAGGTAGATTTATTCCGAATCTCCAGGAAGATTCATCCCAAATCTCCAGGGAGATTCTTCCTGAGTCTCCAGGGTGGTTCTTCTCTAATCTCCTGGGAGATTCTTCCCAAATCTCGAAGGGGAATCATGATACTGCTTTATTCAACTGTTGTTTTCCTTGAATAACAAAAAAAAAATATCATTTAGAAGAATACCACTTTGCAAGCGTGAATCATCTCCAGCCGGAGTGAGTGGTGCTATTGAACCCCCACGACCAATCCAATCGGGCGGGCCAGTACCCGCCGGCCTAATAAATTGTCGAAAATGAGATCATTCTTAGGAAAAATTAAGATCCCAACCAAACGCCCCCTGATGTGCACGCGGGGGGCATCCAGAAATGGCACAGAAATCCTGCCCACCATCATCACATCGCACCACACCACATCACAACAGTTGTAGAGGTTAGCTAGAGCAATAATCGAGAGCGGCAGACGGAACCTGCCAGCACCTAATCGTTGTTGGTTTTCGTTGCGGTATGCTGTCATCCTCGACTGCTCAGCCTCTCAGCCAGACTCGAACTCAGTCAATGCATGCAACAACGGGTTTGACTGTTGCTGCTGCTGCGATTACGATTACACTAGGTTACACTCTGAATAAAAAAATGATCTTTCGTAAGATGTAATGCTGGTCGCGGAATCTCCCAGGAGATTCGAGAGGAATCCCCCTATAGATTCGAAAAGAATCTTCCTGGAGATTCGAAAAGAATCTTCCTGGAGATTCGGGAAGAATCTCCCTTGAGATTTTGGAAAAATTTCACTGGCTATTCGGGAAGAATATCCCTGGAAATTCCTAAGGAAACTCTCTGGAGATTCGAGAAGAATCTTCCTGGAGATTTGAGGAAAATCTCCCTGGATATTTGAGGAGAATCTCCCTGGATATTTAGGCAGAATCTTCCTGGAGATTTGGGAAGAATCTTCCTGGAGATTTGTGAAGAATCTTCCTGGAGATTTGGGAAGAATCTCCCTGGAGATTCGGCAAGAATCTTACTGGAGATTTGAGGAAAATCTCCCTGGAGATTTAGGGAGAATCTCACTGGAGATTCAGGAATAATCTCGATGGAGATTCGAGAAAAATCTCTTTGGAAGTTGCGGAAGAATATGCCTGGAGATTTGCAAAGATTATCTGTGGAGATTCGGAAAGAATCTCCTTGGATATTCGAAAAGGATCTCCCTTCGAGCTCGCTGTAGTCGACAGAGTGAATCCCACATACGTCACCCACCATTTTCGTTTTGTGAACATCACCACTGATATGGATATGATTATCGTGACTCTCTCTTTCACCTATTGCTCTTGTGGAAGCAAGGGCACGTACAACGGTATACGAAACGTATCGTTTCACATAGCTCCGTTAGAACGCACACACAAAGCGCACCACGCAATGCACTCTCTGTCTATGGTAAACTTTCTCACTTTGACAATCTTGTTGGCAATCATGTTCTGAGAGATTGGCTCTCTTGCAATCCATACTCAGTAACTGTCATCGTTACAAAGATGTGAAGGGTGGGTGAATCTACAAACCGCGTCTTTTTTCAGGCGTGATATGCTAGCTGATTTGTTTTCAATGATACAAATCACAGGGTGACATTAGAAATCCGATTTAAAGAATGTGTCGTGATGGTCACGAGAATTCCAAGCACTGGTCATGAGCAAAGTGCCAAGGCTTTCTGCTAGATGACGTTGATCAAACGGCGGTAGAGAATTTAGATAACTATTTGCAGATTGTTATTTATTAGGTTTTCAAAATTTGTAGCACCGTGTCCCCGAGAGAGAACCCACCGCACGCTTCATGCTTCATTGCGGGGGTGTGTTTTTGCGCGCGCTTCGCTCCGCGTCCATCGCCGTGCGTCGCGTCGATAGGTTCGGTTAATGGGGCAACCTCGTGCCACTACCAATCGGAACGGAAACAACTTTCAAAGTTCTGTGCTGCTGCATACTGTACGTACACACGAGAACAACAGAAAAAAGAGTTCACGGTCTCCGGTGAAGAAGAACCATGCCATTTTTCTGTGCTGGAATCGAATCGGAATCGAAGGTAGAACAAATCGATTGACCGTTTGATTGTTTCGCAGCGATTGGATGCCGCCAAGCCATTCGATTGTCGAGTGCCTACCTACCTTCGACTCCGTGAGTGATGTGTCGGTTAGCCGAGCCAGCAAGTGAGAGGAAGCCCCCGATAGAATGCACACTGGTATGGTAATTAGAATTAGTGGTCCATAAAAAGAGAACCGGTCGTCGTCGGAGTGTTTGTCACTGACCGGGTGGCGGCGTGGCAAGACGACAGCTGCTGGATGCTTCATGACGCGTTGAACAAGTCGACATCGCCCGCCTGCCGGCGTGTGTGTAGGTGGGTCATGTGGAATGTTTCATAAACAATTTGAATTATGGTTCGCCAGATGATCTCAATTGAAGGCTAGATAGAATGTCATTGAAAGCAACCGGGATACGAATAGGTTCAAAGGGCAGGTCTTGTATTCTGTTTGATGATCAATTCCCATGGGAACCGAGCCTAGAGAAATTCTTCTCGAATTTCCAGGAAGATTCTTTCCGAATTTCCAGGGAGGTTCTTCCCGAATCTCCAGGGAGATATTTCCCCAATCTTCAGGGAGATTTTTTCCGAAATTCCAGGGAGATTCTTCCCTAGGATTCTTTCCGAATCTACAGGAAGATTCTTTCCGAACCTCCAAGGAGATTCTTTCCGAATCTACAGGAAAATTCTTCCCGAATATCCAAAGAGATTCGTCCCAAAGATTCTTTTCGAATCTACAGGAAGATTCTTCTCGAATTTCCAACGACATTCTTTCCGAATCTACAAAGAGATTTTTCTTGTATCTCCGGGAAAAATCCTTTCGAATCTCCGGGGAGATTCCTTACGAATCTTCGTGGAGATTTCTTCCGAATCTCCGAGGAGATTGCTTCCGATTTTCCGGGGAGATTCCTTCCGAATCTAAGGAGGGATTCCTTCCGAATCTCCAGGGAGATTCTTTTGGGATCTCTAGGGAGATTCCTTTCGATATTCGTGGAGATTCTTTCATTTTCGAATCTCCAGAGAGATTCCTTCCGAATCTCCAGACAGATTTGTAACTTACCTTCGTTACGCCCGTTCAGTCCCAAGGACTCCCAGCCTACTCAGGGTCGGCTAGCTCCGCCGAGGCTTCGCAAGAAGAGGGAAAAGCAACGAATGGTCTACTAAATGACGGCTTTATTAAAAGTCCTAAGTGTCCCTACAGCCCTAACTCCTACCTATTCAACAACGTGGTACTTACAGGAAGTGTGTGGTGTTAGTGTAGGGGCCCTGATGAACTCCGCCTGACCGTCTCGTTGGCCGGTGCCGCCGTCGCTTGGCACTCGTGTCCTGTCCGGCCGGAATTGGCCGATCCGCTGGCCGGTACCGCTGTCGCTTGGTGCTCGTATTGCTCCTGTCCGGCCAATATTGGCCGAGTCGCTTGAAAACTTGCCGGGCACCGTTCGTCCGCTCACTACGGCCGCGTGGGATTTCCTGGCCCGTCCGTCAACGTCGCACGTGTCTTGCCTGGGGGGGTTTCCAGGGCCTGGGGTCCACCCGAAACCTGGTGCTTCAGATGACTGCTCCCGTCACTGGTACACTTCACCGGAGTTCGTCCGGAGGATGTATTACGCAGTCCTAATCTGGAGCTCTTCACTGCTGGCCACGTCACTATGGTCCTCACTGTGGGTAAATGCGGCCCTCAGAGGACTGTTTCTTCCGCCACTGATCCTTCGTAGCACCTTTACAACTCACAGGTAGGCTACCCTTCTATTCTGGGAGGATTTAATTCCGTCCCAACACTTTTGTATTACTTCTTAAAAACTTCCAAACACTTGTGGCTTCTATGGTGGTCTACAAGAAAGTGGACGAGCTTAGGTCTCGGATCCCACTCGGAACCGGCGAATAGCCCTTTTCCCACGGTTGGTAGCTGTCGAAGTGCCAAACCGCATCGGCTACCAAGCGCTGTCTGCATGGGGTGTTTTGTGGTCGTGTAGTGTTGTGTGTCAATTTAACAAATTGTGTTCTGTATTTAGTGTTAGGCTTTAATTTGACCGTTTGCCGTCCTCCTATCTAGCTCGTATGGAATAGCATGGGTTTTTGTTTTAGATTTGCATGGTTTAAATAAGTTTTATTATTTAATTTATTTATTTATTTTATATTTGTCTTAAGTATTTATTACCCTACTAGCTAGCTAAGTATATTCGTTGTTTTTCCCTCTTATATGAATTAATTAACTGAGTTTTGGCTGAAAGTCGCTGAAAAAGAGTGGACATCGCGAAGCGACTGGTCACACTACCGCACCGCTCGGGAAAAAATTATTAATGTAATTAATAATTTTAAAGAAAACTAAATAACAACTCTCGCCATACCGCACCTGTACCAAAGTAGGGCTATGGTGAACAAATAGCGTACACAACAGTGACAAATAGTCACAACCGTGGTAAATTTAACAAATAAACGATAAACTAGTAACTTAAATAGGAATCATGATCCAAAAAAAAAAAAACGAAAATTAAACATTAACAAACAATTAACAATATCGATATCCGAACAAAATTTGTTATCCTAAGAGCAAGATCGAAGTATGGCCTTCGTTAGACCGTAATTCTAGGGTCAACTGCTGTTAAAATGGTTGTTTATTCATTGCATGGAATTCGTGTGGCAAACTACCGTAACTTTGCCGCGGCGACAATGACGAGTTATATCAATTTGTATCGAATAATGGGCCCGTGATCATTCATTCAGAATCTCATCTTTGTCAATTTTGTAGTTTTCCAAACGATTTCGCATAAAATTGGATGAAACATTGTGCTATGGCTTGTAAATGGGTTCGTAGTTATAAGGTTGACCTTTTGGAAGGTCACAAAAGCTGAATTTGTAGTTGCTCAAATAGTAGATATAAAGCTTTACTAAAGAAAACACTATTTGGATCAGTGAGTGTAGCTTGCGCCAACAACTTGTCCAAATCAAATTACAATTAACGATTTGACCGACAAGTGACAAAGGTGGCTACACAAATCGATCACTTATAATAAGAAAACAAAGAAATTATAGGTACCTATACACTTACATTTATCTATCCCGGGATACTCCGCGTAGTTGCCGGCTAAGAATAGGACTACTAACCCCAATTCAAGGTGTCAAGCGACCCGTGCCGAGGAATGAGTGATCGAGGGGGTGAAAAAGATGCTCGATCTTTAACGGAGCCTGTGGGGTACCTGGGCACCCCCCACAGTATGCTGTCCCTTACCGCGTTAATGCAGAGCTCTGGCGTGGTGGACATTATTTCTCGTGCAACTCGTGGGAACAAGTATGAGCAAAAATCAAAAATCAATTAACTTAGGTGGAAGTAGTGGTGCGATCAACCCCTTCGCAAGAAGTGGGTTGATGAGGTCTCCGACAAGGAGAAGCGAGGAGTCAGGTGCTGGTAGCTTACGTAGCTCAAGCGTGGGAGCTCCTGTCCACTCCACGGCAAGCCAGCCGGTGGAGGTCATGGACGGAGCGTGGCTGCTGAGGGCCATAAGCCAAGAAGTTGGTAAAGGACGGCCCGCATTAGAGGTTGCTGAGCACCAGCTTGGCAAAATCATCGACTTTGCGACAACTAAGTCGAATATAAGCAAGGACCTGAAAACGGCCTTGCTTAGACTTAGAGTGTCTGTCGATGAGGCCAAGCAGGAGCACGCGGTGGCGTTGCTGGCTGCTACAGCTGCGGAACCAGCAAAGGAGAATGTGTCGAAGTTTACACAAACAGAGGCCTTCTCCTTCGCAGGTAGTCCGAGGAGTGTGGAAGCGAATGCTCGTGACAAACGTGACAAGCACTCGCAGAAGCGGGCGAGGCAGCCGTCAGGTGAGGAGCTGTCTGGCGGCGCCCGCAAGGCCAGGCGTATAATAACCCCGAAAGCCGGTGGTAACGCTGGAAAGTCGGACCCCAGCCAGGGTTCCCGGAAAGCTGGGAAGGGTGGGCCTGAAAAGGCTGGCCCGTCCCGGAATGATGGGAATAAGGGGTTGCGACCAATGGTGGGCCCTCAGCAGCCACAGAGCAGGGCAGTCCAAGGAGAAGACCCTCCTTGGACAAAGGTAGAGCGGAAGAAGAAGAAGAAGGTGAATCCGCAGGTAGAAGTACAGGACGCCAAACCAAGGCGTAGGAAGGCAGGTGCCAGGCGTGAGAAAGGCGACGCTATCGTCATCAAGACGGAACAGTCCAAGTACTCGGACGTCTTGAAGACGATGCGAAGCGACGCCAAGCTTGAGGGTCTTGGAGCCGACGTACGCAGTATTAGACGTACTCGTACGGGCGAGATGATCCTGGAGCTGAAGCGCCAGAAGGAGCACAAGGGCGCCGCCTACAAAAGGCTGGCAGAAGAGGTCCTTGGCGAAGGTGTGCAGGTGAGGGCTCTGACACATGAGGCGACTCTGAAGGTCAAAGACATTGACGAGATCACCGAAGTGGAAGAGCTCGTCACGGCACTGCGGCAACAGTGCGATGTGCAGGTGGCCGCCGCAGCCGTTAAGCTACGGAGAGGGCCAGCAGGGACACAGATAGCTTTGGTTCAGCTACCTGTGGCGGATGTTAAAAAGTCCGTTAAAGTAGGGAGTATTAAGGTGGGCTGGTGTGTATGTCACCTGACATTCCACGAGCCACCTGAGGTTTGCTTCAGGTGTCTGGAACCAGGACACAAGTCGTGGGACTGCAAAGGCCCCGACAGGCGCAAACTGTGTAGGCGATGCGGCGCTGAAGGTCATAAGGCCCAAAGCTGCACGAGTCCGCCCATATGCATGATCTGTACCGGGAAAACCTCGAAAAACAGACATGCGATAGGTGGTCCAGGGTGCCCGGCCTTTAAGAAAGCCGCAGTGAGCAACAAATCACAGTGCAGGTAACGCAGCTGAACCTGAACCACTGTGATGCGGCTCAGCAACTGCTTTGTCAGGCGGTTTCTGAGTGGGAGACGGATATCGCCATCATTTCGGACCCATACCGAGTACCCGCCGGCAACGGCAACTGGGCCTCGGATGGGACCAGGAAAATGGCGGCGATATGGACGACGGGTAAATACCCCGTGCAGGAGTTGGTGTCTACTACCTATGAGGGCTTCGTGGTCGCCAAAGTAAACGGGGTCTTCTTCTGTAGCTGTTATGCGCCTCCGCGGTGGCCGATCGAGCGGTTCACGCAAATGCTGGACCGCTTAACGACCGTGCTAACAGGGCGAAGGCCGGTGGTAATAGCGGGTGACTTTAATGCCTGGGCTGTGGAATGGGGAAGCCGTTTCACGAACCAGCGGGGTCAGATCCTGCTAGAAACACTGGCCATCTTAGATGTTGACTTGGCTAACGTCGGTACCAAGAGTACCTATAGTCGAAACGGAGCGGAGTCAATTATTGACGTGACCTTTTGTAGTCCTGGCCTAACAAGTAGTTCGAACTGGAGAGTAGATGATGGCTACACTCACAGCGACCACCTGGCGGTTCGCTACAGTATCGACTACAACAACAGCAGACAGCGGATAGAAGAAGAGGCGGCTAGGCCAAGGCCAAGCCCTCGTAGGTGGAAGACATCATACTTCGACGAAGAGGTATTTAGGGAAGCGCTCCGCCGTGAGCGAAACTTACTCGGTTTAGACGGCGACGAGCTGGTAGCGGTGCTCTCACGTGCGTGTGATGCGACCATGCCTAGGAGAGTCCACCCTAGAAATGGGAGGCCACCGGCTTACTGGTGGACCGACGCGATTGCGGACCTGCGCCGCGCCTGCCTACGGGCTAGGCGGCGGATGCAGCGAGCACGATCAGAGGAAGAGCGAAACGAACGGCGGGTGGTGTTCGCCGCTGCAAAAGCCGCGCTCAAGACCGAGATAAGAGCAAGCAAGAAGGCCTGCTTTGAGGGTCTCTGTCAGAGTGCCAATACGACCCCGTGGGGTGATGCCTACAGGATCGTTATGGCCAAGACGAGAGGTGTGATGGCTCCTACAGAGCAATCTCCAGAGATGTTGGAGGGGATCATTGGAGGACTTTTTCCGCGTCATGATCCTAGTCCTTGGCCTCCTTTCGTAGGACAGCCGGGGACTGGGGCTGGCGATGAGGAAAGGGTCACCGATGTGGAACTTGCGGGGATAGCTAAGTCCCTTAGCGTAGGTAAGGCCCCAGGTCCGGACGGAGTTCCGAACCTGGCCTTAAAAGTAGCTATTGCAGAAGCTCCCGAGATGTTCAGGTCTGCTATGCAGAAATGCCTGGACGAGGGAGTTTTCCCAGAAGCTTGGAAGAGGCAGAGCCTGGTACTATTGCCAAAGGCGGGGAAACCACCCGGAGACCCGTCGGCATATAGACCAATATGCTTGATTGACACGGCGGGGAAGGTGCTCGAAAAGATCATCCTCAATAGAATGTTGAAGTTCACTGAGGGCGTAAATGGTCTCTCGAGCAACCAGTATGGCTTCCGGAAGGGGAGGTCCACCGTAGACGCTATCTTGTCGGTTACAAAAACCGCCGAGAAAGCACTCGAGCCTAAGAGGAGGGGAATTCGCTTCTGCGGGGTAGTGACTCTGGATGTAAGGAATGCATTCAATAGCGCCAGTTGGGCTGCTATTGCAGATGCGCTCTTGCGTCTGGGGATACCGGAGTACTTGTACAAGATTCTCGGAAGCTACTTCCAGAATCGCGTACTGGTTTACGACACGGAGGTGGGTCGGAAGTGCTTTCACATAACCTCAGGAGTCCCGCAAGGTTCCATCCTGGGTCCGGTGTTATGGAATGTCATGTACGACGAGGTGTTGAGGTTAGAGTACCCAGTGGGAGTGGTGATTGTCGGATTTGCCGACGATATTACGCTCGAAGTCTACGGTGAAACGATCGAGGAGGTGAAGTTGACTACCGACCACTCGATCAAGGTTGTGGAGGCGTGGATGCGGTCCAGAAAACTGGAGCTGGCTCACCACAAGACAGAGGTGACGGTTGTTAACAACATGCAGTCGGCGCAGCAGACGGAGATCAGTGTAGGAGAGTGCACTATCCTGTCGAAGCGCTCTGTCAAGCACTTGGGCGTGATGATCGACGATAAGCTTACCTTCGGTAGCCACGTCGATTATGCCTGTAAAAGAGCCTCCACAGCTATTGCGGCACTGTCCCGGATGATGTCCAATAGCTCAGCGGTGTACGCCAGTAAGCGCAAGCTTCTGGCTAGTGTTGCTACGTCCATACTTAGGTATGGCGGCCCGGCGTGGGGTACCGCGCTAAGTACTGAATGCTACCGACGGAAGCTGGAAAGTACTTACAGGCTTATGTGTCTGAGGGTTGCAAGCGCGTACCGTACCGTGTCACACGACGCTCTCTGTGTCATTACTGGTATGGTGCCCATCAGCATTCTTATCAGTGAGGATATGGAGTGCTTCGAAATGCGCGGCACAAGAGGCATACGCAAGACTGTCAGGATGGCCTCTATGGTCAAATGGCAGCGCGCGTGGGACAGTTCCACCAAAGGAAGGTGGACCCATAGGTTGATACCGAGGGTAGATAGTTGGATTAATAGGCGCCATGGGGAAGTTTCATTCCACCTGACACAGGTCCTTACAGGTCATGGTTGCTTCCGACAGTATCTACACCGTTTCGGGCATGCGGATTCTCCCGAATGCCCAGTGTGCAATGGTTTAGAGGAAACGGCGGAACACGTTTTGTTCGTGTGCCCGCGTTTTCGCACAATGCGTGACCGCATGCTTGCCACATGCGGGGAGGACACAAACCCGGACAACTTGGTCCAGAGAATGTGTAGGGATGAGATTAGCTGGAATGCCGTTTCAACGGCTATCACCCATATCGTCTGGGAGCTACAAAGGAGGTGGCGCGTGGACTCGGAGAATGGCTAGTCCAGATGCAGTACAAGAGGTGGTCCAGGGGTTCGAAGTCGGCTTCGTAGGTCATACCGGTGCCCTGCGGTCGAGATCGACCCTTACAGCGATTAAGTGGCCGCGGAGAGGAAGTCCCGGTAGCGGTGCTGTCGTGGCGTCGGTCTACTGGGTTGGATCTGAGCCCGCGGTTGGAAAGGGGTCCCCGGCAAGGGTCGGGGTAGGTGAGATCCTGCTGTCTGCAACCTACGGGTGCATCTGATAGGGCCTGAAGGGTAGTGATTAGGGACAATGGAAATTCGCGGCAAAATTTCTCAAATTTCGCGGGCCACCATTGCGAATTTCGCGGTGATTTCGCGGCACCATATTTTGACCGTATCGTTGAAGAAAACATCAATTTTGCTTGCGAAACGAATAATTCACATAAATTTTGTGAGGCGTAATCATAAATTTACAGATTGATGAAAAATCAGAAAACAAGTAGATGTAATTTTACACTGTTTAAAGTTATCCGCTAATTTATTTTTAAAATTAGTGAAAATTTGAGGTTATTTTCTGATTTTTCTCAGATTTCGCGTCATTTCGCGGGATTTCTTAAATTTCGCGACCATTGCTCAATTTCGCGGATTTCGCGGCTTCCGCGAAATCGCGAATTTCCATTGTCCCTAGTAGTGATACCCTTCCTTTGCGGGCAGGTCAGATCGGGTTGCACGTGGGCATCAGTTCTTGATGTCCGCTCAGCAGTAGGGCGCGGGCGGGGTTGACCCTGCCCGCCTTCCGAGGACAAAGGGAGTGGCGAGGACCACTCGGGAAACTGGCTAAGCGCCAGCATGCTATCGTGATGGACTCTCCAGAGCGAGTCATCGATGTTCGTTGCTGCTAGGCTACGGCAGCTAACCTTGAGGGTGCGATATGCACTAGCCCCTCTCTGAAGCAATACCTTCTTGGTGGTTCCGGAGAGACGTAGGGTTTGGCGACCATAGGAATGTGTTTTAGTGGGTCGAGGAAAGAGTAGTCCTGGCTTCTACCGGCACTGTAGAAGACGGCCTCATCCCCACACTACCCTAACCTTCCTGTTAGGGTGTCTGATGAGCAGATTTATCCCCCTATGGTTTAGGAAAAAAAAAAAATCCCGGGATACATCCAATAGTGCTCTGTTGAAAATGGGTGGTTTGCCGGAAAGGACTGACATCGGGTCTTCAAAGATCTTATTAACGATGACCACAATCACATCACATCTATTCCACATTTTCACATAATCACGGCTATCAACAGATATAAACATCAAACATGCATTCTATGTACACTAGGCTTTTAAATCGCCAGCTGAAAATACACCAAGGCTTCTGCCGTTGGGGTCAGCGACCTCGTACGAGCAGGTGCCTTTCTTCGCAACGATCGTGCACGGCTCATAAACCTCTCCCAGCTTGGCGTTGAAGTGATCGCCCGCTGAAGACTGACGGAAAGTTCGCTTGAATACCCTCTGACCAATATCGAAAGTTGGAGAGTATCGTTTGTGCCTAAGGTCGTATCTCCTCTTGGTGGATTCGTGGCCTTTTCAGAGATTGCTCATTACCTTCTCGTAGATTGATTTGCTAACTACCTGCATCTTCTCCATCCTCTCATCTTCGGACAACTCATGCTCATTTCCTGAGTGTCGATGTTCTGTCCCTTTCGTCACGATCTCGTGACCGAAAGTTACCCTAAATGGAGTAAATTTCGTTGTCGCATGTATGCTATTATTGAGAACAAACTCGATCTCCGAGATTTGAGTGTCCCATAGTTTCTGATTGTCGCGCACATAACTGCGGATCATAGCATTTATGGTGCGATTTAGTCGTTCGGTGGGATTCGCCTGACTATGGTGTCTTTTTTTTTTTTTTTTTTTTTTTTTTTTTTTTTTTTTTTTTTTTTTTTCCTTCTAAACCATAGGGGGATAAATCTGCTCATCAGACACCCTAACAGGAAGGTTAGGGTAGTGTGGGGATGAGGCCGTCTTCTACAATGCCGGTAGAAGCCAGGACTACTCTCTCCTCGACCCACTAAAACACATTCCTATGGTCGCCAAACCCTACGTCTCTCCGGAACCACCAAGAAGGTATTGCTTCAGAGAGGGGCTAGTGCATATCGCACCCTCAAGGTTAGCTGCCGTAGCCTAGCAGCAACGAACATCGATGACTCGCACTGGAGAGTCCATCACGATAGCATGCTGGCGCTTAGCCAGTTTCCCGAGTGGTCCTCGCCACTCCCTTTGTCCTCGGAAGGCGGGCAGGGTCAACCCCGCCCGCGCCCTACTGCTGAGCGGACATCAAGAACTGATGCCCACATGCAACCCGATCTGACCTGCTGAAGGCAAGGGTATCACTACCCTTCAGGCCTTATCAGCTGCATCCGTAGGTTGCAGACAGCAGGGTCTCACCTACCCCGACCCTTGCCGGGGACCCCTTTCCAACCGCGGGCTCAGATCCAACCCAGTAGACTGACGCCACGACAGCACCGCTACCGGGACTTCCTCTCCGCGGCCACTTAATCGCTGTAAGGGTCGATCTCGACCGCAGGGCACCGGTATGACCTACGAAGCCGACTTCGAACCCCTGGACCACCTCTTGTACTGCATCTGGACTAGCCATTCTCCGAGTCCACGCGCCACCTCCTTTGTAGCTCCCAGACGATATGGGTGATAGCCGTTGAAACGGCATTCCAGCTAATCTCATCCCTACACATTCTCTGGACCAAGTTGTCCGGAGTTGTGTCCTCCCCGCATGTGGCAAGCATGCGGTCACGCATTGTGCGAAAACGCGGGCACACGAACAAAACGTGTTCCGCCGTTTCCTCTAAACCATTGCACACTGGGCATTCGGGAGAATCCGCATGCCCGAAACGGTGTAGATACTGTCGGAAGCAACCATGACCTGTAAGGACCTGTGTCAGGTGGAATGAAACTTCCCCATGTCGCCTATTAATCCAACTATCTACCCTCGGTATCAACCTATGGGTCCACCTTCCTTTGGTGGAACTGTCCCACGCGCGCTGCCATTTGACCATAGAGGCCATCCTGACAGTCTTGCGTATGCCTCTTGTGCCGCGCATTTCGAAGCACTCCATATCCTCACTGATAAGAATGCTGATGGGCACCATACCAGTAATGACACAGAGAGCGTCGTGTGACACGGTACGGTACGCGCTTGCAACCCTCAGACACATAAGCCTGTAAGTACTTTCCAGCTTCCGTCGGTAGCATTCAGTACTTAGCGCGGTACCCCACGCCGGGCCGCCATACCTAAGTATGGACGTAGCAACACTAGCCAGAAGCTTGCGCTTACTGGCGTACACCGCTGAGCTATTGGACATCATCCGGGACAGTGCCGCAATAGCTGTGGAGGCTCTTTTACAGGCATAATCGACGTGGCTACCGAAGGTAAGCTTATCGTCGATCATCACGCCCAAGTGCTTGACAGAGCGCTTCGACAGGATAGTGCACTCTCCTACACTGATCTCCGTCTGCTGCGCCGACTGCATGTTGTTAACAACCGTCACCTCTGTCTTGTGGTGAGCCAGCTCCAGTTTTCTGGACCGCATCCACGCCTCCACAACCTTGATCGAGTGGTCGGTAGTCAACTTCACCTCCTCGATCGTTTCACCGTAGACTTCGAGCGTAATATCGTCGGCAAATCCGACAATCACCACTCCCACTGGGTACTCTAACCTCAACACCTCGTCGTACATGACATTCCATAACACCGGACCCAGGATGGAACCTTGCGGGACTCCTGAGGTTATGTGAAAGCACTTCCGACCCACCTCCGTGTCATATACTAGTACGCGATTCTGGAAGTAGCTTCCGAGAATCTTGTACAAGTACTCCGGTATCCCCAGACGCAAGAGCGCATCGGCAATAGCAGCCCAACTAGCGCTATTAAATGCATTCCTTACATCCAGAGTCACTACCCCGCAGAAGCGAATTCCCCTCCTCTTAGGCTCGAGTGCTTTCTCGGCGGTTTTTGTAACCGACAAGATAGCGTCTACGGTGGACCTCCCCTTCCGGAAGCCATACTGGTTGCTCGAGAGACCATTTGCGCCCTCAGTGAACTTCAACATTCTATTGAGGATGATCTTTTCGAGCACCTTCCCCGCCGTGTCAATCAAGCATATTGGTCTATATGCCGACGGGTCTCCGGGTGGTTTCCCCGCCTTTGGCAATAGTACCAGGCTCTGCCTCTTCCAAGCTTCTGGGAAAACTCCCTCGTCCAGGCATTTCTGCATAGCAGACCTGAACATCTCGGGAGCTTCTGCAATAGCTACTTTTAAGGCCAGGTTCGGAACTCCGTCCGGACCTGGGGCCTTACCTACGCTAAGGGACTTAGCTATCCCCGCAAGTTCCACATCGGTGACCCTTTCCTCATCGCCAGCCCCAGTCCCCGGCTGTCCTACGAAAGGAGGCCAAGGACTAGGATCATGACGCGGAAAAAGTCCTCCAATGATCCCCTCCAACATCTCTGGAGATTGCTCTGTAGGAGCCATCACACCTCTCGTCTTGGCCATAACGATCCTGTAGGCATCACCCCACGGGGTCGTATTGGCACTCTGACAGAGACCCTCAAAGCAGGCCTTCTTGCTTGCTCTTATCTCGGTCTTGAGCGCGGCTTTTGCAGCGGCGAACACCACCCGCCGTTCGTTTCGCTCTTCCTCTGATCGTGCTCGCTGCATCCGCCGCCTAGCCCGTAGGCAGGCGCGGCGCAGGTCCGCAATCGCGTCGGTCCACCAGTAAGCCGGTGGCCTCCCATTTCTAGGGTGGACTCTCCTAGGCATGGTCGCATCACACGCACGTGAGAGCACCGCTACCAGCTCGTCGCCGTCTAAACCGAGTAAGTTTCGCTCACGGCGGAGCGCTTCCCTAAATACCTCTTCGTCGAAGTATGATGTCTTCCACCTACGAGGGCTTGGCCTTGGCCTAGCCGCCTCTTCTTCTATCCGCTGTCTGCTGTTGTTGTAGTCGATACTGTAGCGAACCGCCAGGTGGTCGCTGTGAGTGTAGCCATCATCTACTCTCCAGTTCGAACTACTTGTTAGGCCAGGACTACAAAAGGTCACGTCAATAATTGACTCCGCTCCGTTTCGACTATAGGTACTCTTGGTACCGACGTTAGCCAAGTCGACATCTAAGATGGCCAGTGTTTCTAGCAGGATCTGACCCCGCTGGTTCGTGAAACGGCTTCCCCATTCCACAGCCCAGGCATTAAAGTCACCCGCTATTACCACCGGCCTTCGCCCTGTTAGCACGGTCGTTAAGCGGTCCAGCATTTGCGTGAACCGCTCGATCGGCCACCGCGGAGGCGCATAACAGCTACAGAAGAAGACCCCGTTTACTTTGGCGACCACGAAGCCCTCATAGGTAGTAGACACCAACTCCTGCACGGGGTATTTACCCGTCGTCCATATCGCCGCCATTTTCCTGGTCCCATCCGAGGCCCAGTTGCCGTTGCCGGCGGGTACTCGGTATGGGTCCGAAATGATGGCGATATCCGTCTCCCACTCAGAAACCGCCTGACAAAGCAGTTGCTGAGCCGCATCACAGTGGTTCAGGTTCAGCTGCGTTACCTGCACTGTGATTTGTTGCTCACTGCGGCTTTCTTAAAGGCCGGGCACCCTGGACCACCCATCGCATGTCTGTTTTTCGAGGTTTTCCCGGTACAGATCATGCAGATGGGCGGACTCGTGCAGCTTTGGGCCTTATGACCTTCAGCGCCGCATCGCCTACACAGTTTGCGCCTGTCGGGGCCTTTGCAGTCCCACGACTTGTGTCCTGGTTCCAGACACCTGAAGCAAACCTCAGGTGGCTCGTGGAATGTCAGGTGACAAACACACCAGCCCACCTTAATACTCCCTACTTTAACGGACTTTTTAACATCCGCCACAGGTAGCTGAACCAGAGCTATCTGTGTCCCTGCTGGCCCCTTCCGCAGCCTGACGGCTGTGGCGGCCACCTGAACATCGCACTGTTGCCGCAGTGCCGTGACGAGCTCTTCCGCTTCGGTGATCTCGTCTAGGTCTTTGACCTTCAGAGTCGCCTCATGCGTAAGAGCCCTCACCTCCACTCCATCACCAAGGACCTCTTCTGCCAGCCTCTTGTAGGCGGCGCCCTTGTGATCCTTCTGGCGCTTAAGCTCCAGGATCATTTCGCCCGTACGAGTACGTCTAATACTGCGTACGTCGGCTCCAAGACCCTCGAGCTTGGCGTCGCACCTCATCGCCTTCAAGACGTCCGAGTATTTCGACTGTTCGGTCTTGATGACGATAGCGTCACCTTTTTCGCGCCTGGCACCTGCCTTCCTACGCCTTGGCTTGGCGACCTGCACTTCTACCTGCGGATTTCCCTTCTTCTTCCTCTTCCGCTCTACCTTTGTCCAAGGAGGGTCCTCTCCTTGGATCGCCCTGCTCTGCGGCTGCTGAGGGCCCACCATTGGTCGCAACCCCTTGTTCCCATCATTCCGGGACGGGCCGGCCTTTTCAGGCCCACCCTTCCCAGCTTTCCGGGAACCCTGGCTGGGGTCCGACTTTCCAGCGTTACCACCGGCTTTCGGGGTTATTATACGCCTGGCCTTGCGGGCGCCGCCAGACAGCTCCTCACCTGACGGCTGCCTCGCCCGCTTCTGCGAATGCTTGTCGCTTTTGTCGCGAGCATTCGCTTCCACTCTCTTCGGACTACCCGCGAAGGAGAAGGCCTCCGTTTGTGTAAACTTAGACGCTTTCTCCTTTGCGGGTACCGCCGCTGCTGCAGCCAGCAACGCAACCGCGTGCTCCTGCTTGGCATTATCGACAGACGCCCTAAGCCGAAGCAAGGCCGTTTTCAGGTCCTTGCTTATATTCGACTTAGTTGTCGCAAAGTCGATAATTTTGCCGAGCTGCTGCTCAGCTACCTCAAATGCGGGCCGTCCTTTTTCTGCCACTTGGCTGATGGCCCTCAGCAACCATGCTCCGTCCATGACCTCCGCCGGCTGGCTTGCCGTGGAGTGGACAGGAGCTCCCACGCTTGAGCTGCGTAAGCAGCTTCCAGCACCTGACTCCTCGTTTCTCCTTGTCGGAGACCTCATCAACCCACTTCTTGCGAAGGGGTTGATCGCACCGCTACTTCCACCTAGATTATTTGATTTTGAATTCTTGCTCATTGTTCCCACGAGTTGCACGAGAAATAATGTCCACCACGCCAGAGCTCTGCATTAACGCGGTAAGGGACAGCATACTGTGGGGGGTGCCCAGGTACCCCACAGGCTCCGTTAAAGATCGAGCATCTTTTTCACCCCCTCGATCACTCATTCCTCGGCACGGGTCGCTTGACACCTTGAATTGGGGTTAGTAGTCCTATTCTTAGCCGGCAACTACGCGGCTGACTCGCAAGCGGGGGGGTGCGTCAGGCCCCAGGACATCCGTCCCTGCTGCCCCCAACTCCTGACTATGGTGTCTGGCGCTGGCCCAATGGTGTACCTGATATTTCGCCAACATTTCCTGAAACTCTTTAGAGTGGAAAGTGGTTGCGTTGTCGGAGATTATGTACTGCGGTACAGACAACCTTCGGAACCATTGCTGTTCCAAAATCTCACACACGCTACTGGAAGAAATCTTGCGCACAGGAGTCAGAAGGCAATATTTCGAGAACACGTCCATAAGGACGAGAAGATGGCAATTCCCTCGAGAACTCCTCGGGAGAGACTGAATGTAGTCAAGCGTAAGAATTTGGAAAGGCTTTGTGGTGATACGTTGGTTGCCCATTTCTGGGACAACTGATGTTGTCGAGTGCTTAATCCGCTTGCATGTTTCACAGTTCGCAACATAACGTTTTATCTCGGCTGACATGCGCGGCCAGTAATAACGTTTTTTGATTTTGTCCACCGTTTTCTCAAAACCTACATGGAACGACTCATCATGTTCTTTGGCTAGTATCTCCGGACGCATGTGTTCGGGAATACATTGCTTCCAGTCAAACGAATAGTCAAACACGTCGGACTGTGTGTTCACGTATTTGAAAAGTTTGTTGCCCTCTATTTTAAAATCGATGAATTTTTCGGGGTCTTCTTTGAATGAATCGTACAATCGTGAGTACCAGTCAGTTCGGGTGTCTATCTCGGCAATTTCCATCGATCTCGACAAGGCGTCGGGAACGACGTTTTCCTTGCCCTTGCGATGTTTGAGAACCATGTTATATTGTTGTAACTCAATACTCCATCGCGAAAGTCGAGATGATGTTCGCCATTTAGCCCGCATTATGAATGTGAGCGCTGACGAATCGGTCACTAGAGTGAATTGGGTTCCCTCGATGTAGCAGCGAAATTTGTCGATACACCGGAGAGCCGCCAATCCCTCTTTCTCTGCGGCGTGGTAATTTAATTCCGCGCCCTTTAACTTTTCAGAGTGGAATGCGATGACTTTTTCTTGTCCATCGTGAATTTGGGTCAAGATGCCAGCGATGGCGTGATCACTCTCATCTGTCTGGACCGTAAATGGCAGATTGAAATTAGGGTTGGCCATAACGGGTGCGCTTATAAGTTTTTCTTTAATGGCCCGGAATGCCTGATCGGCTTCTTGGCTCCACTCGACCTTCTTTGGTTTACTTTTCAGTAAATTAGTCAAAGGTACCGTAAGTGCACTGAACTGGTCAATAAACCGTCGGTAATAATTGGCCATACCGAGGAATCTGCGGAGTGCACGGACCGATTTGGGGACCTCATACGCGACGATCGCATGCACGCGATCCGGATTGGGCCTCAGACCGTCCTTCGATAAAATATAGCCTAGATACGGCAATTCCGGTACGCAAAACTTCGATTTCGTTATGTTTATGCGCAAATTGGCCTCCCGTAATCTCCTCGCTAACTCTTTCAAGTGAGCAATATGCTCCTTGAAAGTCTTGGACGCCACAACAATGTCGTCCAAGTAGACGAATATGTTGGGCTCCAGCTCCCCGAAACCCAGCACGCGGTCCATCAGTTTGCTGAGCGTCGCCGGACTGTTCGCCAGACCGAACGGTAGGCGCTTAAACTGATATAGGCCTCTTCCAGGGACGGAAAAGGCGGTGTATGGACGTGATTGAGGACAGAGAGGGATCTGCAAAAAGGCTTGGCTCAAATCTATCGTCGTGAGGTATTTGAACGACCCCAAACGACTCAGAATGCGCGTTTGGTGAGGAAGTGGATATGCGTCGCGTTTGGTGCGCTCGTTTAACTTCCTCGCATCCAAGCAAAGCCTAACTGCATCACTACCTCGCTTTGCGACTGGAACGACTGGTTGGGACCAATCTGAGCAAGATCGTTCGACAATATCGTCTTTGATCATATTGTCCAGCGCGGTGTGGATTCTACGTTGTACCTCAGGGCTCCATGGGTATGGATTTTTACGAATCGGAGGTTGCTCACGAAATTCGTCCCTGAGTTCTATGGTATGTGTGAGAAGGTGAGTGCATCCAATATTCCCAGGTTCAGGTATTAGAAACTGAGCTTTAACTTCTTCCAGCTCGTTGAGCTCTTCGGGTGACAAAGAAATCTCATCTTCGGGTAACTCTTCGGAGTCGTCGATCGTTTCGATGAACGAATCTCTGAGAGAGGGGTAAATACCAAACTGGTCCCAAAACGACATTCCCAGATAGCAATGACGCTTCAAGGAAGGCGCAACTACGAAGGAGACGATTCTTGTAATTCCGTTAAACAAAACGGGAACCGAAATTTCACCCAATACCTGTACTGGATGCCCTTCAGCGGTTATTAAGGTCATATCCGATGGTGTGTAGTTAAGGTTCAGATTCGCCATGAGACGTTCTGATCCTTTACCCAGAATGTTTCTATTGGTTCCACTGTCTAGGAGTGCAACTAATTTTATTCCTAGCAACTCGATTCTCACGAATGGCCTATTGTCGCCCTGTGGGTGGAGAAAGATGGTGTTAACCTCCTCGCACGGGGATGTCGAAGCCATAGATTGATAACCGAGCTGAGTAAGAATACAATTAATTGAACCGGTGTCATTGTTCGGAGGACTTGATGACTGTGAATCCAGACTACTCTGCCTCACTGAGCAGTCTTGTCCGTGTTTTTTGAAGCGCAAAACGGACAATCATTCTGCACAAAACCAGGAAAACCACAGACATCGCAGAAGACCTGCTTTTCTTGGGAACATTGCGTAGAATTGTGCCCAAAATTGTGGCAATTAAAGCATGTTCCTCGCTTCAACGGAACATATGCTTTCAAAATTCTCTCCATCGGATTGAAGCTCTTACTTGGACCTGGCTTCTGATTGTCTGGTTTTATCGGTTGTCCCTGTTTCGGTTCGGGAGTCTTTGGATTCGAGCTCTGTTGGCTCGGCTTAGGATTTTGTATTGGTGGGTTCTTGTAGTTTTGAGGTCGGTTCGAGTTAGTAAACTCTCTTCTGAACGTTTCACTTTTCCATTGTCGATTCGTGTTCGACGATGGCTTCTTCCCCTCGCCAATCTCGTTGACTTGCCTCTCCGTCGATCGGTACCCTCTACTACTACTGTCCTTCTCACTCCTGGTGTACCATTGCCAGTTGATCGAGTCGAAATTCTTCCCGAACTCTCTCATCCTTGCAATGGTGTTTATGTTAGCTGCTAACATTGCACTCTTGTACTCGGAGCGCAGATTGCGGAAAAGTATTTGAAACTTTTTCGCTTCGTCCAGAGGCACAGTCATGTTTCGGAAGATACGAGTCATTTCCAGGTAGTAATCCTGGAAACGCTCTCTCGTGCCCTGCTTTCGTAAATGAGCTTGCCTCTCGTGCTGATAGTCGATATCAGGTGGCAGAAACTCTCGTTTCAGCTCACTCACGAGGTTATCCCAGGTAAGGAGCTCATTCTGTGCATTGACCTCCATGTACCAGGATCGTGCTTTGCCAATCAGTAAGTGATACGCGGAATTGTACAACTCTTGTTTCGAGAATCCTTCTGATCGTGCGGTGAACTCTACTTCGCGTAAAAATTCGATTAGTCGTCGGCCGTTGTCAGCACCATCATAATGGATTTTCCACTTATGAATGGCCAATCGGTTGCCAGAACAATCCTGTACCGGATTGCCACGACTTGAAGAAACTCCAGCATTAGTCGGCTGTCGTGTAAGTACTACGTTTCTTGGACTTCGCGAGTTCCGCTCATCTGATCGTGGAACACCTTGCAACAAATTCTGGTCCTGGACCAACCAATCCATAAACTCTCTATACGAGAACTTTGGCTTGGTGACATTCACCAACTCGCAATCTTCAGGATCCTCCGAATCTTCGGGTTCACCGACCTTCGTGCTATTCTTAGACTGCTGATGGGATTTGTTCGCGTTTGGAAGCTGTGTTTCTAAGGATTCCATTCTAGTCAACAATTGATCTAGCATGGATTTCAACTGAGAATTCTCAATTCTGAGGATCTCAATCTCATTTTCCGGTTCTCCACCAACAGCTTCTTCGTGTTTGCCTTCATCATTATCTTCAGTACCGGCTAAAAACCCTTCCTGAACGATAGCATCGCCAACATCACCCGTTTCGAGGTTTGTTGGTTGGCCGGCAATAGCAGTTCTCGTTATCTCCTCGGGAAACGCATACCGTACCTTTCGTAAGCTATCATTCACAATGTCAATTTCAGCTCGTCGTATCTCAGGATACGGCGAAGCAATCGAGTAGAATGTGTTGAGTAACCTCACACATTCTCCAGCTAACTCTGAAATAGAGTTCAGTTCAGATTCATCCGTAGTATGAGCTTTTGCTCGTAACAAGCGAAACAAATAGTGCAGCAGTCTAGATTTGTGATGCTGGTCGGGAGCTTTTCTGTGCAATCTGGCATCTAACACTTGTTTAATCTCTTGGACCTGTTTATCGCACACCTCCAACTCTTCGACAATAGTCTCCCATGTTTTCTCATATTCAATTTCCGAACATTTCCCTGATCCTTCTCTTTTCAGCTCAGCTCTACACTTTCGTTCGAGGACAGATCGTGCTTCACCATGCTCTTCGATCCGCCGGATTTGCAATTCGTGCGACAGCTCCTCATCATGAAGATGAGCAACGTTCATCCCGAAATACTGGGATATGAAGTGATCCATAGTGTTTGTCACCGAACAAAATTTGTTAAAAGTGCTACAAGAAATGCCTACGAATAAATGATTACGTAATTGCCAAGCTGTGGTGTTTTCATCCAATTTGATAACCTATGGAAAGCTCTCGTGTTAGTGACGATTTGTGATGATGATCAAGCAAAAAATTGATGAAAAAAATGCTAATGAATGCCCAGATTTGGTTGACACAATTCGGAACCACGATTCCAAGTGCATTAATCGAAAAATTTGTTAAAAATCTATTCACGTGCAACTTTTGTACAAAGTTATGTACATCAGCTATTCAACATTGGCCGATTGGAATCAATTACCAGAAACACCGGCGTAAACGATTATCGCTATCGTTTTCCTCCCTCGCTAACCTCAAAAAAAAATAGGAACTATTTTTTTTTTGTTGGTCGCCAAAATGTAACTTACCTTCGTTACGCCCGTTCAGTCCCAAGGACTCCCAGCCTACTCAGGGTCGGCTAGCTCCGCCGAGGCTTCGCAAGAAGAGGGAAAAGCAACGAATGGTCTACTAAATGACGGCTTTATTAAAAGTCCTAAGTGTCCCTACAGCCCTAACTCCTACCTATTCAACAACGTGGTACTTACAGGAAGTGTGTGGTGTTAGTGTAGGGGCCCTGATGAACTCCGCCTGACCGTCTCGTTGGCCGGTGCCGCCGTCGCTTGGCACTCGTGTCCTGTCCGGCCGGAATTGGCCGATCCGCTGGCCGGTACCGCTGTCGCTTGGTGCTCGTATTGCTCCTGTCCGGCCAATATTGGCCGAGTCGCTTGAAAACTTGCCGGGCACCGTTCGTCCGCTCACTACGGCCGCGTGGGATTTCCTGGCCCGTCCGTCAACGTCGCACGTGTCTTGCCTGGGGGGGTTTCCAGGGCCTGGGGTCCACCCGAAACCTGGTGCTTCAGATGACTGCTCCCGTCACTGGTACACTTCACCGGAGTTCGTCCGGAGGATGTATTACGCAGTCCTAATCTGGAGCTCTTCACTGCTGGCCACGTCACTATGGTCCTCACTGTGGGTAAATGCGGCCCTCAGAGGACTGTTTCTTCCGCCACTGATCCTTCGTAGCACCTTTACAACTCACAGGTAGGCTACCCTTCTATTCTGGGAGGATTTAATTCCGTCCCAACACTTTTGTATTACTTCTTAAAAACTTCCAAACACTTGTGGCTTCTATGGTGGTCTACAAGAAAGTGGACGAGCTTAGGTCTCGGATCCCACTCGGAACCGGCGAATAGCCCTTTTCCCACGGTTGGTAGCTGTCGAAGTGCCAAACCGCATCGGCTACCAAGCGCTGTCTGCATGGGGTGTTTTGTGGTCGTGTAGTGTTGTGTGTCAATTTAACAAATTGTGTTCTGTATTTAGTGTTAGGCTTTAATTTGACCGTTTGCCGTCCTCCTATCTAGCTCGTATGGAATAGCATGGGTTTTTGTTTTAGATTTGCATGGTTTAAATAAGTTTTATTATTTAATTTATTTATTTATTTTATATTTGTCTTAAGTATTTATTACCCTACTAGCTAGCTAAGTATATTCGTTGTTTTTCCCTCTTATATGAATTAATTAACTGAGTTTTGGCTGAAAGTCGCTGAAAAAGAGTGGACATCGCGAAGCGACTGGTCACAGATTCCTTCCGAATCTCCAGAGAGATTCCTTCCGAATCTCCAGGGAGATTCCTTCCGAATCTCCAGGGAGATTCCTCTCGAATCTCCAGGGAGATTCCTCTCGAATCTCCAGGGAGATTCCTCTCGAATCTCCAGGGAGATTCCTCTCGAATCTCCAGGGAGATTCCTCTCGAATCTCCAGTGAGATTCATCTCGAACATCATGGGAGATTTCAGAAATATTCCTCTGGAATCTCCAGGGAGATTTCTCTCGAATTTCCAGGGAGATACCTCTCGAATCTCCAGGGAGATTCCTTCCGAATCTCCAGGGAGATTCCTTCCGAATCTCCTGGGAGATTCCTTCCGAATCTCCAGGGAGATTCCTTCCAAATAAGTTAAGTTTGAAAGTGAACGCAACCGGAATATAGTCTGTCGATGACAAATTGTGTGAGTTGTAGTTACTGTTTGAATGTTTCTATAGTGATAGCAGTGTCGCAGCGGATTCCTGATTGAACGAATTCTAGCATCGACGTTGTATTACGAAGCTGCTCAATAAATGGGTGAGACCTTTCCAATTTACATCATCCAACATGACACATTTACATATATTTTAACCATATTAACCTTATACAATCTGGAGCGTTTGGTACGGTATGTCCACGCATCCTTCCCCCCTGTAGATTCGAGAATTACTTCGACGAAAGAACAACCATTCAAAACTCGAGGTACTTCAAAGAATCATCTTTGCGGCAAATACAACGCAGTAGGCCTGGCCGCTTTGACGCTTGTGTCATATCTTTGATATGCTGCAAGCCTCAATATTGACAAGAAAAGTAATCGGGCATGATCTAACCCGATTACTTTCCAGGATGCTTTCTCGTACTGGCTGCGTTTGTATTAGATTAGATTAGATTAGATTAGAATCTCCAGGGAGATTCCTTCCGAATCTCCAGGGAGATTCCTTCCGAATCTCCAAGGAGATTCCTTCCGAATCTCCAGGGAGATTCCTTCCGATTCTCCAGGGAGATTCCTTCCGAATCTCCAGGGAGATTCCTCTCGAATCTCCAGGGAGATTCCTCTCGAATCTCCAGGGAGATTCCTCTCGAATCTCCAGGAAGATTCCTTACGAATCTTCGTGGAGATTCCTCTCGAATCTCCAGGGAGATTCCTCTCGAATCTCCAGGGAGATTCCTCTCGAATCTCCAGGGAGATTCATCTCGAATTTCCAGGGAGATTTCTCTCGAATCACCAGGGAGATTCCTCTCGAATCTCCAGGGAGATTCCTCTCGAATCTCCAGGAAGATTCATCTCGAACATCATGGGAGATTTCAGAAATATTCCTCTGGAATCTCCAGGGAGATTTCTCTCGAATTTCCAGGGAGATTTCTCTCGAATCACCAGGGAGATTCCTCTCGAATCTCCAGGGAGATTCCTCTCGAATCTCCAGGAAGATTCATCTCGAACATCATGGGAGATTTCAGAAATATTCCTCTGGAATCTCCAGGGAGATTTCTCTCGAACTTCCAGGGAGATTTCTCTCGAATCACCAGGGAGATTCCTCTCGAATCTCCAGGGAGATTCCTCTCGAATCTCCAGGGAGATTCTTCTCGAACATCATGGAAGATTTCAGAAATTGGGATAAATTCCTCCCCAATCTCCTGGCAGATTCCTCCCGAATCTGAAGGGAGATTTCTCCTGAATCTCCTGGGAGATTTCTTCTGAATCTCCTGGGAGATTCCTTCCAAATCTCCTGGGAGATTTCTCCCGGATATCCTGGGAGATTTCTTCCGGATCTCCTGGGTGATTTCTCCCGGATCTTCAGGGATATTCCTCTAGAATCTCCAGGGAGATGCCTCTCGAATCTCCAGAATGATTCCTTCTGAATCTCCAGGAAGATTCTTCCTGGGGATTCCTCCCGAATCTCCTGGGAGATTCCTCCCGAATCTGCTGGGAGATTCTTTCCGAATATCCTGGGAGATTCCTCCCGAATCTCCTGGGAGATTCCTCCCGAGTCTGCTGAGAGATTCCTCCCGAGTCTGCTGAGAGATTCCTCCCGAATCTCCTGGGAGATTCCTCCCGAATCTCCTGGGAGATTAATCCCGAATCTTTAGGAAGATTTCTTTTGAATCTTCATGGAGAATCTCCCTGATTTTCCAGGGAGATTCCTTCTGAAGATTCTGTGAGATTCTTCCCGAATCTCCAGGGAGATTTCTTTCGAATCTCTAGGGACATCCCACCAGAATCTCCTGATTCATTCCTCTCGAATCTCCAGGGAAATGCTGCTGGAATGTTCAGTGAGATTGTTCTTGATTCTTCAAAAAGATTCTTCGCGAATCTCGAGAGATGATTCCTACATCTCCAAATGGAATTCCTCTGAATCTTTTTTAGTTCATATCGAATCTCCTGCTCAATTCTTTCCGAATCTCTTGGCAAATTCCTTCCGAATCTCTAGGGATCGAGACAATATTTAAAGATTCTTACAAAATTCTTGAAGATTTGGTAAAATTCAATTATCAATTATCGAATAAATTCTATCAGAAACAGATAAACCTAAGTAAACATTCTAACGATTTTCCATTATCATTCGTTATAGAGAAGAATCAAAACTTACAAATGCTTTTCCATCAGCGCTTCAACGTAAATCAAATACGACATTCGCTATTTCAAGCATGTTCTGAAGAAAAGTCTCTCTCTCTCCAAAGAATATCAATCCGCCCAGTTATCAGGTCGGCCGTTATTTGCACAAGCTTCAAATCGTCGAAACCGCTCACGTAAATGACAAATGACACCTTTATGGACTCCATCTCCATCGAAACAAACTGCCCGAACAGCATAACAACACAAGTGGAATAATAACAAGTAGCTATCAGTGCTTCTGTAGTGAGAGAGAGGTACTGTACGTGTACTGCACTTGCTCCGCAAGAAACGTACAACTTTCGTTGATTCAACTCACGTCTTCTTCGGTCGGAGCGCGAAAGAATCCAACATGCATATCAACATCCAACATCGATGCCGTTGTAAAAGCAATGAACTTTGGAGACCTTTTTTTTGGCTTCTCGATTCTGAAAGTAGTCGTTATGTTGTTTGATATATTACAATATCAACAATGATATCAAGTAATTAGAAAAAAAAATCAGTCAAAAACGCCGGGAATTTGTTGTACAGTGTATGCTTAGTAAAAAAAAATCAAAAATGTATCACTTGGTTTTCGTGAGATTCGAACTCACGACTCTGTTTCGCTAATCGGGCGCGTTAATCGATAGAGCCACAGAAACAATTACGATTCTGCGGAATAGAAAGCCAAATTGAATCTGATCTCGATTGTAACATAGTGAGTGTCAAGCCCCTTTGCTTTCCATTATCCCAATAAGTTTGAAAAACCTGTTTACCTAATTCCAAGAAAATGTATCGGATATTTGTCTCGACCTAGTCTCGATTAAGCGATTAAGATAAACTAAACTTATTAAAATTACCTGTCGGCAAGCAGTAGCTGAATCATACGACGATGACGACGACTCGACTACATAATTCTCGCACCCGTCCGGGAATGGTGTAGGTGGAAGCCGTTCAATAATTCGCAATTCGCAAAATGGCAATACAAGTTCGTTTCCAGTTCTTCGTTCTATCGGAAGATGATGTTTCGTAACAGAACACTGACGGAGGTCGCATAAAAAACGATGACTCGCAACACTCACCCGCCAAGAGTCTAACGTCCTCCTCGGGAATCTAATTGCACAACAGACCGGCGGAGGGAAATCATGTTTCACAACATGCTTATTAACACCCTCTGCTGCGGCTTCATTGTTGCGCGATTGGTCGGATTTCTTCCATTCTTGGTGCGGTGCGGTAAGGTGAAACCTGAAATAAGCGTTTTTTTGCTTTTCGCACAGCACACTCTTGGCAGCAAGCTGCGCGCATTGTCTCTTCTTACACACTGACGACGATAGACAGTTCCCAGAAGGTTCGCCGCGTAACAATAAACCATACGTCGACCGACCGACCGACCGACGATGAACCCTTGATCGGAAGTTTATTGAATGTTGTATATTCATTTATGTACAGCACGTACACTTGTGCAGAACAGCGATGACGATGTCTTATCGATTGAGGCAAAAAGAAGAAAAAAGTGCGACTTCGAACGATGTGTTGACGTAATGTTGATGATGACCCAAGAAACTTGTATAAATGATTGTGAATACTTCATGAGAGTAAGTTCTCTCAATTGTCAGGAAAAAATCGGGAAGAATCTCGAGAAGAAAAAGAGATTCGAGAGAAATGACCCGGCAGTTTCGACTGGAATCGCCGTAGAAATTTGGAAGAAATCTCCCTGGAGAATCGGGGAAAATCTCCCAGGAGACTCGGGAAGAATCTCCCTAAAGATCCAAGTAGGATTTTCCTGGAGATTCAGGAAGAATCTCCCTGAAAATTCGGAAATAATCTCTCTGGAGATTTGAGAAGAATCTCCCTGAAGATTCGGGAGGAATCTCCCTGAAGATTTGAGAAGAATCTCCCTGGATATTCGCGAAGAATCTCCTTGGAGATTCAAGCAGGATTTCCCTGAAGATTCGGGAAGATTCTCTCTTGATATTTCCCTGAAGATTCGACAAGAATGTATCTGGAGATTCCGGTAGAATCTCCTCGGAGATTAAGGAAGAATCTCCCTGGAGATTCCGGCAGAGCCTTCCTAGAGATTTCGGAAGAATCTCCCTGGAGATTCCGGAAGAATATCCCCGAAGAGACCGGAAGAATATCCCTGGAGGCGCGACGCGACACGGACAAAACACTTACCGTTCTTACAAAACCTAAATGCCATTTGATTTTTCGTCGACCGGTTTCGGGCTAGATGTTGCTCATCTACAGGACGATGTCCAACTCTGGAGATTCAGGAAGAATCTCCCTGCGGATTCAGCGAGAATATCCTTGGAGATTCAGGAAGAATCTATCTGGTGATACAGCGAGAATCTCCCTGGAGATTCAGATAAAATCTCCCCGGAGATTCGGAGAGAATCTTCCTGGAGATTCAGAGAGGATCCCCCTGGAGATTCAGAGAGAATCTCCCTGGAAATTTAGAATGAATCTCCCTGGAGAGATGTAGAATGAATCTCCCTGGGATTTCTGAATATTCTCTCATAAGATTCGAGAGGAATCTCGCTGACGATTGTGGGCAGAAGCTCAATGGAGAATCCGGAAGATTTTCCCTGGAAATTCCAGAAGTATTCTAGAGATTCCCATAGAGATTCTGGAAGAAACTCCCTGGAAAGTCCAGTGGAAGTTTCGTCGAGATTCCGGTAGAATCTCCCTTGAGATTCCGTTAAAGTCGCCCTGGATAATATTTCTGGAGATTTCGGTAGAATCTTCCTGGAGATTACGTAAGAATTTCCCTGGAGATACAAGAAGAATCTCCATCGAGAATTGGGAAGAATCTCCCTGTAGATTCCTTGATATTTAGAGATACTCTCCCTAGTGATTCAGAGTGAATCTCCCTGAAGGTTCCAAGAGAATCTTCCTAGAGATTCAGGGAGAATGTTCCTGATGATTCAGGGTGAATCTTTCTGCTGATTTGTGAAAACTTGTCCTGGAGATTCAAAAAGGTTCTCGCTGACGATTCGGGAAGTATCATCCTACAGATGCGTAATTAATGGAGATCGAGAAAAAAAAATCGCTGACAATTTTGGCAGAATATCTCTGTAGATACGGGAAGAATTTCCCTGATGAGTCACGAACCTCGGAGATCCAGGGAGAATCGCCCCCGGAGGTTCCGGGAAAATCATTCCTGGAGATTCCGGGAGAATCGTCCCCGAAGATTCCGAAAGAATCTTCCCGGAGATTCCTAAAGAATCTTCCTGTAGATTCCGGACGAATCTCCCTGGGGATTTCTGAAGTATCTCCCTGGAGATTCCGGACTAAGCTCCCTGGAATTTCCGGATGAATTATCCTGGAGATTCCGAACCAGTGTTGCAATTTTTCGACAGGCCCTTGTGATAGCGATATTTTGCTTTTTTCATTTTCTCCGTTTTGGTTTTCCTGTCAAAGTTGCTTTCCGATCAGCAACACGGGAGCGAAATGAAATAGGTACTCACACTCGCACGCAGCGTGCTGAAAGCGAGAGCTGACAGGGCTAAATTTCCATTCAATTTTCTGTAGTTGAGTGTTTTCACCCGTGCTAACGTATAGGGCACTCACTCTCACAAGCCACCGCTTGAGACGAATGGCCTTTCAGCATGAGTAGTGTGTGGATGATTGGGAATTGATCTTGTTGGGTCGCTCACGAATGGAGCTCTCGGACTCTGTCAGTTTTCACATCGAGGAACTGAAAACGACCGCCGCAGTCATTCATTTTCGGCTGAAAAACAGGCACTGAGACTGATATTTTGCAGGACTGTTCCGAACGAATCTCCCTAGAGATTTCGAACGAATCTCCCTGGAGATTCCGAACGAATCTCCCTGGAGATTCCGGACGCATCTCCCTGGAGATTCCGGACGAATCTTCCTGGTGATTCTGGATGAACCTCCCAGGAGATTCTAGACAAATCTCCCTGGAGATTCTAGACGAATCTCCCTGGAGATACCGGACGAATCTCCCTGGAGATACCGGACGAGTCTCCCTGGATATTCTCGAAAAATTTCTATGGAGATTCGGGAAGAATCTTTTTGATGGTTCTGGAAGAATCTTTCTGGAGATTCAGGAAGAATCTCCCTGGAGAAATTCCGGAAGAATTTTTCTGTAATTCGTCCTCAAGATTCCGGAAGAATTTCGCTGCAAATTCCGGAAAGGGTCTTCCTGTAGATTCCGGAAAAATCTCCCTGGAGATTCCGGAAGAATCTCCCCGGAGATTCCGGAAGAATCTTCCCGGAGATTCCGGAAGAATCTCCCCGGAGATACCGGACGAGTCTCCCTGGATATTCTCGAAAAATTTCTATGGAGATTCGGGAAGAATCTTATTGAAGGTTCTGGAAGAATCTTCCTGGAGATTCAGGAAGAATCTCCCTGGAGAAATTCCGGAAGAATTTCTCTGTAATTCGTCCTCGATATTTCGGAAGAATCTCGCTGCAAATTCCGGAAAGGGTCTTCCTGTAGAAGCCGGAAAAATCTCCCTGGAGATTCCGGAAGAATCTCCCCGGAGATTCCGGAAGAATCTTCCCGGAGATTCCGGAAGAATCTTCCCGGAGATTCCGGAAGAATCTTCCCGGAGATTCCGGAAGAATCTTCCCGGAGGTTCCGGAAGAATCTTCCCGGAGATTCCGGGAGAATCTCCCCGGAGATTCCGGGAGAATCTCCCTGGAGATTCCGGGAGAATCTCCCCGGAGATTCCGGGAGAATCTCCCCGGAGATTCCGGGAGAATCTCCCCGGAGATTCCGGGAGAATCTCCCCGGAGATTCCGGGAGAATCTCCCCCCAAGTAACAATTATACTTTTGTGGCAATCCTGAAGTAATTTCTAAGATAAAATCATAAAACTTAGCAATAAAGCTCTTTGTTCTGCTAATCTGAGATAAAATACGTATAAAACATCCATAAGACTAATCTGGCCCACTCTTCAGGAGATCTTCAAAGCTGCTTTTGAAGACTGCTTTGAAACTAGTTGTATTTATGTACATGCGCTGATGATTGATTATAAGAACTTCATGAAACTTTAACAAGAATATCTTGAGGCATGTTGATCTTTTAGCTGTCTTTCTCAAAAGTGTCAACAGTGCATAATAAATGAAATCTTTTACCTAAGCATTATGCAGATGCAAACAAGTTTTATTTCATGGATGAAATATTAATTGAACTGCGAATTAATTTTCAGCAAATTGAAATGGCTAAAACATTCAAATTGCCTGACAGATCATTGATGACAGGGAATCGAAATTTTCCGTGCCATACCCACTTTTTCGTTGATATGCCACCCAAAACATACGAAAATTACAAAGCGCCTCAAAAATAATATCAATAAATAATATACGAAGACATAAATTTCCTTTAAAAACAAAAGGCTACGCCACTTTTTCAATTCTTTCTAAGCATGGCTGCCGTTCCAAGCGAACAAAACTCATGCAGCCGCCATCAATTGTTATTACCTTTAATCCAAACCCCCTCAAAACAATGATGGAACCAAGTCACCTTGCATGAACGCTACAGCCTTTATTGAAGATTGCTTTTACTAGTTATGATCTTAAGGCAGATTTGTTCGTCTTAAATGAAACTTATTCGTTTTATACAAGAGTAACAGCCTTTGACAATTGTTTGTTTACGTTTTCGATGCTAGAAAGTTGTCTCGGTACATTTCGCGGTGTTTCGCGTCAAGATGTGCCAATTTTATTTTGTTTCCCTGGATTTTTGCTATTAATAATGAAGTGTAACTTACTACAATTACACTATTTGGCATAAGCTTGAGCAGAGTCACAGTAAGTACCCATTTCATTTCCGATTCGCATAGCTATGGCCTGTGTGAGAAACTGGTTGAAGGCAGGACGACAGCAGCCAGCTACTCGCATTTTTGATTGGCCGTAAAATCATTATTTCGTTGACATGATTACTTTTTAGCACAAGAATGGCTAAATTATCAGTGAGCAAACATGTTTATGTGTTTATATTTGCATGAGAACTCGGTTTTTCAACCAATTTGTTACATTCATTATTTGGATTGAAAAATAGTTCGTTGTCTTATCATTATTTCACATAGTTCTTGTTCCAGAGTAATGGCTCTAGCTCAAGAATAGAAGGCTTCAAGAAGTTTTTAAAGGAGGATTAGCCAGATGAAATGCACTTGAATAAACGAAGCATAAACTTTTAATGAAATATGTTGATGTTATGTGTTGAAAATAACTTCAAATTCGCCTTAAAACTTATTATAAGATTTAATGCTCTTGTAAATTCAGTTGTTTTATGCGCGAATTTCAAAATTAACTTGAAGACAACTTTAAAACTGCAAACGAACGAAGATTGTTTTCTCTTGATAAAAACAACTATAAATGCTCCATGAATTGGTCATGCTGTGATAAAGCTTCCATAAAAATAATCAAATCTAAAAGGAATTGAAATTGTTACTTGGGCCCGGAGATTCCGGGAGAATCTCCCCGGAGATTCCGGGAGAATCTCCCCGGAGATTCCGGGAGAATCTCCCCGGAGATTCCGGGAGAATCTCCCCGGAGATTCCGGGAGAATCTCCCCGGAGATTCCGGGAGAATCTCCCCGGAGATTCCGGGAGAATCTCCCCGGAGATTCCGGGAGAATCTCCCCGGAGATTCCGGGAGAATCTCCCCGGAGATTTCGGGAGAATCTCCCCGGAGATTCCGGGAGAATCTCCCCGGAGATTCCGGGAGAATCTCCCCGGAGATTCCGGGAGAATCTCCCCGGAGATTCCGGGAGAATCTCCCCGGAGATTCCGGGAGAATCTCCCCGGAGATTCCGGGAGAATCTCCCCGGAGATTCCGGGAGAATCTCCCCGGAGATTCCGGGAGAATCTCCCCGGAGATTCCGGGAGATTCTCCCCGGAGATTCCGGGAGAATCTCCCCGGAGATTCCGGGAGAATCTCCCCGGAGATTCCGGGAGAATCTCCCCGGAGATTTCTGAAGAATCTCCCTGGAGAATCCCCTTAGAATCTTTCTCGAGATTCCGGAAAAATTTTGCTCGAAATTCCGACAGATTTTCCCCGGAGATCCTAGAAGAATCTTCCTAGATATTCCGGAAGAATCTCCCTGGATATACTAGAAGAATTTTTTTTTGGAGATTCAAGAAGAATCTTCTTGAAGTCTCTGGAAAAATCTCCCTTGAGATTCTGGAAGAGTCTCCTTGGAGATTTTGGAAGAATTTTCCTAGAAATTCCGGAAGAACTACTCTGTGGATTCCGGAAGAATCTTCCTGAAGATTCTGGAAGAATCTCCCTGTAGATTTCGGAAGAATCTCCCCGGAGATTCCGGAAGAAGTCCTGGAAATTCTGGAAGAGTCTTCCTGTAGATTCCTTAAGAATCTCCCTAGAGATTCCGGAAGAATCTCCCTGTAGATTCAGGAAGAATCTTCCTCGAGATTCCGGAAGAAAATCCCTGGAGTTTCCGGAAAGATCTCCCTGGAGATTCCGGACAAACATTTTTATTTGATTACATGCACTATACAGGATCGACTAGAGCAAACTGCCTTTTAAGTGAAGTCGTTCCGCAGAACAATTCAATATTACTAAGTGCTCCGTGAGATGCAAGATCTGGAAACCCCTTGCCTAGAAGAAAGAGAAAACACCCGAGCTCCCAATGGAGCCTCGGCCAAACGTGATTCCTCCATATAGATGATTGATTGAGCCAAGATAAATTATTAGTTTCAGTTTTATGCGGTCTCACAGCAGTTAGTCAGTCAGTCAGTAGTAGAGCAGAGCCGCCGGCCGTCGATTTGCTCTGCTGGGCCAAGTCTCGGCCGACCATTGCGCTCCATTGGAGTTGTGTTGGGGCAGTTCAAGCGGTTGTCGGTCATTATGCAATATCTCCCAAGCGTGCGCGCGAATCTCAGCAAACTCGAAGTCCCCCATCATCAGCAGCTTCATCGTGAGCATGGTCCAGTATGGATGGGGACAGGGGGCGAAGTGTGCTGGAAATTATGCTGTTCAAAGTTTTTCACAGCTTCGGCGATTAACGATTGCGCTTCAAGTCGAGCAAAGCGAGCGAGGCTAGATGCCAGTGAGAGATGCCTAGACCTACTGAACCGGGAGCTTTCAGCGCTCGCACGGGATCAGACAGACATCAGAGCACGGCGGCTCCACACCGGGTTGAGCAATTGGTCGTAAAAAAAGTATAATAAGTTTATTATGCCAGAAAGTGCAGTCTTGTGAATCACGGCAGTTGGAGTTTTAGCTGCATTTAAGAGGCATTTATTCTACCGTAAAAAAGCGGAGTCGCGTCGAATCTCTTCCATTCCTGGAAACTGCATTGCACTAACAGTGCCTCTAGGGGCAAATAGCCGGGTATTGTGACAAGCTGAACCGTACGGATGATGTACGGAAACGCTTTCCCGTTCGTTATAATAGCACGCTCAAAGTCATTTGACATAAAACGACAACTGCCGGAGAAATGACACACGGTGGTGTACGGCAACGATGGTTGGCGTAATCAATAAATTCGAAATATGTGAATGTGACTCGCTTCGGGCCACCACCTTCAATGTCGGTTTGTTGGCATGCACTTTCAGCAAAGGCTGCCACTACATCAGGTCCAGGGTTAGCTGTGCGCAAACAACCCTCCTAACGGTTTTGTTTTGCTACCACTATTTCGGAACCGAGCGAAATAGCATCGCAACGGTTCCGTTTCGAGAGTGGTGGTGGCGTGTTGCCTTGGGTGATGGGGAAACTAACAACCATTTTCCCAACCTAGCGTTGTGTTTTTCAATGCTTTGTTCTACACCATTCTTGAAGGTTCGACAGTTTGATCAATACGTAATGTGCGACGGTTGTGCAACCCGTTTGAGGGTAAATTGACAAATTAAAGTTGGAATGTAGTAATGGATTGGAGTCTTTGAGGAAATTTTTGTTGAAATTTCTTGGACGTTCTTCTCGAATCTCTTAACAGACTCTTCTTGAACATTCTGAGATGTTCATTCAGAATCTTGTAAGAGACTCATACGAATCTCCTAAAGTCCTATTGAAATCACTAAAGTTTTTTTTTCAGAATCTCCAGGAAGATACTTCCTAAATATCGAGAGAGATATTTATCCGAATATCTAAGGAGAATCTCCCGGAATCTCCGAGGAGATTCTCCCGGAATCTCCGGGGAGATTCTCCCGGAACCTCCGGGAAATTCTCCCGGAATCTCCGGGGAGATTTTTCCGAAATCTCCGGGAAAATTCTTCCGAAATCTCCGGTGAGATTGTTCCGAAATCTCCGGTGAGATTCTTCCGAAATCTCCGGTGAGATCCTTCCGAAATGTCCGGCGAGATTCTTCCGGAATCTCCGGGAAAATTCTTCCGGAATCTTCGAGGAGATTTTTCCGGAATCATCGGGGAGATTCTTCCGGCTTCTCCAGAGAGATTCTTCTGGAATCTCCTGGGAGATTCTCCCGTATTCTCCTGGGAGATTCTTCCGGAATCTCCTGGGATATTCTTCCGGAATCTCCAGGGAGATTCTTCCGGAATCTCCGGGGAGATTCTTCCGGAATCTCCGGGGAGATTCTTCCGGAATCTCCGGGGAGATTCTTCCGGAATCTCCGGGGAGATTCTTCCGGAATCTCCGGGGAGATTCTTCCGGAATCTCCGGGGAGATTCTTCCGGAATCTCCGGGGAAATTCTTCCGGAATCTCCGGGGAGATTCTTCCGGAATCTCCGGGGAGATTCGCCCGGAATCTCCGGGGAGATTCTTCCGGAATCTCCGGGGAGATTCTTCCGGAATCTCCGGGGAGATTCGCCCGGAATCTCCGGGGAGATTCGCCCGGAATCTCCGGGGAGATTCGCCCGGAATCTCCGGGGAGATTCGCCCGGAATCTCCGGGGAGATTCGCCCGGAATCTCCGGGGAGATTCGCCCGGAATCTCCGGGGAGATTCGCCCGGAATCTCCGGGGAGATTCGCCCGGAATCTCCGGGGAGATTCGCCCGGAATCTCCGGGGAGATTCGCCCGGAATCTCCGGGGAGATTCGCCCGGAATCTCCGGGGAGATTCGCCCGGAATCTCCGGGGAGATTCGCCCGGAATCTCCGGGGAGATTCTTCCGGAATCTCCGGGGAGATTCTACCGGAATTTCCGGGGAGATTCTATCGGAATCTCCGGGGAGACTCTTCCGGAATCTCCGGGGAGATTCTTCCGGAATCTCCTGGGAGATTCTTCCGGAATCTCCTGGGAGATTCTTCCGGAATCTCCTGGGAGATTCTTCCGGAATCTCCGGGGAGATTCTTCCGGAATCTCCGGGGAGATTCTTCCGGAATCTCCGGGGAGATTCTCCCGGAATTTCCGGGGAGATTTTCCCGGAATTTCCGGGGAGATTTTCCCGGAATCTCCGGGGAGATTCTCCCGGAATCTCCGGGGAGACTCGCCCGGAATCTCCGGGGAGATTCGCCCGGAATCTCCGGGGAGATTCGCCCGGAATCTCCGGGGAGATTCGCCCGGAATCTCCGGGGAGATTCGCCCGGAATCTCCGGGGAGATTCGCCCGGAATCTCCGGGGAGATTCGCCCGGAATCTCCGGGGAGATTCGCCCGGAATCTCCGGGGAGATTCGCCCGGAATCTCCGGGGAGATTCGCCCGGAATCTCCGGGGAGATTCTTCCGGAATCTCCGGGGAGATTCTACCGGAATTTCCGGGGAGATTCTATCGGAATCTCCGGGGAGACTCTTCCGGAATCTCCGGGGAGATTCTTCCGGAATCTCCTGGGAGATTCTTCCGGAATCTCCTGGGAGATTCTTCCGGAATCTCCTGGGAGATTCTTCCGGAATCTCCGGGGAGATTCTTCCGGAATCTCCGGGGAGATTCTTCCGGAATCTCCGGGGAGATTCTTCCGGAATCTCCGGGAAAATTCTTCCGGAATCTTCGAGGAGATTTTTCCGGAATCATCGGGGAGATTCTTCCGGCTTCTCCAGAGAGATTCTTCTGGAATCTCCTGGGAGATTCTCCCGTATTCTCCTGGGAGATTCTTCCGGAATCTCCTGGGATATTCTTCCGGAATCTCCAGGGAGATTCTTCCGGAATCTCCGGGGAGATTCTTCCGGAATCTCCGGGGAGATTCTTCCGGAATCTCCGGGGAGATTCTTCCGGAATCTCCGGGGAGATTCTTCCGGAATCTCCGGGGAGATTCGCCCGGAATCTCCGGGGAGATTCTTCCGGAATCTCCGGGGAGATTCTTCCGGAATCTCCGGGGAGATTCGCCCGGAATCTCCGGGGAGATTCGCCCGGAATCTCCGGGGAGATTCGCCCGGAATCTCCGGGGAGATTCGCCCGGAATCTCCGGGGAGATTCGCCCGGAATCTCCGGGGAGATTCGCCCGGAATCTCCGGGGAGATTCGCCCGGAATCTCCGGGGAGATTCGCCCGGAATCTCCGGGGAGATTCGCCCGGAATCTCCGGGGAGATTCGCCCGGAATCTCCGGTGAGATCCTTCCGAAATGTCCGGCGAGATTCTTCCGGAATCTCCGGGAAAATTCTTCCGGAATCTTCGAGGAGATTTTTCCGGAATCATCGGGGAGATTCTTCCGGCTTCTCCAGAGAGATTCTTCTGGAATCTCCTGGGAGATTCTCCCGTATTCTCCTGGGAGATTCTTCCGGAATCTCCTGGGATATTCTTCCGGAATCTCCAGGGAGATTCTTCCGGAATCTCCGGGGAGATTCTTCCGGAATCTCCGGGGAGATTCTTCCGGAATCTCCGGGGAGATTCTTCCGGAATCTCCGGGGAGATTCTTCCGGAATCTCCGGGGAGATTCTTCCGGAATCTCCGGGGAGATTCTTCCGGAATCTCCGGGGAAATTCTTCCGGAATCTCCGGGGAGATTCTTCCGGAATCTCCGGGGAGATTCGCCCGGAATCTCCGGGGAGATTCTTCCGGAATCTCCGGGGAGATTCTTCCGGAATCTCCGGGGAGATTCGCCCGGAATCTCCGGGGAGATTCGCCCGGAATCTCCGGGGAGATTCGCCCGGAATCTCCGGGGAGATTCGCCCGGAATCTCCGGGGAGATTCGCCCGGAATCTCCGGGGAGATTCGCCCGGAATCTCCGGGGAGATTCGCCCGGAATCTCCGGGGAGATTCGCCCGGAATCTCCGGGGAGATTCGCCCGGAATCTCCGGGGAGATTCGCCCGGAATCTCCGGGGAGATTCGCCCGGAATCTCCGGGGAGATTCGCCCGGAATCTCCGGGGAGATTCGCCCGGAATCTCCGGGGAGATTCTTCCGGAATCTCCGGGGAGATTCTACCGGAATTTCCGGGGAGATTCTATCGGAATCTCCGGGGAGACTCTTCCGGAATCTCCGGGGAGATTCTTCCGGAATCTCCTGGGAGATTCTTCCGGAATCTCCTGGGAGATTCTTCCGGAATCTCCTGGGAGATTCTTCCGGAATCTCCGGGGAGATTCTTCCGGAATCTCCGGGGAGATTCTTCCGGAATCTCCGGGGAGATTCTCCCGGAATTTCCGGGGAGATTTTCCCGGAATTTCCGGGGAGATTTTCCCGGAATCTCCGGGGAGATTCTCCCGGAATCTCCGGGGAGACTCGCCCGGAATCTCCGGGGAGATTCGCCCGGAATCTCCGGGGAGATTCGCCCGGAATCTCCGGGGAGATTCGCCCGGAATCTCCGGGGAGATTCGCCCGGAATCTCCGGGGAGATTCGCCCGGAATCTCCGGGGAGATTCGCCCGGAATCTCCGGGGAGATTCGCCCGGAATCTCCGGGGAGATTCGCCCGGAATCTCCGGGGAGATTCGCCCGGAATCTCCGGGGAGATTCGCCCGGAATCTCCGGGGAGATTCGCCCGGAATCTCCGGGGAGATTCGCCCGGAATCTCCGGGGAGATTCGCCCGGAATCTCCGGGGAGATTCGCCCGGAATCTCCGGGGAGATTCTTCCGGAATCTCCGGGGAGATTCTACCGGAATTTCCGGGGAGATTCTATCGGAATCTCCGGGGAGACTCTTCCGGAATCTCCGGGGAGATTCTTCCGGAATCTCCTGGGAGATTCTTCCGGAATCTCCTGGGAGATTCTTCCGGAATCTCCGGGGAGATTCTTCCGGAATCTCCGGGGAGATTCTTCCGGAATCTCCGGGGAGATTCTCCCGGAATTTCCGGGGAGATTTTCCCGGAATTTCCGGGGAGATTTTCCCGGAATCTCCGGGGAGATTCTCCCGGAATCTCCGGGGAGACTCGCCCGGAATCTCCGGGGAGATTCGCCTGGAATCTCCGGGGAGATTCGCCCGGAATCTCCGGGGAGATTCGCCCGGAATCTCCGGGGAGATTCGCCCGGAATCTCCGGGGAGATTCGCCCGGAATCTCCGGGGAGATTCGCCCGGAATCTCCGGGGAGATTCGCCCGGAATCTCCGGGGAGATTCGCCCGGAATCTCCGGGGAGATTCGCCCGGAATCTCCTGGGAGATTCGCCCGGAATCTCCGGGGAAATTCCCCCGGAATCTCCGGGGAAATTCCCCCGGAATCTCCGGGGAAATTCCCCCGGAATCTCCGGGGAGATTCCCCCGGAATCTCCGGGGAGATTCTTCCGTAATCTCCGGGGAGATTCTACCGGAATTTCCGGGGAGATTCTATCGGAATCTCCGGGGAGATTCTACCGGAATCTCCGAGGAGATTCTTCCGGAATCTCCGGGGAGATTCTTCCAAAATTTCATGGGAGATCCGAAATCTCCGGGGAGATTCTTCCGGAATCTCCGGGGAGATTCTTCCAAAATTTCATGGGAGATCCGAAATCTCCGGGGAGATTCTTCCGGAATCTCCGGGGAGATTCTCCCGGAATCTCCAGGGCGATTCTTCCGAAATCTCCGGGGCGATTCTCCCGGAATCTCCGGGGCGATTCTTCCGAAATCTCCTGGGAGATTGTTCCGGAATATCCTGGAAGATTCTTCCGGAATCTCCGGGGAGATTCTTCCGGAATCTCCGCGGAGATTCTTCCGGAATCTCCGGGGAGATTCTTCCGGAATCTCCGCAGAGATTCTACCGGAATCTCCGGGGAGATTCTACCGGAATCTCCGGGGAGATTCTTCCAAAATTTCATGGGAGATCCGAAATCTCCGGGGAGATTCTTCCGGAATCTCCGGGGAGATTCTTCCAAAATTTCATGGGAGATCCGAAATCTCCGGGGAGATTCTTCCGGAATCTCCGGGGAGATTCTCCCGGAATCTCCAGGGCGATTCTTCCGAAATCTCCGGGGCGATTCTCCCGGAATCTCCGGGGCGATTCTTCCGAAATCTCCTGGGAGATTGTTCCGGAATATCCTGGAAGATTCTTCCGGAATCTCCGGGGAGATTCTTCCGGAATCTCCGGGGAGATTCTTCCGGAATCTCCGGGGAGATTCTTCCGGAATCTCCGGGGAGATTCTTCCGGAATCTCCGCGGAGATTCTTCCGGAATCTCCGCAGAGATTCTACCGGAATCTCCGGGGAGATTCTACCGGAATCTCCGGGGAGATTCTACCGGAATCTCCGGGGAGATTCTACCGGAATCTCCGGGGAGATTCTTCCGGAATTTCCGGGGAGATTCTACCGGAATCTCCGGGAAGATTCTTCCGGAATCTCCAGGAAGATTGTTCCGGAATCTCCGGGAAGATTCTTCCGGAATCTCCAGGAAGATTGTTCCGGAATCTAGCCTAGGGCTAAACATCTAGTCAATACAGATAAAAAAAATACCGATATAGAGTGGTAGTGCATCTCTATATATATAAAACAACTAGTTTTAACTTGATCATTGTATAACTTAAATTAGTTGCAAAAACAACTTCCAAATCAGTGTCGTTTTTTATTTAATCACCTTTGTTTGTAAAACTTGTGCAACATACTGCACGTTTCCCACTACTTTATCATCATCCAATTATGTACGTACACATGAAATCTGCGGCGGGTATCACCACTTCAAAAGTGTGTCACGCCGTTGTGGATTGTCGCAACCATGGTCGCAACATTAACTTTTTGTTCTATGGACCCACCTACTACCAGAGGAGCCGCTAGGTACAATGTCTAGCAATTGTCATCCACTGACTGTCGTTGCAACTTGTACCATACTGCGGCAGCAGCAAGCAAACATTACGAAACCCATAAAGCCACACTATAATCATTACAGCTAATAGTCCTCCCCCGCTGCCTTGGCAAGAACACCTTTGGTCCAAGAAAAGAGCACACTACCACCGAGAGCCAATTTTAGCCTCAATTTACAACATTGTACAGCGATGTGATGTGATGTGAATCGACGACGACTACCTTCCTTTCAACAACATGCGGTCTGAAGCCTTCCAAGCAAATTACAGTGATAAGTCTTCAATTCGATACCAGTCAAAAACGAAGCGACAGACTCGATCGTTTCTATCAGCACCTCTCTAGCCACGAAGTCAATCGATCTCTGTTCGGTTGACGACGAATTCGCGTCACTCGGTGATGATGAAGTAATCTTCATGATCGCTTCTCCGCGCCGACCTGTCTGCTGCTCACGCGCCCGGTTAAATTACGGTGGTGACCTACAGTCAGCGTCAGCGCACAGCTGTTGTACTGCAACCAAGTTTACCACCGATCGATTGACCGGCGATCTGGTATAGTGGTGCGATGCGGCGATGACCCGCTGCTCGAATTGTGATGCAATTGCTCCTGATGATAAATACCTAGGTAGGTAAAAAGTTGAATCACTTCGATTATGGTTTGGTCACTTCTGCCTCGCGGCGGCAGCAATGCGACCGTGTCGCGTCGAGGCGAGTCGCACTGTTGTCATCGGTATAGATCAGGGGGTTTTCAGATCTGTTGTCAGGCGGAGCACTTTTGAAGTTAAGCTTGATTAACCATTCGTAGTTGCTCTTTATGTTCGGCCATTTGGTTGAATGACATTTTGCGCGAATGTCGTTTGGCAAACGCCATAACGCTGAATACATCTGGTCGAATGGGTCATCTGGCCGAATGCCGTTTGATCGAATTATGTGCAAAAGAATTTAGAGGAATCTTTTGACATTCTAGCTGCCATATGATGATCAGTAATATTTCCTTATAATCATTGGCTATTGCTTCCAGTTTTACAATTCAGGGACTAGTTGGCACTCCGACCTTAATTTATGTCTACTGGACGTAAAAAATCGGAGCACTTACCAATCTCCATTGAAATACATATACTAAATGCAAGTTTATCTTCTCCACGTGTTCGGCAAAGCGGTACTGGCCTTCTAAAGTGTGGTTGTGTTTTGTGAAAGCCCATTCCGCATTTTAGTGATTAAATCGTTTCAGATAATCTTTTTTTGTAGAAACCGGGTAGAAAAAATCGTTTTACCGCTAAATTTACCAAAAAATTGATGATTAAGCTGGAACTAGTATTTTCCTTTCAAACTTCCAAATTTTCACGACATAGCCTCTACCTTTAATCGCCAATCACGTGTGGCAACACTGGTCGATCTACATAATACCGTCCATTAACTGGGGGTGTTGCTGGTTATCAACTTAAGTTTCAGCTTCTCTATCTCGGGATCGAAGGCAGATAGAAATATGTCGTCTATAGCAAAGTTGTTCAGAAGAAATATTCTGGTGATTCATCAATTAGTTGGTGATTTCACCGCTAGGTGGCGCTAGTTATTAGGTGAAGTTTCAAACTTCTCTATTTCGGTAACGAAAACAGATAGAAAAGAGTTGTCTTCGGCAAAGTTGTTCAGAAGGACCAGATCATTCTTGTTATTCACCCATTAATTAGTGATTTCGCCGCTAGGTGGCGCTAGTTATTAAGTAACCCGAGTAGCACACATGTTCTATAAAAGTATATATGCAACTCTTGTATGACGGAAAGTTTCAGACTTCTCTATCTCGGTAACGAAAGTAGATAGAAAAGTGTTGCCTAAGTTTTCCAGACATTTTCATTTAGGTGTTCCTTCAGTTAGTTGATGATTTTGCCGCTAGGTGGCGCATGATCTCCATTTTTTATGGATTCCCCGGGTAATCCTCGTTGGAATGTTTCCAGAATTGTTCCATTGATCACTCCTGGGATAGCTTGGGATATTCCCAGAGTATTATCTAGAATTCTCTCAGCATTCCTGCAGGGGGCTTCTTCCGGGGATTCCAAGATTCTTTTTTTGATTCCTCCAGGGATTATTTCTAGAATTTCTCTATTGAGGATTATTTCAGACATTTTTACAAAGTTTCATCACAAACATTCTCCCGGGGTTCCTTTTAGGATTCCTGCAAAGGGTACTCACTCAGGGATTTTGCATTATTCTTTTAGAGATTCTTTAGACTACTGATTCTTTCGAAACTTCAGGTATTCTTCCATCATGATTTTTATTTATTGATTTGTCCAATGCTTTGTCCCGGCATTCCTTCAGGGGCTTTTAGGAGTATTTCCGGGATGTGTGCTTTGGTTGCACAATTTTAGATGGTAACATGTCAAAAGATGTAGGAAATTTCAACAAGAATTATTTTTTCAGCTGATTTTTCTGCTAAAACTCCATTTTCAAAATATATGATAACAATATTGTCTGTCGTTAAATTTAAACACTAAAACATCTCACAACTAATCTTGTAATGTTTTTCGAACTGTTTTTGGTTGAAGAACATCTACAATAAAAGAAAAAAAAAGCGTGGCTCGATTATACGGGGTGAAATTTTTTTGGAGTCACCCGGATAATCGAGTTAGACCAATAACGAGCTTCATTTGAATCTGCATGACAACTGTTGCCTGCAATTATATAATGTTTGTGTCGCAGTGTGAAGCAATTTACTGCACTTGAGTTGTACTATAACATTGTCGAACATTCGAATTGCCTATCTCACACCATATAAGCGATATAAAGCTATATATTAATCTGTATGATCAGTGTTGCCAGCATTTTTTATGTCGAAACGTGAAACAATGTACTGTACTTGAGGTGCAATAACATTGTCGAACATTCGGATTGCCTATCTTACACTGGAACTGAGATGTTGAGCTCTATTTGATTCTACATGGTCGGTCAGTGTTGCCAGCAATAATAGAATGTATCGCAATGTGAAACAATGCACAGTAGTCCACGAACCAGATTTACGAAGAAAGATGCATTCAACGCCTTCAAATGAGTTTTTAGGCAAATATGGTCTTCTACAAAATTGTCCCTAATAATAAGGACCTCTTTAAAATGTGCATGAAAATTAGGGTGGTCCATATTTTCAAAGAAATTCGTAACCAAACTTTTTTATTCGCAAGAATAACTGTATACATTATTAGAGAAAGTTGTAGGTCTATCAATTTCGAGCAGGTTTGCTGAAGACACTTTTTATGTAGCTTTAAAATTGACCGATCTAGAGGTATTTTTCTGAATAAGCTTAGGGTAGTCAAAGAAAAACCAAACCGGTTTTCTGGCGTTAACTTTTTTCAGTTTCTATTTTTCATCAAAGTCGCCCAAGAAACATTTGTAGAGCATTTGAAGACGCGTCGTTTCGAGCGCTGAGATGGTCGTTATCTTCAAAAGTTACAGGCGTTTTTCTTAAAAAATCATAGTTTTTTTTAAAGGGTCTATGATGAGTTGGGACAAACATAAAAAATATCTTTTGCCCACATACAAAAGAAGAAATGTTGTTATAAAACATATCAAAAAGTTAGATGGGTGTTATTTTTGTAACTCAAGTGAAAATACTTGAAAAGTGCCTATTTTTCTAGAAAATCAACAATATTTTTTGAACGGAATGACGTAGCAACATTCTCAGCGCACGAAAATGCGCGTTTTTGGAAGGTCTAAAAGTGGTTTTTAGGCGACTTTGAATTTGAAACAAAAAAGATAAAGCAATAAAACGATTTTTTCTAGCGTCACCCTATAAAAACGAAAATGCTCGAAATTTGGTCAAAACAGTTTCAACGCTTTATCTTTTCTGTTTCAAATTTCTCATCAAAGTTGTCTAAGAATAATTTTTAGAGTTAAAAAAAACGCATATTTTCGTGCGCTGAGAATGTTGCTACGTCATTCCGTTCAAAAGATATCAATGATTTTCTAGAAAAAAAAGGAATTTTTTTAAGTATTTTTCACATGAGTTACAAAAATAACACCTCTATTTTTTATATGTTTTATAACAACATTTCTTCTTTTGAATGCGTGCAAAAGATATTTTTTATGTTTGCCCCAACCCGTCATAACACCTTTTTAAAAAACAATGATTTTTTAAGAAAAATGCTTGTAACTTTTCAACCAGAAGAGACGCGTCTTCAAATGCTCTACAAGTTTCTTGGGTGACTTTGATGAAAAATCGAAACTGAAAAGGTTACAGCCAGAAAACCGGTTTTTCTTGAACCACCCTAAGCTTATTCAGAAAAATACCTCTAGATCGATCAATTTTAAAGCTACATAAAAAGTGTCTTCAGCAAACCTGCTCAAAATTGATAGATCTACAACTATCCCGAAAAATGTATATAAATATTCTTGCAAATAAAAAAGTTTGGTTACCAATTTCTTTGAAAATATGGACCACCCTAATTTTCATGTATATTAAAAAGAGGGCCTTATTTTTAGGAACAACTTTGTAGAAGACCATAATAATCTAGAAAATCATTCATATTCTGCTTAGAGGGTTCGAAAAGTCGGTACAAGATAGAAAATCATTTGAAGGCGCTGGATGCATCTTTCCTCGTAAATCTGTTTCGTGGACTATTGTGCAATGTATTCAAATGCACCTCAAATAGCACTATAACATTGTCGAACATTTGAATTGTCTATCTCACACCATATCAGAAATATTGAGCTGTATTTGAATCTGCATGATCAGTGTTGCCAGCAATAATATATTTTTCTGTGTCGCAATGTGAAACAATGAACTGCACATGAGGTTGACTATGACGTTGTCGAATATTCGAATTGCCTATCTCACATCGATTCTAAGATATTGAGTTTTATCTAAATATACATGGTCAGCTGGCAACACTGGCAATTACATAATGTTTGCATCGCAATGTGAAACAATGTACTGCACTTGAGGAGTACTATAACGTTGTCGAATGTTCAAATGGCCTATCTCACACCAGATCTGTGATATTGAGCTATATTTGAATCTGCATGGACAGTGTTGCCAGCTACTGCAAGGGTTCTGTGTTATCAAATGACGTCAACAATTTCTGTGTTTTAAAATGACGCCAAAGATGCTATTTGACTTCTACATAATCTTATCTGAACAATCGAATTCGATATATTCGATATATCTCAGAACCGTATTGATCGATCTTTGACGTTATGTAGTGTTGGCAGTTGCAATGATAATTTTGAATAACTACATTTTACAAAGAAAAGTTCTCAAGGTAAATCTAGATCATGAGTTGCTAATAGTACGTAATTTTACTTCAAACTACATTGAACATGAACATCATCCCAATTGTAATGAATTACATATTCACATATTTACTTACAGTTCAGCAGTGTTGTCAGCTTTAAAAAAAACTTCGTTTTATTATATGCAACATGATATAGCGTCAAATGTCCCAAATGGAGGATAACATGCCGACCTTCTGATACCTGTCCTGATATATTACAGTCATTCATATGTAGCAATATAGAAATCTATTTGAACAGTGTTGCCATCTGACATAAGAAATAATGAAATTTGGAGCTATCACTGGTTAGTCTTTGATGCCCTTTCGAACTTTACCGAACATTATATGTGTATGTTTAGAAAACTATTCGAGATTTAGAGCAGTGATCGAAATAGACGTTAATCTAAATTTGAGACGTAAAAAAGTGGACGTAAATCAATTCGGCGTAAAATAAACGGACATAAAATAAGGTCTGAGCGTAACTATAAATATTTTATCATAGATTTTCCTTATATAAATCATTTGTTCTTTCGAGTTTTCCTGATGTGGAGAACAGTGGCACGATCACTTAAGTTCATCATTCCTCTTTGAACCAAACGTCATTCAGCCAAACATGTTTCAGCCACATGGCATTAGGTCAAATGACCAGGAACCGTTGCTTACTGGAGTAGCTGCTTACTGGAGTGCTCGCCAGATCAGCTACCCTTACACATTGAAATGACTTATCAACTTAATGAGCTACAATTCGCTCTGATTATTTAATTTAACCCCTTCAGGACGACTTTTTTCACCAAACTCGCCGCTGTAGAACGCGTCAGCGAGGTGCAAATGACCCAACCGTCCTGAAAAGGTTAAACAATTCATAGCAACAGGAACCGGCCTTTCGTCATTCATTTCAAGTTCCCTTTGGACGCAATGCCCTTAGATACTCTTCGACCGCGAATAACAAGACATCGTATGTGCGGCTTGTCTCGGAATCTCGGAGGTTCTTTGCTGAATATTATCTTCGCTTGTCATTCTTCCGGCATGACCAGCCCAACATAGCCTGCCGTATTTATGTAACCATTTAGTGACCATTAACTGGTAATAAGATTTGAAAGTATAGCTTAAAGAACGGAGTACTTGTTAGAAATGCTTCTACATTTAGCACACAATTTCTATTAGCCTAATTAGATTGAAGTCGAGGAAAAACAATTTGAGAAATCTGATTTAGCCATATAATTTAAAACGTTCAAGCATAGTTGATTGAATATTTTCTGATAAGTGAATATATTAATCTTTGTTCTAACCTTATCATTTTTTTTCTTTTTACAGGTATGTTTGACACAAAAGTTCCAAGGTTTAAACTGCACTCATGCCTCGATTAGTAAGTAAATCTCCCTCATACATTCACCAGTTATAGTTTCAATTCAAATTTCCCAAAATCGAAAATCCAAGCTTTGCTATATCGTTGCGTTGTCTCACAACGTTGAGCTAGTCAACATGATCACCGAACATCACGAAGGGAGTTCTCCGTTCCGCTTACAACTAACACGCTAGTCCAATGAAAACGCATCGGAAAAGGCAAATTTGTCCATCCGTTTGTTGCCACCCAGATTTGAAGCATTATTAGAGCTACCTTCTGCCAGGGATGGTACTAACTACTGTTTCGTCGTTCACATGACATGGTTTCCAAACTAGATTTGTATTAAAATGAAATGCAATGTTTAAATTTAATTTTTGGAACTTGACTACAGTTACAGGGGATAGAAAAAATGATCGAGACAGGCAAAATTCTCACTTTCCAAAAAATGATAACTATTCGAAAAGTGCATCAAAAAGTCTCAAATTTTAACTGTAAGTTATCAACTAGTTGTTTATTAATAGTTTAAATTTTCGGAAAGATTGGGCTATTCTACATTAAGTTAGAAAGATTCTAGAAAAATGCACAATTATCCATAGCCAAATTTGAACTTATGGGAATTTTTGTTTATTACCGTACGGGTTTGGACCGAAGGGTCTCAGATTTTCATGGAACTTTTTCCACAGGCAGGGCTCATGGGTATATGAACAAAACATATTGAGAAAAAATCAGGGTCGCCTATTTATGTACCCGGAAAACTCAGGTGGATTTTTTTTATTTTCCCCTGACAGTACTTACTAAAATCATAACTCAAGAACGAAGCATCGTAGCGATCGTTTTTTAAAAAATGAAAGCAAATTTTCTCATAAATCCAAAAAATTATGAACTGGAAAAAGTTTTCTACGCAATTTTCCACAGTTGAGGAAATTCGTAAAGAAAAGCCGGAAAAACTATGCCTGAACTCGTGGGAAATTTTCAAAAAAATATTTTTGAGAAGGTTATTTTATAAGCTTTAAACGCTGACATTTTTGGAATGCACTTTTTTTTTTGTTTTTGAGTTATGGCCAATTTTGTTAAAAAAAGTAAAAATGTGCCATATAAGCCTTTTTTTGAAAAATCATAACTCAAGAACGAAGCTTCTAAGCATTCTACGATGCGTCGTTCTTGAGTTATGATTTTTTTTTTCTAAAAATTGCAGTGGTTAAACCTTACAAAATTACCTTCTCCAATTTTTTTTTGAAAATTTTCCTTTGGGCATACTTTTTTCGGCTTTTCTTTACGAATTTTCTCAACTGTGGACAATTTTGTGGAAAACTTTTTTCAGTTCATATTTTTTTTTGATTTCTGAGAAAATTTGCTTTCTTTTTCTAAAAAAACTGTGTTTCTAAGCTACTTCGTTCTTGAGTTATAAAATTTCCTGAGTTACCTGAGTTTTCTAGGAAAATAGGCGATCTTGAATTTTTCTCAATTTTTTTTGTTCGTATATCCATGAGCTCTGTCTGTGGAAAAAGTTTCATGAAAATCTGAGACCCTTCGGCCAAGTACCATAATAAAATGAACCGAATGCAATGAAATTTTGAGCGTTTAAGACTTTTATAATGAGCTTTTCCGCTTTACCTGTAAGTGGGTCATGTCATCAAGCTGGACTGCTTATAAAGTTCGATTCGATGTTTGGCCATTGATTTTCAAAATAAATTTTCACATTTTAGTATACCATTTTGCCATTACAATAATGGTAAAATGACTTATAACAACCCTGTGCAGTATGACGGTCGGTCCAATCGGTCCGTGCCGGTCCGGCGCGTGGTTCTTCATGTAATAGCCGGGAAGCAGCGCCCGCGGTCCCAAATGAACTCTAACGAATCTGCTCCCATTCCTCGCTTTTCCCTCCTCCCCCGTTTTAGGAACGTGAGGCCACAGGTGATAACCATCTGTAGGTAAGAGCGAGAGCTCCAACTAGTAGAGGATGTTTATTGCCGCCATGTATGCATTCAGATACGAGTTCGGCGATGACGGTGGAAATGCCACAACATACACGCGCTGCCGCCACCACGACTGAAAGCTCTCGCATGTTAATTAAAAAGACATTAAAATTTTAATTAAATTTTCCAACCCCCGAAGATCGATAACGTCCGAAATGGAAATTTATTGCGTTTGGTTTGCGTTTCGGGGGCCGCGCACGCCGGACGTACGCTGGCTGGTCTGGTTGGTCAACCAGCAGTCAGCTGATCGCGGCTGAAATGCGTTTGGTTTTAGGTGGTGGCGGTGTGTGGTGAAAGTCCCTCGAATTTTGGTTGATCGAGGCGGAATTACAATTTTGTGGTTATAAGGCGTTATCGGTTTTTGGGGACGACGACGGGCGGAAGTTGGGATTTTCGGGCCTCTCCACCGAATGGGTGTTCGATAATCGTGGATAATGACCTATGAATGGGACGTTAATTAGCGGTTTGATGGGGGATACTGGTATTTGGAAAGGTACAATCGATCAAAATGAGTTGTCTGCTTTTTATTAGGTTAAAAAGGTTTAAAATATTTATTTAAACAACTTCAAAATTGCTTTTGAGGGGGTTTCCGCATAACATTTTACGAATTATAACAGAGTATCAGATGCCAAGGTGATTTCATGCAAACGAGCCTCAATTCTGACATATTTCGGCACATTTCGACATTTGTAACACGAAGCCAGATTTTTTTTACCGAAGTTACTCCTAAATCCTAAAATATGAAAGGAGAGCTTAACATGTTGAATATATAATTATAATTGATGCTAATTGTTAAGCCGTGCTAGTCATATTCAACCACACAGCTTCAACCTACGCTAGTTATTACCGAATCTGCATTGATCGTTTCATCGAAATCGTTGATATTTCCTGCAAAAACTGCATACTACAATCAATAACCTTCGCACTGAATCCATCAGCAAAGCTCCGGCAATGGCAACCTCAAACATCAACACCAATCATTTGACTCCCAAAAAATTGCAAATTATGCCCATTTCAGTCAATTGGCCTTTGTTTCCTGGAAACTAGTTGGGCGGTCGTTCTTCGACGGCCGTAAAAATTAATTAGGACCAATTAATTCGTTTACTCCCGTTTTATCCGGATGCCGCCGCCGTTGTTGCCTTCATCTTCAATTTTCGACGCCCAAAGATTGGCAAGTATAAAATTAGCAACTTTTCATTTCCACCGTGAGAAGGAAGTTGAACATGTTGACCTGAGCGTTTGCTACAATAACAACATTTGTTCTACCTGCAAAACATTCATTGGATGCCGCTGCCGGATTCTCTTTTATTGTTAACAAATTTCGCGTTGATCTTGGTATGTGGAGGGAAATGTCTTGCGAGTTGCGGTAAGGTTGATGAATTGGAGCAACATTATTTTGTACAAAAAAAGCCTTAGAATTGAAATTACACTTGGCTTGAGCTTCTCGTGCCAACTCGAACAAATGAGAGAAACGTTATCCGTTAAAAGTTAGTTTAAATATATTTTTTTTTCAAGTCAAGTGAAAGAAAGGGTGCAAATTTACTCTCTTTTGAGTCATTGGAGTCTCGTAACACACTTTTTATTTAACTATTCAATGACTCTAAAACCCGCAATGGCATGGTATATAAAAAAAATCAAGAAATTTTGCTTGTTGAACAGATAGATTTGAGGTCAAGAAATCGCCACTGTTCTAATGTAAACTTTTATTGAAAACAAATTTCTCAATAATATAACGACTGCAATCTATTTGTTCGAAAATTTAATCGCAAAATTATGTTTGTGATGATCACTTGTGCCGCCATTGAAAGTTGCATAAAACCTCCGCATATCGTTCCTTTCCATGCTTTCCTGCGCTTCAGCAATCATAATCGCTTCGTGCTGTCGTTTCTTGTTGCTGTAGTTTAGTTTCTCTTTTTGCTTTTGCCACTCTGTACCGCTCTCTGTAGAATCGGGTATCGGCCTCTTTAGCATTAGAAATCGCCATGACGGCGTTGGGCGATAGACGAATCGATAGATTTTGTGAAATTTTTTCCGACAATTCAGTTGTGGAAGAAATGTCAAAATTCCTAAGATGGACAATTATTAGTATGTTATCCTACAAATATTTTCATTCATACTCACTTTTGGTGTTTCGTCACCGCTTCAATGATAGTCTCAATCAATCAATAGTCTCGGTGCTCCTTTCAATAGTTGTTTTCAACTACAAATAGCTATTATTTATATTCATGTTTGTTTAGTTTTGAGTGAGTAAAGTGCATGTCGTGTTTACCTTAGAGAATAGTTTACGCTTAGTTATATGTAGTTCAATTTCATACGTAGTTCAATTGTTATGTTAAGTAGGATAGATGTAGCTGTCAATTTAGTATATAAACTAAATTCTACAAACTGTTTAACGATTGAACAGCTAATTTTAATATCGAAACTAAGTTGCCTGAATTCGCGGTGCTTGGATTAGCCGCACACTTCTGTTTCTTACCATGTTAGTTTGTTTTCATCTCAGTTTGGTAGTTCTTTGATCTTGGCACGATTGTTCGCACGACCCCTGACAATCCCCTGTTGGATGCCAGGGTGTGATTGCGTTCGAGCAGTACCGTACGTAGTAGTAGTTGTAGTGGGGCTCTTGGGGCTCGTCGGGTATTCCAACGTGGCGAAGTCAACAGGCGGTTTTGTTCTCGTTCGTCACTCGGTGGCAATTCTCGTCGAACCAACCATTACGTTGGCGTCACTGAGCGGTTCCTATTACCTCCCAAGTAACATTTTTAGTCAAATAGACTAGAAGAGGTTCTTAGAAACACCACAAAACCAACATAAAAGTTATTAGGTGTTATGATCGTTCTCAAGACGTCTACATGACTAATTGGTCATAAAAATGTTACTTGGCCTGTTGCGCTTCCTAAAAAAGAGATATTCCTGAAAATATCTAGAACTTCTAGATTTGAGTTTTCTTGAAGATATTCAGAAATTTACGGTAAAATAATGATATCAGCTTTTGAAGGAACTTCATGTAAATTTCATTGGTTTCTTAGAGCTCCAATTTATCATGACCATCACGAGATAATGGTTAGATTTGATTCCTGGAATCACCCTTCTCTAGTGATGCGAACCAGCTAGCATATCACGCCCGAAAGCGATTGCCGTTCCTGAGTGTGCTTCAGGTAATCAAGTGTCAATCTCTCTGAGCAGTAATGCAATTATGTCAAAATGAGAGCATTTGTTGTAAACAGAGCGTACTGCGTGCTGCGTTTTGTGAGTGCGTTCTTACTGAGTTGTTCGAAACTAATGGGATTTGTTACGTAAGGCAGTGCGTATTGATAATTAAGGCCAACATGTGAAAAGGGCGGAACGGCCATTGCAAACTTCAGCTTTGTTTATCCCTCCTAGAAGTGTTTCCAATTATTTATGTTATCTTGCACCACTAACAAATTTAGCTGACTTTCCTCTATCAAATACTTGAAAAAAAAAATTGCCTGAATTTATAGAATCACAAGTAATCCTTGAAGCTCATATACAAAATGGACAAATTGAGATGGGATAAATGTGAAAAACTACATGTAATTTTGGTAGGGTTTGAACCCACGTCTGCCCAAGTTCGCTAGACGGAACGGGTTAACCAAGTTCGCCACAGAACAGATAAGGATTTTGCGAAGTAGAAAGCCAACTTCTATCCAACGTCCATCACTCTCCACGTTCTTTTTCGTAACTCTCTTCAGTTTTTATGAATGTATGTCCACGTTAAACACTCTCTACGACATGTTCTCACTGCTGTTCGTAGGCTTTGTCGTTTTTCCGCTTCCACAAAGATACTTACTACTAGACAACCAACCGGAATACGAAGTTTGTACCAATGGATATAAGAAAGAAACTATGAAACTTGTCAACAGTTATATAGCTCGGAGTGGGAACTCCAACCGCAAGAAATCAAGGCATGGGTGCGACAAGACGGAATTTGATGAGATCTTTCCGATTTACAATGTATATGATCAATGCAGTGGTCATTGACCAAACATCTTTTAAAAATTTGCTATTTTTTACTATCCTCAGAAGCTGTTTCAGTCTTGGACGATTTCTAAGTTGATGATAGAGCTTACAAAATAAAAATCCTTGCTAGGACCTGGTCAGGTTGTAGAGATGAATGGGTCTATTTTATTGTAGATAGTACCGAAATCTGCAATGATAATGGACATACTCATCCGTGCAACTCCATTCACGATTTGTGCAAATATTCATGCTATGCTATCCATGGAAACTCATATTATATGGGTATTTTTGGAACGGGATCGACGTATATTATGACGGCAATCGATGTCCGACGCCATTTAAAAATTCAAGATGGCAGCTTCCAGTCATTGTAAATCCACTCACTCTTCATAGCTCATTGTTTATTTCTCACTTCTCACTCCTCATCACTTCACTGCTTATTTCTTACTGTCCACTTCACACTCCCCATTTCTCACCCTTGTTGGTTGCTCCCTAATCACTTCTCAGAGCTTGGCACTCCTAACTTTCATTCCTCACTGCTCACTTCTTTTTTCTCACTCTTCACTGCCCAATAGGGTAGTCCACACTTATATGGAAAACATAAAATTCAAAAAATGCCATGTCTTACCTCCTGCATCTGTTCGCCAAAACCTTGTATGCATAAAACGAGAAAAATCTACTTAGAAACAACATTGTATTTAATAATGACGGTAACTATTGCAACGGCGGCCAGGGAGTGTTTATAGGGAAGAGATAAAGGAGGTTGTAGGCGCGTTTCTGGGGGTACCAAGGGGTTTCAGCGGAGTATCAGAAAATCTCTGGTTTGAGGGGGTTTTAGAAAGCATTGCACAGAGTTTCAGAGGATTTTCGACGGGTTTTAGAGGCGTTACGGGTACGTTTACAGGGGTTTCCGAGCGTCTCAAGTACGTTATGTATGGTCCGAGAGGGTTTTAGGAAGATTTTGGAGGCATTTCAGAAAGTTTCAGAGCATTTTTGGCGGGATTCAGAGGAGTTACGGAAGCGTTACGGAGGAGTTTTCGAGGGTTCGAAGCGTCTTAAGTGCGTTACATGCGATCCGAGGGGATCTTAGAGGGATTTCGGAACCATTTCAGGAAGTTTCAGGGGATTTTCAGAGACCCCATCACAATATCTTTCGAAATGCTCCAGAAATGCCCTTTGATTTAAGGGTGTTCTGGAAACCCCCTGATAGGATCCTGACCTGAAATGCCTAGAAATGCCACTGAAATCTCCGTAATCCCACTGAAATGCCTCTGAAATCATGATAATCAATATGAAATGGCTCTGAAACCCCTTTTGACGCCTTCAAGAGATTTCAGAAACTCCCTGAAACCACCTGAGAACCCCTTGAAACATCCCTGAAATGCTATCAAACGCCCTTCAAATGTCTAGGAACGCCATTAAAATGTTCCTGAAACTCTCTAAAATGACTCCGAAATGCCTTGTAACACCCTATAAAGGCTCCTAAAACCCCCTGAATTGTCCTTTAAACCCTTTGAAACTTCCCTGAAACCCCCTTAACACTATTGAAATGCCCTGAATTATCCGTAATCCCATTAAAAAACCAACAAAACCTAACAGAACGCTCAAAGGCTCCTGAAATCCCCCAAAACAACCCCCTTGAACGCCCCTGAAACCCCTTGGAATCCCCTTTTTGGGCTCTCTAGGAACTTTCTGGAAACCACCTTATGCACCCCCAGCCAAGTGCATGGCAAGAGGTTCCAGCGTATTTTAGACTCTCTGAACCTACGTTTTTTATTTGAACGATATCGATTCAGTTCAAGTAAACGAGCTTGATGTTTGTATGGGAAACTTGGTCAAATGTATGTAGAAATCATAGTTCTAGAGTTTTTTCCGCTAGTTTTGTTAATTGAATGCTTACAGGGCCACCTAGCGGCATAAATCCAAAATTTAAGAATTCTGCATACATTTGGTCAAGTTTTCCCATACAATCTTCAAGCTATCTGAGCGCCCTTTTAGACTTAAACGATATCACTCCAATTTCGGACGTAGCTTCCAAAACAACTGATTCTATGTTTTTCATATAAGTGTGGGACCCTACTACTTACTTATCGCTCCTCCCTTTCCACTGCTCATTTCTCATCCTTCCCATCATCAAACATCTCACTCCTCACCCCTCACTGACCATTATTTACAATTCACTTCTCATTGGTCACTTCTCACTTCTAGTAGTTCCACACTCCTCATTAATTATTCCTCTGTGCTAACTAATCATTTTTTACTTTTCACTTATTATTCCTCACTTATCACTCCTCAGTCTTCGCTGTTCATTCCTCAATTCACACCACTGATTTCTCGTTCCTCTCTCCTTACTTCTCACTACAATCTATCTTCACTGATCTGAACTGAACATGGGACCAATTGAATTGATGTTGTTTTTGAACAAAATATACTAACCAAGAGCGATTTCTGGATGTATTAGTCCATTAGACAATGGTTTCCCAAACTGTGGGTCGCGACCCCCCAGGGGGGTTGCCGGCCTTCATCCAGGGGGTCGCGAAGGACTGTAAAATATTTTACTGTAACAGACAACAAATGAGGGAATTTCTATGGGGGGTCGCAAAAACTACGTTTGCTGGCAAAAGGGGGTCGCGCGACTTGAAAGTTTGGGAACCTTAGACCATTTGGCGATAGAAGTCAACATCGTCGGAAAGTAATATGCTGCACACGGTAGTACGTTAGGTTGCAGGTCAATGTGGAGAAGGATCGCTTGCCACAGCAGTCTGCCACTATTGGTGTAAATTTCCGTCGTTTACATCACCAATCCATAATGGCGGTTAGTCATAAAATCAATAATGTCGTCGATAAACATTTCTAACTAGAGACAGATAAATTAACGAAAAGCAAAATGACATTTCCCATCCCTGATCTGTGATGTCGGAATGGTTTCGAGAAATGCCTGTGCGAAACAGGGTTCACACGTTGGTGCGTGAATGCCATGTGTGCGACTCAGTTCGCTGGTTGCATAACATATAGGCGTATAATATGGTAGATTGACATTTTGCTCGGGAGTTGGAAGGAGGAGAAACAGTTTTCAATCCGTTTTTGATTCTAGCGATGTCTGATACATCTGAAGAGAATAAAAAAAAGTATGTAGATAGAAAGATTAAACATCGGATGAAAGGGATTGAACCCAGTATCTTTTGCATGTGAATCAGAAACTGTAGCCTCTTGACCACCAAGCCCGTTTTCTTTAATATTTAATTTGGTATGAATTCATTTATAATGATAGCGTTTGCAAATTTTGCTTCACTGATTTTTCATAAAATTGTTTAAATTAAACCACTTCTAAACAGCCTTTATTGTATTTTCTTACCGGTGACTTTTAAGTCGCAATGTTTCGCTTTCCATGCCTTATTCCATACACAGAGAGTCTGACTTTTTCCCGATCATCAGCTGATTAGAGTGTCGAAAACTAAAATCACTATCATTAGCATCACTGCTATGAACATTGGGCTCATAACAACGGCTCTACATTCAACGACGACGGCCTACTTAGCTCCGATGTCCAAGTCCATCTCGGGCCACACCTTTCCCTTTCGAGAGACAGACTGGCTGGCTTTTGTTATCCAACTTCCTTCTTTTCATCGCCCATTGATCGTTGTTGGTTGCAAAACACTTGAGCTGCGACGTCCTCTGCGCGCGAGAATATGAGGGGAAGCATCGCATTTAATAATTACCTGTGTGAAAGTCATAGCATAGCTGCTTAGTGCTCTTAGTTTAATACACGTAGATAGGTAGGCAGGTCGGAACTAATAACAAGGAACGAGCGAGAATCACCGCGAAAGTGATCCAATTTATCGCCCATGTTCGACAGTCAACTCCCTCTGAACTGCGCGGGCGCTCGCCGCCGTGAGGCGGTTCATGTATGCTGTAGTGTATATAACTCATCCATCAGCCCCATCATCGTCATTGGTGTTGTTGACGCCTTCGCAAGTCCGTGCCAGTCCATAATTATAGGCCGCCTATGGGCCGGGGCTCGGACTTGTGTTGTGGAATAAACTAACGCGCCCCAAGTCCATATTAGTGGTACACGTGAATCATATTGAAGCGCCTGCCTTCTCTTTGCTGAGGAAGATGAAAGAAAGTGCTTATCGATCGCTTATATGGCTGACATAAAGCCACATAAAGCGCACAATTGACGAACGACGATTGGTTTCGCGTGCGAGATATGGACCATTAGGCGAGTCTGTATAAGGAATCAACGCGTTGAACGATTTCAAGATTTGAGGTTTGGCATATTAGAAATGTTTTCAAATTGTCAAGGTGTACCTTAGACATTTTCACCACTATTTCATGTTTCAAAAAATGTTAATGTGATATCTAAGCTTTTTGAAGGTTTTCCACTTTTTTTTCTGCAAGCTTGTAAACAATTTTTGTGAAAACTTTTCTAATGGAACTACTAGAGTAGATACCATCGTAGAAAGTTCCCCTGCAGTAATTTAGCGATTAGCATTCTTCAATATTTTGAGGTTCCATTTCTGAAACATATTCTAGCTTTATCAATTTTTAACATACTCCAGCCCTTTGAAGCATATTTTCCCATACCTTACCTAAAGCATGGCTCGTTATACTATTGAAGAATTTTCTTCTCCTTCGCATAGAGGAACCCTGCGAAAATTATCTGGAGTAATCCGGTATTAGTTAAAATCCCGGGAGAAGTCAAAAGAGGAATTTCGGAAGCAATCTCGGGAGGAATCTCTCAAAGAAATTCGGGAGAAATTCCTGGAGGAATCCCGAAACCAACCCTGGACGTTTCTAGGAAAGAATCCCGGCAGAAAGCCTTAAAGCAATTCGCCTTGACGGAGGCTCTCTGAGAGAATTGCGCTGTGCGTGAAATCAATTTTTTTTTAACATGGGAAAAGATAGGAGCTGCATTTTCAAATGCTTCTAAAATATTTTAGGGACTTCAGATTGAAAAAAAGTGTTTATGTTTTGCAATATACTTTCAATTAGCTACATTATAACTGGTTTTAGACAAAAGTTTTTAAATCACAATGTTATGTCTATAATATAGCGTATCAAAATCTCATTCGATAACATTAAGAACGTTTTGCTTGAAAAAATTTCTATAAAGAATTAGAAGCATTTGAAAATGCAGCTCCTATCCTTTCCCATGTTAAAAAAAATTGTTTTCACGCAAACGCAATTCTCTCAGAGAGCCTCCGTCAAGGCGAATACCGGGAACAATCTATGAAAAATCCTGGAGTGATACCTGAACGAATCTCAAAAGAAGTCCCTAAGAGATTTCTGAAAGAGCCCTGGAAGAATTCATGAAAAAATGCCTGGAGGAATGCCAAAAAGATTCCCGAAGAAAACAATAAAAGAATTTCAGCAGGATTCCATAGAAGAAATTCAGGGCGGAATCTCTAAAGAACATTCGGGAGAATCAATGCAGGAATTGCGGAAGAAATCTCTGAAGGATTAAGGATTGAAAGAATTCAGGTGAAATCCCGAAAGGGATCCTTTAATGAATCTCGGAAAGAATACCTGAAATAATGTCGGGATGAACCCCTGGAGAAAGCCTTCCAGCATCCCCCGGGGATACCGATGGAGGAATCCTAGGAGAAATCCCGAATGGAGGGGTTATCTTTGTAGAAATCACTGTAGACGCATTCCACGCGTTATACGTTTTGCGCAAGAATCAAACTTTCGCTTCCAAAAATCGTTGTGTTGTTAAATACATGCTAACCAGCATATCAAACAATCAGATTTGAATAGAAGATTTATTTTATGCTTTCTAATTGGGAATTGGACCTTTGTACTTCGAAAGAAATCAAGAAATACAGCGTAACGGGACACCATCGCAAAAAATGACGAATTTTGACCAAACGTCAAGAAATTTGTTACTTTCTAGAAGCAGTTTTCAAAGTTTCAGGTACTGTAAGAAAAATATAAGTTATTATCTTCATTTTTGGTGCAAAAAGAATCATAATCGACAGCAGGAGCCCGGAAATATCGTTCAATGAAGTTCGAAAGCCGCGGTGTAGAAGTGCGTGGATGTGTCTGTAGAACCAACGAAAGAATCCTGGGAATAATTCCTGAATGTTTTTTGATCAACCAATGCTACTTGGCAAATTGTGAGGCTGAAAGTCAGCTTTCTAAAAAAAAAATAAAACAAAAACGAAAGGTCAAAGTTTTGGAAAATGGAAATTCTATGATACATAACGATTATTACTCTAAGTGTATTTTTTTTTTTCTAAAATTCCTTAACATATCCTCAAACATCTTCGAAGACATCATTTTAATCCAACAAACCGTTTTCGAGTTGATTTTTTTATGAAGAAAATGAGGTTTTTTTCACACGCCTTTTTCAAAAGTTAGGTGAGGAAAAATGGTTATATGTTGATGCAAACGTAAATGATACACGAAATCCACTTAATGATCAAAATATAGAATATGGTTTCGTGTTTTGGGCTGGAAAGGATTCGTACTGTCCTAAACAATATATTTATGTACTGTACAGTATACATAAATTGGATGCTGGGCGGATATGTGTTACTAACATTTTCTACATTTTTTACACATTCTATCAGTATTGCCGAAAATTTCGCGAAAAACTCAACAAATTCTTGTGAATTACATCAAAATACTCCTAAGAATTCTTCCAAAATATTTTTCTTTCAGAATTAAATAGATTTTCGGCTTTAGTTTCATTTTGTTATGTTTCTGTTTAGAATTCCTGCAGTTTTTTTTTCAGAAAGTGCTTCTATCTGCCTAAAGTTCAGGAAGTAATTCCCAAAGTAGTATTTCTTGAAATTTCCTGATGAGTTGATATTAACAAAATGTCCAACTTCTTTCATCTTTTAACAATTCTTTTCGTCAAATTTTGAATTGAGATTAATTAGTAAAATTTGAATCATGAGCATACTGGAAAACTTGTTGTTATAGGACACAGCCTTTTGATTAAATGAAAAATTAAGAGATAAATTTGCAAAAAAAATCGTGTTGTGGTGGGATTCGAACCTATGACTTCGTATTCGCTAGACCGGCGAGTCAACCAATAAAGCCACAGACAGAACAGAATTTATGCCGAAAAGAGGACCAAACTTGTCTCGCGAGATGAAGTTCCGAGACGAATGGAAAATTTTAACGATCAACTATGCTATGCTATGAGTATCACTGGTAGCAGTTTTCAACAGAGTAGCTTCAAGCGGAGTTTTTGTTTTGATGTTTTAATGTTATTTTCGTTTCGGCATAACGCACTCACTCATTCACACACTCGCTCCATTCAATCGCTCAGGCGGGCGTAAATATTACGATGCGTGAAAATATGAAAACGAAACAATCAAATGGCTGCTGGCTGGTACTTAACCGATGGTGGTCTATGGGTACTTGCACAAGAGGGTGTGAAATGTATTACCGGTGGTTTGGAAACGGCTCTCTGTTTTTGAATTTCATGGCTCGTTAAGTTATATAACAGTTGTAAGCAAAAGGACTCAATATTCATCGTGTCGAAAATCGAGAGTCAAATTGTAAAACGGAACAGCAAAATATCTGGTTGGCTGCCGACATCTCCCGCAACAGGTAATGAATAGTCCTCACACATTTAAGTCACTGCATGGCAGATCCAATCATAATGATATCCACTACCTTCGTTACACCCAACGCACGTTTAGACGGACAACGAAATAACGATACGCTCCCTAAACCATTCATCTACAAATCGTATACCATACACTCAACCGTTGTTGGATCAAGCTTTCTTTATGTTCCTGGCAATCGGCCACAACCACGCGATCCGTTGCAGTCACAACAAAGGAACTGAAGAGAGGCAAGGCAACTGAACCCCGTATAGTCAATGCTGCTCGTGCCATCAAAACGGCATATCTGATGCCCGCGAGACGGACAGCTCAATTATTGGCTTCCCTTGAATCTCCGAAACTATTGTCTGTTGACCGACGATGACGATGACTACGGCGACGATGAAAGCACCGATGAAATCCAATTCAATGAATGACATACTCTCCAGAGCCTCTGGCCGCGGCAGAGACGGTGACCGTGTGGCCTAATTTCCGCCGCCGGAACGTGCGAAGACGTCGGGTCGTCGTTTAGTTCGAGTCGAGTTGTTCCATCAGCCACGCGCGATTGGGCACACGATTTTGACTTAGTTTTGCTGTCATGGAATTGACATTGAACGAGCGTGACGGTAATATGACCATCACAGAGACAGGAAGTATTAGGAGACACAAGGGGGTGGTAGGGATCATGATGTGTAAAAGGTCTTCAAGAGTTTCTTGACATATCATTCTTTTTTCATTACCAATCTTTCTTGGAATCAAGTTCTAAAATTTCCTTTAAAATTGTTTCCAGATTTCCTTTAGGAATTCACCATTTTTCTTTATTCCTCCAAAACTGCACCAATTTTTTTCTAGTATTTCTCTCACTAATATCTCCAGTTCCTTTCCTGACAATGTTTTTCGATAATTGCACAATTTTTCCTAAAATTTCATCTGAAAGAAATTATTCTAGAGAAATCTAATTCTTTATAATTTGAGTTTCTTTTTCTAGATATTTTTTTCACAAGGAGTTTCAAGTAAAGCTCGTTCTTTTAGATATTTCCCAAATAAATTCCTTAGAAATGCCTTAAAAATTGTTACAAAAATGTAGGGTATCACAAATTGACGCAGCACAACACATAACATTAATGTGCCCTGTTATTCAGATGGATAACATCTTCCGATCACAGGATGACGAGGTTTCATGTATTGATTTGGGTCCATCAGTCATCCTGGAATTGTATTTTAGTTGGCAGTTTGCATTTTAGTTCACAGCATTTGTTGCTGTGTTCGTAGCTTGGTTTTGTCTAGGAAAACTAATCCTAATCGGGCATCTCGTTTCGGGTTCTATTAATAGAACTCTTTAACTTGAAATCCGTGTCAGGGAAAGGTTTGTATATCTAGTATTTATCTATTGAACGAAATGGCCTGAAATGTGGCATGCAAAATAGGATTGCACTTCATGGGCCACTATTCTGACAGAACCCTATAAATGTGCATTGAAATTAGGCGAATATTTACAAGTCCAATTGAAACATATAACTCACGAATGTCAAATTTAGAACACATTAAACGGTTATTTGGTCTTATTAAAGTAACAAATATTTATACCCGTAACAAAACTTAGTCCCAGTTGAGACGTTATGCCAAAGAGAAGAAGAAGATTCTGTAATTCGACAAATATTCGGCCATCACAGAAATTCTTACAGAACTTTCACGAGTTAATTCAAGTTCCAACTTCAATTCCTTCCTGCAGATATTTCTCTAGAAACACCTTTAGTTTCTTTTTCGTGAAATGACGCAACGTTGCAGGAACTTTTCGGATATAGGGTCTGAGTGCTATAATATTCATTTCTAGAAATTGCTTCAGAATTTCATTCATAAATTAGGGGAACTATTTTCGGCAGCTTTGATTTCTTCGACATGGGGTGTTTTCTAAATTTGGTCAAAAGAAACCCAATCTGACAAAGATAGTATGCATACTGAAAATATCTCATGTCATTTAATTCAGAAATATAATACTGCAAAATCCGAAGTAACTTCCACAGATTTGACACAAATTTCACCAACATTTCTTGCAGCATTTTTTCAGAAAATCCATCAGAATTTACATTTTAAACTCCTCTAAACATTCTTCGGAAATTTTACCAGCAAATAGGGTGACGTTGGATATTATCGGCAGGTTTGTTATCTTCGTTATGAGGGGCTTTTGTCGGCCAAGTTTCCTGTAACTTAGTCAGTCGCAAACAGCTTGGTTGGAAAGGATTTGAGGCCAACTCTGAGTTCAACAGCTTTACCAAAAACCTCATTACGAAGAGAACTAAACTGCCGAGAATACACAATTTTCCCTACTTCAGGATTTTTTTATGTACAAAATTTCTTTGGAAATTCCTCATGTAATTGCTTATTTTTAGTTAAGATATCATGTTGACAATCTTTTCTGAGATTCCTTATGAAACGGTTTTTGATTTCCCTCAAGACATTGTCCAAACTCTTTTATTAATTCTTTGTGGAGTTTCGGAAATTTTAACTTTAGGTTTAGGTTTCATGGGAGTTCCAGATAGGTTTCGGAGGGGTTTCCGGAGGTTCCAAAAGGCTTCCAAAAGGGATTTCAAATTTGCTGCAGAGGCGTATCATGGCTTTTCGGGCAATATCAGGTGGGTTCCGATTGAAGGGAAGTTCCTGAAACCCCCTTAAATCTCCTGCAACGTCCCTTGAAATCCTCTGGGATCCCTAGAACATTTCTGGAACACACCTAAACCCTCTCAGAATCGTCTGAAACGCCCTTGGAACACTTACGAAAGCTCTCTTTCTTTGGAACGTCCTTGACCCGTCTGAAACTCTTTGAGATCTCCTGGAACACTTAAACCCTCTTGGATACCTCTGGAATGCTCCTGAAACCCATAAAACACCCTTGAAAAGCCTCAAAAACCTTCTGGAACACTCATGAAACCCATTCAAATCCCCTTAAATTTCCTTAAACGCCCCTGAAACTTCTTGAAACTCCCTAGAACGGCCCAGGAACGCCCTGGAACAACTTTGTAACATTGTAACACTACTGACACCCTGGGAACGCCACCGAAATTCCTTGGAATGCCCGTAAGACCGATTGAAAACCCCCGAAACGCCTAACACAAAAACCACAAAAACGGCCCTTAAACCCCCTGGATCAACTCCAAAACCCATCGAATATCCCTCAAATCCCTTAGAATGCCCCTGAAAATCACTAAAACTCTTCTGAAACACTTTCAAAACCCAATGGAATACTCCTGATACCTATGGAACACTACTGAAATCAACTGGAACGCCTCTGAGACCCCTCGTTAGAACCCTGTAACCCTCGTCATGCTCTGTAAACTCCCCTGTAGCTTTATGAAAACATCTGAAACGCTCCTGAAAAATCCTGGAACGCACCTGTAACCCCTTGGAACACGCCTAAATTCTATTCAAAACCACTGGAACACCCCTGAAACTCTTCGAAAACGCCTGGGACGCCCCTGGAACTCCCAAGAACACCCTTGAAACCCCCTGGAGCATCCGTGACACCCCTAGAACTTCCTGAACCTCTGGAACGCTCTTGAAACCCCTTGGAACACATCTGGAATACCTGAAACCCTCTGAGATCATTTGAAATTGTTATAGCTCTGGAACTAGAACGTCACTGAAATAGACAAAAATCTGACAAGGTATACCCTCTCAGAAGAAGAATTCACGATTCTGAGAAGAATCCTCTCACGATTCTGAGAAGAATCCTCTCACGATTCTGAGAAGAATCCTCTCAGGATTCTTAGAAAAATCCTCTCAGGATTCTGAAAAGAATCCTCTCAGGATTCTGAGAAGAATCCTATCAGGAATATGAGAAGAATCCTCTCAGGATTCTGAGAAGAATCCTCTGAGGATTCTAAGAAGAATCCTCTCAGGATTCTGAGAATAATCCTCACAGGATTCTGAAAAGAATCCTCTCAGGATTCTAAAAAGAATCTTCTCAGGATTCTGAGAAGAATCCTCTCAGGATTCTAAAAATAATCCTTCAGGATTTTGAGAAGAACCCTCTCGGGATTCTGACGATAATCCTCTAAGCATTCTGAAAACAGTCCTCTGAGGATTATGAAGAAATGTATTAAGGATTCTGGGGAACAATCTCTCAGGATACCGAAAAGAATCCTCTCAGGATTCAGGAAAGAATCCTCTCAGAATTCGGAGAAGAATCTTCTCTTGATTCTGTGAAGAATCCTTTCAGGATTTTGAGAAAGGCTTTCTCAGGATTTTGTAAAGAATATACTAAGGATTCTGTGTAGAATTTCCCAGGGTTCAGAGAAAAAAAAACCGCTCAGGATTCTGAGGAGAATTCTACCAGGATTCTGAGAAGGTTCCTCTCAGGGTTCTGAGAAGAATTCTCTCAGGATTCTGAGAAGAATCCTCTCAGGATTCTGAGAAGAATCTTCTCAGGATTCTGAGAAGAATCCTCTCAGGATTCTGAGAAGAATCCTCTCACGATTCTGAGAAGAATCCTCTCAGGATTCTGAGAAGAATCCTCTCAGGATTCTAAGAAGAATCCTCTCAGGATTCTGAGAAGAATCCTCCCAGGATTCTGAGAAGAATCCTCCCAGGATTCTGAGAAGAATCCTCTCAGGATTCTGGGAAGAATCATCTCAGGATTCTGAGAAGAATCCTCTCAAGATTTTGAGAAGAATCCTCTCAGGATTTTGAGAAGAATCCTCTCAGGATTCGGAGAAGAATCCTCTCAGGATTCAGAGAAGAATCCTCTCAGGATTCGGAGAAGAATCCTCTCAGGATTCGGAGAAGAATCCTCTCAGGATTCGGAGAAGAATCCTCTCAGGATTCGGAGAAGAATCCTCTCAGGATTCGGAGAAGAATCCTCTCAGGAGGAAAGTGTTTATAAACACTTTTTGTAATGCCAGTGTTCAACAATTGCATCATGGATGCATCAACAATGGGGCACGTTCGGTGTAGTACTAGATTTGTAGTAATGAGCTGAATTTTAGTATGGTGAGAAGGCCAGTTCTCTGTTTCTGCAATGGAATGGTACAAAAAGCGTGGGTATTATGATTCCTTGCCTAATTTGATGCTGTTTGAGCAAAACTTTGGATAGTTGTTTATGTTGCAAGAAATGAAGAACACAACAACACTGTTGCCCAAAGTTTTGCTCAAACAACATCAAATTAGGCAAGGAATCATAATACCCACGCTTTTTGCACCATTTCACTGCAGAAACGGAGAATAAACCTTCTCACCATACTAAAATTCAGCTCACTACTACAAATCTAGTACTTCACCGATCTGTCTTATAGCACCGACTTGGTCCACCTATCATGATCTCTGCGTGCGGATCAATAGTGACGTTGCCAACTTTGCAGAATTGTTGTCCGGCATTCTTGCAACATTTCCTGTCCACCTGTATCCTTCCGTCATTGGCCACTTTCTGAATGCTGGGTTCGCCCTAGAGTGCAGCGAGATCGTCCTCAGCACACGTGTCGCTCGAAAACTCCGAGTGTTTCATGCAGAGCCTCCTCGAGCTTGGTCTATGCCTCGTGTCCATGGAGGTCCACCGGTGCTATGAGATTTGCACATTGTTTTTTCATGCATTCGCTACCTTTGCATTTCAGGCGTTTATACAATACTGCTTGTGTACAGTCGAACGGCCGTCGATAAAACTGGCTCCTTAACTTCCCGCTCATTCGTATTAGATGACATACGAGGGAAGATGATCTAGCATAGCACTTTGTAAGCGTAATTTAAAATGGTCTGAAGTTCTCACATTCCAAAAGGTCGCCTTTCTTGTGAATTGGGTGATCACTTCTTTCTTCCACTCTCCACCGATAGCTCTTTGGTTTCCCAAATCTTGATTATCAATCGGTGTCCCACTTTTCTGCCTTTCTGGACCCATCTTGATGAGTTCAGCTGCGATACTGCTTTGTTGGTTTTGAGCTGGTGTACGACATCCTCAACATTCCTCAACGTGGGAGTTGAAACCATTTCCGTCCTCTGCTACACTGACATAGTCGTTTCCTCTGCTGCCACAATCTCCCGTGCTTTCGTTTTTCTTGCCATTCCGGTGCTGCTTCCACCTTTCAATCTTCTCACGTCCGTCTGTCAAGAGGATCCCGTTCGTATCTTTGCAAACTTCGGCTCGTGGCACGAAGCCATCTTGAGAATATCGTTTTTCCTCCCGAAAAATGCTTGTCTTCTGTTTCCACTTCTGTTTGTGTCGCTCCACGTTCTGTCGAGTTCCATACTGCAGCATTACCGCCCTCGCTGCGTTCCTTTTCTCCAAAATTGCTCTGCACTCTTCGTCGAACCATTCGTTCCGTCGATTCTTATCCACGTACCTGATGGTGTTCTCGGCGGCGTTGTTAATGACTGCTTTAACTGTGCTCCAGCGGTCCTCATCTTCACGGAGCTCATCCTCGTCCGGTAACGCTGCTTTGAGATTCTACGTCTACATATGCTGTTTGGTCGCTCAAGCTCTGATGACGTGATGAGTGATTTTGCAAATAAACATGTCCCGGTGGCCCACCCACCATTATCAGGAAGAACACACTTGTCTGTTTCTGAAACAAGTTTCTTGAAAAAACACTTAGTCTCTTGCGATAGAGTTACAAAAATGAGCCTGTAGAGTCAAATTGGTGAGCTCGCTATACGTTATACCGTATAGCATGGAACGAGCTCACCAATTTGACTCTACACTGCCGCAATTCTGCAAAGTGACGTAAGCGACATTGATAGTTTTGACCCATTTTTTAGTTATGATGCATAAAACTCTTACTTATCCTCTAAGTTTCTTTCCATAGATGATTACGACTAGATCTTGCATTCTAATACAGCAGGAATACCACAGTGTTATTCTTTCCCCAGATATTATATGTAATATACCCGAAAATATCGAAATTTTGAATGGCGCTTACGTCACTTTCCAGAATTACGGCCGTACAGGTCCATTTCGGTATCCTTCGGTAGAGTTCTGTTTTAACACAACTGATTGAAAAGAAAGCATTATTGAAAAAAATTGCTCGTACTAATGTATCCAGTACTTTGCCACCAGATTCGTGACAAACGTCATTTGTAGATTTCAATTTCTATTACGGCCATCATCTATATGGCAGCCATCAAGTGTTAATCGACAGCCGGTGGCTACTTCATCGTCATGCGTCGATGCATTTGGTTAATTCACAATTCAGTAGTGCAGAAAAGCCACTCTACTGTCCATTCACACACTTTTACTGGCCTGTGCTCGCAATTGCAAAAGAAATTACCCAGCTACTAATTTGGTCATACTGGAAACTGGGCTTTTGGACCACCCCGGCTGATTGGCCGGTCTAGATACATTATGGCTTTCTGAAAACTATCTGCGCGATCCATACGTTTTTCCATGTCTGGGAGTAATATCTCTGCCTCAGACTGCAGCGTGATCCGCCTGCGAGGGAAATTATCGATCTCATCCACCACCGTGAATGTTGGTCGGTTGGTTGGTTGGTTGGTATCTCGTGGGCAGAGTGAACGTTTTGGTTTAGCTGTGCAATGTTCCAACCGCACATTGCATCGGGGCTTGGCACGTTTCCCAACCTTACCACCTTACAGTGTTGGGCGATAACTTTGCAGTTTTTATGAATTTTTCGTACCATATTGCTACAAGAGGATTTATACCGATTTGATTTAATTTGTTTTGGATAATTCATCTTAAAAGCATGTGAAAATTGACAGCTTTGTAAAAATATTTTGAACTACGTTTTAGTATTTTTTAAATCGATCAATTTAACATAATTTCCAGATCCGTCAAATCTAAGCTTAAATCCGTAACAAGATTAGGTACTGCAATTTCGTCTTTTACATGACTGCTATTTAGCCCTCTAAATTTGATCACCCTTTTGAAAGACCAATTTGTCTTTAGAAGGTTCTTAAAACCATGTTAAAGCCATTTTTTTTGCTTTGTGAGGGTTCTAATCACCTGGGGGTTATACTTCACTACGTCGTATTATCTGGAAAATCCAAGGAGCCTCCAATATAGTGGCCAACACTGTACCGACCAAGTGAAATCATATTTTGCGAGCAAGTGTGGTCGCCTGAACGTGGTTGGGCGTTGGGTTCAAGTGATGCATTAACCCTCTTGCTTTTGCTGACTGGATGGCTGGATGGCTGCTGACTGGTGCCATACCCACAGATCATGCCCTCGACCTAGAAATTTGATGCCATCCAACAGCAGCACCAGCAGCATCAACCAGAGCTCATCTTAAATTCCATTACCCGGAAGCTATTGCTCGTTGATGCTTTTGGATTGGAGATGATGATGATGATGGAGATACACACAAGTGCAACCACTATCTCATCCACATACTCGACTTGTTTGCAACGAGTACCGCACGCAACGATGGTCCTTATGCGCTTCTCCCTTAATAGCCGTGAATTCAAAAGGCGAACTCTTTCTCTCTCTTTGTGCGTGAGTGGCGGCTTTTGGTACTTGACAGATATGTAACTGCAAGAGTAAGTCCTTCAGTACAAGTGCAGAAGGGTTTTCAAAGATATCGCAATGAGTGATGAAATCACGTTGAACTTTTTCAAAACAAAAAGCATAAACTATATGAAAGACATGAAGAGTTTGGAAAGTATATCGTGAGATCCAACGAAACAGTTTATGTCAATTTGCATTTTATGATTCAACTTTTACTAACTGCTTGTTTTTTTCTTTTCTCTTTGCAGGTAAGCATCTATTGTTATAAACAAGGTTCAAAACAGCCCTCGATGCAGATAAACCATTATTCTATAAACCTGAACCTTTGAGGAGTTTTATTTTTCTGGATCCAAGATAAGTTTAGTTATTGATGATACAAGTAACCCAGACAACAAAAGTAGCAGGAGTAGAGTATGTAAGCAGTACGTCGCATAAAGTACTATTTTAAGTTACTATCGCATATATGCACGACAAAGGGACAATTTGTATCGCATATAATATTATTTTTGAACTTATTGCTATGTATCTTAGGGACCGTTCATAAACCACGTAGATTTTTTAGGGAGAGGGGGGGTGGGTCTGGTCAAAGTCTACGCTCCACACAAATTTTCAAATTTTTGTATATAAAAAGGCTACGAGGGGGACGGGGGGTTATGATGACCAAAAGAGATGACCAAAATTTGGTTTACGTGGTTTATGAACAGCCCCTTATAAAGTCTTATAAAAATACAGTTCATCTCTTATAAGGTGATAACACTAATCAACTTTTATAAAGTATTCTGATATTTTATTGCGATGAATTTAACTTTATTCAAATAAGCGTGCGAACGAACTCTCAAAGTGTCATATGAATTCGCAGAATTGCGTATTGCGATGTATATACGACTTAACTTGACACCTTTGTTGTTATGCCAGTTTAACTCGCATTGGTTTGATGGACGAATAAAATTGCATAAATGCAAAAATAAACTCGTGTAAGTGTGCACACAAACTCGCATAACATAGAATCGTTTACGTTGACCCTAACGCGATTAGATATACAATAACACTGAAAAAGATGCTGTTTGACTTCGGATGCAATATCAACAAGCTACAAAAAAAAATCAACAGCCATTATTATGGTTAAATTCACTGCAAATTCCCACAGGAGTTTTGTTGGGAAAGTCTCTAAGAATTCCAGCTCTAGAACTTCTGTCAGGAACTCCAGCAGGTGTTTCATCGGAAAGTATTCTATGAGTACCACCGGATTTTCTTCTAGGAGTTCGATTGGGAATTCCCACAGGAGGTAAGAATTTTCACCAGGAATTCATGTAGGAGTTCCAATTAGAATTCTCGCAAGAGCTCCACGAGCAAATCCTGTATAATCCAGATGATCCTTCTAGGAGTTTTACAGACGATTTTTCTAGCAGTTCCACCGAAAATTTCTGTAGAGTTGCACCAAGAATTTCTTCAGCAGTTTCATCAGAAACTATTTGAGAAGTTCCACCGCAAATGCCTGCAGAAGTTCCAATGAGAATTCCAGTAGACGTTGCACAAGGAATTGCTTTAAATGTTTCACTGTGATTTCCTTCAGGAGCTCCAAAGTGAATTTCCGCAGGAGCTCCACCGGGTATTCTGTTGGGAGTACCACTGGAAATTCCTCTAGAAGTTTTACCACAAATTCTTCGAAGTGTTCCACCGATATTAACTCTAAAAAAGTCCATCTGAGAATTCTTCTTGGAATCAGGGTATTGGTTCCCTTATTAAGCATGTGACTCTCATTTTCATCGTATGAAAAACAAAGGATCGAATCACTGTTTGTTTCTTATTTTTTGTATTTTTGTTAGAAATGAGCACGCATGAAAACAAAAATAACAGAATCAATCGGTGCCGTATTAGCTTGTTTTTGAATAGGATACATTTGAAAGCGTGAGATTACTGATAGCACTCAGTCCCTACCCCAGTAATTTATCTAAGAATTTCACCGGAAATTCTTTCAGGAGACCAACTAAGGGTTCTTCTATTTAGGATTTTCACCGGAGGTTCTCTAGAAATTTCTTTTAATATCTGCAGGAGCTCTGTCATGAATACCAGGAGAAGTTGCTGTGGGTGTTCAAATTGGAGATCCACCGTGAATTTCTTCAAGAGATCCATCAGAAATCCCTATAGGAGTTTCACCGATAACTTATGTCAGGTGTTCCACCGGGATTCCTCCACCGGAAATACCATAGTTCCACCGGGAATCTCTGTAATAGTTTCACCACGAATACCCGCAAAACGGTGAGTCGATAAGGAGAGCGTCCAATATAGCTCTGGTCCTCACAAGTTCCTACCTCATGCTTCCACGGGTCAAGCGATGACAAAGACCGCCAGCTAAGAGTTGTGTGCTTAGCTGGTAGCGCAGCCTGGGCACTGTTGTCCTTCTGACATCAGCTAGATTGAGGAGGTACGATCCGAGTGTCTGTTCACCAAGGAGGTGCGGCTCAAACAGCGTCTGTTCTGGCATCCAGCGGCTGAGTAAGAAACGCTGCACCACGCCCAGCTAGATCCAAGGTGGTAGCCCCATCAGCGTGGTCGTCCCAGTGTTGGTTGGGACGTTAAACAGAACTGGCACGATGGCCCTCCGGCGAGACAGGGGTGTTGGCGTAGGCCCAATAAGCCACCCGTAAAAATCCCCATTGCGAATAACATAGGAGAAAATACGACTCGATACAATCGGCAAAGACCCACGCGACGAAATAAGGACTACGATTGGAAACTTGGGACATGGAATTGCAAGTCACTAGGTTTCGCAGGATGTGACAGGATAATCTACGACGAACTACATCCCCGCAACTTCGACATCGTGGCGTTGCAGGAACTTTGTTGGACTGGACAGAAAGTGTGGAAAAGCGGGCATCGAGCGGCTACTTTCTACCAAAGCTGTGGCACCACCAATGAACTGGGAACAGGATTTATAGTGTTGGGCAAGATGCGACAACGTGTGATCGGGTGGCAGCCGATCAACGCAAGGATGTGCATGTTGAGAGTTAAGGGCCGTTTCTTCAACTACAGCATCATCAACGTCCACTGCCCACACGAAGGGAGACCCGATGACGAGAAAGAAGCGTTCTACGCGCAGTTAGAGCAAACATACGATGGGTGCTCGCCGCGTGACGTGAAAATCGTTGTCGGCGACATGAACGCGCAGGTAGGAAGGGAGGAAATGTACAGACCGGTAATCGGGCGAAACAGCCTGCACGCCGTATCGAATGATAACGGCCAGCGATGCGTAAACTTTGCAGCCTCCCGTGGTATGGTAGTCCGAAGCACCTTCTTCCCCCGCAAAGATATCCACAAAGCCACCTGGAGATCACCCGACCAACAAACAGAAAATCAAATCGACCACGTTCTAATCGACGGTAAATTCTTCTCGGATATAACCAACGTCCGCACATACCGCAGTGCGAATATAGATTCGGATCACTACTTAGTCGCTGTATGCATGCGCTCAAAACTTTCGACAGTTATCACCACGCGTCGAAGTCGAACGCCGCGGCTCAACATCGAGCAACTTCGTAACGTAGAAGTGGCTCAAGACTACGCGCAGCAGTTAGCAGTGGCCCTACCAACGGAAGAGCAGCTTGGCGCAGCTACACTTGAAGATGGCTGGAGGGACATCCGATCCGCCATAGGTAGTACCTCGGCTACAGCACTAGGCTTCTCGACTCCGAATCACAGAAACGACTGGTACGACGGCGAATGTGAACATTTGAAAAACGAGAAGAATGCAGCATGGGCGAGAATGCTGCAACACCGTACGAGAGCGAATGAGGCACGTTACAAACAGGCGCGGAACAGGCAGAACTCAGTCTTCCGGATGAAGAAGCGCCAGCAGGAAGAACGAGATCGCGAAGCGATGGAAGAGCTGTACCGCGCTAAGGACACACGAAAGTTCTACGAGAAGCTGAACCGCTCGCGCAGAGGCTTTGTGCCACAAGCCGACATGTGCCGAGATAATCACGGGAATATTCTCACGAGCGAGCGTGAGGTGGTCGAGAGGTGGCGGCAGCATTACGATGAGCACCTCAATGGCGACGTTGCAAGTACCGAAGGTGGCGTGGTAACAGATCTAGGAGTATGTGCACAGGACGAAAGACTTCCGGCCCCTGACCTTCAAGAGATTGAGGAGGAGGTTGGCCGGTTGAAAAACAACAAAGCCGCTGGAGCAGATCAACTACCAAGCGAGCTTCTAAAATACGGTGGAGAAGCACTGGTGAGAGCACTACACTGGGTCATTACCAAGATTTGGGAGGAGGAAGTATTACCGGAGGAATGGATGGAAGGTATCGTGTGTCCCATCTACAAAAAGGGCGACAAGTTGGATTGCGGGAATTACCGCGCGATCACACTACTGAGCGCTGCCTACAAGATACTCTCTCAAATCTTATGCCGCCGTCTATCACCGATTGCAAGAGAGTTCGTGGGGCAATATCAGGCTGGATTTATGGGTGAACGCGCTACAACGGACCAGATGTTCGCCATCCGCCAGGTGTTGCAGAAATGCCGCGAATACAACGTGCCCACACATCACTTGTTCATCGATTTCAAATCGGCGTATGATACAATCGATCGAGAACAGCTATGGCAGATTATGCACGAATACGGATTCCCGGATAAACTGATACGGTTGATCAAGGCGACGATGGATCGAGTGATGTGCGTAGTTCGAGTATCAGGGATACTCTCGAGTCCCTTCGAATCTCGCAGAGGGCTACGGCAAGGTGATGGTCTTTCGTGCTTGCTGTTCAACATTGCTTTGGAGGGTGTAATAAGAAGAGCGGGGATAAACACGAGTGGGACGATTTTCACGAAATCCGTTCAGCTGCTTGGTTTCGCCGATGATATTGATATTATTGCTCGTAAATTTGAGACGATGGCGGAAACGTACATCCGACTAAAGAGTGAAGCCAGGCGAATCGGACTAGTCATTAATGTGTCGAAGACAAAGTACATGATGGCAAAGGGCTCCAGGGAGGAATTACCGCGCCCGCCGCCCCGAATTTATATCGACGGTGATGAAATCGAGGCGGTTGAAGAATTCGTGTACTTGGGCTCACTGGTGACCGCCGACAACGACACCAGCAGAGAAATTCAGAGGCGCATTGTGGCAGGAAATCGTTCTTACTTTGGACTCCGCAGAACTCTACGATCGAATAAAGTTCGCCGTAACACGAAGTTAACCATCTACAAAACGCTGATTAGACCGGTCGTCCTCTATGGGCACGAAACATGGACCCTACGTGCAGAGGACCAACGCGCCCTTGGAGTTTTCGAACGGAAGGTGTTGCGTACCATCTACGGCGGAGTGCAGATGGAAGACGGGACTTGGAGAAGGCGAATGAACCACGAGCTGCATCAGCTGCTGAGAGAACCAACCATCGTCCATACCGCGAAAATCGGGAGGCTACGGTGGGCGGGTCACGTCATCAGGATGTCGGATAGCAACCCGACTAAAATGGTTCTCGAGAGTCATCCGACCGGTACAAGAAGACGTGGAGCGCAGCGAGCTAGGTGGATCGACCAAGTGGAGGACGATCTGCGGACCCTACGCAGAGTGCGGAACTGGAGACAAGCAACCATGGACCGAGTGGAATGGAGGCGGCTACTATGTACAGCAGAGGCCACCCCGGCCTTAGCCTGACCGGTAAGGTAAGTACGAATACCCGCAGGAGATTCCCTGATATTTCATCTTGAAGTTCCATCAGGAATTCCTCTAGGAGTTCCACCGAGAATTCCTCTAAAAGTTTGACTGTATTTTCTAAATGTTAATGAGGAAATCTTCTAGGAAGGAATTCTACCATGATTATTTCTAGCAGTTTCACCGAGAATTTCTCTAGAACCTCCACTGCTCAATTCTATAGGATACTTACTTGATACTTGATGGGCTACAACTCGTAGCGGTGAGTCTGTGCCGAATGAAGTATCCGCCTCCACTGGCCTCGGTCCTGGGCTAATCGCTTCCACTCGCCCTGAACGTTTAGAGTCCTTAGGTCCTCCTCAGCTGCAAAAAGCCAACGTGTGCGCGGCCTTCCACGAAGCCGACGAGCCCTTCCTGGTTCTCTGCTGAATATAATTTTAGCTTGTCGTTCCTCCGGTATACGAGCTACGTGTCCAGCCCACCGCAGCCTGCCGTGTTTTATTCGCGACCTCTTGAGGAGTCCTTCGTCGGCGAATACCAGGCTGGTTTTAGTGAGGGCCGATCAACGACGGATCAAATGTTTATCTTGCGGATGATCCTAGATAAATTTCGGGAATATAACTTGCAGGTTCACAATCTGTTCATTGATTTTCAAGCAGCTTACGATTCAGTGAAAAGAAATGAGCTTTGGCAGATAATGTCAGAACATGATTTTCCGGTTAAATTAATTAGGCTGAACGCTGGATGGATCAAAATCATGTATTCGAATCGCGGACGAAGTGTCTACGTTGTAACCTAATTTATTGTTCAACATTGCACTTGAAGGAGCGATTATGAGGTCAGGCGTGCAGAGGAATGGCTCTATCATCACACGGTCGCACATGCTCCTCGGTTTTGCGGACGATATTGATCTCATCGGAATCGATCGTAGGGCCTTTCACGGATTGCGTAGCCAGCTAAGGTCCTGTAACTTGCAAACGCAAACAAAATTCGCTCTGTATAAGACGCTCATTCTTCCGGTTGCCCTCTACGGTCACGAAGTGTGGACGTTAAAGGAGGTAGACCGACAAGCTTTTGGAGTTTTTGAGCGCACAGTGCTGCGGACAATTCTCGGTGGGAAACAAGAAAATGGAGTGTGGCGCAGACGCATGAATCACGAGTTGTACCAAGTGTACGAAGATGCGAATATTGTAAAACGTATAAAATACGGCAGACTTCAGTGGGCTGGACACGTAGTGCGAATGTCGGAAGACAGAATTGCGAAAACAATATTCTGCAGAGAACCCGGTAGAGGTAGACGACTCTGTGGGCGGCCTCGAACTCGCTGGCTGCACGCGGTTGAAGAAGATCTACGATCCCTACACGTACGTTCGCCCAAGACCGAAGAAGATGGTGCTCTACTATATGCTCGGCGTTGGAGTAAAGTTACTTTGTAGCCAACAAGGTAAGGTAAGGTATCAAGGTGTTGCTTCCACAGCTCCTCGTGGGATTTTTCTCGGTGTTTACTCCTGCGTTTTACTCAAAGAAATTTTCGTAGGATTTCTACCAGAATTCATCCCGAATTCTGTATAAGTTGTGGATGTTCTCGCGGTTTTTCTCCTAGTATTTCTCTCGTGATTCCTCTTGGTGTTCCTCTTGGGACTGCTTCAGGAGATCTTCGCAGAACTTCTCACAGAGTTGCTACAAGAGTTATTACCGGGATTTTTTACTAGAGATCTTCTAAGGATTTCTTAAGAAATTTTTCTCGATTTTTTTGCAGGGAATTCTCCCGAGATTTTTTCGGAATTTTCTCCTACATTTTTTCCTGTAATTTCTGTGAACTATGCTCTAGAGTTCCTCCTTGGTTTTCTACAGGAGGTTCGGGTGGGATATGTCTTGAAGGTTATCGCGTGGTTTATTTTGAAGTTTTGTCTGAGATTTCTCTCTGAGTTTCTTCTGGAACTTCTCTCAGAAGATTCCTTCCGGTGATGGTCTTGGAATGTTTCTGAATTTACCCTGGATATTCTTCAAAGATTTTTCTTTAGTTCCTTCTGAGATTTCTACAGAAGCTATTCTGCCGTTAATCGCATGTCTGTCCCATATGCATAGGTAATCCAGCAAACATGAAACTGATATGCGATTCACGGCAGTATTGCTGATATTTCTCATTGAATTCTTCCCGTGATTTCTTTCAGAATCAGTCTTTTCCTCGTAGTTGTACAAGATTTCTTGCAATGATCCACCTGATATTATTTTTTTTTGCAGATTTTATCTGGATTATCTGGACTTTTCCCGGAATCAATACCGGAAATTGAACCAAGATGCTGAATATTTCTTTAGGGATTTCTTTAATAGGTACCCCCAGTGTTCTTTCCACAGGGTTTCCTCAAAATGTCTCCTCGAATAACTTACGGAATTCCCGGAGAAATATTCGAATGAACCCAAGTGGAATCTTGCGTGAAACTCTGCAAAAACTTATTGAAGAAATCTCGACAGGAACTTCAGAAAAAAAAAAAACAGAGAAAAAATGAGAAATCTCGGAAAAAAAAGTGCCCGGAAAACCACTAAGTGAAATTCGTGAAGGAACTTTGAATAATTTTGGATGGATCATCAGGAGAAATCCAGCGAGAAACTCTGGAAACATATCAGAAAACCTCTGGAAGATATATCGGGAGGTACTCTTACAGATATTTCGTGAAAAACTTTTTTTGGAAAGTATTTAAATTTTTTGAAAATTTGGGCTATTTTTAAGTTATAAACTTTCAAAATTGTCCCATGGAAATACATGGAATACCAATTCAGGAAAATTTATTTTTGGGGTATGATTAGACACGGAACCTTTGTTAACCTTCCGTAATTCGCGCGGTTGGCCACCACCGTCGTCAGCACCACGCTAATGCTGAGTACAAAATGCGAGATTTTTTCCAACGTGTTGTACAAAAAAATACAACAGCGCGATCGTTCGAGGGTTAATAACCGTTGACAATTGGAATGTATAATTAAAAAAAAAATGTTGAGTGTTTTCTCCAAGGATTTCTCCGATAATACTTCAATAAATTGACAGATTTCTTTAAAAAATTCATCGAGGATTCCGTTATAAATTTCTCCACCACGAAAAATCTTCCAGAAATTTCTTCGAGATTTTTTCCGCGGAATCTTTCACCGATTCAATACTGAATAATTCTGCTTTCTGATTTCTGAAGGATTCCCGAAGAAGTTCTTGTGATTATTTGTCTTGAAATTCGCCTTAGTTTTCTCTGAAAAAAACTTCGAGACTTTAACCAAGAGTTCTTTTGGAGGATTCCAGAATTTTTCAGACGATTTTTCCGAAAATTTCAACATTTGATCAGAGAATTTCTTTTAGAATTTCAGCGAAGATTGCGTCTGCAGTTTTTTTTTTTTGAAGATTTCTCTAACAATTTATCCGAGAATTAGGTTGTTTAGTCAATAAAATATTGCTATTTTCTATAGCCTAATCGAAAGAACTCATTTTTCTGAGTATAACGTGATTTTACCGGACTACAATACCTTTGTTTTGATGGTTAAATAAACAAAACACTTTTTATTTTCGTTGATAGAATGACAGTCCAATCGATAAAGTGACAGTTCGAACCAAACAAAAAATTTTCCCCACACAAACTTTGAATGCATTTTAAAAATAGTTCCCGGACAAAATTATGAAATTTTGTATTTCGACTAATTTTTGGGCGGAGAATCCGATTATGAAATAATTCGGACACTCCTAAAGAACCCAATCCCGCCAGAACTGTCATGTGTTTTTTCCGAAGATTCCTTCGGAAATTCTTCAAAGGATTCATTCAGAAATTTCTCGAATACAAAAATGGAACAAACATACCCAAGTTTGAAGAGGTTCTAAGAATAATCATGAAACCTAATACCTTTTATTTTGGTTCTATGATGGTTTCAAAAACTTCGTTTAGTATATTCGACTTAAAAATGTTACTTGGGTACAGTCCTCCTCTCCTCTCCACTCTCCTCTTCTTGGCGTAACGTCACATAACATAAGTGGAACTCCAGTATTCCAGTTTTGGCAAAGAATACAGGAACGAAGATTGGCATCTGAGATATACGCAAAACTAGCTGCTGGAAATCTACTTATTCATGTTGTCATAAATTCATTGAAATCTTCGAAATAACACATCCACGTTCCACATATCGATCTTACTTTATATTTAAAGCCATAAAACGTACTTTCGACTTGAGTTTACAAAGTTTTATTACAATTTATGTCCTATTTTAGATATCCACGTGCTGCCAGTCTAGATCTATGAGGTCTTTGTTTTACTTCACAGCAATGAAAAATGGTATACATGCTGAAAAATAGTATGGCAATAATGTTATAATGCATTTGACATTTCGATGCCCTGTATACCAGCGTACGAACTCGGAAAGGCATCAACTTTTTGAGCCAGAGTTCCACTTATGTTATGTGGTAACGTCCTCACTGGGACTAAGCCTGCTTCTCAGCTTAGTGTTCTATGAGCACTTCCACAGTTATTAACTGAGAGCTTTCTCTGCCAATGGCCATTTTGCATGTGTATATCGTGTGGCAGGCACGAAGATACTCTATGCCCAAGGAAGTCAAGGAAATTTCCTTTACGAAAAGATCCTGGACCGACCGGGAATCGAACCCGTCACCCTCATCATGGTCATGCTGAATACCCGTGCGTTTACCGCCTCGGCTATATGGGCCCCTCCTACTTGGGTACAGTCGTAATTATCGAAAAGCTTATTAAACACTAAGCCGAGAAACCGAGTCTGTCCCAATTAAGATGCAATGCTAGAAAGAGTAAGAAGAGCAACTGACGTGAAACATGCAGGCGCATTCATGATTTAGTTATTACAGGCTGGACTCGATTATCCGGAGTCGGGTTATGGCGGCTACCAAAATAATATCTCACAAACGGAATACTGTAAGAAGCTGAATTTTGACAAAATGTCAAAATATCAGCTTTATAGAGCATTCCGTTCCCCAGATATATGTTTGAGAAGCAACAGAACCCGACTCCGAATAATCGAGTCCGACCTGTATTTCAGAACTTGTTATTGTTGTGCTATTGTTGATCAAATATTGTACACTCTCAATAGTACAATAAATTACTTATCTTGTACTTCAACAAACCATGTTATTGAAATATTTGGTTGGTCTACCAATGCTTTGATTATAAGAAAATGAGATTGTCCGGCAAAATATGTAATGGAAAACTATGCCTTGATAACTTATTAATAACAAAACAAGGTTATGTGATTTCGTTGTTATTAATTTGCTTTTCTTCTTAGTTCGGAAAGGTCTAAATTATAAGTGTCTTTATTGGAGCACCCCTAGGGTTTTCAAAAGCTTTTGAGTTTTGAAAAAAGGTTCGCATGCGCGAAAAAAAAATTGTCAAAAATATCAAATCGCTAGGACTTTTTAAACAAAATCCATAGGGCACGGGTTCCCAACCGGTGGTCCGCGGCCCCCTGGGGGGCCGTGAAGCCAGTCTAGGGGGGTCGCGATGTTACCAAAAAAAAATGTTAAATTTTTATTATATTTTGTGCAAATAATATCAATTTTTAATTTTGTATACCGCCACCCCCAAAAGCCACAATTTGAGGAACAAATTTTCAGTATAAAACACCTTCAGAAGAAAAAATTTTCGGCTGCGCCGCTATTTTTCAGCTATGATTCAAATTGAATTTTCATGACATCATTTTTACGCAATATGAGTGTCATTGATCTTAGAAAATCCCTCCCACAGTAAATTTCTGGCTACGTCACTGTACCCAAAAAACTCGGTTTCGTTCATTTCATTCATATTTTTTTTCTAAAAATTTTCATTGGGCCGCGGATGTTTTGACAATTCTTAAAGGGGTTCGCCACCTCAAAAAGGTTGGGAACCCCTGCCATAGGGAATTGAAGTTTAAACTAGGTCACAAAAGATCCCATGACCTTACTGTTTTTTTTTTTAAATATATTTTTTGTATTTTAACTTGAAACTTATTCTACACTTGCCTTACTAGGGTTAATTCTGCTAGAGTAAAGCGTTATGCCTAGCACTTTTTCTCGAGCCGATACCATGACACAATGATCGATGAAAAGTTTAACTGTTTAACATTCCACCTGATTTATCTAAAGGTTCAACATGTTTCAACTCACGTTCGCCGCATCGCATAGAATTTAATTATACATCAGGATATCCTAAATATCTTCATCAATTAACACAGTTCGCAAAACGCGTAATCTCTCGCGGCCTAAGTGAAATCGCTTCGTTGCAAATCTCTCCAATCGTCTTTTTGCGGTACACCGATTTATCTAATCTAATTGGAGCGGCAGAATTAATTAAACCTGCCGCTGAACAGAGTAAACCTTACTCAGCTGGTGGTAGTGGCGACGGCAGCGAAGTTCGCCTGATAAATGTTAATTTATTTACACACCACCAACAGCATATCGGTTACCCGTTGTGCCTAATATATAAAAACAGTGTTCTCGCGGCAAAATTACAACGACTGGCCTCATCGCATCGTATCGTGGGTACTATAAACCTCCGCAACCGGCTTAGGACGAATAATGCCACCAGCAGAAGAGAAGTAAAAACGCGCGTGAATTAGATTAAATCATAGAGTCGCCGCGCCGGTTACGTGTTGAACCCGAGCACGCGGCATGTGACCGGTGTATACAAACAATTAACGCAATTCGACGCTCCGAGAGGATTTCTCCCGGGTGCGGTGGATGGCCTGGCGGAACATTGGGATTGGGGATGAATGAACCACCGTTAGCCCCGTGTCGTCACTTGCCAACTGGAGGAACAAAATATTGAACACTCGGCTCGAACTCGAATTAAGTTCACCGAGTTCGAGACTTTGTGGTCAATGACCTCGCAGGCATGGGACCGAAACACGGCCGTCCACCGGCAGAGGTGATACAGAACTGGGTGCTATTTATCGATTTATGGTAAGTTTGAGTTACGATCGTGATTAGCATAGTCATAAATGCTTCACACTACTGACTGCGGACTGGCAACAACGTCAAAACTTTCTTCTAAATATACTATAACAGAGTGCGTAGGGAAACCAGTCAGTACTACGTCAGTAGCTGTATCAACTTTGGTAGGAATGTGGACCAACGAAGATAAGCAAACACTACAGTCAGTAGGTGGAATTTGCTGTTCAGGTGAGAAATCGTTGACCCTAATTTGATACGGTCTGGGTGATAAATGTGACTGTGTCACAGAATGGATAAATTGTTACTTGGAATGTGTAACAGTGGACAATTTGGGGGAAATTTTAAACCGATATTCTACAGTAGTTTTTACGTACAAGGAAAGTGTTGGAATTCATAAATGTAGAAATTACATCACGAGGCTAAGCCTTCTTTTGGGATGTGACTTTTTTTCAGTTTTGTAATAGTAATGAATATAATATATTTTCATTTATTCTAAAATATTCCATAAATTTTCTTGAATCTTTTAACATATTACAAGATATTCTGAAAAATCCAATTCATCTTAGTGTTCAGAATATCGGCCCTACTCTAGAAATAGATTCTTGTATGAAAACCCGATTTTCAAAAGCTCTTAATTTTCCCATGTTTTTGGCCTCATAAACCTTCCTTGGGTGGAAACTAACAAAACAAAACTTAGACGACCCAAATCGGACCATCCGTTCGCAAGTTATGCGCGGTCCCACGTATGCCACTACATTTATATATATATATATATATATATATATATATATATATATATATATATATATATATATATATATATATATAGATATTCACATATTCAACCTATCATCTTACGCCTGGCATCCACGCACCAATGAGTGAACCCTCTGCCAACTATATCCCACCAACACTCCGCAATCCGCATGAAATTGTGCAGACGCAGAGGTATATTCGGTCTGCTGTGAATACAAACGATTGCAATCATCATTTCCTTCCCCTTCCCCACATTGACCTTTAACCTGACGTAGCAGGCGCCATTGTCGCCTGAAAATAGAAGATCACCAACACTCACACACTGAAGATGCCTGCTAGTCCCCGGCAGATATCTCATTAATTACTTGTGTGAGTGTAGCTTGTCTGGCAATATGTAATGTTATGTAATGTTACAGTTTGTAGCGATAACAAGGATTGAACTCTAGCACCACTGAGTGACCCACAATGCCCCATGAACAAAATTTGTTATCAGTATCTATTCGTAAATTTAATATCAGTATCTATTCGTTTTCAAAGGGGATTTCTGGAGAAATTTCTGTGGGAATCTTTGTAGATGCTAGCGAAAGAATCTCTGCGAGAATTTCTGAAGAAATTTCTGATGGATTCCTGTAGATATTTTTGAAATAAATCCATTATGGGGGTTAAGTTTCTGAAGAAATTTCTAAATTATTCTCCTAAGGAATTTTTTTAGTCGCGTTTCTGTAGAAATCTTTAGATTTTTGAATTATTTCGTGGAAGAACATCTGAAGGAATCAAAGAGAAAATTCTAAAAAAAATCAAAGAAAGCCTTTACTGATACCCTGGTCACGGTGCCCCCACAGACCGTTATTATAAAATAAAAATGTCCATCAAAACTAAGTTCAGGGGTCGAATCCTGGTGCCATTCTGCACCTCTGGGCAACTTTTTAAAATAATCCCTAGGAGGAATCTCGAGAAATCTTAATTTGATGTTTTATACTAAGAAATTTCAAGGAAATCCATGTTCAGATTCAACAATATCGCTACGAAAAATGTCCCCAAAGTATTCAAAGTTGTTTCAAACCAGTATATATTTACCAACGCAACTTTAATTATGCATATTTACTACTCACCCAACTCAATTAACTGACTAAACTGACATAAGTTCGTTTTTCTAAACCATGTATCGGTTTTAACGAAAGCATTAAAAAGCGATTTTTCCCTATTGTTTTATGAACATATTACACATCCCAGAGTTATACATTAAAATTTTCCCTAATTCTACAACATGTTTACTATATTACGAGGAACCAACCCTCCGAAGACCACAAAGCGATCTAAATATGTGGGAAAAGTTATTGACTGAAAACCGAATATGTAGCATGGAAACGCTGTTTAACATGTAAGGAATAACAATAAATAATCAAATCTCGTCATTTTATCGATCGGGTAAGGCATCATAGCTTTTTCCATGAACTTCGCATCGCTTTGCGGTCTTCGGAGGTATAATTCATCGTGAAGTTTTCTACAGAAATCATTCATCGAATTATTTTTAGGGACCAAGGGGTGACCCCAAGCGATTTTTCTTTGAAGAATTAAATTTTCTCATAGTAAATCGTATGAAAAACTAAGAATAACGGGCGCTAAAATATAGTTTTCCCGATCGACCTGATATTTTGCACAGTTGATATGGGACCAAAATGGAACTCAAAAAGTATACAAGAACTAGAGTTTTTGCATTTTTTATATTTCCCATATAAACCGTGTCCCATATTATTACATATACGTCGTAGTTTCCTGTTCATCCAAAATTGGTGTACTATTAGATCTTTATTCAACACATATTTCTCAGTTATTTTCTAGTGTTCATGTGCAAGAATATGTAGCACTTTTCATTAAAAAAAAATGTTCAAAATTCAATCGAAGTTGCACAGAGTACCAATGAAAGTAAGGCTTGGGACTAGATAACCACTCTCAATGTGCACAATTCGAGAGCTCAACATTTGAAAGTCAATAACGGCGCTGGCCAAGTCCTTACGATCATCGGATCGATTATGTGTCATACTCGCCCCCATATAGGAACGATACATTTACAGCAAGGAACAATACAATTACTAAACACTGAGCGCCCCTGTTCAAAATGCTAAGCAATATCGAAAAAAAAGTATAAATTTGTTTATGCAATTCAGTATCATAATTTACATTTTATATAACTCATTTTGGTATCATAATGGCCATTTTTTCCGAACTGGTTCATTATGCAACTGAAATGAGTTGTATAATGAAAAATAGTTGTATAGTGTTCATAATGCAACTCATTTGAGTTGCATTATGAACATTATGCAACTCAAATGGGTTGCATTATGAAAAAAATCATTGCATAAAATGTTGTATGGAACTCGTAGCAAAACTCGATTTTTCAGCACTCTTCGTATTTATCCAACTCGGCAAGCCTCGTTGGATAAATGCACGACTCGTGCTGAAAAAAAAACAACTTTTTGCCACTCGTTACATAAATAACTATTTCGACTATTGTGACTGAAAACGTTATTCATTTTAAGAAAACTGACTTCAAAGACCTACTCCAGTTTTTCTAACCCTAACGTTGGTAATCAAAAGCACACATGACAAGCAACGTTTTTTGCATTTTTCTGACTTTTGTACACTGCCAAATGTTTGGTAAGTCAGTATAATCAGTTAAATGATTTGGGTGAGTACTAAATATGTATAATTGAAGTAACGTTATTAAATAAATACGGGTTTGAAACTACTTTGAACACTTCAGGGAAAATTTGTGTAGGTATTTAAGCGATATTGTCCAATCTGAACATGGATTTCTTTGAAATTTCCTAGTATAAAACATCAAATCGAGATTTCTCGAGATTCCTCCTAGGGATTATTTTAAAAATTTGCCCAGAGGTGCAGAATGGCACCAGGATTCGATCCCTGAACTTAGTTTTGATGGACATTTTTATTTTATAATAACGGTCTGTGGGGGCACCGTGCTGGTAATATTCCTAAAACAATGTCTAGAGATATCCTGGACAAATTCGCCAATTAAATCGCTGGACGTTCTTTGGGCAGACTCCCGTCAGGGATATCGGGAGGAACAAATTGAAATATCTCTGTAAGCATCCTTAGGAAACCTCTTGGGAAATTTATAAAATAATTCCAGGGAAAATCATCGGAAATATTTCTGAATGATATCGTGATTCAGGTTTCGCAGAGAAATTCTTAGGTGTATTGTAGGGGGAACTCTTGGAGGATTGAAAAAAAAAAACTTCATAGAGTATTACCTGGAGAAATTACTGCAGCATTCTCTGTATTAAATTCTGCCGGAACCCATGAAACAAATCATGCAAGAATCTAAGGAAGAATTCCTGAAGAAATTCCTGGAGATTTTCCAAAGAAGTATAAATTCCCGAAGGAATTCCTAGAAGAGTTTCTAAAAAATGGAATTTCCGAAACAATAATCCTTTGCAGAATCTCCAAAGAATTCTCTAGAAAAAAAATCTGAAGAAATTTCTGAAGGCTTTCTAAAGAAATCCATGGGTTAAATTCTCGAAAAAAAAAGTTGAAAGAAGTATCTGTTGTTTTTTAAGAATCCCGGAAAAATTCCTGAAGAAAACGCTGGAGGTATTTCTGAAATAAAACTTTGAAATCATTCATGTAGAATGCCTAAAGTAATTTCTGAATGAATTCGTAGAACATTTTTTGAAAGAATCTCTGGCGGAATTTCCAAAGAAATCCATGATACAATTTTGGAGGGAATGCTTATAAAATATTTGGAGAAACCTCCAGATGGCTTTCTGAAGCAATCCTTGGAAGAATTTGAAAGGGAATCCCTGGATGATTTTATAAAGGCAACGTTAAAGTAATTTCTTGATGATGGTTACAGCGGAGAAGTTTCTTAAAGGATTCTGAATTAATGGCTTGACTGAAAAATCTCGGAAGGAATTTCTTGAGGAACTCGTGTAAGATTTTCCATAATAATTTTTCAAAGAATTTCTGAAAACACGTAGGTAAGAATTTTTGAGAAAGTCCATGGAAAGTTTTTTGGAGGAGCCTTGGGAGACATTTCTGGAGGAATCTATATAGGAATTTTTGAAAAAAAAAATTCTTGATAATCTGTCAAAAAATATCCCAGGAGACTGAATCCTGAAAGAATCCATGGATGGTTTTCCAAAGAAATTCATACAGAAACTTCTGAGGAATGGTTGGTAAAGGCAGCCTTGGAGAAACTGATAGAGGAATTTCCTAAGCAGCCTATTAAAGCTTAAAAAAACCCTTGAGAAACTTCCAAAGTAATCCTTGAAGAAAATTTCCAAACAATCCCTTAAAAATTTTTAGAAGGAATTTCTGTAACAATCCCTGGAAAAAAACTCTTAAGGAATCCATGGAAGATTTTTTATTTTTTTTTTTTAAAGATCCCTAGATAAGTTCCTGAAAACTTCACTGGAGGAATATCTGAAGACTTCCTTGTAGGATTTTCTGAAGCCACCTAAGGAGAAATTTTTGATGTAATCTATGAAGTAAGCTACACAAGATTTTCTTAACGAATTAGTTGAGAATGTTGTGTAGGAATCTTCTCAGGATCTGCTAAATAAATATTTAGAGGAAGTTGTGAAGGAATCTATGGATTCATATAAGAAATAATACAATCGATTCAAGAGTTCCTAAAATAATTATTTCATTAACTTCTAGAGTAATGAGAAATTTCTGAAGGATTTTTTAGAGAAAGTTTTCAATTAACCCCTAAAAACAATTCTGAATGAATCCTTAAAACATTTTTGAAAGCAACATTGAAAGAATCCTTGGAAGAATTGCTGAGGCATTTTTGTAAGATTTTTTGAAAAAAAACGGAAGTATTTTTAAAGGAATCTCTGAAAAATATTCTAAAGAAATTCCTTAAAAAATCCGAAAGAACTACTACAAATATTGCTCCAGGAAATCCTCTTGGAATCCCTCCAGGAGTGCCTGCAAGGATTCCTGCTAGGGATTGCTCCTAGGATTTCCCCCTGGGCATTCTCCAGGGAATCTTTTTGAATTTCGTTTAGGAATTCCTCCTATGATTCCTGCAGAGATTTCTTCAAGGATTTGTCTAGGAGTTCTTGTTGGAATACATCCAGTGGTTACTGCTGGGATTCCTTTTGGAATTCCTAAAAGAATTTCTCTAGGAATTGTTGCTTAGATGTTTCATGTATTTACACCGGTAATATCGGTAAATCCTGAAGGATTCCTACCGGAATTGCCTGGAAGAATCCCAGTAGCACTCATGGAACAATCCTTACGGAGTTCGTAAAAGAATCTCTTCTAGCAGGATTTCTTAAATAAATTTCTAAAAGGATTCCTATAAAAAACTAACTCAGGTATGAACTCGGCATGAACATAGGTCCCAACAAACATTATTGCTGTACAATGGCTGAATAAACCGCTCTTAAGCTTGATTTTCAAAATTTTGGCTGAATAAGCTGTTATTCAGCTATCATTGTTACTTGGGGTATTTCTTCTTCTTTTTGGCGCTTTGTTCCCACTGAAACTTGGCCTCCCTCTCTTCAACTTAGTGTTCTTTGAGCACTTCCGCAGTTATTCATTGAAGGGCTTTCTTTGCCTGCCCTTGCATAAATTTGTATATTGTGAGGTAAGTACAATAATACACTATGCCAAGGAAGTCCCAACCGGAATGAAAATCTGTATTTCCTCCGGAATTTTATTACAAGTTTTATTTTTGTGTTAAATGTGCTATTTTACCTTGTAAACATGTTCCAAAGTTCAATGTACATTTATAGTGCTCTGGAGTTGAAGAGCATCATGGGATCTGAGCAATCTGATTTTGGATGGACTACTTTCAGGTCATTTCGGGCAGAAAACAACTATCAGTCAAGTGAATCGTTCCCTATCAGAGACATCAAAACGTAAACGTCATTAAAACCTGAATGAAGATGCCCCTTCTCTTCTTCTTTGGCGTAACGTCCTCACTGGGACAAAGCCTGCATCTCAGCATAGTGTTCTATGAGCACTTCCACAGTTATTAACTGAGAGCTTTCTCTGCCAATGACCATTTTGCATGTGTATATCGTGTGGCAGGCACAAAGATACTCTATGCCCAAGGAAGTCAAGGAAATTTCCTTTACGAAAAGATCCTGGACCGACCGGGAATCGAACCCGTCACCCTCAGCATGGTCATGCTGAATACCCGTGCGTTTACCGCCTCGGCTATATGGGCCCTCTTAGGAAGATGCCCCCTTAGGATTAGAAATTCCTAGACAAAACTCAAGCTATGAAAGCAATTAATGCTGCGAATGAAAGGCAAGCTGCCAGAAAAAATACGATTACAGGATTGATTGATAGACATTTATGAAACCTCGTCATACTATCGTCGAAAATTGTTATCCATTAGGGTAACAGGGCAAAATATATGTTCTGTATTGCGTTTGTCCATTTGTGATGTCCTGTTTTATTGCACATTTGTAGTGTTCCACTACAATGTGATATTTAATATACATTTGTAGTGCTCGAATATGTCTTCGTAGTAATTTATTATGGGAGATTTTCCTACGAATTTCCCCATTGTTTGCTTCTGGGATTCATTCATGCATTTATTCAGAGATTTTTCAGGAGTTTCTCCTGAATTCCCTTCCCAAGTAACACACTTGGACATTAATAAGTTCCTGTAATTTGTATGCAACTATATTGAAAGTTATGCCATTTGAACCAACCGTCTCATTAACGACAAAATTGGAACCAAAAAAGCGCAAGAGGTGGAGCCAATATAAAACATCCATTCGTGCTATAAATGGTTTTAATCCGCAATCGAATTATAACCAAGATACAACTTATATTCGACTTAAAAAATGATGACCGATTCGACAACTAGTCAGCTAGTCACCACATTCGTCACTGCCAGTTATTATGCATCAACAGTTTCGCTCGTGATTAATAAATTGTGCGCATAAATATACCCAAAATAAGGCTGACCGAGAACGTCAATTTGTGTGCCGTTTCAAATTTATCGGTAAGTTACGCATTTTAGCTCCGTATTCTCAACGCGCCTCAGTCTACCTATCATTTTGCGAGTGAAAATTAGGCATTTTTGGTAAAAATTAACTCGCCATATTGCTTTGGCGGAGTGCATTTCAGCAGCTTATTTAATGCACCCATAAAATGCTAAAAATTAATTTTAGAATTTAGAAAGATACCATTTGCTGAATCATGCCTATGGGAATCCGTATTGACAAAGTACAACAATGATGCACGTGGTACACGGAACCGCCAAACTAGGTACCAAAAATTGGATTCTTTAATGCAATCCTATAGTTCGGCTCAAAAAATCAACATTTGAGTGAATCGATTAAGCTCACGCATGGTAAATTGCCTTTACCTCCAGCTAAAATATACTCAAGAGTAGGTAAATTCAACCCCCCTTCATTCAACCCAAATTTGGGTAAATCTACATTTACCCTAAATTGGCTTATTGGCCTCAAGGACCCTCGTTGGATAGACGCATCTCTGTTTATTTACTACAACATCTGTGGAGGAGTGAGGAAAAACAACCTAATTTTGGGTAACTAATCAATTTGATATACTCATTTTAGGGTAAAATCGACCCCAAAATAATGTAGTTTGAATTTTCCGTGTAGGACATAAATAACCAAAAAAGCAGACACTTGGACGTGTACTTCCCATTTACGTCGACAAGAGGCTGTCCATTTATTACGTAACGAAAACTTCACGTTTTTTGTAAAAAAAAGTGAACCCATTGTAAAATTTTTCGTGGGAAACTCCCAATATGTTTGTACGTTACGTAAGATTTCTCAAAACCCCATATATTCAAATCTTCCCAGTTGTAGGTACCAGTACTGCGAAAATGTGGTAGATTTTTTTTTTTATTGGGTCAATATTTTACTTCCAATCAGATTTTTTTTTCTATTTACCATTTTAATTTTATAAAATTTGGAATATGTCGATAAATTTTTGAAGAAAAGGTTACATTTTATTTGGACATGATTTCGTTATTTTTGAAACATGTTGGTTATTATAGTGCATTTTATATTTTTCGTGATCACAAAAACATTTTGCCGCACATTTTGGAACTTCTATCTCTCCTGTCAAAATTGTTCGTTATGTTCTAAATAAGTTCCAGGTGGAACATGTTTATAACAATCAGAATCAATGTTTTGGTTTGTAAACGGTTGTAACTAAGATTCGTTGAAACAATCAGATTATACTTCAGTTACAAATTGGTTTCGCAAGTTTCGACTAATGATGACGTTTGTTGTCATTTTGCTAGTTGTTATAAAACTGTTACACCTCAGTTTGGCATTAACAACAGGATTTTAATAGGTTTTAATTTGGTTTGTTTCATGAAAACTCAGTTGCAACATGTTTGCAACGATGATCATTTCCATTTTAGTTGCAGGTGCTACTTGGGTTGGGACTGAATTCTAGGGACTTGATGAGTTATTTGATGTTTTTTTATGTTTGTCTTAGTTGTAGAAAGAAATAACAAGAGAAGATCGAATTTAACAAAAACACATTATTTATAAAACCCAAATTTTGTTTTTGGTTTGTTAGGAATGAGAGCTAAAAGAGCAAAAATAATAACTAACTCTGTTTCAGAAAATGAGTATATAATACACTGAAACCTCCATTTAAGTCGCTGCATGGCTTAGCGAAAATAATTTTTACCGTACAAGCAATGACAAAACTAAGGACTTTTATATTTTTCAACACTTCGCATGACAAAGGAGATTTATCAAAAAATATAAAACTGTATAGTTTAGTCATTACTTGCACGGTAATAATTATTTTCGATCAGCCATGCATCGACTTAAATGGAGGTGTCAGTGTAACTAGTTTTGTTATTTTAAGATCAAACCAAGGACAAACCATTTTAGAACATTTAATACAGTTTTTTCGAGCAATAAGAACAAAATTTACATTTATGTTGATCTTTTTAGATATAACTTATTTTGTTCTCAATGTCGCGATAATAACTGATTCAGTTGTTTTGTATTCAAAGTTTGAAATTATTTCAAACATATTTTGTTCTTGGTTTGTTCTTATAATGACAAAACTTGTTATTATTGAGTTATTTTCCGGTACAAAGTCAGTTATTATTTTTGTTCTTTCAACTCTTATTCCCGACAAACTAATAACAAATTTTGCCATTCAGCTTCATTTTTAATGGCAAAATTTGATATTCTTTTGTTAGTTAGTTCTGCCGAGGATACACTTGCAACCTAATTTTGAAAATTTAATTTTTTGGTTTTACTCAACTTTATGCTGCTGGTTTTTAATCCCAGTTATCTGCAACATTTGCGATTCCACTTCATGATTTACATTTCTTCAATCTGGCTCTTGCATTAAGCTCGGTTCAAGAAACCCGAAACCCCAAATGTGTTCGCATAATTTATTTACTCACGCTGAATAAATCATTAATTAAATTTACTGCCCACCGGCAGGCGAAGAAAACAGGTTCATCTGCGTGAGGTTGCGGTAGCAGTGCCATGTCGGTCGGTCGGTGGCGCCGCCGCCCATCGTGATGACTTCCCGAAACCGACTGACCGGCAAGTAAGCTGTCAAACGTTTCGTACCAATTAACATAATTATGGCGCATTGTTATTGTTGGTGGTAGGTAGCGCAAATGGGAGCACTCACCGAACCGACCAAAATCATCAAAACGACTTACATACAGTCTTGACAGACTGAGACGATTCGCGCCACAAACTCTGACACAGTTTGTCAGCGTCGAACTTCGTCCTCAAGTCGGCGTTGGCTGACGAGCGGTGGTAGTCAGTCAGAGCGCGCGGACGGATATATTTAGAACACTCGTTGGCGTACCGGGTATACGTAATATTAGATACCACTACGACTCCCACGGGCCTAATAGCTTGTAATAGCACCCACGAGGATATTCATCATCGGTTGAGATAGAGCGGCGGCATTCAGCGGCCACACACCGACTTGACTTGAACTTGTGTAAAGTAGCACAGGGACGGACGTGCCGGTCTAGTTCTAAGGAGGGACACGCCCGAGGGATGCCCAGATGATAATCGCAGGTTGAAACATTCGAGTCTGATGGATAGTTGAAAGATGAAATGCCGCGGTTTGTCCGCACTAAACGCATGAATATTCTGCTCATAAAATTTACACCTTCAAAATCATCATGAATTGTCATTAGGTAGAAGGATCACATAAGTTCACAGCTACGAAGCTGAAACAAACGTTGTCCTAATAGGACATCTTCCATGATAAACGTGAAGAACATTAAACTAAGCTTTCACAATAGATCAATAGCATGAAACGAGCTCACCAATTCAGAGATCCAATTGTGAGGCTATATCGTGCACAATTCATAAACCGCACCGCTGGCATCTGTTGATAAAGATCTGCAGGCGTTGAGTGTTCTCCACTAATACACACCAGGTTTCACTGGCCTACAACAGCACATATTACTTACGTGAGTTGAATATTAGGATTTTGGAGCGTTATCGTAACTGAATGTTTCCCCAGGTATTCTTAAACTTGCAAAAGCAAGAGCCAATCTTAGTAGCTGCCAAGATATCGAAAGCTTTATAAATTTTCCACTGCTTGATCAGCTATTACGAAGCTAGAGGGATAGGTCGTGTTAGCTTTCAGCGGTCTTTAGTATTCTTAAAGGCTACATGTAGAGGCTATAAAGTAAACTTGATACTCTTCTTAATTCGTTTACACCGATACTACACTATCCAATACCAAATTTTGGAAACATATCGGTAGAACTGCCGTTGAGTCAAACTCACATTGATGACTACAGTTTTCTATTTAAACCGCAGATACTTTCTTATGCGAGCTTGAGTCAAGTTCGGTTTTGAACTATTTTCCAAAATCAAAACACCTTTCCCAAAACCAAACCAAAATGTCAAACGCATCGTGACGCAGATTGTTACGACCGACCGTAAAACCCAAACCAATTGATCGTCTCCGACAATTAAACAGATACGTGCTATTGGCTTTAAATTGGTTTCGTCGTCGACGGAGTTCATAAAGTGATGTGGGTTATCACCACTTTTCTCCAAACAAAACAAAAGAAAATTAAAAAGAAACATTCATTGCCTATCATTTGTATGCTAATTAATGATAGGGGGTTTAGCACCGGATTCACTCGATTTCATCAGTGAAAATCGATTGCACCGACCTGGAGCAGGAGGAGGTCTGGTCTCTCACGTTCGTCGATAGAAGAGGCCTCTTCTTTCGCTGTTGTCATCGCATTCAAAAATGCTAATGTGAGCCATTATCTACTACTATTCCTCCAATAACTGTCCGACGACAAACTTTAAATAGTCATTTCCCGTCCCGTGGCCCTGGGGTCGTTACGAGGTTCGGGGCACCTACTGTGTCGCATGGTTGGGAAATGCTTGCGGTGCGGTTGCTTCTTTGATTCGAAAAGAGGAAGTTCATATTGATGACGGCGATGGCGAAGACGACGACGACGACTCGTGCGCGGGCTTGGTAATATGATGTAAATATGATGTGAGTCTCGTCTTCGTCTCAGACAGACGTACGACGAACGAGAGTTTCCATTATTACAGAGATGCGTGTCGTTGTCCAACCCACGTCAACAGGCAACAATGCAGCAAACGAACGCATTTCGATTGATAGTTTCTCCCTGTTGTAAGCAAGGTACACTGGGGTTAATTCAGTTGAGCTGATTGAAATCTTTGAAATGTTGATGATTCGAGTTCCACTTGAAAATTTCTATAAGTATAGGTCATGTTGCCAGATTTCAATAATACCACAAGTTTACAAAATAAAACGAAAGTCGTGAACTTCTGTCAACGACCAAAATTTTTGAAGCACAATTTAGTGCTGATTTCGAAACCGACCTTCAAAAATTTTTAAGTAGAACAGTTTTTGAGTTTTAGCTCAATATCGAGTTTTGCAACTTTTTAAAATATGAAGATTACTAAAATTCAAATATATTGCGTTTTGTTCAACCAATTTTTAATCTTTTTCCATAAATTAAACGCTGAATACAATACCATTCGATCATCTGAATACAGGTTTGGCATCAGGTTGATGAAATTCAAGATATTGGCGAGTTTTAGGGACAATCTCCTTAAATTTTAGCAAAATTCCCAAAATTTTTTGAAGAAATGTATTTTTTTCAATAAGAAAAAAACAACTAAAAAATTATTTCTCGACGTTTACTTGACATATCATAGGTAGGCGAGTTACAGTAAAAAATTCAGCTCAATCGGAGCATTGATTACGGAGAATGAGATTTGTGAAGTGAGCGACGTTGCTTAAAAATAGAACAAAAATCGTTTTCAAATCATCAACCTTGTATGGAAAGTCGAAAAAATTTCCGCTCTACTGTAATTTTTTTCCTTCGCGTTTTCGAACTCAGGGCATGATTCTACACCAAAAACGATCATCAGCTTACCGAGTTCAAAAATGCTGTAAACTAGTGTACTTAATTCTGGAAACCCAGGCTATCTGTCTTCAAAACTTAGTATAGGGTTTAACGACTGGAAACTTGATGGACAGGGCTTTCTCAGTCTTCGAATCAAGAACGATTTTTATATACATTCCCGACGTTTCGGCCTAGGGATTTGGCCTTTTTCAAGGGTCGTTGTGTCTTCCGTCTATCGTATTTAAGGTATTTGCATAAGGAATGATCTTTTGGGTTGCTTTTCATGTATACGTGTTGTTATTTTGGATTTTTTTTTTTGTATAATTCACTGTGCACTGGTAACGACCAGTGCACAGATAATCAACGCCGAAAAACTCTCATAGATGTTATAATAATTCTCTATAACTTATCATGTTATGAATTAGATGCAGGATGATGTTTAAATAACTAAAATTGTAGCTTAATGTATACTGGTGTAATCAAGATAATAATTTATTGTGTTATAATCAGATCAAAATTATAACAAAATGTGATATAAGCATACCTTCTATAATAACTAGTTTCTATCTTAATGCTAAACAATCAAAACTGAGGTAGGGTGAGTTGGGTATTTTCGGGCCGTCATGATGGTTTTTGTCGTCCAAATTGTCTGAAAGTTGGTCGTATAATTCAGTCTGATTGGGAAAGATTTGAGGTCAAAGCTTCCCCTATATTACAATGAGTTTCTAAACAACATGTTTATCAAATGTAAAATAATTGTGTAATAAAACTTTATAAGTGGCCAAGATTTTAACATAATCACAACACAATGAGTTATAAATATCAGGGTGTGTCACAATTGTGTTACATTTTTGTTAGAGTTTTCTAGTCGGGAAGTGTCTAAGTTTTAAAACCGTTCTTTTAGTTTGTCTTCGAAAGAGGGTAAATAATTTAGGCCTTTACGTCGGGCAACGCCAATTTAACTATTTGAATATTTTATACTAAAGCCGTTAGTACACAGGGTCAAATATTTGTCCAAACCAATGCTTTAACATCTTATTTGACTCGATCGAATTTTCATTAGTGTCAAACGGATGTTGTTTCTTGAGTTATTTCCTTGTCAAATATTTGACCCTGTGTACTTCAGGCCTAAGAAAGCCATACCCCCCAAAACATACTATTTGCAGTCGAAAATTTCCAGCAGATACAGGGGTGGCCAAAATGTTTGGGATAGGCAACTTCAACATGCTGTAACTTTTCATAGTGCATCAAAAATTCTCAAATTTTGACTGTAATAGATGTATCATCATTAGTACAAATTTGGGCTCGATTGATTAATATTTCGCGAAGTTAGAACCGTTCTCGTAAAACACTATTTTTTTAGACAACCAATTTTTGAACTGTCATATCTCGGAAACCAGTGAACCGAATTGAATGAAATTTTTAAACTTTTAACATCCCCTGTATGCCCAATCAATCACATTGATGGCCAACTAACATTTTCAAGTCAAGTAGATTCAAGGAGTCATGGTCATATACACCATCTGAAATCCAAAACAAAATTATCTTGGTTTTATGATCAGAAGGCCTTTTCGGGCCCGTATGAAGTTGATCATCAATATTAACTTCTTTTCTCGATCAGCCTAGATAGCTGTGTAGTGTCGGTAGGGGTTGTCTCAATTGGTTAAGAATAACAGTACGGACCGCCTGTTGCGGTGGTAAGAGTCCACCAACAGGTGACCCCTAATTCATGGTGTGATGCGGCTTCATGCTTACCGTGCCTAGGAATGAATGGCTAGGGGTGTCTAAAAAAACCTTACCGTAAACGGAGCCTGTGGAGTACCAGGGCGCCCTCCACAGTATGTTGCCCTTACTGCGCTAACCGGAGCAATGGTGTAGTGGACCTTGTGTTTCTCCGAGACAATCGGCTGCCCATCTTTAGTCTCACTTGAGGCTAAATAAGGGCGGGATTATGAAGATGTTGTTAATTAGTTTAAATTTTCACCTATATGGTTTCGCATTATGCGATTTACACATTGTATTCTATGTATCCTTGCCTTTGGCGTTTTCCAATCGATACCGATCTGGTTTTGTTGCTGCTGTTCTTTGTTGTGCTGTTGTTGCGAAGAGTTCAATCTTGCATAGTTTGTGTAGTGGCTACGGTTAGGATAGCTCAGATCAATCTTCAGCATAAAAGAATAGCAACAATCAATCTTTGCAGACTTATGCAAAATGGTTCAGCCAAGTGGCCTTGGTCCAAGAACCTTACTTCCGTAAGGGGAATTTCTATCTAGAAAACCTTGTGAACCCGGTGTCTGCTACTTTCAGTAAACATGAATTGGCAAACTCGCGTGTCATGCCTCGAGCCTGTGTGCTTGTCAACAACGCAATAGTTGCTACACTCATCTCTGAACTAACCACCAGAGATGTATGTGCTATCACAATTGATGTATCTGTTGGAAACCTCAACAGAAAATACGTCTATTGTTCGGTTTATTTACCGCATGATGAACCATCCCCTACGGATGCTTTCAAACAAGTCATCGCATACTGTACTTCAAAAGGCCTTCCGCTTATTGTTGGCAGTGATGCTAATGCTCACCATATCATCTGGGGCAGCTCAAACATTAACTTGAGAGGCTCCAGTTTGATGAGGTACTTAAGTAGTGCAGATCTTGCATTACTTAACATAGGCAACCGCCCAACCTTCATGGTATCTGCTAGAGAGGAAGTGTTAGACATAACGCTTTGCTCTAGTAGAATTAGTCACGAGCTGACCAATTGGCATGTGTCAAATGAAGAATCTTTATCTGACCATCGCTACATCTTTTTTGAACATTTAAATGTTATTTCGCAAACTTTGAGTTTCAGGAATCCCCGTTCAACAAACTGGGATATCTTTACTGATTTGGTTGCGGCCAAATTTCATGGATACTCACCATCCATTGACACTCCTAGTGATTTAGATGATGCTGATGATGATAGATTGATGATGATGATGATAGATTGATAGAGATGATGATAGATTGATACTACAACGACCTTCATCATGGAAGCTTTTGAAGAAGCATGCCCTCTACGGTCTGTGAAGATCACAAGAGGAACCCCTTGGTGGAACTCGGATCTGGCGAAGCTCAGGAAACAATGTAGAAAGAGTTGGAACAGACGACGCTCGGCTGGTTCAGAGGCTTTCAGGTCGGCTCGCAAGGCCTACAGGAAAGCTCTCCGGTCTGCTGAACGATCCGGCTGGAAAAACCTTTGTACAAATGTTTCCAATTTGAGTGAAGTCGGTCGGCTAAATAAAATCCTTGCGAAATCTAAGGATTTCTGGGTGAACGAACTTCGTTTGCCAAATGGCGATCTGACTTCCTCTGATGAGGAAGTTCTGGAATGCTTATTCAGCACACACTTCCCTGGATGTGTGGATATTACATCTTCGGATGATCCTGATGTCTTTTCTTGTAGTTATGATTCTTTAGCTTCGGCTCGGAGTATTGTAACTATAGAATCAATTGAGTGGGCTCTTAATAGCTTTGCTCCTTTCAAATCTCCTGGGGCAGATGGGATTCTTATCACCGCTTTTGTGGAATCTCGTAGCAGATACGCTATTGAAGCAACTCAATAATAGCGGTTTTCCTACTTATGGTTTTGCCGACGACTACCTAGCATTGTTAGTTGGTATGTGCATCAGCACCCTTTTCGACCTGATGCAAAACGCCCTTCAGGTAGTTGAGGGTTGGTGTCGCCAATATGGCCTTTCGGTTAATCCGAGTAAAACATCTATTGTTCTTTTCACGGAAAGGCGAAACCGTAATGGCGTTCGACCTTTGCGTCTCTTTGATTCTGAAATCGATGTGACTGAACAGGTAAAGTACGTTGGAGTCATTCTTGGTTCCAAGCTTTCCTGGACACCTCACATTGAGTTCAGAATCAAGAAAGCTTGTATGGCCTTCGGGCAATGCCGGCGTACTTTTGGTACAACTTGGGGTCTAAAACCCAAGTATATCAAATGGATCTACACAACTGTTGTTCGGCCAATATTGGCTTATGGATGTCTTGTGTGGTGGCAAAAGGGTGAAGTGAGAACGGCCCAATCAAAATTAGGCCATCTCCAAAGGATGTGCTTAATGGCGATGTCTGGGGCGTTCTCTTCAACTCCTACGGCAGCGCTAGAAGTTCTATTTGACGTTGCCCTACTACACATTCATCTCAAACAAGAAGCCCTTTCTTACACTTACCGGCTACGGGTACTCGGTCTACTAGAGGAAACTCCTGTGAACCGCACATCAACACACACCTCGTTGTTTCCACTTTTAGTGAATTGGGACAAAATTGTCCTTGCTCCAAGTGATCTTACAATTGCTTGTAATTTTCCATACAGGACATTTTCCACGAAATTTCCTTCCCGGGAAGAGTGGACAACTGGTTATCTGGAAAGAAGTATTTCAGACGGCATCGTATGTTACACTGATGGTTCCCTTCTCGAAGGTCGAGCAGGTACTGGTGTTTATTCTCGTGAGCCAAGGCTGTATCAGTCTTACGCACTTGGTAGATACTGCACCGTATTTCAGGCCGAAATCTTTGCTCTTATGTGCGGAGTGCAATCAGCACTTCAGCAGCACGTAATGGGCAAAGTAATATACTTCTGTTCAGATAGCCAGGCTGCTATTAAAGCACTTGCTTCGGCCAACTCCAGGTCGAAGATAGTTATCGCTTGTCGAACTCAAATCGAGGAGCTGAATTCAGCAAACGCTGTTCACCTTCTATGGGTACCTGGTCATTCTTCCATAGATGGAAATGAATTGGCTGATGAGTTAGCTCGCTCTGGAGCATCGCATGACTTCATTGGCCCTGAGCCAGCTATTCCGATATCGAAGTGTTGGGTAAAGCTTCAGATTCACACCTGAGCTGCCACTCATAACAGACAATACTGGAATAGTTTGGAATCATGTCGTCAAACCAAATTGTATTGTACTGAGCCATCTCCAAGGGTGGCGAAGTATCTTACAAATCTGTCGAAGCAGAATTGCAGCATTCTGGTCAAAGCATTGACTGGCCACTGCCGACTCAGCTATCACATGGCGAATATTCAGCAAGCTGATTCATTTGCATGTGATAGCTGTGAATCCGATTATGGAACTTCGTATCATTTGATATGTAACGGTCCAGTTTTTGCGCAACTGCGTTCCCGAGTATTCGGTAAACACTTATTAAGTGAAACTGACTTTAGAGACCTGAATATTCAGGATATTCTGTTGTTCTTAACCCGCTGTGGTAAAGAGCCATAGGCTTTCTTTCGCTTTATGCGTTATTACAGTGCCCTTTTCAGGGCGCTGTTTGAACCCATTGCTTATGCGTTAGTATCCTCTTCCATGGTACTTTTCCTATTTCCCTACCTGTCCTTTTCCCCATCCATATCCTTATTTCCTTTCTTTTCCCTCAGGTAGATGATGAAATAGGCTATTATTTTGGCGATGGCACAAATGTCCCAAATGGAGGATAACGTGCCTCTTAAGCCGGCCTTCTGATACCTGACTCCTTGGGATAGGATAGGCAACTTTTTTTTCTCTCACACAGAAGAGTTCAACATGCTGTAAATTTTCATAGTGCATCAAAAATTCTCAAATTTTGATTTTAGACAACCAATTTTTGAACTATCATATTTCGGAAACCAGTGAACCGAATTGAATGAAATTTTTAAAGTTTTAACATCCCCTGTATGCCCAATCAATCACATTGATGCCCAACTAACATTTTCAAGTCAAGTAGATTCAAAGAGTCATGGTCATATACACCATCATAAATCCAAAACAAAACCATTTTGGTTTTATGATCAGAAGGCCGGCTTCAGAGGCACGTTATCGTCCATTAGGGACCATTTGTGCCATTTGTTTTTATGATGGTTTTTAAAGCCTCTTGAGAGCCAACTGGCCGTCAAATTGTTGCTTGGTACGATTTTATTTTGCTGTTTTGGTGCAATTTTTAATTTCAGCTTGTGAATCGTCTAACTTGCTTCGTTGCACCTTATAAGGGAGATGGACCGGACCATCAACAAAGTGTACTGTTTGCGTGTCCGTCACAATTAGAAATTCATGTGTCTACAAACGGACAAAACGCATGTTCTGCGTTTATCCGACGGAAAATAAATATCTGGCTTAGCAAAGCATTATCGAAGAGCTTCGTCGAATGCATTCAAGCGAAATTCCAAACATTGTGAGTCATCTCCCGCGAGGGCTCGAGACCACAACAGTGTGACCTCTTCCTCCTGGGATGAAGATTTCTATGTTACCCTGCACCTCTTCGAACCTAGCCAGCCACACATTCGCGCGTGGGGGTTTACCTACTACAAAATCACCATCATCCGTCCATTTGTCGTGCCCTTAGATGGGGCACAAAGAAATTCTTTCACCTCATCGTATGGCCCAGCAAACGAACGAACGTGTGATCGTCGACCAGATGGCCAACTGATGATGTTTCAAATCCGTAGGCACCCGCACCCGTAGGCTGTCAATCTTCTCCCGCGTGCCATTCATTCCGCTGGATTCTGCCGAGCATGGATGTGGTAACTAACAAATCTTGCCCGGTTATTAGTCATCGTCACCCAACCGTCATCATTACCATATGCATCTCTTCATCCAGCAGAGCCGAGTTGGGGACAGCAAGGAACATCGGGAATAGACAAGTCAAATCGGCGATTAATCTCGCTGGTCTGGTTCTTCACTTGAGCTGAGGTGTGTGCTATAGCTTTTTGAAAGTCATCATACCAATTGCGTGCAATTGTGAGCTTGAATGGTTTGCATAGATGGCGTGAGGAATGATGGGATTGCTGAAGAAGTCCTGTAGCCAGGATAGCAGTTCAACTGAAGATTAACGAACTTCTCAATGGCCGCGGGGCAACCAATGTAGTAAGGATTTTGAACTAGAATTCCCCAGTAAATATCGAACATTTATATCTAGTTGATGATATCTTTTGTATACCTCCTGTTAATCCACCCACACCTTCGTCTATATAAACATAACCAATAACATCCTACAAGATTTTCATCAGAAATTCCTTCGGAAGCTCTGCCAATAGTATTTGGGTATGGCGTAGAAACTCACTGCACTGTAGAAATTTGAGCAGAGAACAGTTCAGTTATCCATCCAGATTTTTTATTTGAATGTCGTCAATTATTTCTCAATGAGTTGACCAGCAAATTCCTCGGGAAAAATAGTCAGGAATTTCGATTTTGATTGTGTAATGTATGTACATTGTACTTGTACACCCTAAGAATGATAATCGAACTGCCCTAATGAAACGTCTTGTTATCAGGAAACACTCCACTGCATTCAACCATAAACTGTTCCATTTAGCAACTTTTATCATCTCCAACCCATTCCAGCTGAAGCTGCTGCTCGTCACTGGGGATTGTACGGACTTTTGCATATGTTTCCGCTTTGGTTTCCTCCGCATCTGCCATCCAGCATCCAGAACTGCATCACCACACTCGTCGTCTGCGGGCGACCGGAGAAAAGGAACTCTACCTTCGACCTACTTTCAACGGATTACGATATCGTGTTCCGCCCCTGGGCTGTATGTCGTCGTCCGTTTGTTCCCTGCTCTGCTCTTGTGTTCTACTATGGCGGAGTACAACAGATGGTGAACTCCGAGTTGAGGAGAGCAACTTTCCATTGGGATTAGTGTCATGTTGTCATACTCATGTCGGACACTACCTCCTCGATGATGGTGTTCGATGGTGTTCCTAGAGGAGGAAATGTCACACCATCATGAAATGAGATTTTATGGTAATCGCACCTGATGCGCCGGGTAATGCTACGCATAACAGAGCTTTCCATCAGTAGTGTCGGTTCGGTGGATCCAAAAAAGCCCTCTGGCGAAAGAGGCGTTTTTCTATTAACCAGCAGCGCTGAGCTTTTTGATTGACTTAAACCTCGCCGTGTTAGTCGCGCGATCATGACTTTAAACAATGGGAAAGGCGATGAAATTAATCGATTTAATCGTCACTCCAGCTCTGGCCCCGGGCGCAGACAACAATTGGAAGTTGATTGGAAAACAATTAATCTAAAACGTGTGTTCCAATGTCGGTGTTGAATGAAATTAATTTTATGCTCAGGTTCCTATTAAACGGCGTTTTTTGTTTGAGTGGACTTTGGTAGATGGCATCATCATCACTGTCTGCACATTGTTTGAATTTTCTATGCATCATGGACTGCTGTACTAGTGGAGCCAATCTCTGGTATACTGGATCAGCGATGACATGCATTGATTAGTGAAAAAACGCATAGGGAAACACGGAAAAGAAAAATAGTTGAAGTGTTAGCCATTCAGGCCACAGAGACATAGCAAAACGGGTGCCAGGGCTGCCATTTATCGTCTAGGTTTTCGATACTTCCCGAGCAGGAGAAAATAGCTGACGAATAACAAACTCAGATATGGAAAACCGAATACCTACAACCTGAATGAGGTATTTAGAAGCCCTGCATAAGAGGTAAAATACCTAAAATAATAACTGGTTTGTATTCTGTGCATAACATGTGAATAATGACATCAGGTATGGCAATACCTAACTAATAATCGACGATTTCTCCATACAAATGGAGATTTTTCCATAATTGAATAATACCTCAAACAGTCCTCAACACCAAACCAATAACTCGTTGAGGTATTTTATCAATACGTACAAAATACCAAAGTAAGTTATTTTCAATACCAGAATAACCGACCAATACCTTGTCTTGGTATGATACCTGACTTTGGTATGCTGCAGTTATGTGTCAGTTATTCGTTCCTGCTCGGGTTATAAAAGGTTTCCTTGAAAGAAATAAAACTAAAAAGCATGAAACTAAAGCAATGATGATAAAAACAAATACGTGTCATATTCTCAGTTTCCATTATCGTGGCATACTCATTGAAAGCTGTCTGGTGGTGATCTATTACAACGCACCACAAATGTTTCCTTCCATAGCATCCACCTTGGCGAACGAGTCCGCTTTCTCATTTCATGGGATCGACCAACGCAAAGGGACCCAAACAAAGGTGATGGTGCATGATTGATTCGACATAGCACTTAGAATTGACCGTATTTCACTAAGGAGAGAGTTCATTATCTACAGAACGAATAGCCTTTGTTGAACTGATTGACGTTGATCTGTTTTGGATCTTTTTCAAGGGTTCGATTTGTTACTGTTTTCTTGTCAAGATGTGTATTGCATAGCCAAGACAGGCTCGGTGGTCTAGTGGCTACCGCTTCTGATTCGTGTGCAGAAGGTTATGGGTTCAATCCCTGGCACGTCCTTTCCTCCTACTTTTTATCTTTCTATGTATATACTTTCTCCCTTTTCTCTGCATATACAACTCATGTATATTCACATGTTCTTAGACATTGCTAAGAACAGAAACGGGTTGAAAAGCCGTTTCCGTTCCTTCCAACTTTCCTAGCTCAGTGTCAATCTATCATATAACGCCTACGAGGTATGCAATCAAACGAACTGTGCCGCTTTATTTCAGAGTAATAAATCCACTAATCTGTCACCTTGTGCCTGGCATCCACGCACCAATGTGTGAACCCATTGCCAACCATATCCCACCAACACTCCGACATCCGCATGAATTTGTACAGACGCAGAGGTATTTTCGGTCTGATGTGGTTACAAACATTGCAATCATCACTTCCTTCCCCTTCACCACATTGACCTGCAACCTGACGTGGCAGGCGCCATTATTATCGCCGAAAAATAGAAGATCATCAACACTCACACACTGAAGATGTCTGCTTAGTCCTCGGCAGATATCTCATTCGTTCCTTGTGTGAGTGTAGCTGGTTTGGCGATATTGGTCCCGGGATTTTTTTATTTATTTGTATTAACGAGATTTTTAGCCATAGGCTAGTTCATCTCGGGACCCACGCTTTACTTCCCTTTCCTTCCCTTGTGAGTTTGTCGGGAGTGGGATTCGATCCCAGGTCCTCGGCGTGATATAGACTGTTTCAGAAATTATAAATACACTTTGTTTATTCAATAAAACGAACCGTTTAGATTATTTCTACCATTTTTATCCAGAATACAGCATATTGTGAACTAGATTTTTGTATTTCCTTTTAATTGTCATGATATTTTGAAGAACAGTCGAGTTATCGTACAATTTAAGGTACCCCGGGGCAAGTGAGAATTCGGGGCAAGTGAGACCTACAGTTATTTTTTTTTTTATTTTTTAGTTTTAATCCGTTTCGGTCCTAGTTAGGAATTTAATTTCATAAAATCACCGTGACTTCATTTTCCAACCGATTTTTACGAAATTTTGAACGAGGATCGCGCTACATCTCTAGTTGTATGGAAAAATATTAAAACGGTATTTTGGTCCTTGGGGTCTGAGTTATTGAAGGGGTTATATGGGTCAAATCGGGTCAAAAATGGACCAACTTCCTTTTAACCACTGATTACTTGTAAAAAACACATGCAATATGATTGCAAACATGTTCAATTATCTTTTCATTATTACAGACGCATACTATGAGTGAATTGGTATTGTCTGGTTATGGTTCCGGATGTTCCGGGTCGCGTTTGGGGTGCGTTCGGAGGACACTTTTCACACGTTCCCTACACCTAACATTTTTTCTCGCATAATTCTAAAAACAGGCTTGTCATGATGCATTCTTCAAAATTTTGTATACTAAGTATGTTGAGGGAATGTTCAAAGGTTTTTTTTGACATATTGGCTGCCATCCCGGATGTTCCGGGAACCTGGAACCACCCGGGGAAGTGGCCATTTTCCAAATTGTTATGAAACATGGCTTGCGACATATCAATCTTCATGATTTTGCAAAACAAGTATGTTAGAGGAGAATTTAGAGGTTTTTGGGCATATTGGCCACCATTCCGGATGTTCTGGGAACCTGGAACCACCCGGGGAAGTGGCCATTTTCCAAATTGTTATGAAACAAGGCTTGTGACATATCAATCTTCATGATTTTGCAAAACAAGTATGTTAGAGGAGAATTCAGAGGTTTTTAGACATATTGGCCACAATTCCGGATGTTCCGGGAGCCTGGAACCACCTGGGGAAGTGGCCATTTTCCAAACAATTATGAAACATGGCTTGCGGTATATCAATCTTCATGATTTTGCAAAACAAGTAAGTTAAAGTAGAATTCAGAGGTTGTTGAACATATTGGCCGCCATCCCGGATGTTTCGGGAACCTGGAACCACCCGGGGAAGTGGCCATTTTCCAAATTGTTATGAAACATGGCTTGCGACATATCAATCTTCATGATTTTGCAAAACAAGTATGCTTGACTAGAATTCAGAGGTTTTGTGGACAAATTGGCCACCATCCTGGATGTTCTTGGAACCTGGGACCACCCGCCCGGATAAAAACTGACCATAGGGTGTTTGATGAAAACCATTCCTGCACCATACAGTGTACCAGCTACAATAAAGTGTATTGTAATGAAATGGTTCGCTATACTATACATTTACATTGGATTTTTATGTAACAATATATCATATTGTTTTTCTTACGTTTGAACCATTCACTTTTCCGAAACATTATTTTTCCATGAATTTTTAATTATTTATTCAGTTTAAGATTTTTCCGTGCTTTGTTTTGTTGATGGTTGTGACTTTGCAAAGGAAAGGAAAGAGAAAAAAGTGAATAAGTTGAAACATCAATTTAAAGTCAATAACAAGTTTAAATCAGTGGTAACCAGATGTCCTAAGAACTGCAGGTCCAAGCAGGGTTCCAAGAGATATGGCGGGCTTGGTATGTAGGGTGCTATGATAGAAATACGAATGTAGGCCAACCCGGAAAGTGCAGGTCAGAATACCGTAAATCAGTGGATGAGTTCAACACTATTCTTTCGGTATTGGCATTTAGGGGAGTTTCCTCCTCTTCTCTCAAGTGAACTTGCGAGAACCACAATCGAATCAAATGCGATTGAGAAACTTTAACTTTGATGTGGAGCCATCTTTAACATATGGACTGGACCAGTCTTGTAAACATTCGACACTACCTTAATTTCGATGCCGCAGTCGGGTGTCAGCTTGCTCTGTTACATTCATGCGCTACCGTTACCTCTTACACACAACACGAGCGGTAGGACGAAGATCAATAAACATAGAAAAGGGCCAAATCAATGTCGTCTGACACGATGACATTTGTCTAAATTTAGCTTTTCGCATGGATTTCAGCCAATTCCGATTATGAATGTTAATATTAGTTTATTCTTGTTTATTGAATTGAATACAACACACATATGGCCATCACAGCTCTCATTGTGGAAGAAGACAGGAATAACAAAAGCCGAACCGTCTCCCGAAGACGCAATCGTGGTCAAGTGCATTCGTTTGACATTTTTGTTTCGTACGGTAGTTTGATTGCTTGTGTTGCGAATGTCGGAGACAAAGGCAGCCGAATATCGACGAAAAGGTGTAAATGACTGTGATCTCTAATAAGACTGGACTGGACTGAACACTGAAATGACTTCTAATATAGGTTCGTCTGCGGGTTCGCTTTTTAACCTAACTTATATTTGAATCGAACTTGACAGTTTTCTCATGAGTTGTTATGTATTTCAAACTTTAGTCAAACTGGTGCCTCAATATTGCAATAACGGTTAAGCACGCTGTAATGATACTTATGTACCTCGTCACCCACTTCATGCAACTACATTAGTGGTCTAATAACACTTAGCGCGCTCGGCATAGTTCCATCATGCCGCTCAAAGTGTTGCCACTGCTCAGTTTGCAAAACCCAGTTATCTGGCTGGTGGGGCATGGGAGCCTAAGCTTCAACTGTAATGCAATCAGAGACTACTTAGACGTGGGCGATCCTATATACGAAGGGTTATCGAAAACGCTCTGGAGAATTTTCAAAGCGTATTCTAATAAATCTAGTAAGCATAAGGTGCCATTAACAGGAGGAAAATGACAAGATAATATAACAATATATGGTTCATGTAATGTAAAACAATACAACATTACAAAAGAGAACCATTCCAAAACCATTTGATTAAATGTATAACCAGTAGTGAAATTACAATTAAAAACAATTTATTTACGGTACATTTTATTGTTTTAAACCATTCATGTACCATACAATGTACGGTATAGTTAAACCCACGTATCAGTATTTTGAACAATTCATTAACAATAAAATGTATGGTTTTGCAAAAAAATATACATGGAGAAAAATATTTTTTTATATTGTTACGATACTTAACGACCTGTATAATATATTGTAAAAATCTTATTTACAATTCACGGTATGGTGTCTACATTACATCTTATTGTTTTTGTATTTTTTATTTTTACAGTGGTGTCTATTGTAAAAATATGGTTCTAAATAGTACTGTTACAATACAACGTTCGGTTTTTCTACTGTATTTTTTATTCGGGCGGGGAAGTGACCATTTTTCAAACAGTTATGAAACAAGGCTTGTGACATATCAATCTTCATGATTCTGCAAAACAAGTATGTTAGAGGAGAATTCAGAGGTTTTTGGACATATTGGCCACAATTCCGGATGTTCCGGGAACCTGGGACCACCCGGGGAAGTGGCCATTTTACAAACAATTATAAAACATGGCTTGCAATATATCAATCTTCATGATTTTGCAAAACAAGTAGGTTAGAGTAGAACTTAGAGATTGTTGAACATATTGGTCGCCATCTCGGATGTTCCGGGAACCTGGAACCACCCGGAGAAGTGGACTTTTTCCAAATTGTTATGAAACATGGCTTGCGATATGTTAATCTTCGGGATTTTGCAAATCGAATATGTTAGAGTAGAATTAGAGTAGAAAGTGGAGGACGATCTGCGGACCCTACGCAGAGTGCGGAACTGGAGACAAACTGCCGTGGACCGAGTGGAATGAAGGCGGCTACTATGTACAGCAGAGGCCACCCCGGCCTTAGCCTGACCGGTAAGGTAAGGTAAGTAAGAGTAGAATTCAGAGGGTTTTGGCATATTGGCAACCATTTTGAATATTCTGGTAACCGGGGACCACCCGGGGAAGTGATCATGCAGCAATAAATTATGCAACATGGCTTGCGACATATCAATCTTCATGATTTTGCAAATTAGGTTAGTAAGAGGAGAATCCAGATGGTTGTGGACATATTGGATAATACTCCGGATGATCTGGGAACTTGCAGCCATCCAAGGAAGTGGTTATTTTCCCGGAACATTCAGATATGGTTGCCAATATGTCCAAAAACCTCTGAATTCCACTCTTGGCAAGACTGATAAGTCGCAAGCCATGTTGCATAACTGTTTGGGGAAATGGCCACTTCCCTGGGTGGTTCCAGATTCCCGGAACATCCAAGATGGTGGCCAATATGTCCAAAAACCTCTGAATTCTACTCTAACATATTTGTTTTGCAAAATCATGAAGATTGATAAGTCGCAAGCCTTGTTTCATAACTGTTTGGGAAATGACCACTTCCCCGGGTTGTTCCAGGTTTCACGAACATCCGGGATAGTGGCGAATATGTGCAAAAACCTCTGAATTCTCCTCTAACATACTTGTTTTGCAAAATCATGAAGATTGATATGCCACAAGCCTTGTTTCATAACTGTTTGGAAAATGGCCACTTCCACGGATAGTTCCAGGTTCCCGGAACATCCAAGATGGTGGCCAATATGTCCAAAAACCTCTGAATTCTACTCTAACATACTTGTTTGGCAAAATCATGAAGATTGATATGCCGCAAGCCATGTTTCATAACTGTTTGGGAAATGGCCACTTCTTTGGGTGATTCCAGGTTCCCGGAACATCCGGAATGGTGGCCAATATGTAAAAAACCTATAAATTCTCTTCTTACATACTTGTTTTGCAAAATCATGAAGATTGATATGTCGCAAGACATGTTTCATAACAATTTTGAAAATGGCCACTTCCCCGGGTGGTTCCGGGTTCCCGGAACATCCGGAATTGTGGCCAATATGTCCAAAAACCTCTAAATTCTCATCTAACATACTTGTTTTGCAAAATCATGAAGATTGATATGTCGCAAGCCATGTTTCATAACAATTTTTAAAATGGCCACTTCCCCGGGTGGTTCCAGGTTCCCGGAACATCCGGAATTGTGGCCAATATGTCCAAAAACCTCTGAATTCTCCTCTAACATACTTGTTTTGCAAAATCATGAAGATTGATATGTCGCAAGCCATGTTTCATAACAATTTTTAAAATGGCCACTTCCCCGGGTGGTTCCAGGTTCTCGGAACATCCGGAATTGTGGCTTATATGTCCAAAAACCTCTAAATTCTCCTCTAACATACTTGTTTTGCAAAATCATGAAGATTGATATGTCGCAAGCCATGTTTCATAACAATTTGAAAAATGGCCACTTCCCCGGGTGGTTCTAGGTTCCCGGAACATCCGGAATTGTGGCCAATACGTCCAAAAACCTCTGAATTATCCTCTAACATACTTGTTTTGCAAAATCATGAAGATTGATATGTCGCAAGCCATGTTTCATAACAATTTTTAAAATGGCCACTTCCCCGGGTGGTTCCAGGTTCCCGGAACATCCGGGATGGCGGCCAATATGTCAAAAAACCTTTGAATATTCCCTCAACATACTTAGTATACAAAATTTTGAAGAATGAATCATGACAAGCCTGTTTTTAGAATTATGCGAGAAAAAATGTTAGGTGTAGGGAACGTGTGAAAAGTGTCCTCCGAACGCACCCCAAACGCGACCCGGAACATCCGGAACCATAACCAGACAATACCAATTCACTCAAAGTATGCGTCTGTAATAATGAAAAGATAATTGAACATGTTTGCAATCATATTGCATGTGTTTTTTACAAGTAATCAGTGGTTAAAAGGAAGTTGGTCCATTTTTGACCCGATTTGACCCATATAACCCCTTCAATAACTCAGACCCCAAGGACCAAAATACCGTTTTAATATTTTTCCATACAACTAGAGATGTAGCGCGATCCTCGTTCAAAATTTCGTAAAAATCGGTTAGAAAATGAAGTCACGGTGATTTTTTGAAATTAAATTCCTAACTAGGACCGAAACGGGTTAAGGCAAACATTCTTCATAGAAAACACAGGTATCACACCAACGGATACTTTGAATTCAAAAATTGCTATTGTTCTCACCATAAAGAAGCCATATATGTTATTGTTGATCATATGTAATTTTCAATTCACTAAGTGAGTTTAACGTACTCTACTACATTCGTCGTTCAAAAATAAAATAACAAATAAAGTAAAACTTTTTCGGTTTCAGGATAATCTTTGGAGTGCTTGCAAATTATTTTAAGCGAAAAAGCTGTAATTTATTTTCATTTATTACCTTTAGTTAACTGCTCTCTCTTGCCCCAGTGCATTTCAGCATCTGGGGCAAGTGAGACCTATGAGAGTAAACATGCCCAACTTCATAGTTTGATCTCGCTTTCTTCAGCCTAAGTCGAAATTTACACAAAAGTGAAATAAAAATCGGCGTCTTAAGTAAATAATCTTTGAATTACACTTAATTACTTCTATTCTGATGATGAAGCTATTGTTTAAAATGGTAAAGTCTTGGGTAGGACCGAAATTATCTATTTTTCATATTTTTTCAAATTCTATGGTTTTTTTTTTGGTTTTTTTGCTGCATAATGAGTTTTCATGAATATTAAGAAACCAGTCATAGAGTATGAAAAAATTGGAAAACGACTTATTCAAAGTTTACGATTTAAAAATCTTTATTTAAGGATCGTAAAATTATGTTAGGGTAAACATAACATCTGTAAATCTTGAAAAATCTTTTGGCGAGTTTCATCAACTACGTAATATGAAAAGCAAGTTTGGAAATCTTTCGGCATTTAACGTTAGGGTGCTTTTTGTATAAATAAAATCAATTTGTTTTGCACGAGCTGCTAGAGTTTTATCATTTTTTCTCAGTGATTCGTTAATATGTGTTACGTAATTTATGCACGATGAGCATGCATGAGCATGAGCATGAGATGACCGTACAATTCGTAGTTGCTACTCCGTTACTGACCAGAACAATCAACATTGCACAGGGAACCAAATGGATGGCGCCTGGGTGTAGCTTTCCATCCTCAATGTGCAAATTTGAAGGTTCAAAACTTTATATTGTCAATACCGGCGCCGGCCACGTCCTTACGGTCATCGGGGAAAGGAAGGAATGTTGGTGTGACATCCGTTGCTACTAGAGACCGTGTGTACCTCCGCATCCCCACGGTTGTCACAGGAAGGAAGTTTGTTAGTGGTAAGGGAAGGGATAGAAAGTTACATAGATCTGGATTCACATTGGTAAGTGATGTGAGCTATGCAACCCTTGATATGATTTAGTCTTCCGCCAGCCGGCTGTCGGAAGAATACAATAATTTTATTGTATGCTTGTGTATTAAATTTAATTATACACCAGATATGAATAATTTTTAAACCACGCTTATGTCGGATCCACTCGTAATAACGCACGTTTTAAGCTTATCGTTTCTCAGTCAGAAAATAAACTGTAAGAATCGTTGCTTTTGAGTTTCACCTATGTTAAATATTGTATTACTTTTTTTTCGCGTTCCCGTGTTAATAAGATTGCGGATAATAAAACCGTTGTACATTTTCATTATCCACGAATGTTCGCGTTCGCGTCCTCTGAAACAAACGGTAAGTTAGCAGTGAAAAATAAATAGAATTAAAAAAATAATAAATAGTGTAAAAAAGTACACCAAATCTTGATCCTGGAATGTTCCTGCATTTAAATAAAACAGGCTGGAAAATAGCAAGATCAAAACTTGAAATGAACGTACGTAATTTATGCACGATACCGCAAAACATTTCCAACATAAATCGCTAAACAAAGTTATTCGCATAATATATCTATAATTTATGCTACATTACATATATGCGGCAACTTTATCAAGCCATTTGTACAAAAATTCCGAATAGGTCCCACTTGCCCCGTGATACGGTGTAAATGAAGATCTGCTGCACTTTTCATCATATGCATAATATACAGAATTTAAAAATTTTGAAATTGTTTCAATGCCCGTTAATAAGAAGAAATATACCAACAATGTCTTTCAGAACCATTGGAATTATAAAATTATTTATGTTAAGATTTTTTTGGTTTGACAAAACCAAACTAGCATTTTTTTTAGGTCCCACTTGCCCCGGGGTACCTTACTTCATTCTCCAAATTTGAATTTGCACAAAGGTGTTTTTTAATGATTTCAACATTATTTATCACTTAATGCCTGAAATAATCTAACTTTTATCGTATTCACTTTCTTAACAAGTTGCCTAAGAAATGCCTCCATCAAAACCTGGGAAAAATCGATGAAGGCATTTCCACAACATTTTTTCTGACATCAAGTTTCTTATTTTTTGAGAATTTCTACGGAATATAAGAACTACCAGGATCTATGGCAAAAGGTCGAAGGTCATAAGGTCGAAAGTCGAAAGGTCGGAAGGACAAAAGGTCGAAGGGTCAAAAGGTCGAAAGGTCGAAATAAAAAAATAACTAGGACAAAACGTCGAGAGGTCGAAATGACAAGCGGTCAAAAGGTCGAAAGGTCGAAATAACAAAAAAAATAACAAGGACAAAAGGTCGAAAGGTCGAAAGGTCGAAAAGTCAAAATAAAAAAATAACAAGGCCATATGTCGAGAGGAAGAAAGTTGGAAGGTCAAAGGCTCGAAGGCTGTAGTTAGTAATAAAACTGAAAGGCCAGGATTCGTTAGGTACGAAAAGCGGATTCCAAATTTATTCAAGTACCTGCAGCGCGATGATTTACGCCATAAATATTTTTCGCATTGCGTCACTCATAATCAATATGAGTTTTTGGATGGAATAAAAAGAAATGATCAAAACGAATAGAAAAATAACGTATAAAGTATCAAAAATGCAATGTCTAATAAGTACATTGAAGTAGAGGTTATTAAAAAAAAATAAAACGTAACGTTGATCTTCACATCTCTTGATATTCAAGTAGATCTTTGTAGGAGATCTCTTTGGATATATTTAAAATCAAATTTAAAATAATCGCTGTGATAGTATAACTAGAGAGAACGACCTATTTTTAAAAGAAGGAAAAATGTTATACAAAATTATACTATTAGTAAGTACGCTAAAAATTATCAGAAAGCATTACTAGAAAGAACAGCCTATGTTCAAAAGAAGTTTAAAATTATATAGGAAAAAAATGGTAGTCACGCCAATAGCTGTAAATATGTTTCTACAAAAAAATAAATTAAAAAAAAACAACATAAAAACATGATTTGAAATAGTTTACTTATTTATTGAATTCCCTGCTTCATATAGTAATATCTATGCTAATTTAAAAACTCTTAAGGACTAATGCGATTCCTGTTACATGATCTGAAATGTTGCTGGGCGAGTACTTGAACACCAAACTGAAAATCTCCTTGTCACTTTGAAGAAAATATTGCGAGTTTTTTTTTTAAATGCTTTTGTGACAGTATAATTCGAAAGAATGGCCAATTTTTCAAAAAAGGCAAAATTTTAGAAACGAATATATTATTAGTAAGTAGACAAAAATGTCAAGAAGCACTACTAGAAAGAACCGCCAATGTTTAAAAGAAGGCAAAATTCTATTTTAAAAAAATATAGTAAGAATGTCAACAACTGCCAAAAAGCAAGCATTACATACTTGAAAGAACAGCTTATCTTTGAAAAAAGGCTGAATTCTATAAAAGAAATTAATAGTAGTAACGCCAATAATTGTTCAAATGAATCATGCATTCTACAACAAACTAGAACTAGGAAAACGCAAACTATTATAAAACCCACTGTAATTAAAGGTTGGATTCCCGTTCCGATCAGGGAATATTGTCGAATTCGTAGGAATAGTGTATGCTTGTCAAAAAAAACACTAAGAAAAAAAAACACTAAGAACACTAATTTGAAAAGATGCAGGCCTAGCTGCAGTGAGATTGTAAAGTAAGAAAGAAGAGGAAAGGAAAGATTTATGGTTATTTTGATCTTCTGTCATTGTTTCCCTTCATCCATTTTTCAATTCGACCTTTCGACCTTTTGTACTAGTCTATTAAATTTCAACCTTTCGACCTTTTAACCCTTCGACCTTTCGACCTTTTGTCCTAGGTATTTTTTTTATTTCGACGTTTCGACCTTTTGTCCTAGGTATTTTTTTTTTATTTCGACCTTTCGACCTTTTGACCCTTCGACCTTTTGTTGTACAACCGAACTACCACACAGTTTATTATTTATTCTGAACAATTGGAATAAATTTACTTTTTTCAGCTCATTCGATCCTCCAAATGGCATAGTTTGTCATACCATAGAAAAGAATGCAGTAAACAGTAATAAAGACATTCGTTTGCTAACCGTTTGTCGCTACCTGTGTTGTTGAGAAATTTGCAACAAAAAATTTTGCATTGAGAAGGTCCGTAATGAAGGTTTTTGATCAAATATTCCAGTGAAAATTACTTTTACCAATCGAGAAATATCTTTTCTTATCGACACAGTAACTTTCATTGTGTTTGGAACTTGAATATTTTATTTGTGAGATTTTTTTTTTTCCTTTTCTACTATGCTATATTTTTTGACCACTTTGTGCAACTTCAAATTTTAATCAATTAGTTTTCAGAGCCCTATCTCTAACTTTTACAAGAAACATCAACAAAGTCGGTGTTATTTGCTTCGTTAGAATGCTTACTATAAGAGCTTGAAGAAACTTTTTTTTTGATATTGTGCTCAAGTTGAAAAGGCAGTCAATCGTTAGTGTATTTATAATTTCTGAAACAGCCTATAGTCAAGTGTTCTAACCATCACACCAGGTTCGGTCCACGCCACCCCCAAGAAGAGACGTCAACCATAACGAAGTGTGCATTAACTTTCTTAGCTTTGCCGCTTCCAAGGATTTTAAAACCCGTTCCTCTGAAACAAAACGGTTGGTACGATTGTCCCAGTTTCTTCTTTCAATAAATTCGAAAAAGTTTGTCAATTATTTTATTCATACGTTGATAACCTAATTGTCCTATTTTTTTTATTACCTTTTAACCCATTAGCTTGGCCATTTTAATGTTTGTATCGCATCTCTGATATACTGCAAAAAATATCAATACTGACAAGAAAATATCAAAAGAACTTTTGATATTTCCAGGATGCATTTCAATACTGGCTGTGCAGTGTGCAAGCACTAGAATAGAATAAAATAAAATTTTCAATTATTTAGGAATCATATATTTTACAAAATTCCCCCTGGAAAAACCTGGACAACTCAGGGAAATTTATTTTGTCTTATGAAACGACACTCTGAGTAATGTGAAAAACATTTTCAGATAGAAGCTCATACATGAGCCAAATTTCATTTGAATTCGAAAAAGTCTACGTGATTCGTGCGTTGAGATGGAAATGCCTATGCTGTTGATGCAGTTTAATAAAAGCACTTCAATAGATTGTTTCGATATGGAATATCCAGAACAACACAAAGACATGCCTCTATTCAGTGTTTTCCGCTTTCAGACTAAATAGTCAAACAATTAACAGTTATAAATCCCTGCTTATGCCATGACCGTACGTGCATGCAAGCATCTCATATCAGAAACGTTGCCGAGCCATACCTGTTTGGAAGAATGCCGGCACGCTTGCGGTTAAAACGACGACTATACATATAGGCGTCCGTGATGAAATCCGATGCTTGAACTGCAACTCGATATCTGCTTGCTAATCGCTTAGACTGCGATTTTTTTTTAAAGTGAGCAAACCACCACCAATGCCTTCAGTCAGCCAACTAGCAGGAAAAGACGGCAGCGGCGTTTGCAAAGCTGTGAAAACATCCATTACCTACAACTTCGCTTCATATGGGTGTCCGATGGGTATGATGCATGCAAAAGCAAGAACCGACTCCGCCACAAGTCCATTGACACCGCCGTCGACTTCGGTTGTTTGCTTGCGGCACGGCGCTTGGCTTGGTGGGCAGAGGTGTGTCGCCATCGCCGCCGAGATGATCGGGCTAAGCTTCATGTTTGTTGACCAATATGCCATCAAGCTCGCTCAACACATCATCACCGCCGTCGTCGGCGGCGCGAGTTTGTCAAAGTGCTCACATCATCTGCGTTCTCTTGTCCTACCGCATAAAACTTAGAGCGCAGTGGGGTTTAAAAGTGAAAGTTCAAAAGACAGTATCAGATCAGTGGGAATATCCTAGGTCATTCAAACTGTTCTTGAGTTTAGATCCTAACGTCTACGAGTGTAATGATGACTTCTTTCATTATACGAAGCTACGATTTATATTCTATTATGTCTAGGTCTATTCTATAATATACTAGGTCATCCAAACTGTTCTTGAGATCCTGAAGTCTACGCGAGGAACGATAACTTCTTTCATTATACAAAGCTACGATTTGTATTCTTTCTTCTTCTGAAAGTTCACCAGGCAGTATGAGAACAGTCGGGATATCCTAAGTCATCTAAACTGGTCTTGAGTTTAGATCCTAAAGTCTACGGCTGTAACGGTAACTTCTAAAAATGAGTTTCATAAAAGTTTGAAAATCCTTTATTGTTTCAAAGGCACAGAACAATGCCTACTAAACTTTGAATAATAATAGTAAATATTTTTCATTGCGTATCATTATTTAGTGTAGCAGGCTAGCATTGCAAGTGTAGATATTAAATAGTGTACTCCATGAAAGATTTGATGACCTAAATTATCACAAATCAATCATGAAGTGACCCTTGAGAGTTAAGAGGTTCATGGATCCTATTTGGTTGTGTAACCTAATGTTACAGTGGTTATTTTTATCAAATAAGCTCCATAACAGTAAGGATGCTCCATAATATCTCAAAAATATATAGCAAAGCTTATTATTTCTCGAACTACTGTGGTAAATTCAGTGGATGTGATAGGGGCCGGATCATAACGTTCGAGGCCATAATATTCGGGACATTATGGCGCGTTTTTTTGCGAAATAACGTCCGAAAACTTAGATGCGTCATAATATCCAATGTGCCTTCTTACCTAGGACTTAGTGGCGCACCTATACGTTTGGACGTTATGCCCCAGAAAAACGCGTCATAAAGCCCTGTGACATTATGGCCTCGGACGTTATGATACTGCGCCGATGTGATACACTACTTAACGTACTTGTAAAAGCTATTATCATAAGTGTAGGCCTGAAGCTATGGTCTCCGAAGAAGTTTCATTGAACTGGAATATCTCAAAACTATCTTGGAATGACTAATGAAATTCCAGGGGGATTACAGATTACAATTGGATGTCTAATGTCACAGTTCATTGTGAGAATAATCACTGTAACTGTCAAGAGTCAAACTTCAGGACAGTTTGGACGTCTCTCAATGTCCCAAAGATTCATAATAATATACACTAGACCTCCGATTGGTTCAGTAACCGCGATCGATTATGGAACGTTACTCAGTATATCATATATAGCTGCTGCTACGAGTGTAGACGTGAAGTTCTGAACTCCAACATATTTTGGCTGATCTGGAATATTCCTAAAGTGTCTCTAAATGACATTTGAGATTTCAAGAGCTTTGCATTATGCAATGCCATTATTTATGATGAGAATACATGAAGTTATTCTTGTAGATTTGAAGGACATCATTATAGGACAGTTTCGACGACCCTGAAAGTCCCAAAGGTTTATAATAGTATCAAGTAGACTTCAGATTGGTCCAACAACCACGGATAAATATGCAACGTTACTCAGTGTAGCAGATATGGCTGCTGGTACGAATATATACCTGAAGTTCTAAGCTCCAAGGAAGTTTGGCCTGGAATATACCTATAGTGACTTTGTATGACATTTGAGATTTCAAGAGTTTCACGGATCCCAGCAGATTATGCAATGCTATTATTTATGGCGAACACACATAAAGTAATTGTGTAAGTGAAGGACTTTGTTATATGAGTGTTTGAACGACCCTGAAAGCCCCAAAGGTTTAATTAAAATACTATCAAGTAGACTTCAGATAGGTTCAGTAACCGCGGTAGGTTATGCAACGTTACTCAGTGTAACAGATATAGCTACTGTTACGAGTGTAAACCTGAAGTTCTGAACTCCAAAGTAGTTTGTCTGACCTGGAATATCCCTATAGTGTCTATAAATAACAATGTAGATTTCAACAGCTTCACGGATTCCTGTAGATTATGTAATGCTATTATTTATGGCGAAATCGCATAAAATTATTCTTGTAGATTTGAAGGACTTTACTACAGGACAGTTTGGAACACCTCGAACATCCCAGATTATAAAACACCATTCGATATTCTTGACGAAGGGTAAATGAAAACATATGAACGTAACTCATATCCGTATTCACCTTTTAGAACAACTTGTATGTCCATTATTTCGTTTCTCCAAACTTTATGGTGTTAAGGATGCTCCAGGTTGTCAGTTAAGTCTTAGATACCCTTTTTTCCATTTTTCTTCAGTTGAGTACTCTATTTGCAACAACTTTGCCGAAGACAAAGTTTTATTGAATATTTGAATTTATCCAGCCGTTTCTATGTTGGGGTCATATGTGATCCCTCCGACTCCAAAGGGTTAAATTTCCGTGGCTCAGTCAGTAGGTATCTTCTACATATGTATTGCGACTCACGCGAACATCGAACACTTGCCCCATCTTACTCTAAACATGCACAACACGATCGGATGTAACCGACCATCATCGTATCGTTGCGTTAGAGTTATACCATCTTGTGAGATCTTTTTCACGGACACACGACGCACATATTGGGGGGTGTTTATGGAAGACAACTATTTTGACGCGCCATCATAACCCATTACAACCGGAGTAGACCTCCAACTTTGCACGATCCGGACTGATCGTCATCGTTGTTTAGTCTTTTTTTAAGTTACGACTTCAGCGAGCGATGCAGCCAGTAATGCTTTGTCCGCCACTAACTCTGCACGAGGTGATCTCTTGAACCCCCATATGGCACACAGAGAGTACAAATTGCGTGCAAACGATCATCGTTCGTGGTCGGTATGTCGACCGGCGCAGCTTGGGACCAAGTCAGCTAAATCTTGTTTGAGGAGGCCAGGGCCAGGGCTTGCTCGTTCAGCCGCCAGTTCAGTAGGATGCAGTGTTTAGTGCGAAAATAATTTTTAATTGGATAAACATCGGCGCGCTTTGGTTCGCTATAGGATGAATGTGATGAGCGGAGAAAGAGCTTCCCATCGCCAAACGATGGTGGTTAGTATTGAGTGTAAACTGGCCTGATGCATTTTCAGTGGCCGGTTATTTATGGTACCACTACTTAACTTCGACCCGCAGTAATTTAACGGGCTGTTTATTATTACTAACCCGTGCCGCAGTACAAACCTTTCCAGCCGTGTAGTTATTGTCATGTTTGGGGAGTGATTTTCGTAGTAAACTTATATAAGAACTATTCAGATGTAAATTATGTAAACTAGATCAAACAGCAGTTCATACCCAGGTAGAGGTAAAGTACTGACGATCAATACGTGATATTGGTTTGATTGATATAGAGATAAAGGATTTGATAATATAAACTGAAAAATGTTCCTGGAACATCTGAACAATATCAAAATTTCATATTTCAAGAACAAACGAATACTGCTATTGATTAGATCTTACAAGATCTAAATATGATCTGATGATGCTGTTTCAGGAGTATTAGATTAGGAGTTGTTAGATCTTTTTTCTCTTATGTCAATCAAACCAATATCACACTTTGATCCCAATATCAAAATATGCCCTTATTGACCTCTTTTCCTTTACACATTCAGCCACTACAGTCAGAAGATGCACTGTTTGAGCCGCACCTCCTTGGACGCTCGATTATAATAAAGATACAGATTTAGAATGATGAAGAATTGTCCTACAGCTAGCTGATGACTTCATATGCCTAGACGCATAGTCTAGAGATATCCTTCTTATTTCGGCGTAGAAGATACTGTCGCGTGTCCATGGTTTTCCGGCGAAACTAATAGAGTGATACGTGCAACACCGGGCGTATCAACATCAAGTGTTCAAATTGCAGCCTAAATTTAACCTCGTTGAAGACCTTAGATGGAGTGAAGTAGGGCGATGGATGAACTTTTAAATTTACTTGTCCGAATTGCACACAATGTGGACGAAATTGATCTCTCCGGCTTTTTTGAATTATGAAATAGACCTATATTTGAAGTATATTTATTTTAATTTTTAATTTTTATTTATTCATCGTATTTGACATTAAAATCGTGCAGATTATTATCTATAAGTAATTCTAATTCTAAATATTTTTAGATACATAAAAAATTGACCAAATGATGAAAAGGAACTGGCTGCACTGCTAGACATCAGCCGTTGTTTTTGATACCGGTCCGATATTTTATTAAGTATTGTCTATCCGGTTGGAATCAAGACCGACATTTAATCAAAAATTGCCATTTTCTTGGTCCACAAGTGTCGCAACTGTTTCGCATCTAGTGCGCTGTGTTGTTGACAACAACGGGAAGGATGCGCACTACTTTTGACATGATTAAAAAACGTCGCGAGTTGGGTCACGTCGCGACTTGATTGTGCGAAGTCCGGTTTGGTGGCGGCCCGACAATATTTTCAATCAACTGTTGCAATAAATGTTTTTGTGCTGCGCATCTAGTGGAATAACGTGAAAACTATCATAGTTGAATGAAGAAAAGTGCAAACCAAACGGGTCAGACAAGAAAAAATGGTTTCTAAAGCCATCCGTGATAATGTGATTCTGCCGAAAAGCCATTTTTTTTCTCTTTTTCGCTGCGAGTTGAAGATGTGGAAGAAGTTGCCCATTATTTTATAGTATGTGTGATGCAATGACATTAGTGAAGTGAAGCTAATTTGTGTATTCGTTTGTGGCATGGTAGTGCACTCAATTTCAGTGGCGTCTCGTCCATAGGTCCACTGCGTGCACTACACAGTTGACAAAAAAAAAAACAAAATAAATCATTATATAATTTATAAACTCTCCATTCGACCCTTTTTATATTCACAACTTCTAGTGAACAAACCAGTGTGAGATATCAGTACGTACCTATTCATTAGGGGCCGTTCATAAACCACGTAGACTTTTGGGGGGGAGGGGGGGGGTCTAGCCAAAGTCTACGCTCCATACAAATTTCAAAATTTTTGTATGGACAGAAGTCTACGAGGGGGGAGGGGGGGGTCTGAGATGATCAAATTTTGGTCTACGTGGTTTATGAACAGCCCCTTAGGAATCTAGTCAATTTTCCAACCTAATCTCACTATGCCACCAGCCAGCCGCTGCCAGAGTGCTCGACGCCGAAGCATGCGATACGCACATCTCTCGCCGCAGTTCACTTCCAGCAGTACACGGGAGCACTGTATATGCATACAAGAACTGTGTTTACTTGTGTTGGACTGTTCTGTGCTGAATTGGCAATGTTTTAGTTAAATTTTGGTTCACTTCTTCCAATGGACGTGGGCCTCATCGGCGGTGGAGGAAAGGGAAGATTGTTTGATGGAGCTCACGGGGCAGCTGCTAAGTTTGGCAACGTCGCATTTGAGCTGTAGCAAGAGAGCCACGCGGAGAAAGAGCGAAGCGGTAGCCGCCCAATCACTCTTTCGGCATGCGTGCATGGTTCTGGGTGGACCTGAATGTGTGGAATTTTCATTCTGTTCTAGTTGCGCGTCGCGTACGGTTTCATTTTCCTGCAATATTCAAGGGAAAATGCAGCACGATATCGTAGAAAACTCCCGTTTGCCAGGCAGTCAGGAAAAGCTTACCGACTTCTTGAACACTTGAAGCAGAATAATCTCTTCGATTGAGTGTGCTCAGATTTGTACTTTTAAATCCGCCCTCTAATGCATATCCTTGGACAGATACGCGTATTTCGACTACAGTCATAGCTCAATCATACGGGTCCATACCATTTGAATGGCATGGAGAACTAACTAACTAATAATTGTTACAGAGCGACCCATAACTGTGCAATAGTTGTTCCACTTCTTCCGCAGTGTCAGTTATCCACTTCTGAGTTGATTCTTCGAAATTCAAAAGCTATTTCGAAAAAAAAATCCTGAACAATTGGTGGGCAATGTCTACTCTCGCTTTTCCAATTTAAATAAAGTCCAGCCGATCAATGAACTGATTTTTTTTTTTTGAAGAAAGTTTCAGAGATAAGGTGCTTACTGAGAACAATTTGGAAGACATCTTCAAATGAACGTATCTGTTTATTCCTCTGATTATGACACTTGACTTCCGTCGACAACCAATGTCGTTGAAAGGGGCATTTCCATCTTGATTAGAAGAATAAGGACATATTTTCGGTTGCAATGGGTGAGCAAAGGCTGAAGAGGCTTATACTGATGGCGGTAGAACACCCCCTGTTTCATCAATTGAAACAACAAAGCAATTTAATTGTCGAAATCGTCGATTGATTTGCTCGTCGAGCAGAGTGCAGGTTCCTGCTGTTTTCCATTTGCACTTCAGTACATTGTGAAAACCCTTCAAGTGCACAGTCAGTTCTACAGGTCACGAGACGCCTCTGCTCAATTTGCTTGAGTGGTGGTCAAGTGATGACTAGGGAAAAAATAATACGCGGTGGGAGGTGGCGCAAGCGGTGCCAAACGTTGCTGCGAAAAAAACGACGGTGTGCGACATCGGGGGACGTCGTGCTTGATTTGGTTGGTGTTCATTCTGTTGCATCGGAGTGACGGTCCCCAGCGCTGAGACGTTGCTTGCTGCAAGAGAAGATTTTGTATCGTTTCTGTGTGGTGTTGTGGTGCATATTGGTATAGAAGTTAATACATGAAGTGACGGTGCTCCCGGTTTGGTTAAACAGTTGAAGTGATGTGTAGTGGTGTTAGCTACAATCGATAGCAGCCAGCCGTTACGGTGCGATGAATGAGTGTTGGCAATGCTGCCAGTTAAGTAGGTCTTGCAATCATTTGTTTCGAAGAAGGGAAATGTTCAACAAAAAAAAACGTTTGGTGATAAGATCTGGCGATGACGGATTTAATGTGGTCAGATCAGTTATGTGGACCTAGCAGCAGTATTGACTTACCACACCATCCTGGAAGAACTACGGTGAGATTGTTCTAATTATATATATTGCAAATGAAATAAACTAAATACGTGCCGGCTCCAAAGAAAACATCTTTGGATCTGGAAGTGCGCTTGTATTATCATTATCCATTTGATAACGATAATGCAAGTGTGCGGGGCTTATTGTAAGTGAAAGTGACTTCTGAATGGACGTGTCTCTCCAGCCATTCTGAAATGGGTCACTGAATCTGCAATAGAGCTATCACCTTCTAACTCCCGGACTAAAGCTATCTGCAAACAGCTTAAAAACGGCATTGCAGCTAGTTTTCTTCCATAATATCACTGCCGGACAGTGGGGGTTAGATTGAATACACACACACACACATAAAAAATTGACCAAATGATGCACTTCATTAAAATGTTGACAACACTAAAGGATTATTCTGACTGTATTAAGTGAAATGCCCGGCCAGTCGGAGAAAATCGTATATTCTGGTCGTCCGTATCGGAGCATTGATGCGAAGTTGTTGAAGAATTTGGCTATCTAAGAACTTTACCTTACCGATCAGACTAACGCCTGAGTGGCTTCTGATGTATATAGTAGCCGTCTCCATTTCTCTCGGTCCATTGCTGTGTCTCTCCAGTTCCACACTCTGCGAAGGGTCCGCAGATAGTCCTCCACTTGATCGGCCCAACTAGCTCGTTGCGCACCTCGTCTTCTTGTACCGGTCGGATGACTCTCGACAACCATTTTAGTCGGGTTGCTATTCGACATCCTGATGACGTGACCCGCCCTCTGTAGCCTCTCGATTTTCGCTGAGCGGACGATGGTTGGTTCTTTCAGCCAGCAGTTGATGCAGCTCGTGGTTCATTCGCCTTCTCCAAGTCCCGTCTTCCATCTGCACTCCGCCGTAGATGGTACGCAACTAGCACCTTCCGTTCGAAAACTCCAAGGGCGCGTTGGTCCTCTGCACGTAGGATCCATGTTTCGTGCCCATAGAGGACGACCGGTCTAATCAGCGTTTTGTAGATGGTTAACTTCGTGGTACGACGAACTTTATTCGATCGTAGAGTTCTGCGGAGTCCAAAGAAAGAACGATTTCCTGCCACAATGCGCCTCTGAATTTCTCTGCTGCCCAAGTACACGAATTCTTTACCGTCGATATAAATTCGGGGTCGCGGGCGCGGTTATTCCTCCCTGGAGCCCTTTGCCATCTTTTACTTTGTCTTCGACACATTAATACCTAATCCGATTCGCCTGGCTTTACACTTTAGTCGGATGTACGTTTCCGCCATCTTCTCAAATTTACGAGCAATAATATCAACATCATCAGCGAAACCAAGCAGCTGAACGGACTTCGTGAAAATCGTTCCACTCGTGTTTATCCCCGCTCCCCTTGAAGCAATGTTGAACAGCAAGCACGAAAGACCATCACCTTGCCGTAACCCTCTGCGAGATTCGAAGGGACTCGAGAGTGTCCCTGATACTCGAACTACGCACATCACTCGATCCATCGTCGCCATGATCAACCGTATCAGTTTATCCGGGAATCCGTATTCGTGCATAATCTGCCATAGCTGTTCTCGATCGATTGTATCATACGCCGATTTGAAATCGGTAACCAAGTGATGTGTGGGCACGTTGTATTCGCGGCATTTCTGTAATACCTGGAGGATGGCGAACATCTGGTCCGTTGTAGCGCGTTCACCCACGAATCCAGCCTGATATTGCCACACGAACTCTCTTGCAATCGGTGATAGACGGCGGCATAACATTTGAGAGAGTATCTTGTAGGCAGCGCTCAGTAGTGTGATCGGTAGTTCCCGCAATCCAACTTGTCTCCTTTTTGTAGATGGGACACACGATACCTTCCATCCATTCGTCCGGTAATACTTCCTCCTCCCTCCTCGGAGTGTTTGTGGTAAATGTTTATTTTTGGATCAGAGTTCACGCATTGGTGCATGAACGCCAGGCGTAAAGTGAAAAATTGTGAGAAGATTACTGTAAAGCGGCATAGTATGCTTGGTTGCATAACTGGTACACGCTATGCCCAAAGGGAAGTATTATGAAAAGTGGATGTACCTCAAATTTTATTCGCTAGAACCGTATTTTTGGACCTCTAGTTTCAGAATATATGTGATTTAAAATAATCCATCTTGGTTTTTTTTTCATACATTTTTATATGGGATGAAATTAACCTTAAAATGGCTTTTTTCGCCATTTGTATGGGAAAATAGGTAAAAACCCGTAACGTGGGTAGATCACCTTGGAATGGTGCGTTACGGCGTAAGATCTACCATATTATACCAAATTTTAATCCTGCTATTTTCCAGTCTGGTTAATTTAAATGCAGGATCAAGATTTGGTTTACTTTTTTTACTGTTTTTTTTATGCTTATTAGGCCGATGCAAATATTATTTTCATTTTATGTCCGAGACCTCTCATTGGGTACGAGGGGGGGACAAAAAATAATAAGGAACAAACAAAAAAAACTATTGAAAAATTTAAAATTATACACATTTCATATTCTATTTTATATTCTATTTCAGATTTACAAGCAGCGATCAAAACGGCAAGGCATCTCTTTTTTAGAAAGATTAAGATTACCGTACGATTCAGTGGCAGGTAGACCACGGTGTCCGCGTCGATTTCTTCGAGCCGAGTTTCGTAATTTCGCGTGTTCTGTTTCTTCGAGTACAGTTTCGTAATTTCACGGGTGTTGATGTGTGTTTCTTCCGTTTCTTATTTTCGCGAACCTCGTTTTACGCAAACTATTTTTGATATTAAAAAAAAAATGAAATGTCTGGAAGCCATCCGGTAGTTAAAATACAGTGATCGGGGCGTGAGTGTGGTATCCGGGATCAGCCGTAAGACGCCAGCTAGCAGTAGATGCGGTTTAGTTTTCTCGAATTGATTGTGCGGTGGACATTATTCCCTGACATGTCGCGTATGTGACGACGTATTCAATTTTTCGCGAGTGCATCGTTCGTAGCAAAGCAAGAATCGGTCTGGTGATTGTAGCAATTTGTTTACCAAAACAAAGCCCCTAACAAATCATCCTTCCCGTATCCAAACTCCTAGTGATTACTCGTAGTAACGCAGAGAATTCCTCGGCTATTGGCCTAAGCGAGAATCACGTCATCACTTCCTTCCCTATCCTCAATTGACCTGCATTCGGACGCGGCCGGCGCTGGTATTGCTTTTTAAAAAAGTATTGGGATGCCAGCATTTACACAATGAGGAGAAGGCTAGTCCCAAGCATTATCTGTTGGTTCTTTGTGTAAATGCAGCTGTCCTTGCAATAAAAGAGGAGCAACCGCGGGCGGTCAATCATGCTCATGCTCATGCTCATTTGTATGGGAAAATAGGTAAAAAATAAAAAAAAAATCGAAAAACCCAAGATGAAATATTTTAAACCGCACATATTCTGAAACTAGAGATCCAAACCTACGATTCTATGGAATAACATTTGAGGTACATTCGATTTTCATAATACTTCCCTTTGGACATAGCGTGTGGTAGTCGTTATATGTTAGATTGACACTGTGCTGTGATGAAAATTGGAAGGAAGAGAAACGGCTTTCAATCCGTTTCTGTTTTTTGCGATGGCTACGAACATACGAATATACATGATATGTATATGTAGAAGAAAGAGAAAAGTAGATTAGAAAGATACAAAGTAGAGGAAAGGGACGAGCTAGAGATTGAACTCAGGATCTTCTGCATATGAATCAGAAGTGGTTACCACCAAACATGTCAACCCAGCAATTTAAACTGTCATAGCTAAATGAAATTTACTAAACTGTGAACTTTTTTATGTCAACTGAAAGAAGATTTTCTTAAAAATATGATAAAAAAATACTTATTTCGGAAACAGAGAGAACCATGTTTTGTGTATAGCACTACCACATACCTCTGTTCATTCCAGTTCTAGTGGAAAACTGATTTCGTGTACAAATTCAAGATAAAATGTAGGCATCAATATTTTCGGGTTGTTAGTCTGATTCTACGATGGGATATGGCCACCACTGGCCCTTTCCGAAGTCCGAGGAGCCCCTGGAGGTCCGAGGTAATCTGGAATATTTGCGTTTTGCACCCAAAATGCCGTGCGGCGTTCTTCATGATTTTTGGATGTAGATGCAGGTGGTTGTAACGAGCAGTCTTGTTAGCGATCACAGTCTTTGACACCTTTTTGTCGATATTCGGCTGCCTTTGTCTCCAACAGTCGCAACACAAGCGATCAAACTACTGTACGGAACAAAAATGTCGAATGAATGCGCTTGACCACGATTGCGTCTTCGGGAGATGGTTCGGTTTTTGTTATTCCTGTCTTTCCCATAAAGAGAGCTGTTTTGAATAAATGTATGTGTCGTAATCGATTTATCACACACGAATAAACTAATATTATATCAATCTTATTGAAAATTGGCTGAAATCTTGTGAAAAGCTGGAATTAGACAAATGTCATCGTGTCAGACGACGTTGATTTGATCCACTTTTTTGTTTATTGATCTTCGTTCTGCCGCTCGTGTTGTGTGTAAGAGGTAGCGGCCGCGCTCGTATGAAACAAAGCAAGCTGACACCCGACCGCGGCAACGAAACGAAGGTAGTGCAAAGTGTCGAATGTTTACAAGCCTGGTAACGAATGACATTGGCCACTCCGGAAACCCCCTCGCTGCCCTGGGGGTACCGATAACAGGGGACAATTACGTTTTTACATCAAAACATACCGTGTGACGGTTCTTCCTTCATGATTTTAGCTAGTCATGCTGATGGTTGTGACGATGGTGACCCCAGTGACCACGGGGGAACCTAAAACGGGGGACAATTACGTTCGTGTCTTCATGATTTTTGATAGTCATGCAGATGATTGTGACGAAGGTGATAATGGCCAATATTGATCACTCCAAAAACTTCTGAGGTGCCCCGGGAGAACCGATAATTATGCTTTTACACTATAACAAGTCATGGGACGACTTTTTCATTGTGATTCTGGAAGTCCATTAGCATTATGATGAAAATTCAAAAGAGATATTGCTCAGAAAATCTACCCAGGAAGATTGAATATATAAAGGAACTCTCATAAAACTGGTCTCGATGAACATTTTTGATGTCGCTCTTGGATCTTTGGGAAATTTTACCGAAATATACCATCTCTGTAGAAATTCTTAAGGTATGTCCCAGAAAATATTCTTGGAGCAGTGTTGATGGAAACCATTGCGTTCACAACTTCAGCTATGCAGTCAAAAACACTTTTACTTAAAGGAAAGCTCAATACTTCGAATTAGCACATTAGTTTGTATTTGCAGTCATTAATTGAAGCTTTCAGTTTATTACATATTTCATATTTAAATATGGATATGACTCAACAAAAAGTTTTTGTAGAAAAATAGACAGTAAAACAATTCTGTGATTATTTATTTATAGAACACACAAAGTATCGAAATCAAACACACATTTCTTACCCAGCAGGCAGGGTGGAACGCATTATCGAAAATAAGGTTAATGCGGATTGCGTGCCATGCCAGTTCATGCTGTGTAAATAGTAAATCCTGCTGTTACAAATGTATGCCTTGCCCAGTGGTAGACCAAAACCGTAAAAGCTGACGTTAATATGAGTTCGTATCGAACAAGGAACCGAAGGAAGAAGGTCCCGCAGAGACACGTGGGTGTTGGAGCTGATGGCATCAATCAGTTGTTGTTGTTGTTGTTGCTGAACCTGTGAAAGCTTCAAGGTTCACGCTTGACCTACGAGAGAACAACGCTTGAGCGAAATTGAGCGTAGCCGCATCGCCGCGTCGCATGGGTTATCAACATTCTTCTGGGAAACGACTGACTAATCAAGTCGACCAATTAGTCAAGATAGCCAGCGCAGCAGTGGAGGAGTGCTGCTCGACCAAGTCAAGTCACGCGCCATGGCTGATTGAATTCTATCGAGTGCTGCGAGAAGCGCACTACTACTGCCGTTTGAAGAGAGTATCTAGGAGTTGATTACAGTTGAAGATGATGGATTTGCACACTCCGATGATGTTCCCATCAGTCGTCGATTCGAGCGAACACCGCTTGGGGCGATATGATGTTCACTCAGTCGAGTGATTGAGAGGCAATCAAGTAGCAAATGATGTACACTTCAGTACTTCATCCCTGCACTGCTGGAGAATGTAATCGGATAATGGACTGTTTGGATTGGAGATTTTTATAGTGCTACTCGGATATTAGCAATCAATTGTCTGGAAAGGGTCAAACTTGGAACACCTATCGCCAGACGAGTCCGGCCGGTTCTTCCCTTGGAAGCGATATCGAACCAACTTCTTCTAATGCTTCACACGTTTATGATGGGAACCATTAATTGAAATTGATGTAGCCATTTTTCTTTGCGGGATGCCGCCGTCATCATCGATAATCTCCATATATGTCCATCCCCGTGTATACCAACTATGCATAAGTTGGATCGGTTCGGATCGAAAAGAAATCATAAAACTTTTCTTATCTTCATTGATGTTTCATCGCGCTCAATCACCCTTGCCTTACCGCAAGGTAAACGGTATCCGGCAAGACGACGACGGTGACGCGACGTGCGTTCGAGCGTACGCGTGGGCTAGTTTGTAGTCTAGTAAGTCGGTAGCCGCAGGACATAATCTCACCAAGATATGACACAAATGGTACATCGTCGGTACCGTGCTACCGATTGGCGTGATTGCGGTTTATTTATGCCTTTCGCTCTTGGATCTTGTTGGATCATCTTGGACATGTGCATTAGGGTGTGACTTATTTCTATCAGATCTTGTAAGATCAGAATAAGAAAAATTGTTGAAACACTTTGAGCTGCGTTCTCTTAAAACTAGGTTCTTTGTCATTTCGGGTAGTAATTTACTTCATCATGTGCGCCAATTTCCGTCATATCAGACTAATTTTGTGAAAAATGACCATGTAAGCCTATATCATATGGTCATTTTTCACAAATTTGGCCATAACTCAGGAACGAAAAAAAAAATGCATTCCGAAAATTCCAGCATCAATCATTCCAAAAATCAAAGCTTATGAAATTATCTTCTCAAAAATATTTTTTCGAAAATATTCCGCGTTCAGACATAGTTTTTTCCGGCTTTTCCTTATGAATTTTCTCAACGGTGGAAAACTTTTTTCACTTCATATTGTTTTTGGATTTCTGAGAAAATTTGTTTTCATTTTCTTTAAAAAACTTTGTTTCTACGATGCTTCGTTCTTGAGTTATGATTTTTCAAAAAAAGTGCTTATATGGCACATTTGGACATTTTTAAACAAAATTGGCCATAACTCCAAAACGAGAAAAACAGCGATTAAAGCTTATGATACAACCTTCTTAAAAATATTTTTTTTGAAAATCTTCTACGAGTTCGGGCATAGTTTTTCCAGGTTTTCTTTACGAATTTTCTCAACTGTAGAAAATTTTGTGGAAAACTTTGTCCAGTTCATATTTTTTTTGGGTTTCTGAGAAAATTTGCTTTCATTTTCTAAAAAAAACTGTGTTTCTACGATGCTTCGTTCTTGAGTTATGATTTTTCAAAGTAAGTAATGCAGGGGAAAACAAGAAATTTCCACCTGAGTTTTCCGGGAAAATAGGCGACCCCGAATTTTTCTCATTATTTTTATTCATTTATCCATGAGCCCTGCCTGTGGAAAAAGTTTCATGAGAATCTGAGCCCCTAGGCCCAATTTGTACGATAATAAAAAAATGCCCAAGTATCAAACATTTTCATGGCTAGCTTTTTTGGTGTAATGAGAAATTCCTGCTAAAATTTTTGAAGTGATTCCAGGAATATTGAAGAAGTCTCTAAAGATATTTCCGTAAGTATCGCTGTAGAAATTTCAGCATGAAATTAAAAAAAAATCTGATGAAAATATTAAATACATTCCTGAAAGAATTTTTGAAAAAAAAACAGGAATATTGTAAGAATCCATAGATGGATTTTCTGAAGAAATTCCATGATGAATAACTGAAGAAATACCTAGTAAACCCTGGTGGAATACCTAAAAAAACCTCTTGAGATATTTTAGGAAAAAAAAATCCTGGAGAAATCCCCCAATAACAGTCCTAAACATTTTTTTAAATAAATTATTGGAGGAATCCATAGAGGAATTCCTACAGGTTCGCTTATAAGAAACTCTTAACCTTCCGTAACTCGCGCGGTTGACTACCTGCGTCAGCACCACGCTAATGCTGAGTACAAAAAGCGAGATTTTTTCAACGTGTTGTACAAAATACAACAGCGCGATCGTTCGAGGGTTAAGGAATTTCTGAGAAAATACATAGAGAAATACCCGGCGGAATTTCTGATGAAATCTCTGTGTAAATTTCAAGAATGTCTTGAAGCCTTTCCATAAGTATCATTTTAAAAATCTCTGAAAAAAATCTGTAGAAAAATTCTGAAGGAATCCTTGGAGGGTTTTTCAAGGTTTTCAACATTTCAAATTCTGGAAATGAAATGCCTTGAAAAGATATCTGAATGAATGTGAAGAAATCTTGCGAACCTTGGAGAAAATTCGTTAGCAAACGTCTGAGAAAAATTTGAAGGAGTTCTGAATTTCTGATTCTTAATGTATTCGTGAATCAATTTCTAAAAAAAAAAACATGGAGTATTTTTTAAGAAAGTTCATGGATGATTTTCTAGATGAATGCTTTGAAAAATTTCTGGAGGAATCTCTATGAAAAAAAATCTGTAGAAATTCGTAGATGAATTTCTGGAACAATCCATGTAAGGTTTTTTGAAAGAAATCCTTGATGTATTTTCTACAGGAATCCATGCAACATTTATGGAAACTATTCGTGCAAGACTTTCTTGAGAAGTTTTTGGAGAAACTTCTGAAAGGCATTCTAAACTTCTAAAGGAATCCCAAGATAATTTTGTGAAAGATTTTTTGGCCGATTTTTTTTCAAGGATTTCCTGGATAATTTTTCTAAGTAAATCTACAAGAAGTTTCCAAAGGAGTCCCTGAAAGAATTTCTTTAAGAATCCCTGGGAGACTTTTTCAGGAACTCGTGAAAGATTTTTTAAATGAATCCTAGGATTCTTTTCAGCATGAGTCCATGAAAGAGTTATCGAAAAATCTGTGGAAGATTTTTTTTTTCAAAGTAATCTTTGGAGAAATTTATAAAGATATCTCTGGAGGAAAATCTAGTGATATTTCTGACGAAATTATTAGTCGCATTTATAATCAAAGCCATGGTAAATTTTCTGAAACAAAAATCCCTCGAAAAAATTGTGAAGAACCCTTTAGGGCAGTTTCAATAGGAATCCCTGCAGAAAATTCCCGAATGGATCTCACAACTTTTTTTTAAGAGTTCCTGGAGGAATTTCTAAAGAAATCCTAGAAAAAGCTTCTGATAAGAAATCAGATTTTCAAAAATAAAACCCCTGTAGCAATTTCTGAAGCAATCCCCAGAGAATAAATCCTTGGAAGATCGTTTGAGAGAATGCTTAAAGTAATTTCCGAAGGTTTTTTCGAAAAAAAGAAAAGTCCCGAAAAAAAACAGGATTATTCTTTGAAGGATTTTCTGAAGAAATCCCTGAAGGAAACTCATTCACAACTTTCTTACACTTTGTGTCTTACTCTTTCACTATCTCTTTGTGAAACTTCTGGAGGAATCCCTAGTGGAATTTCTGGACAGAAATTGGAAGTTGCTGTGGGAATTTCTGGTGAAATCGTTGGAAGAATTTCCAAAGTAACCCCAGTACAAAATTTCCAAAAAAAATTGAAACACTTTCTGAAAAACTCTGGAATAGTTTCCGAAGGCATCGCTGAACGTTTTATTAAAGGATTCTGTGGAGAAATTTCTGAATGAATGTCTGAAGACATTTCGGAAGGAATCTCAGAACGAATTTTTGAAAGAATCCCTGGAAGAATTGCTGCTCAAATTCATGGATAATTTTTTTGAAAAAAAAAACGTAGGAATATCAGTAGTAAGTCATGCAATATGCTGATAGAATTCTTTGTGGAATTAGTAGAAAATGAGGAATTTCTAAACAAATCCATGAAGATAATTTTTAAATATAAAACCATGGAAGATTTTTTTGGGAGAATCCGTGGCCGAATACTCGGAAAAATTTCGGACAGATTTTTTTTTTAAGATTTTTAAGAAGAATTTTTCAAGAAATTTTTGGTAGATTTTATTTTTTTTATTTATTTTATATGATTTTATTCGATTTTATAAACATTTCGAAAATTGAAATGTCCACTAAATCGAGGTACAATGATTCGTAGATAATCTGGTTGATTTTGAAGCTTCATACTTTCTATATGGAATGAAAAATTGTTGAAAAACTTTGAGCTGCGTTTTCTTAAAACTAGGTTCTTTGTCATTTCGGGTAGAAATTTTCTTCGTCATATGCGCTATTTTCCGTCATATCAGACGTAAAATAGCCAATAATTACAGATATTCGAACTTACGTTTGCCAATGGCTCATCACATGGAAGCAAAAAGATGTAGATCATCAGTAAACAGTTCCTATAGCACTTATAATCGAATAATTTTGCGAAATTTCACGATCAATTTCACTCCACTTACGAATTGATATTTTTTTTTCTCATTTTGCGTAAGACGAAGGCAGCCGCGCCAAAGCAGCAGCTAGCCGAATGGTTCTAGGGTATCGCGCCACTTGGGCGGTGGCTTTTATATTCGTCTGTTTTCCACTATAACTCAGTCAATATTTCACCATTTGACTTCAAATGTTGTACACGGGTAGATACTATACCTATCTCACCACATTCCAAAAGTTGTGTCAATTGGTTCAAATTTGACTGAGTTGTAGTGGAAAACAGACTAATATAGAAGCCACCACCCAAGAGGCGCGATTCCCTACATCACTGTTCAATTTTCACTGGAGAAGTTCACTTGTTGAACCAACCTTTGAATTCACACCACACAAAGGCTTTGAAGTGCCGCAAAATTGGATTTCACTGCGGCAAAATGCAGCAAAAGCTGTTTTATTAATCAAATAAATCATCTTTTTCCTGTCGGTAAAATGTAAACAACAACTTGTCTTCGTCCTCCTCTTCTTGGCGTAACGTCCTCACCGGGACAAAGCCTGCTTCTCAGCTTAGTGTTCTATGAGCACTTCCACAGTTATTAACTGAGAGCTTCCTCTGCCAATGACCATTTTGCATGTGTATATCGTGTGGCAGGCACGAAGATACTCTATGCCCAAGGAAGTCAAGGAAATTTCCTTTACGAAAAGATCCTGGACCGACCGGGAATCGAACCCGTCACCCTCAGCATGGTCATGCTGAATACCCGTGCGTTTACCGCCTCGGCTATATGGGCCCTTAACTTGTCTTCGTCTAGGCAGGATTTAAGCAAATGTGTGCATGGATTTTCTACATACGAAACATAGTATTTCACAACCACAAAGAAAGATTTCTTCGTTGCACTGTGATGGCGTATTATGATCTGGTGGGCAAAAATGTTAATTTAAATGGTTTGGTCGTTATTCTACAGCTACATCCATCTCAATTTTAAAGCCTTCTGCTCAATCGTATTTTGAACACATGATTTGATTTGAAATGCGAAGCATTTGACAGACTTTTCGAATAAACACCAACGGCGGCAAAATCATAATTTTTGATCATCTTATGTACCATAGTGCCACGTAGAAGGTAAACCGGAAATTGAATTCAGGTTGTGCCCGAAATAGACGTACACTAGACGAAAACAGAATTCGGGGAACAATTATCCAATCTTATTATTGTAAGGAAATTGTTGTTCTTCCAAATATCTTTTAACATGATATGGAAGCTAATGTATAAATTACACAGTGCAACATTTTTTTGTCTCAAGAGCAAACTTATGTGTCTCCGAAGGATTTTGGGCCGCTGAATCCGAATCCGGGCTCAGATTTGCTCTAACACGTCACAATTTTGAGCTATACCTCAATTTATAGGGCAAAATATGCGATTTTGGGCTTTTTTGACTGCAAGCCATTAAGCAAGGAAATATTTTTATTTAAGCAATCAAAAGGTTAATTGGTCAATTAACATCTAAATTGACGACTCATGCAAAATATTTTGTTTATCTAATCAAATTTCATAGATTTAAGCATTTCATGTTAGTATGAAAACTTGCATGCAACTCTTGAAGGATGACTTGTATGGGAAATATCGTACCTAACATAAATCGCTTAAAACTATCAAATTCGATTTGGTGAAACGAAATATTTTGCATGAGTCGTTAATTTAGATGTTAATTGACCAATTAACCTTTTGATTTCTTAAAAAAAAATATTTCTATGCTTAATGGCTTGCAGTCAAAAAAGCCCAAAATCGCATATTTTGCCATATAAATTGAGGTATAGCTCAAAATTGTGACGTGTTAGAGCAAATCTGAGCACGGATTCGGATTCAGCGGTCCAAAATCCTTCGGAGACACAAAGGTTTGCTCTTGAGACAGACAAAAAGTTAATTTTTGTTACGCTGTGTTAGTAATTGAAACCTTCTTCGTCGGTGCTTTAGCTAGACGGAAATTATATAGAAACCCTATATACGTTTGCTTATAATCTCTCAGTTTATCCTAAGGCCAAACAAATCTACTTTTTTGTAAAAGGAAACTTTTGACAGTTTTCAAACAAGCTAAAGTTAGGATTGTTTTAAATGGCCTAAAATGATGTTCGAGGAACATCGAGCGATACTCTCTCAAATTGATTCTTAAACAGGAAAATCTGCTAGGATTCATTCCCTTTAAAAGGTAAATTTAATAAAATATCAAACAAAAATGAAAAATCAGTGTTCACCCTAGTGTGGAAAAAGTTTGCTACCGTAATGATCCGGAGTGGGATTGAATTTGATGGCTTCCTGCCATCGCCGCCAGTACCATCACACCATGGTGGTGAAACGGTGACTTTTATTGTCGGCGGCGTAATCTCTATCATCTCAATGGTCTCTGCTGCTGCGTACCTAATCATGGTGAATATCGGATTCATCGCAACTCCGATATGATATGTCGATACCGTAATTGGAGTATAAAACCCATTGGCGAGACGATAGATGGGATCCGTCGGAGACCGCAGCACAGACCTTTCTCCAATTCTTCTCCCAACTGCCCGAACAACCAAACCAACAATTTTAACCAGACTGCATTGTGGTAACCTTGAAAACCCGAGTGAGCGATATCTAGGCGGCTCGACGACGCTCGACGACTGCGTCTCAAGGTTAATAGGGTGAAGTTTAAAGTGCTCGTATGTGGTGACAAAGAGTGGGCTTTAAAACTTTATACAGTCATTTAACCCTACCTTAACCGCGCACGAGACCCGCTCGCTCATGCCTACCTTCTAGGTTGTCAGCCGTCATCGTCGCACGGGAATTAAAAGCAAACAGTTGGCCCTTATCATTTAGCTTACGACGGGCGTTCTACAAATTGTCTCTTTGCCTGAAGAGTCGCGACGCGACACTGTGCGTGTAAAAGTGGATGAAATACAATTTGAGTTGATGAGCATATGGGATTTTTTAACGATGTTCATCGTAAACTAGATGTGTCTTCGGTAGTTCGGTTTTAGAAGATAGGCAACTTCAATAAACGTGATTTGTTTATACTTTCAACAACGAGTAGCAACGTGAAAATTGAGTTGACGCAGTGTATCGAATACTTAATTTTACGATGATTCATATCTATGATTCAGCAATCTAAACCTTTTTATCTTATCTCTGTTTCTTTTCAGAAAGTGAAAAATTGTTGACCCGGCTCAACATTGTCATCACGAACAGTTGGAACTACTCGTAGATTTAGGTAAGTGAATTTCGAAGTTTACCACGAGGATTCGATTGAATAAACAGTTGATTAGCAACACTTCCAGTACCGCTGGATCCATTGTACGTTCATAAGGACGTACAAAAGACGTGTCCCTGAGATTGATGGATATCCTCAGAATACAAATTTAAGAAGTCTTCATGTTTTGTGCGCATGTTAGAGAAGAGTGGAGAAGGGGGCAATTTGATGATGCATTCGCTCGTCCATTGCAAATCACTTACGCCACGTGATATGAGCGATTTCAAGTAGATGATAGTACGATAATACTATAGTACGATAGTACGAAGGAGGATTGCAGTGGCACAGGTTTACTTAAGTTTCAGGATGCCGGACTGTTTGGTCGGGATCCAATTGTTACTATCTATGATGGCCACGCGACTATGGAGTTCCGTACGCTCTAGGATAGCTTACCTTTCAATTGCCCCTCAGGGTCGGCACACATGCTTGAAGATACTCTCACCGTAACAGACCTAAACGATAACAGACTTAAGGTATAGATACAAATTTTAAGACATTTGATCTTGGAATAAAGTAGTACAATAAAACGAGCTCACCAAATTACAACGTATCTTGATAACCATTCAGGTGTTTTATGACTCTTCAAGGAATCTTGTATTTGAAACTTTGTTTAAAATGAGAGTATAGACAAAGATGCAAAATAAATATGAAACGAACTCACCAAAAAATAAACTAATCATTTGATTAGTTCTTATCATTGTATTTTTCATAGGATCACAATGATTAACATTGTGTTAAACGAATGTACATTAGAGTGGGTCAACGTTGTATGGAGAAACTTTAAATTTGATCGTATCAACCCGGAACAAAGCTTCTTCAATCTATATTAGCGCCCAAAACAACTGTGCAAAATTTGGGAGCGATTGGTTGCGTCCCCGTATTCCGCATTGCAATTGAAATTTGTATGGAAGTTAGTATGGGAAAACGTCCTTTTTTGCATTTTACTCATAACTTGAATTCTTTTATCTAATACCATGTAATCAATGACGATAAAGTATAGCCTAGGATATGCCGAAAAACTTTGCCGAAGACCGCAAAGTGATCCGACGCTTGTGAAAAAAGTTATTCGCCTGGTAACTTAGGCCAAAAATTGAGATTTTATTATTGATGTTATTCCTTTACATGTTAAATGTTAAGCACCACTGGGCAATCTGTACGTTATAACTTTTTTCACAAGTGTCGGATCACTTTGTGGTCTTCGGCAAAGTTTTTCGGCATATCCTAGGCTATACTTTACCGTCGTTGGTTAGACTGTTTTAGACAAAAAATTTCAATTTATGAGAAAAATTCAAAAAAGCACGTTTTCCCATACTAAATTCCATACAAATTTCAATCGCAATGCGGAATACGGGGAAGCAACCAATCGCTCCCAAATTTTGCACAGTTGCTTTGGACGCTAAAACGAATCGAAAAAGCTTTGTTCCAAAAAATCGACTTTGTTGACCCAGTCTAATGTACATAGAATAGCAAAGTAAGTGTGGAATGACTTTATAACTGTTTGGTGAGCTCGTTTTTTAATAATTTTCATTGGTATCTCAATGAATAGGACAGATAGGTGAAGTACTAGATAGACTAGAAATCTAATACTACACCGAACGTGCCCCATTTTTACATTCATCAACTTAAACAAGGTGTTTTGTGTATTTCTCCAGATATTCCTCCAAAATTTCTGCCAAGAATTCCTCAAAGAATTCCTCTAGGTATTCCTCAAGCATGTTTCCAGGAAATCCTCCAAGACAAGGAATTCTCCAAGCATTCCTCCAGGATTTGTTGCAGGAATTCCTCCAATAATTTCTCCAAGAATTCCTCTAGGAATTTCTCCAAGAATCCCTCTGGGAATTTCTACAGAAATTCCTCGTAGAATTTCTCCAGAAACCTGCAGGAAATCCTCCAGAACATCTTTCAAAAATTACTCCTGCACTTCCTCCGAGATTTCTTTCAGGCAATTCTCCAGAGATTCCTCCAGGAATGTGTCGAGAAATTGTTCATGGAATTCCAACAGAAATGGCTTCAGGAATTTCTCAAAGAATTCTTCCAGAAATCCCCCTAGGGATTTTCAAAGATTTTTTCCAAGAATTCCTCCAGAAATTTCTCCATGAATACCTCCAGGATCCTTCAAGAAACCTTTAGAATTCCTCAAGAAAATACTCCTGGGATCTTAGATTACTCTAAGAAATCGTCCGGGAATTCCTTCAGGGATTTTCTCAGAAATTCCTTCAAAAATTTCTTAATGAATTACGCTAAAAATTCCTCCCGAAATTACTTCAGGAACTCCTTCAGGCATTACTCCAAGAATTCCTCAAGGTTCTCTTTCAGGAATTCTTCCAAAAATTCCCTTATAAATTCATCTTTGAATTCCATCAGAAATTCCCCCAGAAATTACTTCGCAGTTTCCTTCAGTCCTCTTATACTATCTACTGGAATTCCTCCACGATTTCCCCAAGCAATTCCTCCGAGACATCTGCTTAGAATTCCTCCAAGAATCCCTCAAGAAATTCATACATAATTTTCCCCAAGAACTTCATTACCAGAGACTTCTGCCAAGAATTTTTCCAAAAATTCCTTCAGGAATTTCGACAGACCTCCAGGGATTTTTAAAAGAAATTTCTTCTTGAATACCTGCAAGATGCTTCAGGGGACCTTCAGAAAGTCCTCAAATATACTCCTGGGACAACTCCAGGGATTCCTTCAGGGATTTCTTCAGGAACTGCTCCAAGACTTCTTCTAAGAATTTATCCAGGAGTTACTTCAAGACTGTTAAGAATTCCTCCAAGAATACCACCAGGAATTTCTCCAAGAATTCCTCCAGGAATTTTTGAAAACTTCTCCAGATATTCCATGACTCCATGACTTCTGCTAAAATTTCCTGCAAGAATCCAGTCAGGAATTTCTCCAGGAAATCGTTTCAATAATTCCTAAAAAAAAACTCTTATAAGAATTTCTCTAAGACATGCTCAAATACTTATGTTAACAGTTTCTCAGAGAATCCCTCCAGGGATTCCTTCAGATTTTTCTCTAGAAACACTTTCGGGGATTTTTCAATAAATATCTTCAGGAATTCTTCCCGGAAATCCTTCAGAAACTCCTCCAGAAATGCCTTCAGAAATTTCTTCAAGAATTCCTTCAAGAAATCCTCGAAGATTTCCTCCAAGACATCCGCCAAGAATTCCTACGTACGTTTGATTTGCTTGAATAAAATCACTCCTTCTGTTATTATATATTTTTTTCGTTTGATTGTTTTTTCCTTCAATTTTCCCTAAGTTTTTAGTAGCGTTTTGGTGGAGTTTGAGACTGGGTTTTGTTATAAGAAATTCTGCTGATTTTCCGTAAACCGTTCTTAAATCCTCTGAGATACTAGTCCCTTACAAACGTCGGGCAAACCTAACACGACCGGTGGTCTCTCCTCGAGAGTGGCGCATAAGCCATCGTGCTTTGATTGAATCTCTCGAGCAAGTTAGCAAAGGTTACATTCCTTCAACAATCCCTTCCAGAAATCTAAGAATTTCTTCAGGAATACCTCCAAGATTTCTTACAAAAAATTCTAGGAATTTCTCCAGGAATTCCTTGAAGATTTTTTTCAAGAATTTCTTCGAGAACACTTCTAGGAATTTATTCAAGAAATTCTGGAGGAATTCCTAGAGTACTTTCTGGAAGAATTCATGTAGTAATTTGTTAAGGAATTTTCAAGAATTTCCTGGGGGAATTCTTAGAGGTATTACTGGAGGATTTCATGGAGGGATTTCTGGAGGAACTCCTAGATGAATTCCTCCAAGAATTCCTCTTGAAGTTATTTTTTATTATTTTTTTGGAGGAACTTCTGGAGAAATTGTTGGAGGATTTCTTTAGTAAAAATTCATCAAGTAATTTCTGGAAGAAATCCTAAAACAATTCCTGGAGGAATTTCTATAGAATTTCTTAGAATAATTCCGGGGGGATTTCTTGGAATAATTATTGGGGAAATTCCTGGAGCACTTCCTGGAGGAATTTCTGTAGTAATTCTTACAGAAAATCCTGAAGTTATTCCGGAAATAATTCCTGGAGATATTCCTGGAATATTTCTTGTAGGAATTCCTGGAGTATTTCCCGGAACACTTCCTAGAGGATTTCCTGTAATAATTCCTGGAGGAATTCGTAGAGTATTTCCTGGAGAAATTCCCGTAGGAATTTCTGGAGTATTTGCTAAATGAATTTCTGAAACATGTATATTCTGGAGGAATTCCAGAAATTATGTACATCCTCGAGGAATTCCAGAAGGAATCCCTGGTGGAATTCCTTTAGGAATTCATGTAGAAATCCTTAGAGCAATTCCTTGAGGAATGACTGATGAAATTCATGGAATAATTTGTGGAGGATTTCGTGGAGGAATTCATTACGGAGTTCTGGAGGAATCTCTAGAGATTTTCTTGGAGCTATTACAGAATATTTGGAGGAATTAGTTGAGGAATACTTGAAGGAGTTCCATGCAGAATTCCAAGTGGATGCCTTGGAAGAATGCCTTGATGAATTTCCTGAGAAGTCCTGGAAGGAATTTCTGAATGAATTTGTGGTGAAAATCCTGATTGTATCCGTTGCGGAATTCCTGGAGGAAACTTTGAAGGAATTCCGTGAGAAATCCCCTTAGGAATTGCTAGAGGAATTCCTGGTGGATTTCCTGTAGGATTTCCTGACGAAATTCTGTGATTAATCCCTGCAGGGTTTCAAGAAGAAATCCCTGGAGAAATTTCAAGAGGAATCGCTAGATAAATTCTTGATTGAATCCTGGTGGAATCTCTGGAGGCATCCCTGGAAGGATTCGTGGTAGAATCCCTGTAGGAATCGCTCGTGGAAGTCCGGGATGGATTTGTGAGAACACCGTGGAGGAATTTCTGAAGGAATCCCTTGATGAATTCCTAAATTCTTAATTCTTGGAGTTATTTGTAGTGGAATTGCTGGAGAAATCACCCGGAGAATTCTTGTGGAGAATGGTTACGAATATCGACTGATTTGGGTGCTTGATTTCTTGGGTTTTCGGCTTGCAGTCTGAAAAAATTGCGTTGACTGATTTCAGATCATCGCCGACGTTTCGGTCCAGGTATGGGACCTTCCTCAGGGCTCGATACAACAATCAACCTGTCACAGAACTTTTTAGAAAGCAAAAAATGTCGGGTCGTAAAGGGTCACGCTGTCTGCTACACTTCTGGGCCATCCGTTATGATTCGGTCCAGGGAATTCCCTTCTAGCACGGAGGAATACCTGCCGGGATTGACCACCACTTTAACTGATGATCAGTTATTATGATGATTAACCTGGGCTTGTTAGGGGAATATCTGTAAATAAAAAGAAAATCGCGTTAAGTACTGTTCCTTTGAATTCCACTAAGAATTTGCATCCTTTGACAGATACGTATTTCGACCTCAACTGTAAGGTCGTCTTCAGTGTCTTGTACTTGACCCGACTCAAATACAGTCGAGTCAAGTACAAGACACTGAAGACGACCTTACAGTTGAGGTCGAAATACGTATCTGTCAAAGGATGCAAATTCTTAGTGGAATTCAAAGGAACAGTACTTAACGCGATTTTCTTTTTATTCATTAATTATTGCTGGAGAACTTCTTGATGAACTCCTGAAGTAGAAGTCCTGGAGCCAAAGTATTAACGAAGAATTTATGCAGTGATTTACAAAGTAATAATGGAAAAATATTCCAGGAATATCCTGGGGGACTCTATTTAATTCGTAGGCCACACACAGATATACTCATAATAATAGGAGGTGCAACAGACACAATCGTGGAAGAATTATGCCGATTGAGTAAAGAAAAACAAGAGTAGAGCCTGTAAACCTTGAATGTCCTAATTCCAGAATAGTTTGGAAAGCCTGGAATATCCCATGAATGTACCAAAAGCATTACAGTTGTGCGCTGAGGGTCCATAAGCAGTATGCATATGAGACTGAAACCGTAATCAACAGATCACCAAGTTCATCATTAGAAGTAACAATCAAAAGCATCTGGAACTCGAAATCCGAAGTAATCAAAGAAAGTTAATCAAAAACAGGCAGAATTCGATAAACTTCTCTTAGAAACTCAAATATTAAACTACAATTTAATACACGCAATAACGACAACACTATTATTCAATCTCGAACTAAAACAATCTTAAGCATTTCCCCAATCTCTTATGCTCTCATCATAAACCATCAAACAGCACTCACGAAAAAAAAGGTAGCGCAATCCAATTTGCAAACAACCTTGAAACTCTTCTTTTTTGCGACCACCACCACCGACACGGCCACGGTGGTGCAGTTTCGCTTACCTTGTCTAACACTTCTTCCTCTTGGGTCTGGGTCGACCACACTGCCAGAGAGAAGGCTATTATTATAAATTACATTCCACCCGGCGTTTTGTCCGAGCTTGCTGGACTCCTCAACAACGGCGTGGAGCTCTGTTTGTGTTTGCACTGGACCTAACCATAGCTCGAAGCCATCAGTCCATCGTCCGTCCGTCCAAGCAACTTCCATGACTGAGGCCACGATCGCTCGGATGGTATTTAAATTTGTACCGTATGATGCGATGGACGAGATCGATCGATCGCGTTTAGATTTGCAATCACGATTTAAGCCCCCGGCCCTGGCAACAACAAGACCAAAACTTCTCCGTCAACACACGATCGTGAAATTAACGATAGAAGAAGCGAAAAAAAAAATGTTTCGAAAATTAAACAAACACCAGGTTGAGAGGCACTGGACGACTACCGTACCGACTGGGCCAAGGATATCACACGGGAAAACGGAAAAACACGACACAACCGGCGGCGCGCAGCGGTATTTCACGCCGGTTCTAATTTTGGCCGCCGGCTACCGAAAGATAGAGAGAGACTATGGTGTAAAAAAAGAACGACTTTTCCGCAGCCGGCCAACATTGGCTTCCAAATCGGTTTTCCACGCCTATTTTTAGCGCTAGGATTCCCTTTTTCTTACGAAACGGTACGGTGCTTGGCTTTATGCTGATGGACTAAATGAGGCACAGCAAAAAATAAAGGTGAAATTATCCGACAACATTTCTGATTTGGATCTTCCGAAAGTAATATCTGATCTTGGAATAAAATAGGATAAAACGAGCTCACCAAATAACAACGTATCCTTATAATCATCGATGTTTAAGACTATGGAATCTAGAACAGGAATTTGAATCACTGTTTCAAACGAGTGTATTGACAAAGATGCAAAATAAATATGGAACGAACTCACCAATAAATTTATCTAATTAACATCGTATCATTAGACCTTTGTTTTAAAAAATTCCGGAAATTTCAAACACTATATTGAAATTCTTTGCTCTATGCAATTGCAATATCAAAATTGGTGTTAGATAAACTCACCTTTTAGTTTCCTCATTGATTGGTGAGCTCGTTCCATAAAAATAATATTTTTTTTCAACAAACTAAAACTAAAACATAAATCAATTACAAATTACTAATTTTAAACATTGTGTCAAACGAATGTTCATAAAAATGCAAAGTGAGTGTGAAATTACTTTTCTAATTAATTGGTGAGCTCGTTCCACACTAAGTTTGTTCTTTTTAGCTTCGTATCAGATACTTACAATGATATTTTTTTTCTACTGTGCACAACAGACTACGTGTGCCATGTGTGTGAAACCAAAATAGCTGCTCATCACTCCCACAACCAGCTCGTGTTCCCCGCTCTGATCCTAAACTCTCACGCCCGACCAACGAAATAAATCGCTTCCCCATGCCTGCTGTCGATCGCCAAAACGGCTTTTGATAATGATGATCATGGCGAATGGAAGTCGATTTGCGTGAACCGTGAATCTTTCACCCTGTGACGAGTGTTTAAGCTGGCTGATGCTGGCCTGGCATGGCAAACTGGCATAATGGAGCGGGCTGTTTGTTGAAGAAATCCCACTCCCGGGTCGGTTGGTTGGTCCGTCGCCGCCGCCAGTGAGTGATCCAAAAATGTTGCAATCGACGACGAAACTCAGTCGAACCGTGGCGTTGGCGGTGTTTTGTTTTCCGAATTTTATGGCCAATAAATAGGTCAGTGTCGCCGGGGAATGTCCGGAATGCGCCCGGCCGCATTACGTGACGGGGTCATAAAGTTAGGTATTTGGTCAGTCCGGGATGGAGGAATTTGTCAAAAGTGGAAGCAAATATATGCTAAAATATTACGTTGTTTGAGCATGATTCACATAACAAGGCGTTGTGTGGAGAACTTTCAAACATTGCTTCAGCAGATTTTTAAAATACTAAGGATTTCTCTTGAGATTCCTACAGTGATCTCCGAGAGTTTTCACGATGGGTAAACATTCAGTTATTTTACAAAGATTCCTATAAAAAATCATCTGGAGTTCCTCAAGGAATTACGCATGGAGTTTCTCTAGAGTTTCTTTTAGCGATTTCTCTGAAAGCTGGGTGGTTTACTGGCTACCGCTTCTGATTCATATGCAGAAGGTCCTCGATTCAATCCCTGTCTCGTCCCTTTCTTCCTACTTTACATTCTGAACTGTATTTTTCTATTTACTCTCTCTATATTGGCTTCTCTACATTACATCTCATGCCTTTACGTATGTTCATAGCCATCGCTAAAACTAAAAACGGATTGAAAAAATAACGATTACATTTCTTCCAACTTACAGCACAGAGTAAATCTATCATATAACGTCTACAAGTTATGCAACCAACCGAACTGTGCCTGGCATTCACGCACCAATGCGTGAACCCCTATGCCAGAAATAAACATTGCCTAACAACACTCCGACATCCGCACGACCTTATGCAGGCGCAGAGGACTCAATGTTCCTTCCCGATCCCCACTTTGGCCTGCATCCTGACGTAGCAGGGTTGCCTAAAAATAGAAGATCATCAATGCTCACACACTGAAGATGCATGTTGGTCCCAAGCAGCTATGTTGGTTCCTTGTGTGAGCGTAGCTGGTCTGGCGATAATAGAGTAGCAACAACGGGTGCTCAATCAATTTGTTTTAATAATTTTTAAGTTTCCTTTAGCTATTTCTCCAAGAATTTCTTCAGAAATTTCTACAAGAAATCCTTCAGGAAGTCCTTCAAAGACTTCTTCAAGAAGGCCTTCGATGATTCCTACAGGAAATGGGCCAAAGATTTCTTTGGCAATTCATTCAAGATTCCCCCAACGATTCTTTCAGAAATTTTGGCAAGGATTTTTTTACTGTGAAGAACAAGCTTAAAAAAGAGTCGAAATTTTGTAGGAATTTCTCCAAGGGTTGCTTCACGAATTCGTCCCAGAATTCATATAGAAATTCTTCCACGAAATTCACCCAGAATTTTATGGAGAATGCCTCCATCAATGATTTCAAGCATGGCGCCAAAGGTTTGTTCAAAAATTATCGAATATTGCTTATAGCATCCTTCAAGGATTCCTTCAGAAATTCGTCAAAGGATTTTTCCAAGCAATAAAACTAAAATTCTTAACAAATTTAAGAATTCTTTCTGGAAATTTTTCAAGAAGCTTCAGCAATATGTTCAGGAATCTTTCCAAGCGATTTATTCAAGGATACTTTGAATATACCTTAATTGATCCTTTGAAATATTTCTCCAAGTATTAAACCAAGAATTACTTCAAATATTTCGAGAACGCTTCCGTCAAAAATTCCTCCAAGAATTCACGCACCAAAGAATATCGGCTTGAATTTCTTCTTGGATTTGTTCAGGATTTGTTTTTCCAAAGATGTTCTAGAAAGGAATCATTCTTCCGTCAAGGATATCTTCAGTAATTTCTCCAAGTATGCAAAAAATCCTTCAAAGATTCATTCCCAAATTCCGTTAAGGATTCTAACAGAAAGTACTTGCATTAATTTCATCAGAAATTTCTCTCAGGATTCTTCGGAAGATTTAACTAATATCACGGGATTTCCTAGGAGAATTTCTTCCGGAAATCCTTCAAATATTTATTCAAAACTTTCTCTACGAATTCCTCCAGAAAATTTTCCGCTGATTATTTTTAAAAATTCTTCAATAATTCCTTAGGAATTACCCTTAGGGAAATTTTAGCAAGTCCATTATTTTGATTTTTTTTTCATGTTTTCTTCCAGGAATTCCTCCAAAGATTGTTTAGAAATTCATCTAGTGATTATTTCGGCAACTTCTTCAGGATTTTTTCATGAACTCATTCAAGGATTTCCTATTGAATTTCCCTACGTAATATTTTGGGCATACCTCCAAAAAATCCTTTAGAAACACCTCCTAGAATTCCTTCAGAAAAAAATCTAAATTTCCTTCAGGCAATGCTCCATGTATTCTTTCAGGAATACTTCCAAGGATTCCTTCAGGAGTTCCTCCAGGGGTTCCTTCAGGAATATCTTCATGAATTCTTGAAAAAAAAAATCTAAAGATTTCTCAAGTGATTCCAGCATTAATGACTTCAAGTTTTTCTTCCGAATCTCCTCCAAGGTTACTGTCAAGAATTTCTTGAAGTATTTTTGCAGGAATTCTTCTAAGTTTTTTTTAGAAATTCTCCCAAGGTTTGCTTCAGGTAACAATCAGTATTTCCTCCAAGGATTCCTTCAGAAATTCCTTCAAGATTTTTTTCAGAAATTCCTCCAAGATTTTTTTTTCAGAAATTTCCATAATGATTCCTTCGTAAATTCCTCTGGTGGTTCCTTCAGGAACTTCTGCACGAATTCCCGCGAATATTACACCAACTACTTCTATTATTATTTCAGAAGTTTCTACAAGGCTTCTTTCAGAAATTTCTACAAGGGTTCCTTTATGAATTCCTTCATACTTAGTTTTATATTTTTACCTTAATCTCATAATTCGCTTTCTGACTTCATTTTTTATAAATATCTCGCTATGTCGATGATCACGATGAGCGGAGTATCTGGAGTGGTTCTCTGGCGATGTTTTTTTTTTACAGATCTCTTAGCATTTTTTAATGAATTCCTGGAGGAATCCTAGATATTCCTAGAGGTACGCTTGGCGGAAATTCTGGAGGATTTTCTGAGAAAATACATAAAGAAATACCTGGTAAAATTCCTGATTAACCTTCCAGGACGCGCGCCATCAAGCAGCCGAAACTGCACCGCGCTCGCGCTGTATACGAAAAGCGAGGTTTTTTGGCAGTGTTGTACTTTTTACAACAGCGCGCGCGCTGAAGGGTTAAATCTCTGCCAGCTTTTCCGTAAGAATCCTTGAACAAAAATCTTTGAAAGGCCCTGTTGATAAATTTCTGAAGGAATCCTTTAAGAATTTTCTAAGACTTTCCTAAGAAATCCTTGAAGCATTTTTTGAAAGAGAAATGTCTTGCAGTAATATCCGAAGGAATGTGAAGAAATCTTGGGAATTTTCTTAAGAATCTCTTGTATAGTCGAACTCGAAGTCAAGGGGAGATTTTCTGAAAGAAACCCTCGAAAAACTTGTGACGGGACCCCTAGGGCAACTTCTATAGAAATCCCTGCAGAAAATTTCCAAATGAATTTCACATTTTTTTAAGAAATCCCAGGAAGATTATCTGACAGAAATTGTGAAACATCTGGAAGAATCCCTTGTGGTATTTCTGGAGAAATTGGAAGTTGCTCTGGGAATTTCTGGCGAAATCCTTGGATAAATTACCAACGTAAATTCAGTACACTTTTTTGAAGGAACTTTCGAAACATTTTCTGAAAAACTCTGGAATAGTTTCTGAAGACCTTGCTGAAAGTTTCATTGAATGTATTTCAATTTCTGAATAAATGTCTAAAGAGATTTCTGAAGGATTTTCTGAACGATTGTTTTAAAGAATCCCTGGAGGAATTTCTGCTCAAATTCACGGATATTTTTTTTGGAAAAAATCGAGGAATTTCAGAAGTAAATTATGTAAGATGCTTTGAAAGAATTCTTCGTGGAATTTGTAGAATATGATGAATTCCTAAACAAATCCCTGGAGATTTTTTGAAAGTATGTATCCGTGCGGGATTTTTGGTTGAATGTTCGGGCAAAAGTTCGAAAGATTTTTTTAAGAAAGATTTTTTAGAAGAGTTGGTGAAATTTTTGGTAAATTTTCTTAATGAGTTTCCAATAATTCTCCAAACGAATGCCAAGAGAAATTTCTGAATAAATATCCAAAGGAATTTCTGAAACAATTTCTGAATGATTTGTGAAAAATCATGGAGGAATTGGGGGCAATTAATGAAAAGTTTCGTAAAAGAATTCCAAAAATGACACTTCTGGAGGAACACATGGATGATTTTCTGGAATAATCAGATGATTTTGATTGGGAAGTTTTCTTCGGAAACGGCTAAAATATAAACGACTCATAAAAAAGTGATCATTTTCCATAACAAAATCAGAAATTGCCAATAAAAAAGTAGGGGTGGGAGCAATAATAAACTATAAAATTTCCATAAACAAATCAAAAAGTGCATAAATAATTCAAAACTTCCCATAAATAATTGATTTTCGAGCAATAAAAAATGTCAGAATTTCCACAAATAAATCAACAATTGCAATAAAAAACTATATTTTTTCCAACAAAAAAGTTTAAATTTTCCATAAATAAATCTGATTTTTCCATAAATAATTTAAAAATTCCCAATTGAAAAACATCAAACAAGCAATTGAAAATTAAGCAATAAATACGAAATAATGAGCAAAGTAAAAGTACCGATTGAGCCATGCGGCGAAGCCGCATAGAGGATTGAGGAACTGAGGCGGCAGAAGGCCGCCGAAGTTTCCGAAAGCCGATGCACCGTAACTGCGTCGATTTGGTTCTAGGCAATCCTCAGATCCAAGAATTTGCCCGGTATAATGCGAACAGAGATGTTATCTTTTTTTAAAGTCCGACGAGCGTTAGCGAGTTCGGACAGCAAGCGATTGTCTGTTAATTTGCACAATAGTTTCAGTTTTTCTATCATAGTTCTAAGATGTAGTATGTTCGAAATTTTTTGTTGGAAAAAATATAGTTTTTTATTGCAATTGTTGATTTATTTGTGGAAATTCTGACATTTTTTATTGCTCGAAAATCAATTATTTATGGGAAGTTTTGATTTATTTATGCGCTTTTTGAATTGTTTATGGAACTTTTATAGTTTATTATTGCTTCCACCCCTATTTATTTATTGGCAATTTTCGAATTATTTATGGAAAATTTTTAATTTATTATGGGACGATTAATTGGCTGCCCTTCGGAAACCGTCGTAAAAAAGTTGTAAATTCTGAGTTCACTTACTTTTATTTAACACCGCAGAATTGCAACAAAAGGCGCCCGAGCTGATAGCGGTATAAACCTGCACTACTCGTATAGAAAGATCTTCCGGCAAATGCAGCACAACTAGTAACCACGCTCTATCTAGTGAGTAGAATAACTAGCCACAGAAGTCCAATGTCGCGACTATTCATGTGACTAACATCTAGTTTGCCACGCCCTTACAGCGTCAGCAGCGGTACTAGAAGTGTCAAGTTAAGTTTGTTTACCAAAACAAAAGGTCCTCTACAAGATGGCCTCTTAAAAACAGTAAGTTATTGCAATTAAAGTTATTAAAATAATTAAATGAGAAATGCGACTACAGCGTCATTGGAGTTCTAGCGTATTTCTATTATATAGTGCTTGTCACGAAACTGTAACCCTTAAGAAATTTCAGAAGGGATCCCTGGAGGAATTTCTGAGGCAATTCGCTAAGGAAAACTTTTGAAGCAATTCGTAAAGAAATTCCAGAGTAAATCCTCGGAGACATTTTCAAAGGAATCTCTGAATGAATTTCTGAACTTTTTTTTAATTTTTTGGGACATTTATGCAAATAACGTTATTGTGTATTACCATTGCTCAAAATATTGGCTTTCGAATGAACCACACATTATTTTTGGAGACAAAAGATTTCAATCGTAGCAAGCTAGCAAGATAGTAGTTTATTAGTTATTTAGCGAGAATTACTAATACAATGCCAAAACTCCGAGCCTTTGAAAAATCAGTTTTCATGCAATGTTTATATGTTTTATTACATTTTGGTATACAATTTGTATATAAATAAAATAAAAAAATTGCTTTGATTTTAGGGAACGTCCATTAATTACGTAACGATCTGAGGGGGAGGGGGTTCAGCTAAGCGTGACAACTGATACAAAAAATTCAGAGGTCCCATACAAAAAGAGTGACATAGAGGGGGAAGGGGGGTTGAAAATGGTCGATTTTTGCGTGACGTAATTTATGGACGTTCCCTTATGCAAAATTCGATTTTATAGACATTTCGAAAATTCAAATGTCCATTAAATTGAGGTATACCTGTGAAATGGTTCATGCATTTTGCCAACATTTTATTGTAGATCACTTCACTCAACAGGGGATTTTTTTTTCATTACCGTACCGAGTTTGGGCCGAAGGGTCTCAGATTTTCATGAAACTTTTTCCACAGGCAGGGCAGGGATATATGAACAAAAAAAAAATTGAGGTAATTTCAGGGTCGCCTATTTCCCGGAAAACTCAGGTGGATTTTTTTTGTTTTCCCCTGATACTACTTACTTTGAAAAATCATAACTCAAGAACGAAGCATCGTAGAAACAAAGTTTTTTTAGAAAATGAAATTTTCTCAGAAAAAAAAAATATGAACTGAAAAAAGCCGGAAAACCTATGCCCGTGGAAAATTTTCGAAAAAATATATTTGAGAAGGTTATTTTATAAGCTTTAATCGCTGAAATTTTTGGAATGCACTTTTTTTCGTTTTTGAGTTATGGCCAATTTTGTTGAAAAATGTCCAAATGTGCCATAAAAGCCTTTTCTTTGAAAAACCATAACTCAAGAACGAAGCATCGTAGGAACAAAGTTTTTTAATGAAAATGAAAGCAAATTTTCTCAGGAATCAAAAAAAAAATATGAAATGAAAAAAATTTTACACAAATTTTTTCACCGTTGAGAAAATTTATTTTTTTGGATTTCTGAGAAAATTTGCTTTCATTTTCTAAAAAAACTTTGTTTCTACGATGCTTCGTTCTTGAGTTATGAATTTTCAAAGTAAGTAGTGTCAGGGGAAAACAAAAAAAATCCACCTGAGTTTTCCGAAAAAATAGGCGACCCTGAATTTTCCTCAATTTTTTTTGTTCATGTATCCATGAGCCCTGCCTGTGGAAAAAGTTTAATGAAAATCTGAGACCCTGCTGCCCAAAATCCGTACGGTAATAAAAAAATCCCCAGTTTAACCCTCTAATACCCAAATTTTTGATTTTGATCTAAATATCATTTTTCGTCATCTAAAATCGATTTAAACATGTTTTGGAAGATGATTCTTTTTAATTCTCGATTTCGTCAATTTCAGTTTTTGATTGTTCTAATTTTTATTTTTGAACATCCCCACACTTTTATATTTTTCCTGGAAGCCAATTTGGGGAACGGTTTTTTTGAGATGAAAACATTTTGAGATTTTATGATTATTGTTGAAATATTATTATTTTAAAATTTTTTCACAGAAAATTTTATTTTCCGTGTTATTTTAAGGAAAATAATTTTAGAGTGTATTCGATTCCCTTAAACTATTAAACAAGGATAGAATGATTTGGGAAAAATCTAAAATATGTTAATTTTAGCGATTCAATACAAAATAAACATTGACTTCTAAAAGATGACTAAAACATAAATTTTTCAATGATTTTTAAAAAATGTAAATACGCTTTAAAATACACCAAAAACCATTTTAAGATATACAGAACAGTCCTAAATATCAGCCAAAAATATAAAAAAAATGTTTTTCCACGATACAAAAATTACAAAAATGCTCAAACTATACCCCGTCTAAAGGCGGGATTGGGTATTAGAGGGTTAAACATCGGAAGAATCTTGTCGTGGATATGAACCAGAAAAAAGTACCATGTTACAACAGGAAATTTATATGACCTTAACATATATAACATTCTAGAATCTCATCATAGATTAACTAAGGGTCGACCAAATTGGGATTTCTAACGTTGTCTGAAAAAATCTATGGAAAAGTCAAACTAGTGTGGATCGTGCTCACCAATCCATTTCTTGGTGAGCTCGTTTTATACAAGGATCACAAAAATGCATTATGGATCTAGCTTCTCGGATTACCAGATTGATTGAAGTCCCAATTGGTGTATAAAAGAGGATATAAAAAGTAAAAACTAGCAAAAAAAAGCTCACCCATTAATTTTATTATTTAATAAAATAATACTAGTACGACAGAGAGCGACTGAATTGACCGGAGAAAGAACGCCTTCTAGAAGAAGCAGAGTGCAAGAAAATGGATCTGCTGTATGTTAAATTGTTGAAATCATTGTTTGTTAATTGCACTTCCTTTTTAATTTCATAAGAGTGATGATGAGTCTCGGTAGTCTCAAGTCCAACACTAATGAATTTACAGTACATGTTTTAAAATAAAAAAATATATTGTTCATTACTTTTTGAATTACATTTCACAGCTCGATCAAACTCAGTGCAGTAACAGAGATTGCTAGGCACAACTAGAACCACAACCAACAATTAATTCACTTTCGATTTCGTACAAGTCGCTTGCCCTTCGCTATTCCATCTCCATTATATGCAAATAAAACCCGACTTTTTCACTTTCCTCATCACCGGCACGCCGCGTCAGCATCTTGGCGGCTTGCTAGCCCTCATCGCGTTATAGTTCGCAGTTAATAACTTTATTACTTCAGGCACGATCACATCATACTACTCTCTGGCGGCCCGGCGGCAACGGGATCATCGGAAAGCTCATGCTAGGCATCGCGCCTCCATTCCATTCATCTGTCATCCCGCCGTCCGTCCATCATCCACAAGCACAACACCTGAGTCCCGTCACTGACTCTTCAGTGTTCACGAACAACAACAGATCCAAGCGCAAAGATATCGTTCGCAAGTGTGCTGCAAGCAAATGTGACTGCGACGAAAGGTGCAATTATTTTTAGATCACAGAAACGCTCTTATCAGCGACATTGTGTGAGACGTGCAGAAGAGGGGTCCACTCATGAGAGGTCTCTCATTAAGATAATTGCACAAGTTGTGCTACTCCCTTTCAAGTGTTGATGTGTTTGTGTATGCCTAGAAAGGGAAAGTTAATTACAAGCTTCTTGGGGTTGCTTTCTTCTAATGGGGATAGTCGTAACATGACCTAATTTAGACTAAACATATTCCTATGTATTAAACGATGAACAAAATTACATAATTTGACCAATTTGACCCTGACGAAGACAACAGAAATGTGACGGAAACGTCAAAAAATGAATCGTCAAATTTGAAAGCACTTTGACTCGCCAGCAAATCCGAAACATCCTTGACCTGTTTCCGCATTTTTCGAATCATCGTGTGTCTACGTACACATCTACGTACCTACACGTTAAGTCGTACAAACGGAACGCGATGTCAAAATAAAAGCGAAACGGATTTCAACAACATTTTCGCTTCCGTTTGTTTTGGCGCACGCCAATTTTGTTTAGGTTGGCGCACGCGAAGCGCCTTTGCACACACCTCCTCTTACTCTGTTCGTGCATTGGCTAGTAGCAGCGTAACGCACCGACCGTGTGATCATAATTGCCACTTACTAACCATGTTTGTAGGCCCCGTCCGCTCGTATGAGCCGGCTTAGCCAGACAATCGCAACGCAGATAAGTAGCGTGAGTTCTGCGTCACTTCCCCTGTTGTTTGCGAGCAGCAGCGGTCTAATTGTTAGTCAGCGCCAGTCATCCAGTACTTGGTACGGACGTAGGTACATACCTCTCTACAAGTACGCGGACGGATGGAGTAAATGGCTAGTCACGCTCGTCGTTCTGAAACCTAGGTTAGCATTTTTCGCGCAATAGACAGAAGCCGACAACCAACTCGGCTAAAGAACTGTTTTCGAAACTCGACGTTTAGGGTGATGCTAAGCGCACACGCGAGCTTAAACAGCAATACATTTCAAGTCTCTGTGACTGGAGATAGATGATTCAATATTGAAAATGGAAGATAGAAGGTTAAAAACGACGCAAAACCTGAAACAGAAAACAGAAGATTAGAACTTGTAAACAGAAGATTGAAAATAAAAGACTGAAGGTAGTGGGTAAACATATAAGATAGAAAACAGAACGAAGAAGATACATGATAGAAGATAGAAAAGAGAAGGCAGGAACTAGAAAAAGAAGATTACGCATATAGGGTATATGGATCATTCCTTGGCCTAATTTGCAAACCGCCTTGACAATTTTGATCATAACTCATGAATTAATAGCACTAGAAATAATATGTTGACCCTATTACGCACTCTAGGCAATGCATGTTTCACCAATTGGAAGTAAACTTACGTAAATATTCAAGAATTTACTTAACTAAGTTGAAAAGATTCGATGTGATGGTATGCAACGTTGGTCTATGGTACATAAATTGGCCTATTAGTGGATACAACGTTGGCCTATTGCTTTCCATGCACTAGAACCACTTATTATCTCATTTTTTCAATATTTCTGCTGAGGTATTATCTCTGTTTGTTCACCAATCATACTTTCAAATTACATTTTCGGAGCCAAATTTTCAAAAAACTATAAATAAATCACTAAAACTAAAGTTCTTTCTTTTTTAGTAACGAAAACAATGCAACCCGATTATTGTGTTATATTTTTACAGTCACCGCACACAAAATCTATCTTTCTATTCGTTCTTTCTGGTTCTTACGCAAGCAATGTTGTTACCGTCACTTTATCGGTGTTTTTGACGTCACTTTACTGATGGGCCAAGATTTGGGTACATAGTGAAAAAAAATGTCCTCAATATTCGGCCCACATGTAATTTGTAAAATAGTTACTATTCGTTAAAGACAAACATACAAATTCAAAATAGCATCTTTGACCGTCGCATCAAATGTTCAGTTATTGAAAAGGCAATTCGAAATATTCCAGAATCATGCCATTTATGATCATGTGTATAGACTACCCACTAAGCCGAAGAATCATGGCGTCTACAAAAGCTAAACAAAGTGACATTTTCATACAATTTTAAAACTCCAAAGTGCTAAAATTGAAACGAAATGTTACAGGTGTTTGGCGCAAAGCTTTACCGATATCCAGTTCGGCGTGTTTGTTTGAGTTTTTGGTTAACGTTTAGATAGGCCGAACGAGGGGACTATGCCAACGAAGCATCCCGATACCCTAACACAGAACAAAAAATCTAGACGATGAAAGTGTTGGTTCAAATCAGTGGCATCTGGTAGCCTCGCTTTTTACCTGCTCAACGACTAAACAACTTGCAATTTCTGAATGGGCTCTAGCTACGCGCATGCATTCTGGTCACCTTTTTGGACTCCACACATTCTATCCATCCATACCAAATGATAAGCGTCCAGTCTGACCGAACCATGTGCTTTTCATTAATTTTGGGAAAATATCCTGCAAACGCTTGGGATATCAAATCAAGCGCGCTATTTTCTGAAATCCAATATTTTTTTCTATGTAGGGTTTCGAACTATTTGGGCACCCGCGTCAATTCCCGGCACCTCACAGCAAAACAAGTCAAAATATCACTTGCCGCATATTTTCCAAACGCACTTCCTTAGGTAATCAGCTCCCGTAACATTTGCGCAACGAGATCCACAGTCAATGAGCTTCACGTTCATTATGAAGCCGCAAAAGTGCTCAAAATAATTATTGCATGCAGACGAGTGCACTTCGGCAGCAATAAGATGGGTGCCGAAGTGAATTCCCATTTGATTTTGCTGGAAATTCGGCACTGGGCCGAGAATTGGTGCTGGACTAGGTTCAGTAAATCCGTTCAAAATAAACTTTCCGACAGAAAATCTTCACAACAATCACTGTTAACAACACGTTCACGAAATAAGGTGTCTGATAAAGATAAAAGAAGTGGACGAAAATGGTCGTTTCGTTGTGAATTTAGGTAATGTACAATTTTGTTTACCTGTTGTGCCGGAAATGGGGTCAAAAACCCTATTGGGACATCCACATAAAAATAACGTCGATAAGTTAAGAGTAGTTGCTGAATTCCTTTGACTATCTTTATTTGTGCAAGAATTGCCCAATCCACTCTGACTGAACACTGATAAAATATGCCCATATTGCATGGTTTTAGAGCCTAAAACTTTAGAATAGTCGCCATCTTGCATTTTTGGCCGCCGTCTTGGATATTTTGATCGCCATTTTTGAACTCCTGACATCTCACTCATAACTTATTTTATATGTTTATTTATGTATATTTTAACTTAATGCCAATTCTAATGAATCCCACGAAATGTTCTGTCATCTCGTTTGGTCGGAAACGGTCCATGCATATTCATGACTATGTTTTAGCTGGCGCCTCCGTTAAGCGTGAAAGCTCAGTTAAAGATCTAGGAGTAATCTTAGATTCGAAATTGACATATAAGGAGCACGTGTCTTATATTACATCAAAGGCCTCATCGCAATTGGGGTTTATTTTCCGCTTTGGGAAACATTTTCGCGACGTATACTGCCTGAAAGCACTATATTGCGCCTTAGTACGTTCGACCTTGGAGTACTCAGCTGTGGTTTGGGCTCCGTTCTACCGAAATGGAATTCGACGATTAGAAAGTGTCCAGCGGAAGTTTGTCCGGTACGCTCTACGTAATCTCCAGTGGAATGATCCGATCAATCTTCCCAGATACGAGGATCGCTGTAAATTGATTCATCTCGACCTCTTGAGTGTTCGCCGAGATGTCGCTAAGGCCTGCTTTGTAAGCGACCTACTCACTTCTAATATTGATTGTACGGAGCTGTTATATCAATTGAACGTGAATATCAGGAGGCGCTCTCTACGTTCGAACGATTTTCTGCGGATTGATAGATCCAGAACAAACTACGGGATGAACGAACCCATTAGAAGCATGTGTCGTGTGTTTGTTAATTGTTTTTCTAGCTTCGATTTCCATCTAAGTAGAGTAAGGATTAGAGATAATTTTTTGCGTGTACTCTCTGTTTAATGTGAAATTATTGTTTGTTTTATTTTGTATTAACTTAAGTTTTGTCATTGGGGTGTTTTAACCTGTTGACTTTAAAATCTTTATAAATAAATATAAATATAAATACACACATTCTTATCCATACCGAACCATTTTGCATGATATTTCAGGATAAAGCTCCTCAAAACAGCCACCATCTTTAATTTTGGATCACCATCATAGATTTTAAAACGCCATCTTGGATATTTTGGTCACCATTTTTGGACTACGGACATCATATCAAATATACCCATATAGTGTGGTTTTAGAGCCTAAAACTCCTTTAAACATCTTGAATTTTCAGCCGCCATCTTTGATATTGGGCCGCCATATTAGATATTTTGGTTTCCTTAACTGTGGATATCTTCCACATCGTCCAATGGGCAGTGCCTTAGAAGTGAGTGACTTATTTGTACACATACATACATTTTCTCAATTTGTTGAACTGATTTTTTTTTTGCGAGGAACAAGAACTTCTTCACTTGAAATTTATGCTAAAGTTGCTCTGCGACGTGCTCCGCGAACTGGAAAGCCCGCCTTGAAGTATGCCGGGAATCCTCTCACATATAGAATTCCTTCAGAAATTCTTACTGGATTATTACTGGAGTTTCTTCTCTTCAGGAGTTCCTTCAGGAGGGGAAGGGTTCCTCCGGGAATTTCTTCAGAAGTTGCTTCAGGAATTTCTCCGAAAATTAATTCAATGGTTCAATGGTTTCTTCATAAAATCCCTTGACTGATCTTCAAGGCCTTGCCCTGGATTTTTTTTTGAAGTTCCTCCAGTGATTCCTTCAAGGGTTTGTACAAAAATTCTTCCGGGAATTTCTTTAGAAGTGCCTCTGGATTTTTTTTTCTTTAACGTGTATGTAGGCTATCGGGGCTGTTTCTTTACCTGAAGGGAAATTATTCAATGGAAAATTGTTCAGGAATTGATACGAGAATTTTTGAGGGATTGGGAGAATCGTTTTGGGGTTTCTCCGGGAATTCCTCCAGGAGGTCCTTGAGCAATCCCTGCAAGAGTTTATGTAGAATTTGTTTATGACTTTCTGAGCATTCTTAAGGATTTCCTTTGGGAATACATCCAGGAGTTTTCCCGGAACGAATCCCTTTAGAATTACCTCCGACAATTCTCTTTGTCGTTTTGGAAGAAATTCTTCCAGGAGTTTCCCCTCGGATTACTTTAATAGGTCCTCTGGGAACTCCTTCATGAATGCCTCTGGGAAATCTTTCAGGAATTCCTGGGAAATCTTTCAGGAATAATTCTTGAATGAACTCCTAAAAGAATTCTTCAGACAACTATAAGGAACAATTCGCGGAGAAACACTTGAAATAATCCAGAAAGATCCTGGAACATTTCTCGGAAAAACTTCAAGCTTCTTCTTCTTTCTGATTCGACGTTTTGACTGGAACATAGCCTGCCTCTCTTCAACTTAGTGTTCTTTGTCCACTTCCACAGTTATTAGTTAAAGGGCTTTCTCTGCCTGCCATCGCAGAGTTAAGCACACCCGGATAGAGGTGAAGTACTGACGATCAACACGTGATATTGATAAAAGATCTGAAAAATAATATCTAAAAATGTTCCTGGAACTTCTGAACAATATCAAAATTTGATATTTCAAGTTCAAACGACTAGCTTATTGCTATTGACTAGATCTTACAAGATCTAAATATGATCTAAATATGATTTTCGATATTATTTTTAGATCTTTTATCATACTAATATCACATTTTGATCTCAATCTCAAAATATGCTATTATTGAGCTTTTTTCCTCTACCCGGGCAATGATACCAAGGAAGTCGAGATAATTTCCTCGACCTGAACGGAAATCGGACCCTCCATCTCCGAATTGGTCATCCAAAGCCTACCACTAGGCTAACTGGAGACTGGAGACTTCAAGCTATTTCCTCTGGAACTACTGCAGAAGTTTTGAGTGGAACTGTTAAAACTTCCTAGTAGAATTCTTGCTAGGATTCGCGAAGGAATTCCTGGAAAAGTTACTGCTAGAATTTCCAAATAAAAATAATCTAGAGGAACTTTCGATAATTTCTGGAGGATTTCCTTGAAAATCTATTTTTTTTATTCCCAGATGGACCCCTAGAAATATATGCGATGCAATTTAAAGGAAAAAAATCCCAGAGGAATTCTTGGGGAAACTTCCGGAAAAGTTTTGAAGGAACTTCTGGAATAATCTCTGGCGATTCTTCCGAAATAATGTTTGGTGAAACTGCTAGAGAAGTTCCTGGTGGAAATCCAAATCTAGTTTCACCTGGAATGTGAAACTCCAATATGAATTTCCGGTGAATGTTCTGGAGGACTTCCTAGAGGAACTCCTGGGAAAATTCCCGGTTGAACTCCTGAAGGAATTTCTTATGGAAGATCTATAGGACATCCCGGTGCATCTCTAGGAAGAGTTTACCGGTAGAACTCTTGCAGAAATTCCCAATGCAACTTGTACAGGAATTACCAGTGGAACTCCTATTGAAATTCCTGGTGAAGCTTCAATATGAATTTGCCGTGGAACTCTTAGTGGAATGCACGGTGTATCTCTTGAGGTATTTACCGTTATTCACGAGGTCTCTGTGGAACAGAGCAGCACAATGATACACAGAGGATGTCGAGAAAATTTCCCCGACCTGTACGAGACTCGAACCCGCCGTCTTCCAATTGACCATCCAATGCCTTTACCGCTAGGCTAACTGGAGACTGAAGACTCCTGCAGGAGTTCCAGAGGATTTTTTACAAATTTCGAGTAGAATTATTAATTGAGGTCGTGGAGGAATTGCTGGAAGAGTTCCTTTCAGAATTCCCCGAGAAACTTCTTGAAACATTTCCGAAGGAATACCCACATGAAAAATCTAATAATTCTTATAATTCCCAGATAAATCTCTAGGAATATCTGCGATGAAACTGCAAGGGACAATTCCCAGATGAACTTTCAGGAGAGTTTCCAGAAGAACATCACGAAAAAAGTCCTTGTACTTCCCGCATAATTTCTGGAGGACCTTTTGTAAGAATTTTGAATAAACTTCGGGAAGAATTTCCCGAGCATCTATCGGAATGATTTTGTGAAGTACTTCCAGTATAATTATCGATCAAACTACTAGATAAGTTCCTGGTGAATCCCACAGGAATTCTGGAAGAAACTTCTATAGGAATTCCCGGTAAAAGTTCTAGAAGTATTCCCAAAGAAGCCCCTAAGGAAATGCCCGATGGAACTCGTGGATGAATTTCCCGATGGAATTCCTGCAGAAATGTTCGGTGCAACTTGTACAGATTTTCCCAGTGGAACTCCTATAGGAATTTCCGGTGGATGTCTTGGACTGATTTCCGTTGTAACTCCAATACGAGGTCACGTTGGAACTTCTGCAGTAATTCCCGGTGGAGCTCATATACCAGTTTCCAGTGGAACTGTAGAGAAATTCCCGAAAGAACTCCAAGAGGAATGACCGGAGGAACTCCTACAGGATTTCTAGGTGGAACTCCACTAGTAATATGTAGTGGATATCCTAAAGGAATCTCCACTGGATCTCCAATACAAATTCATGGTGAAGCTTCTAGCGGAATCCCTGGTGAAACTTCTATAAAAAATACCTGTACAACTCCTAGAGAAACTCCCGATAGATTTTTTGAAAGAACTTCGCATACAACGACGCTCCTTTGTGGGCTTCGTGGCCGTGAGGTTAGAGGCGTCAATCGTCTAGTCGTTTCCAGTCGGGGGAAACTTTTCGTCACTGGAAATTCTCCACTAGGCCACTGGGTGTTTCGTGTGTTGTCCGTTGTCTAACGTTAGTGCTTGTTCAGTTTGTACAACCTTTGGATGAATACGGTGTGTAGTGTCTCTTTTTTTAAACAAGAGCTCTTGATGGAACTTCCGCAAGAATTCCCAATGATACGTCTATAGAAAGTCCTGATGGAGTTCTCACAGGAGGTCCGGATACTTCAGGTAGAATAAGTTGTGGATTCCCTATGAAAAAAATGAAAGAACTCCTAGAGGTATTCCCTATGATTTTATTCTTTTTTCTCTTCTTTTTCTTCTTGTTATTACTTTTTATTTTCTTCTTTTTCCTAATCTTCTTGGCGCAGCGTCCATATTGGAACAAAGTATGCTTCTAAGCTTGGAGTTCTATGAACACTTCCACCGTTTTTAACTGAGAGAGCCGCCTCTCCCATTGACCATTTTGCATGTGCATATCGTATGTCAGGCACAAAGATGGCTAGTTTGGTGTGCTCGTTTCATTTTTTTTTTTGTATTTTATATTTGTAACTATTCTAGCTTAGCTAATGCTTTGTCTATGTGTGCTGAATACCTACCTTACCTTGTGTGCTGAATAAAACGTGTTAAAAATCGCTGAAAAGTTACTGAAGGGTAATAATATTTTGCTGGTTTCTGAGCAAATCGTGATGGGACGAATCACTTCAAAGTGAGAATAAGTGAACGAGACTGGCGAAAACAATAGTCATTTGAATTTTTGAGTAATGGTTGAGCTCGTTTCATGCTGTAATTTTGCAACTAAAATGTGAAAATATGTTTTAGCGCAGATGCTTTGAAATTTTTTTATTTATCACTCTCCTAGTGAGTCGACAAGGGTAATATCAATAATAACATTACAGACATTCTCCTCGCAAAAACGTCCTTAGCATAATATCTGTCAAGTAGCAGATATAAGGCAAATGTCTGCTATCATATCATGATAGCTTTTCCTTCCTCGTTGATCGTACGGGCTTAGCCAAAAAATAGTAGTGCCTCCAACAATTATTACTAGGACTGGGGCAATTAGATGACCATGTGGGTCATTGAGGTTAATGCTTCAAGATTAAACTATGCTGTTACTTAGGTCACAATCCATCCACAAATAGTCCTTCTACATCCATTCAATTCAACCCATTTCATGGTTCCAGTTTGCGTGCTAGTCCTCGGCATAAATGACCCCAATTTCCGTCATCCTTCACGGCACGGTACCACAGCTATTTCCCTCCCATCATCGAAAGGAAAATCAATTTACTACCCAGCTATCCACTTCAATCTCAACTGGGTGGCGGACTCAGCTTTCCAAAAATGACCACATTGCTGCACGGATTCTGGCACATTCAGGTCAGTGTTCGCCTTTCAATGGGACATTTTTTCTGTTCATTTTTTTTTGTGCCCTGGATTTCGGGATACCCGATAAGTAGACAACGTCGTCGTCGTTGTCATCGTTATACCATTCAAGAAAACTGGGGAAAATGCCAATAGCGAATGGCGATGACAGCGACTGTTCCAGGATCAACCAGCAGAACAGGTTTCACGCTCTGTTACCAAGAGCGAGGGAATTTTCCTAAAAATATGTGGATGATTCAACTATTGATGACAATATGTTTTTTCAACTAGCTGCAACTCATAAAACGATTTATCTCAGAATGGTAGTGTATTATTAACCCTAAAAGGGATACCTTCATGGCCTCAGTTTCGTCACCTCGCTGAATGTGTTCCATCAAAGACGAGCTCTGAAAGGCGTCTGGGGTCCAATGGACCCCAGGTATCCCTTTTAGAGTTAAGCTATGAAACTTCATGCAAATTTCATATTCATTTTTTCTGTCAGTTTTTCATAGCAAAAGTGGTTTTATCAAAGTTTTAAGGTAGCCTTCAAAGTTATTTTTACCATTATACTTCAACTGTTACCAGGAATTAAAATCGGATATGATATGTGTAAAAATGCACTGGATTTTTAGAAGATTAAAATTATTTTCAACGAGAGTGGATTCAAATCAATGGGTAGTGGAAAACTTCTGGTTTTATTAAGGTGTGGAGGTAGCTTTAAGTCTAATTTGAGTAGTTTTGGTTCTGATACAGCCACTTTTACAATTTGTCACGCTACTGGTACAATACCCTTTCACATACACTTCTTTTCAAAGTGGAATTGGATCCTTTCAACTAACGCGAAAAAGTAACAATGTAAGAAAATTCTGTTTCCCACAGTCTCTTCACCGGACGGGAAATGGTGGAAAATCACGAACTCGAATCCTTTCTTCCGCTCCGTTGGGATTGGTTTGCTGGCAGCAGCGGGTAGATGGTACTTGCCGTCACACTACCAGTAGACTATGTAGTGCTGCTTGGCGAAAGCCACTTTTCCCACCACCACCATGGATATCGTATCCTCCGAAATGCTACATCATTAGTCGGCTGACGGACGACTGGGGTGGGCTGTGAAAAAGACAAGCGCTGCGGCCTGGAAGCTAGTGCCAGAATTTTTAGCGCGAAGAAGCGAACTTTCCTTTCGGCACCGCACCACTTTATGCCGCGTGGCATGCTACCTACTTGAAATGTTCAGATTTGGCTCTGCGGTGCGGAGTTATTCATATAAATAGACATCTGGGTCAGTTGTTATCTGTGAATTGATGCGATAGTAGTTTGAGGTTTTGGATAATGGCGGGAAAAAGGGGTCACGACTCACCGGTATAGTAGTTTGATAGACGTACAAGTAGTTTGTTCTATTGGAGTTGGCCAACTGGGGTAAGCAATAAATTATGATGCTTTATTTTAGTTGAAACTGGAGTGGGGTTTGAAATGGAGTGGAGAATTTGAGTTGATTTTATTATTGTTCAAATTTTTTTCAAAGTTTATTTTCAAAAATTTTAGAACCCTTGAAAATGGTAAAGTAGATTGTCTACCGAAACCGTCGGATGTAGAGACAATAATCGTTTTTTTTTCTGAATTTTACAGAAAGATGATTCTCGCAGGATTCCCTATAAGGATTTCGGCAAGAATTTCTCCATAGATTCCTCCAGGTATCACTTTAGAATCCATTCCAGTCCATGTATTTTTTTTTTTTGAAAATTTCTCTAGAGATTTCCTCAGATATTCCTGCAGGAGTTTATCCAAAAAACTTTCTTGGATCTTCGTCAGGAGTTTCTCAAGAAATTTCTCAAAAAAATCATCTTGAAACTAGTGTACGGGCTTCTTTTGAAATTTCTTCTAGAATTTCTGCAGGGATCATTTAAGAAATTCCTTCAAGGATGCTGTAGATGTTCGTGCATGTATTTCTACAAATAGTTTTAAAGGAATTCTTCCACGAGTATTGACAAAAAAAATTTCAGCAGGTTTTCTTTGGTTTTATTTCAAAATAAGCTTACAGAAGATTTTTTTAGCCAAAGATTCGGAGATTCGTTCAGAAATTCCTGTATGGTTTTTTTTCTAATTTATTTTCAGAAACTTTTCTTCATACATATTTTTTATTTTTATTTTTTCAGAGGTTCCTTTAAGTATTGCTATATTGAGGGATTCTCTCGGGTATTTATTTAGAAATTCCCCTAGAAAATTCTCAAGAAAGTTTCTCTGGAGGGGGATTCTCCAGAAAATCCTTCAAGTTTTTCTCCGGTGATTACTTAGGATTTATTAAGATCTTTTATCAGAGATTCTTTCTGATTTTTTTCGGTTCTGGCATATTTCATGATATTTTTCATTAAATTATTATATTAAATTATTTTTTTCATAAAAATCATTTTTCAGAAATGCCTTAAGTGTTTATACAATGAATTCCTCCTTGATTTGCTTCAGTTTCTGCAGGATTTTCTCCAAAAAATCTCCATACTGTACTGTAGCGAATTTTGTGCACCGATCTTTCCAGAATTTGTATTACAATTTTTTCAGGGATTCTTTCATAAACCCCTCCGGGAATCCTCATAAATTTATTGAGGGATTTCTTCAAGAATTGCAGCACTGCCTTTGTCTTTAATTTTTGCAGTTATTTCTGCAGACATTTTAAGGAGATTCCTTCACGAATGTCTCCAGGAACCCCTCCAGAAATTTCTCAAGCAATTTATTTGTCCTTGGAGTTACTTCCGAAGTTACTCCAGAAAATTTTCAAAAATTTCTTCTAAATGTCATCAGGAGTTTTTTAAACGGATTCCTTCATGAAAATTCTTCAGAACTTTGAAAAAGTACCCTTAAGAAATAATTTTTCAATGAATTTTTGGAGGAACCCTTAGAATTATTTTCGATGGATTCTCCGTAGGATTTTTAAAGCATGAAATTTATCTACATGCAGATGAATCTTCAGATCTTGCAGGTAGTTTTTCAAAAAGTCATTTTTCTGAAATGTCTTAAGTGTTTATACGATGAATTCCTTCTTGATTTGTTTCTGTTTCTGCAGGATTTTCTCCAAAAAATTTTCCATACTATACTTCAGCGATTTTTGTGTACCAATCTTTTCAGAATTTGTATTAGATTTTTTTCAGGGATTCTTTCATAAACTCCTCCGTGAACCCTCATAAATTTATTAAGGGATTTCTTCAAGAATTGCAGCAGTGCCTTTGTTTTAAAATTTTGCAGTGATTTCTGCAGACATTTTTAGGAGATTCCTTCACGAATGTCTCCAGGAACCCCTCCAGAAATTTCTCAAGCAATTTGTCCTTGGAGCTACTTCCAAACTTCCTCCAGAAAATTTTCAAAAATTTCTTTTAAGTTTTATCAGGAGTTTTTTAAACGGATTCCTTCATGACAATTCTTAAGAAGTAATTTTTCAAAGAATTTTTGGAGGAACCCTTGGAAAATTTTTCGATGGATTCTCCGTAGGATTTTTAAAGCAATTTTTTGAGAAATTTCTGAAAAACTCCATGGAAGAACTTTTGAACTAATCCCTTGCTGAATTCCTGATGAAATCCCTTAAATTTTGACCCAGTCTCTGAAAATATTTTTGATGGAAAGTTTTCACCGACTGGAGCGGGAATCGAACCCGCACTCCGAGGCTTACGAGACGCCTAGACGACTGACGCCGCTAACCGCACGGCCACGAAGCCCACAAATGTTGAAAGAAATCGCAAGGAACTTCCTGGAGGGAGAGAAGTTTGGAAAAACTCATAGGGAAACCCTTAGTGGAATTCTTAAAAAAGTTTTTTGAGGAATTTCAGAAAAAATTTTTTTTAGTAAAAACCTAAGTAAATTATCTATAAGTAATCCTGTAGCAAACTATGGACGTTTTTTGATGGAATTCCTGTAGAAATACTTGGAGGAACACCTATATAAGCTTCTGTAAAGATCCTTCGGAAAAACTCTTAAGATATTTCTAATGGAATTCTTGTCGAAGTTTTAGTAGGAAGATTTTCTGAATAAATTGTTTAAAGAATTCGTGAAGATATTCTAAAAGTTATACTTAAAGGAAACGGCAGAAAAATGTCTGTGGTAATGCATCGAGGAATGTATAAGGGCAATTCTGAAAGAATCTCTGTCTAAACTACTGTAGAAATCTCTGAACCATTGAAAGCATTAATGCAAGAATTTCAAAAGGTATTCCTGTATGATTTTCTGGATGGACACATGATCAAAATTTTATGGAGATATTCCTGCGGGATGGAATCCCTAGGTCAACTATTGAACAAATATCTGGTGGACTACTTGAAGATATACCTGTAGGAATTTCTGAAGGAATCTCTGGAAAACTTGCTAAAGATACCGCTGGTATAATTTATAAAAACAAATTTTTAAATAATTTCTGAAGGAATTCCTGGAAAAAATAACTGAAGGAATCCTTGGAGAAATTTTCGACAGATTTTCTAAACAAATCCCTAGAATGTCTAACGTAATCCCTGCCCGAGTTTCAGTTTCAGGAACTTTTAGAAATCTACGAAAAATATTTCTTGGAGAAGTTTTTGGAAAAATTATTGACGAAATGTCTGAAGAAAGCTATGTAAAAATTTCTTACGGAATTTCTGGAATATTTTTTTAAGAAAACAGCAAGGAATTTCTGCAGGAGTCTGTGGGGGGTTTTCTAAACAAATCCTGGAAGTAATTATCTGGCGGATGCCGGATTTTTCGTTGAAATCGCAGCAAGCATTTCTGAAGAAATCCGTCGGTGATTTCTTTTAAGAAAGGAAGATTTTTTCTTAAATTAAGGGAGAAATTTCTGAGGAAACCCAGCTTTTCTACAAGAATTCTTGTCTGGAGGCAATTCGGAAGGAAATTCTAAAGAATTTCTGAAGCAATCCATGGAAGATGTTCTAAAAAAAATTAAAAGGGAATTCGTGGTAGACTTTATGAAAGGATTTCGTGGCGGATTTTCTATAGAAATACATGGTACAATTTAAAAATAAAAGTTTGTGAAATATTTTCTAAGATAATTTCCGAAAAAATTGAGAAAATTCCAAAGTAATTTATGAATTGTCTAAATCTCTCGAAGAATTCCTGATAGAATTCTCAATTAAATCTCTGAAGTCATTACTGGCAGAATTTCTTAAAAAATCGCTAGAGGAATTTTAAAAGATATTCAATGGATGGTTTTATAAATTAATGAGTTTCTGAAGGAATTACTGATAGGTTTCTGAAGAAATTCATGCAAGATTTTCTAAAATGATAATTTGAGAAATTCTGGAGGAATAGCTATTGTAATATTTTAATCAATCCATGTAAGAAACCGAGGTAATCACTTGAGAAAACTTCCGAATGACAGGCGGGGATACTGACCACTATACTATCGAGGGAGGGTCCCGAGATAAACTAGCCTAGGGCTCAAAAAAAATCTGAATGACTCTTCAATAGAATTTTAAGAATGATTTTTAAACAAATTCCTGAAAAATGCCCGGGAAGAAATTCTGAAAGAATCCCTGAATTTGTTTTAATTCCCTGGGAGAAGTTTCATTATTAGAGTGTTTTTGCACGTGTGAAGGCAGAAACGGAGAATTGATCATATCACCATACAAAAATTCTGCTCACCTTTTCAAATCTAGTACTTCACCAATTGTATACTATGGGACACGTTTGGTGAAGTACTTGATACGTTTTTCCGATAAATTCTACCTTGATAATTGTTAACCCGAATTCTAATTTATGTTTTATATTACTCTCCTCTTTTCATAGGTAAGACGCATGCGATGGGCATTTCTACAAATGTGAAGGTATACACGTGTTCCATGCATTACCGAAGAGTTCTTCTCTCCTTCTGGCCATCAGAATCATCTGAATCAATTTCGCACCCCACGGACAGCTCCGGCGACCGATGACTTAAGTGTTCCCAAAATAGTCCCAATCCGTGTTGCTTGAACTCGTGACCGGGTGCTTAATTCGCATCATCGCGCTCCAAATAAGGGATCCTCTTCCATTCATTCACATCGAAGAGATCGTCTTTTGCCAAAAGAATATAATCAAATTTAATAAATGAAAAAGAGGGGGAGAAGCGGCTGTGAAAAAAAATGATATAAGTTCTCTCAACGTGTGTTGTACGCGTAGTACTTTTTCCGGGCCTCCACAAATAGAACGCCGGGCCCTATTTTTAAAACTGGTCCGCGCCTCCACCCCCGCTACCTCCAGTCCTGAAGTCGTGAAAATTTTCGGACGACGCTCACCGTGTTCTATACATATACTATTTCCGCACACCCAAGTAGCGTCAAAATTTTAATGGCCTCGATCCGCCGTTGTCCGCTTATGTCTCTCCCGATTGACCGGGGCGTTGAGAGACGATCAAGGAGGCGCGGCAGCGCCAGCGGCGCGCGAGCGTGTGAGATCACTTAAGCACCATCAATGGCGCAGAGTACACCGCGCGTGTGTTCGCGGCGCGGCACGGCGGTAGATGGCGACCAGCTGCCTCCTCAGTCTCAGAACGCCCCGTTTTTTTGGCAATGAACTTCGCGCTCGCGATGGCGCGGCGATCGGTGGTCGGTGGTGGGCATCCAAAAAGAGAAAATATTATACATTTGCAAATTTCCTTCATCCAAGAGAAAAAGATGCTAAATGTTGGAATTAATTGCTGACGGCGATGGTGGCGGCTTCGGTCGGACAGCTGCCGACCGTTAGGTGTGGTGACGCTGTTGTTAGAGTGAAGTCAGTGAACTCGATGGTTTTGGTGTGGTGTGCGGAGGGATTTATGCAAAGTCAGCGAAGAAGCAAGTGTTCGGAGTAAAAGGTTTTGTACAGGGGCCTTTTAAAACACTCTTTCCTTGTTATTGAACGACGACGATTTATTTTATCAACTAAATTCCCTGAAAATTGGTTTGCTTAGGAATCCCTGGAGGAACATACATAACATGAGGAATGAGAAATTTCTTTTGGAGTTTTAAGAGGAGTTCTAGCAAAAATATCTGGAGGATGAGGCATTTCTGGAGGAATCTTGGCAAGAATAACAGGAAGGATCCTGATAGGAATTTCTAGAGTAACCACAGAGCGTGTTCATGGGAAAAACGCTCAGAAGGAATTCTTTGAAAAATCTAAGAGATATATGTATTGCAAACTCCTAGTGACAGCATTCTCAGAGAAATCCTAGCATGAATAACTAAAAGAAATTAAATAGAAATTTCTGAATGTATCAAAGCAGGAAAAAAATCCATGGAAGAATTTCTTAAGAACCTTTGAAAAAATCACAAGAGAAATCACATTTTCTGCAGTAATCCCATCAATAACTCCTGGATATATCACAGCAAAAAACTCTTGATGAATCCTAGAAGACAAAACACCTCAAACTTGGTTTTCAAGTCACCCCAATGTGTCTACTCGTTCAAGCAAGCCTGCGAGTTAGATTGGTTCACCGTTATAATGAAAATAAACACATTTTTGAAAATGTATTTGATAAGAAGAAAATTTGGATTTGTTTCATACGTTTTTTTTTTCAAAAGTTAGGTGCAGAATATTGACAGACGACAGGCATAAGTACGATAAGCTTAATGTACGTTAAACATAATCAATGGATGAAAGACATTGTTTGCCATTCTTTCGAAAGGTAATTATGCCTAATGTCCATTATGCCTCATGCATTTATGCCTAACGTACTTATGCATAACGCCCTTATGCATAACATCCTTATGCCTAATGTGGTCTCCTCTAGTGTTTTATATATCATTTTCCTGAATCTTCTGGCTCTCCAGGCTTCACTGATTCGTCTAAGTTGGCGTTTTCTTCTTCATCGTTGACATCGGTAGTGTTTTGTTATTTACACTCCCGATCAAAAGTTTGGGGTCACCCCCTCAAAAACATGTCATTTTTGTAGGCCCATATCTTCGCCAATTTGCATCCGGTTTCAAAACCCTAGGTCTCATTCAAAAGATAATAAGTCAAAGAAACTTTGAACATGATTTAAAAGAAACTTTAAAAAAAAATTGTATGTAAACTTAATCCAAAGTTGCCAAATTTTCTAAAAAATGAATAAAAACTTACGGCAGTGTCGCTGGAAATTGGGTCGACCAAATTTTAAGATGAGAGCGGTAGTATAACCCATTTTCTATTAGCTTTCAACTGCTTTTTACAGAACTTAGCTAAAAAATGTAGAAAAAAAACTATTAAGTAAATTAATTCTTCATGTCATCGACCAAAAGTTTGGGGTCACCTTTCAAAATGATGTATCGGCCAAAAGTTTGGGGTCACTATCGTAAAACATGGAAAAGTGATTTGTTGATATCTTTGTCATCTTGCATTCATTTTTAATTCTTCTTGGCTTATTTGAAACAAAATGAATGATACTTACTGCATAGACATTGAACCACACATATTTGTTAATATTTACATACTAACACTTAACGTAAAGTTTCCTCATTTTTTGAGGTGTGGTGATATGTGTAAACTTTACATAACATTTTTATATACAAAAATCGTTAAATACGTTAAGTTAAAGACATCAAACGTAAATTTAGTTAATTATCTTTGAAATGAGCCAAAAAGAATTAAAATTGAACTATAGATGACGAAGATATGACCAAATCACTTTTCCATGTTTTACGAAAGTGACCCCAAACTTTTGGCTGATACATCATATTGAGGGGTGACCCCAAACTTTTGGTCGATGACATGAGAAGTTAATTTACTTAATAACTTTTTTTCTAGATTTTTTAGCTAAGTTCTGTAAAAAGCAGTTGAAAGCTAATAGAAAATGGGTTATATTACTGCTCTCATCTTAAAATTTGGTCGACCCAATTTCCAGCGACACTGTCGTAAGTTTTTATTATTTTTTTAGAAAATTTGGCAACTTTGGGTTAAGTTTACATACAATTTTTTTTGAAAAAGTTTCTTTTAAATCATGTTCAAAGTTCCTTTGACTTATTATCTTATGAATGAGACCTAGGGTTTCGAAATTGGACGCAAATTGGCAGAGATATGGGCCTAAAAAAATGACATGTTTTTGAGGGGTGACCCCAAACTTTTGATCGGGAGTGTATATCCTTAGACCCATTTCCGAGCCTATTCGTGATATACAAACACCATTTCATTTTTATTAATATAGATTGAAGAATCTCTCACGAGATTCTGGGCAAAATTCTCTAGAGAAATTAGGATTTTGGAGAATCCCACGCATAGATTTTGTTATTCCTCTTAGGGTTTGGTAAAAATCCTTCTCAGCATTCTGCAAGAATTCCAGTAGAATTCTGTTTTGTTGCTCCCAGAAATTCTTTTCAGGATTCTGGGAGAATCCCGCTTAAGGAGTGTATTGGAAATTAACTATAAATGCTCAAAATGCTCTATCTCGAAGCATGGTTGGTCTTTTCATTCCGGATCTTCTATCAAATCTCCACAAGTTAGGAACATCTTGAAGAAATTTGGAACATGTTTAGTATTCTTGAAAATATGGTTGAACGAGTACGTCACACAAAATAACAATCTGTACAAAACGCTATTTTTTAACATTCCAATAAATTGAAGCGAAAAAAATGTGTACGGGGAAAAATCTAGAAAATAATAATACTACAAGCAGTTATGTACACATAACATATCACTCAATACCGACTTTTGAAATGGAATGAAAAACCCCCAACATTTAGAAAATGGTCTATCCCAAAAAAAAAAAACTACTTTTTGGTGGAACTTTGACGCTCTGCAGAGGTTATAAAGTTTCGTTCTCTGGTAAAACTATCTCTTCAATAAATATAAATACATGCCCAATTGAAAAAAAAAAATACGAATTTTCATTTATTTATTTTCATTTATGATTTTTTTATTTTCGTAATCTTTAAAGACGCATAAAAAAGTGTTCCTCAAAAAATGACCTTTTTTTTCGTTTTTTAGAATTTTTCTAAAATGCGGATGAAATTTTCTTGAAAATGATGGAATTAGTCGATTCTATCATTTTCCAGGATTCTTTCAATGAATGGCTGTGTATGTGTAGACTAGACTAGACTAGAATTCGGAGCATTTTTCTTGATTTTAAAAACATATTTGTAATCTTTGATATAAAAGTTCAAGTAAAAAGTTATTTTTTTTGAAAATCAGAACTGCCATTCTTTTTTAAAAGATTTATAAAGTATCTCCAAAAATAAAGTAATGTTTTTTTCGAAAAGATTATTATTAAGGATGTTGTGAACGTTTACAGTTAATTTCCGATACACTCGTTAAGGCGAAACTGGAAGCATTTCCTCATTTTTATGGTTTTTGATTTTTAATAAAATAACAAAGCAATATTTTCAAAATCGGTTTTCGTACACTTGTAAAGCCTGTATCCGCAATAATCGGGACACAGAAATACAGCTGTAAATCTATAATAGATACATTGAAATTGCTCAAATTTGGCCTAATAACATTTTAAGATGTGTTCATTTCACCTACAAAATTTCATGTGAATCGGTGCAGTACTTTTTGTTGTAGCAAAGAAAGAGTAGAATGTGCGCCATTGAATTTTGTACAGCCCCTAGTTTTGCTTGTCAGTGCTGTAACTTTTGAATTTGGCAAAGGAAATGACTGAAATTTTGAACACAATCCTCTCAATCTGTATTCGTTGCATAGGCAAAATTTCAAAAAAATCGATGCACTATTAACAATTTTATAGTCGAAACAAGTATTGGGACTGAACGTGATTTTAGCCCCTCAGACAGCAATTAGTCAGCACCCTTTATTGTTTCGATTGTACTATTGAAAGTACGATACCAATAATCATCAAATTTTTCAGATATAATATACACATAATCAACTGTCTTCTCTGAAAATTTCATGAAAATTGGCAGAGAAATTCAAAAGTTATGAATAGTCAAACATCGCATATGAAAAACACGAAAAATTTTCTTTAACACGCACCCCTATTAACACCAGTATCTTTCTAACCAATTGATAAAACTTGATGAAATTTTGCCAGAAAGTGTCTCTATAAGTATCATAACTGCTAACGAAATTTCATAATTATCATCACAGAACTTTGAATTGTAGCGTAAAGAACCATCTACTATGCGAATGAAAATTGGTCATGATTGTACAAAATGCTTAAATCCACGTCTATTTGTTTTTCATCCACAGTTAAAAGTAATGCATCGATTTTTATGAAATTTTGCACAAATGATAAACATACACCAAAAAGTTCTCAGTCAAATTTTTGGCCTATTTTACCGATTCATAACAGAGCTATAACCGTACTTCTGTGTCCCAATTATTGCGGATACAGGCTTTAGAGTATGGATCAAGGTATCTCCTGAATTTTTCCCTGGTGGAAAAAGTTTTTTGTTTTTGCAGAAACCATTTTTTGTTTAAAAATGGTTTCTGCAAAAACAAAAACTTCTTCCACCAGGAAAAAATTCAGGAGATTCCTTGATCCATACTCTACATGTGTACGAAAACCGATTTTGAAAATATTGCTACGTTATTTTATTGAAAATCAAAAACCAAAAAGTGAGGAAATGGATCCAGTTTCGCCTTAAGTCTTAGTAATCAGGGAAAATCCCTGACATGATTATGGGAAGATTCTCTTAAGATTCTGATGTAATAATTCAAAGTTTTCTAGAGGAATCACTCTCAGGGTTCTGGTCTGGGACAATCCCTTGCAAAAGTTTAGGGGAGTCCTTCCAGAGATTCTGGGGGAATGTCTTTCAGGAATCTTCAGTAATTTTTATGTTTTCTCAGAATTCCAGAGAATCCTTCTCAGGATGTTGGGGAAGTCCTTTCAAGAAGTTTTCGTAATCCCTACCAGGGAGAATCCTTATCAGATTTTCGGAAAATTCCTTTTTAGGGTTCTAGATATACAGTCGGGTCTCCTATACGACGCTGCCACCCACTTCACGCCCAAATAAATAAATTCTGGGGAATACCTTTCGGTATTCTGGCAGAATTATTTTCAGCATTCTGAAGGATTCTACCCAGGATTTGAGGGGAATTCTAGGAGAATACTTGAAAGGATTCTGGAGGAATTATTCCCAGGAATCTGGGGGACTCCTATCTCACAGAATTCTGTGAGAGTATATCTCAGGTTTCTTTGGCAATCACGCCCAGTATTTCGAGGGAACCTTTCCCAGGATTCTGGAGTAATCATCTCTCGTCAGCCTTGCAATGCTTGCAAGGACTTGGCCAGCTGTGTGAAGTTGAGTGGGTCTATGCCATTATAGATAGTAGCGACATCAACAATATCAATGGATATATTCAACTTTGCAACTTCACCCAAGATTTGTGCAAGTATTCATGCTATGCTATGCTATCTCTCAGTATTCTAGATTATGAATGTGGAAGAACCGCTCTTGGTATTCCTTTCCGGATTCTGGGATATTCCCTCTTAGGATACTGGAAGATTTTGGGTGAATCCCAAGGAAAAGCTTCTCTTAGGATTCTGAGACAATCTATCATAGAATTCTGAAAGAGTTTCTCTTGGGACTCTAGGACAATCCGTCTCATACACAGTTGAAAATTGTTACATCGAGTTCGCTGTAACAAAATTACCTCCATCCCTTTCACCACAATTCTCTATCTGATTGTAAAATTACAGGTTTTCTGCAGTATGGGGCTTGCTTACAATTTTGATTACAAGAAATTCTTTTATGTTAAGTCGAATTAGGGTAAGAAAACCCTTAATAGAATTCAGAGAGAATTCCTACTAAGATACCGGAAGAGTTTTGCTTTCTTTTCGAGATAAGGACGCTCAGGATTCTAGTGTAATCATTCCCTAGAATCCTGGGAGAGATTAGTCCAGTTTTCTGAGATGGAATTATTCCAGAATCCTGAGGGATTTCTTCAGATTCCCGAGATGGGTTCTCCCTGAATCATGTTGCCTACTGATTGCCTCAGAATCCTAAGAGAAGTTTTCCTCCGACTTCTCCCAGAATGCTTAGACGAATGTCCCCAGAAATCCCTGGCGAGAAGAAATTCTCCTAGAATCCCGAGAGAAATTCTCCTGTAGTATTGAAAGACATTCCCAAGGTCCCTGAGAGGGATCCTAAGAGGGGATCTTTTACATTATTAAGAGAAATTCATCTAGAATCCTTAGGGGCATTCTAAAAAAAATGTTCGGAATATCCAGAGATGGACTGACCTAGAATCCTGAGAAGGATGCGCTAGAACTTTGAAAGGGACTCTCTAGACCATAAGAAGGATATCTCCAGAATCCTGAGAAAGATTCACTTGAGGGCTTTCCCAAGAAACCTGAGATATACAGGTATACCTTGATTTAGTGGACCCTAGATTATAGACCGTCGATTTTATGTACTTCGACTTTATGTAAATTTTACCTCGATTTTATGTACATTTTGAATGGTTAAAATCTACAGTGCATTCTAAAAAAAGGAAATTTAATATTTTTGAATCGAAAGAAAAATCGAATGTAAAAAATCGATTCGGTCGATTTCGTGGGGCTTTAACATCGATTCAAAAAATTGATTAATCGGAACAAAAACATCGATGTTGCGAACATTGATTCAAAATTTTCCAACGCATCAAAAAATTCACCTCTGTTAAATCGATTCGCACCAACCAAACGCCTAAATGCAAAATTCCAGTCATTCACATAAATTTGCATCGGCAAACAAATCGCTTCCGAATTGCGGAATCCTGATTCACGCTCGACATGATCAGAAGCAGATTCAGCCACTCATTCGCTCGAGCAAACATTGACAAACTCGTTGTCGTCGTCACCCATTTTCCACGGAATAATGTATGCTGTGTGATACAGTGCAAACAACCATTGTCAATCACCGAGAAGAGCGAGAGTCATCGCATCGCAGCTCATCACACACCCCGCGCGGCGCGGTGGGAATATCGAAAATGCAAATTCGAGCTTCCGATCGGATTGGCAATTTCAAACGCATATAAAACATTGAAGTCGTATGAATAGTAGCAAACAGCCGGAAATTTCTCCACGTTCTCTGCCAATGCGAATTTAATTGAAAAGTTTACGCTGATCGCCGATTTTCGGCGGGTATTATGAAACCTGAACGAAATCAACTCTTTAACCACGGTGCTGCTGCTGCTGCTGGTTGTCGTGAATCACGCTATCGTTGGTCTCACACCCATCAGGCCAAGCACGACGACAGACAGACGGTAGCAAAAATCGATAATGGCCTATTAAGTTTACGGCTCGTTGAGTTGTTTTTTTTTCCTCTGACTCTTTGAACAGCCATGAAGAACCACAGTGCTGCACTGAGCTGTGTGATGCGCGACCGACAATAAAGTGCATCAACCAGCAAATCAAACAATGTGCAATGTCACACCGATAATCTGTGAGTTAGTGTTGTTGGATGGGTTGGGTGGTGCACTTGAGCGAGAGAAAGTGGTGCATGAAATAGATCAGCAGGGCGATGCAATTGTACACCGAGCTGCTTTTAATGCTATGTAGTTTGTTATTGTTTGCGGGAATGGGGTGTCAATGATAACGAGGTGTGTTGTTCGGATGTGATTTGTGTGTTGAGTGCAAATTACAAGTGGATTGACGGCGAAGGTCATGATCGTTCTACACTCAGCGAAAAATTAGCGAAATTCATCGAAATACCTTATGAAAATTTGCTATAACTAATTCTTATGGATGACATAAGAAAACCTTATGAAAATTGATCGTGCTTGCTATGACAAATTTCATAAGATAGACTTATGAAAAGAACAAAAAAATCTTAAAATGATGCAGACTGGATTCGATCCATGAACGTCGGGATCACCGAGCCCGTGTTTTATCCACACGGCTACCGACGCTTGAGAATTCCATGTTGCTAAACATGAATAAAAGCCAAGCTGTGAGACGATTTTACTTCATAGAGTGACCTTATGAAATTCATCCGAATGATTATGATTTATTTAAAGGCCGTTTCATAAGTTGGGCCTTATGGAAATCTTAAGGTTATTTGGCTGAGTGTAGAGTGGGCTTGAACAATGCGGTGGTTTTAGAAGGAACGATACGGAGAATTGTTTAGTAGAATAAACCGAGACAGTTCGTTTCAAATCCCACGAACATGAAATCAATCTATTAGATTGTTGTATTGACAAGGACGGGATTGGTGGTCTAGTGGCTACCGATATTGATTTGTATGCAGAAGGTCCTGGGTTCAATCTCTGCCCCGTCCCTTTTCTCCTACTTTGTATCTTTCTATATACTTAATCCCTCCTCTCATGCTTAAATCTTTCAAATTTGATTTGGTAAAACGAAGTATTTTGCATGAGTCGTTAATTTAGATGTTAAGGGCGAACGGGGCGGTCGGAGAAATACCCGCCATTACTCTGTTGCTACTAAAATGGTAATCTCAGATTCTACTTCATATTTTGGAACAAAAACCTATCATTGTGTATGCTCACTTGCAGTGTATATGCTGATTGTTTTTCAGCATCTTCAGTGCGATAGAACTCGAGATTACCACCTTCAAAATCGCGAGGCAAATTGTTAGAAAGAGAGGCAAGATAGGAAAAATAACACGGCGTCCCGTATCAATCACCTTAATCGACTAATTAACCTTTTAATTGCTTAAAAAATATATTCCCATGCCTAATGGCTTGCACACACAGAAAAATGAGGCTCGTTTAAAACAATAAAATGCATGGTTGATTTTCAAACTAAGCATTTACTTATTCCAAAGTAATATTTCTTTGTTCTTACTTGGAGTTTATCGATCAAAACAATCAATTCTCATCATTCCATATAACGTTAAAAACTTCATTTGATTCAACAAAATGGGGATCACAAACATGACCCGGAAACAATCACACATCCTTAAAGTTCTCACCTCAGCATCGCTACAACGAAGAAAGTGTTTCAAATCCATCACTCCAACTTCCAAGTGCGGTTTTGGCCGTGATAGATAAAGTGCAGGTACTCAAAACAGCACCCACAAAATGTTGGTCGGTTTCGCCTTTTTGTCTTTTTTTATTCGTTCTCGCCTCCATCCGCTTTCCGAGTGTATAAAAATAGATTTCCGAGCTGCCGCAGGAGCTGCCGTCACCAACACAATCACATTCCGGCTTTGTTGGTGGCAAAAGTGAAGTCGTTTAAAACAATCCGTTATTTTATGTTTAAACTATCAAATCTCTGTTTGTTCTAACCAACTGTCAAAAATTTCGACAAATGAAAATAAATATTTGTATTATCAAACAATGGAACAGTTCAGTTAAAACTAGAAATCAGTTTGTCGCTGTAGTATATTTTTCTGCGTGCAGTCAAAAATCGCATATTTTGCCCTATAAATTGAAGTGTAGCTCAAAATTGTGCTGGAGCACATCTAGAAATCATCTACATAGAGATGAGCGGAAGTTACAGCGGCAACGCTGTTTGTTTTGTTTACAACAGCTGCCAACACTTGCTACAAAGCTAGATGTTCAAACTTTGTGCATGACTTCGTTGTGGTTCAAGTTGTTTTGTTTACATTTTCTAACTATGGTAGAATTTTTTCTTCCAAAATTTTGTTGAAATAGCGGAGCAATCGAAGAAATCTGAAATTCATTGCAAAAGTGTTACACTAATCATATCGGCAGAAGCGAAGCAAGAAGCAGCAATGGAAGTTTTTTCGACAAGTTCAGCAACAAAAGTGTCGTCATAAGCATGAGCTTTTGAAAGCAGAATTAATAAATTTTTATCTTTTTACTAAACATACATATGCCGCCAATTTCTCGATAAAAAATTAAATAATTTTTATTTATTTATTTCCGATTGCAATACCATTCAAACGACGCCTTCCTACGAACGATAAGCATGTTCATTTGGCTCACACTTTGACAGTTCTCTCTGCACGATTGGCTCACAATGGCCGCCTCCGCAGATCTCTATAATGTAGGATTACTAAGCACATCTAAGCCCAGATTCGGATTCAGCGGCCCAAAATCTGTCAGAGACACATAATTTTGCTCTTGAGACAAGAAAATGTTGCGCTGTATAACTCATATTCACATGTTCATAGCCATCGCACAGTGGGAAAAATCGATCCAAAAAACTGATCTTAGCGTCGCTGGTTTCGGTACGTGAAGTTGACCATTTCTGGCGTAAAAAAGTACGAGAAATCGATTGGTACTAAATTCATTCACCGCACGGCACGGGAAGTGGTCCATATTGCCCCCATTTTGCCCTTTTTTCATACAAAAAGTGAATCAAAATATACTTTCAAACAACAAAAACGACTATAAATCTTTGAAAAAATCTGCAGTTGTAATTAGAGGTTAATAGCAATCATTAGAATACATGAAAGATCCTTTTAAATGCGTATTTTGCCCCATATGCCCCAACAACTGCTGGAAATTTACGCTTTTACCTAATTGTGAATGGATTTTCAATGTTACTGATTTGAAGTTGATTTTTTTGGCATAAACAAAAAGCGCTAAATCTATCAACACCAAAATCATTTTCGGGAGTTGTCCAATTTGCACCATTTTGCCGTATTTTCATTGAAAATGTATTTATTAGAAACAGATACTGCTAAAGAACGTTGAAATTTGTTTTAGGTGCAATTGGAAGCTAACAGTAATCATACGCGTATGTGAAAAATATTTTCACTTTTTTACCCTACATGCCCCAAAAACTGCTGGACAATAACATTTTTGTATTGTTTTATAATGTCACTGGTTGCAAAACATGAAGTCATTGATCATTTTTTATATGTACAAATGCGGTTTATCGATTAGCTTTATAACCATTCACGGCAGGGTACAAAAGCTGTCCATTTTACCACAATTTATCCTGTTTTTTTGTCATCTCATGAATAAACTGATTTCCCGTATTTGCTTATGTCCGAATTGTTCGACTTCTGTTACTGAAACCAATGTAATCGAAAAGACAGTTGAAATATATGACTTTTTTCTAATTCCAGCTTTTGGTGGGGAATTAAGGGTATAATTGTTATAGTTATTCATTAAGACCTGTGTTGTGTCAGATGAATGTAAACCATAAATAAATAAATAAATAAATAAAAAATAAGCATTAATCTTAATATGTGTCATATGCCCAAAACTGATTAAATGAGGCATCTTAAATATATACATATCAGTGCTTTAAGACGCTTTCAAGACAAAACTGATTACCTAACTGTTTTGTGCATATTTGACACATTTAATCAAATGCTTATTATGCCCTTAATTCCCTACCAAAAGCTGAAATGATTTAAAAAGTCATAAAAATGGCTGTATTTTCGATTACATTGGCTTCAGTATCAATGCAAATAAGGAAAATTTAATTATTCATCACATGACAAAAAAAAAATCAGGGTAAATTGGGGTAAAATGGATAGCTATTTGTACCATTCCGAGAATGATTCTAGTATCAATCGATAAACCGCATTTGTATATATCAAAAATGATCAATGACTTCATGTTTTGCAACCAGTGACATTACTAAACCATACAAAATATGTTATTATTCAGCAGTTTATGGGACATGTAGGTAAAATAGGGAAAAGCTCTTTCATATATGTGCATGATTACTGTTAGATTCCATTTGCACCTAAAACAAATTTCAACGTTAGTATCAGTTTCTTATAAACACATTTTAAATATTATTTTCAATGAAAATAGGGCACAATGGAGCAAATTGGGCAACTCCCGAAGATGGTTCTGGTGATAGATTTAGCTCTTTTTGTTAATGCCATAAAAATTAACTTCAAATCAGTTATAAATTCATTCATAATTAAGTAAAAGTGCGAATTCCAGTAGTTATTGGGGCATATGGGGCAAAATAAGCATTTGAAAGGATCTTTCATGTATTCTTATGATTTCTATTAACCTCTAAATACACCTGCAGATAAATAAAAGAAAATCGCGTTAAGTACTGTTCTTTTGAATTCCACTAAGAATTTGCATCCTTTGACAGATACGTATTTCGACCTCAACTGTAAGGTCGTCTTTAGTGTCTTGTACTTGACTCGACTTTTTAGTTCCTTAGAAGAAACGGTTTTCTTGCAATATGTTTTGATTGGTGGATTTTTACGGAATACTTTTTTCCGAACACTTTTCATAATTATAATATCACACATTTTTGTCGAAGATGGCAAACTCGTATCTCTTATATTTTCGTACTTAGGACCCTTTTTCTATGAAAAAAAAAAACCGTATTTTCAAAATTAATTTAAACGCTTCAAACAAAAAACACCCTTTTCGTTTTTTCACCATTGAAAGATGAAAATAAGATCTTTTGAACAAGGCCAAAAGATTTGAAATCGGCTTGTGCCCTTCTGAGATATTCAGTGTCAAAAATAAGCCATTTTTAGAAGAAAACCATGATTAACTTTTTAAATTGAGGATATAGAACTTTGCTGTCTTTGTAAAAAATGTTGCATATTAAATGCACAAAAACTTGGAAAAAATGTTGCATATTAAATGCACTAAAACTGCTTGGAACAAAGTTTTTGCGAGAAATCAATGAATAAAAAGTTATTGAAAGAAAACGTTTTTTCGGGTATCACCCTAATTTTTTTTTTTCAAATAATATCTCTGGAACCATAAAAGATAGCAATATGGTTTCTTCGGCAAAGATGTTCAAAATTGAGTGCTTTTCATTGCTCTATATGAAAACAATAAAAAGTTGACATTGTGATCTTGGGAATCATTTGGACCACCCTAATTTTACATTATTGGAAGAAATGTTCAAAAAGTATGAAGGAACTTTCTCGAAGACAACATATAGCTAAAACGAATAGTTTAGGCGTAAGTATTTTTTTCCACTTAATTACGGCCCGCGGACCATTGTGTATTGTCCCCTAAAAATATAATATCATCAACAGTCACATATTGAAGATGCCTGCTAGTCCTCGGCAGATATCTCATTAGTTCCTTGTGTTAGTGTAGCTGGTCTGGCGATACTGGAGTAGCATCCACGGGCGGTCAATCAAGCTCAAGCTCTGCGAAGAATTGTTCTACAGGGTGCGTGCGGTAATGTTGCACTAACCTTCAAACAGGAATATTTCATTTCATCAAAGGGTTGCAATAAAAATATAAATCCCACATCATCAAATGCACCATATTTCTAGTGAACTGTGAAAAATATAAAATCATTAATAATCAAAAACGTAGTGATATGAGAAAATATTTTCAGATCCTATGTTTTACACTAGCGCGCCCAATAACATTTCGGGTTCTACTGTTTGTTGTGTAAATAAGACGAAATCAGTAAAATGTAATGTGTAAAAGCCCGATAATGATACACGAGACGTAATGCTTCAAAAATTATAATTTAAATAATTTTGACGTGGTGATTTTAACACATTATCGAATAGCATCAATAAAAACTGGTTGTTTTTTTCGATACACTAAGTCTAGGGTACAACTTTTTTTTTAGCAAGCATCGGATCACTTAGCGGTCTGCAACAAAGATGTTCCGCATAGAATTCCCTATAATAATACTAAAAATATAGGGGCCCATATAGCCGAGGCGGTAAACGCACGGGTATTCAGCATGACCATGCTGATGGTGACGGGTTCGATTCCCGGTCGGTCCAGGATCTTTTCGTAAAGGAAATTTCCTTGACTTCCTTGGGCATAGAGTATCTTCGTTCCTGCCATACGATATACGCATGCAAAATGGTCATAGGCAGAGGAAGCTCTCAGTTAATAACTGTGGAAGTGCTCATAGAACACTAAGCTGAGAAGCAGGCTTTGTCCCAATGAGGACGTTACGCCAAGAAGAGAGAGAGAGAGAATACTAAAAATAAGGGTTATTGAACGCTTCCAGTGCCATCTAGTTTCAGAAAACTAAAACTATGCCATTCCTGCACATATTTGTACCAGTTTTACCATATGAACTTCAGACTAGTCGAGCGATACCTAAGACCTTATCAATTTAGCTCAAATTTGTGATGTAGCTTATAGGAGTCTAAAACAGCAAATTGAGGTGGTCAGACTTAGGATATTTTAGTTTTAAATTTTCTCATAAATGTTTGAGCAGCCCTAGCAGAATACCATTGCTCAAATTAGAATTTCCGACTTCTTCCAGTAATTTCTCCGTTATCTTCCATTCCAGCGATGTAGTTTTTTGTAGATAACAGGCCTATGGAATCCCCCAACTACACTGAAAAAATCTGCTTCATAGCGTTCTTGACAGCTGAGAAAATGCAGATAGTATGCAGCTGCCCATATATTTTACTGAAGTTGTTCGCATTTTCGTCTTCTAGAAACCTCTTTTTCAAATTTATGGGATATTTTTTGAACGGCATACCATTGGAGCTACTCGTACAAAAATATTCTAGTCTTACCTAAAATAACACAATTGTTGACCAAAATATAGAGAACAACACTAAAACGGACTTGCAGCGGTTCTCAGGATCGTTCAAAAAAGGTTATCGATATTAGGACCACTTTTTTCTTCCTAAATCATTGAAATAATCACAATTGTTCGCAAAAAAATCATTTAGTATAGATCTATTGTCGAATTATTTTTAAAACGTGTTTTATGATTACGATATGATTTAGTGCAAAAATATCGCACGCACCCTGTATTTACAATTGAGGGGGTTAGAAGTAGAGGAGTGTAAGCGACAAAAACGCACTTACAAATAAATGAAGTTTAAAGTTTTTCACCAATTTTTTATCCCATACAAAATGTATGGAGTTTCGACCCATTTTTTTCTGACCATCGTAAAAATTAAAATAAAAAAAAAAATCCTAAAAGCTTGAAACCTGAAGATTTTTTTATATGCTCAGCTCAAAATCGACAAAAGGGCCACTTACACCCCTTTGAATCTGGGCCCCTCGATTTAAAGTATTATATTGTTTTTGTTAGAAATTTGAATACATGGTGAGAACGATACGAATAATTCGCATTACTTGTCAGGTTTTTCTCGCCTAATCGCCCATACTCGTCTTCTCCTTCTCAACTCACTGAAAGACGATCGCCCCTCCAATTCAGCCAAATGAACGAGCACTTTAAACTTTAAAGACCATATTTCCACACCACCGTGCGGGGAAAAATGGACCACCGGAGCCGCTTGGCGTGTTCGTGTGCCTTCCTGTCTAACCTGGGTGGCTGCCACCATCAACAGCACTGCTTTGGCTTGGCACACAATTGGGAATCACTATAATTATGGCCTATTAAATCCGCACTGTTTTGTGTCGGATCAGACGGGTTGGCTGACTGACTCAACTGTGGCTTCTGCATCCACAATCCACATCCAATCCAGCCAGCAAACGAGGTGCTACACTTAATCGTCTCTAATTTCATTGCTAATTTCTCACCTCAAGAGGAGGCTGCATCGTCTCATCTCGTCTGCTAGTGTAGTGTTACGACGGTGCGGTGGTTGGCGCTCTCGCTACATTGTAGTCATCTTGTCGGTGTGCAAATTGCGGTGAGAATTTCGTGCAAAGATCAATCACATTCGGAATGGGGGGAGGATGTGGTGAAATGAGTAGCAGTTTTACAATTGAATCAAACTATTTCTGAATCATTCTCCTTCGTTTCTCGATAGGTATAAGTCTGAGACGAGCTCATCAATTTAACTTTCTTCGTGTTTTTCAAAAAATAAGTGTTCTTATAAAAAAAAAATGGTTCACAAGATACATACAGGAGATGGCCAGAATGTTTGGGATAAGCAACTTTTTTCTCCCACAAAGGTTGACTGTTTGTCAACCTATTATATGTGCATCATTGGTACAAATTTGGGCTCGATTATTGAATTTTTCGCGAAGTTGGAACCGTTTGGGTAAAACACTATTATTTAGACAGCTAATTTTTGAACTGTCATATCTCGGAAACCAGTGCACCGAATTGAATGAATTTTATAACGTTTATCAACAATATATTGATACTTAATACGACTTTACGAAATGTAATATTTTCTCCCGGCGAATTAAGTTATACCGGATTGAAAATTTTACCAATATAGAGGAAAATAGGTCAAATTTACAATACCACACAAAAATTACTAAATGTGTTCTTCCTTCAATCTAAATAGGCTCTAATATATCTGATTAGAGATTACTTGAGAACAGAAGTTGAAAATCTTTGGATATCAACACTAAAATTTTTTGACATTGATGTAAAAAAAAATACATTTTTTCGAGAAAAATCCAAAAAGTGTCAATCCATGATAACTTTTTTCAATGTTTAAAAAGTACCTATGTTTTAATAGTTTGTGAAGCATTTACATATTGTTAGTGTACGTTCAAAATTTCATTCAATTCGGTTCACTGGTTTCCGAGATATGACAGCTCAAAAATGAGTTGTTTGAAAAATAGTGTTTTACCTGAACGGTTCTAACTTTGCGAAATATTAATCAATCGAGCCCAAATTTGTACCAATGATGCACACATAATAGGTTGACAAACAGTCAAAATTTGAGATTTTTTGATGCGATCTATGAAAAGTTATAGCTTGTTGAACTTCTTTGTGAGAGAAAAAAAAGTTGCCTATCCCAAACATTTCGGCCATCCCCTGTATTTTAGCAACCTCGTTGTCAACTGCATTTTTGTCACAGTGCACTTGTGCATTTGTTTTTAAAACTTGTAGAATCCCAATAACGCATATTTTACCATCTTTTCCCCAACCTAGCGAGACTTGCGAAATATCTTAAGCGACTGAGCGCTCTAAAAAAGATCGTCGCTATTGAGGCAAAGAGTACGCAAATCAAGGGGGTGCTCTGCCCATTGATTGAACGATCACTCGAAGTAAACAGCTCGTCGCGCTGGGAGACCTCTGCTGCTGGGGGAGCGCGCTCGTCATCAAACGAATTGCACGGTTTAAGTTCGATTGCGACTTGAGGCCAAGAGGAGCTCTCCGCTGCGCTGCTATCTCCACCGCCGGATCGGATTTGCTGCACAGCTAGCTAGCTATTATTAGCACTGCCTGTTTGTGGCCGCGAATTTTCTGAATGTCGGACGGTGACGATGACGCGGTGATTTCCACTTGGCGTTCAAAGAGAGCGCAGCGTCCTGATGAATGGGATCGGTTGTATTGCACAATCCGAAAACATGATGGATACAAGATTATGCGGTCATCACAAATATGACGATCCTAACCCGACCGCGGAAAGTAGTAAACACGTTCTTGGATTATTTGTGGAGTGAAAGGGGCTTGTAATTATGAAATTAACGAATCGTGTCTGTTTTAAAAGTGCCATAAAACTGTAATACAATCTGACACATGCATTCTTTCCACTTTAATTTTGTTGCCAATAAAAAAAATCTCAGAATCATTCAAGTAGGATTATTAATATATATACAGGGGGTGGCCAAGAGTAAGGCAACTTTTTATTCTCTTACAAAAAAGTTCAACATGCTGTAACTTTTCATAGAGTGCATCAAAAATACTCAAATTTTGACTGTTTGTCAACCTATTATATGTGCATCATTGGTACAAATTTGGCTCGATTGGTAAATATTTTGCCAAGCTACAATCGCTCTCTTAAAACACTATTTTTTAGACAACCAATTTGACAGTTCAATCATATCTCGGAGACCAGTGAACCGAATCGAATGAAATTTTGGGCGTTTTTTATGCACTCTATGAGTTACAGCATGTTGATTTTTTTTTTGTGAGAGAAAAAAAGTTGCCTATCCCAAACATTTTGGCCACCCCATGTATGTTCTTGGAACCGTCATTAGTTGTAGGTATTTAGGCATTTCTTGAAAAATTTCTGTAAAATAGGAAGCAGTTCCTTAAAGAACTTTCCCATATAAACAGTAGTGACATTTTTTACAAATTGAAGAACTACTACTTACTTACTTTCAGTCCTGGACACCCACGGTGGTGCAGAGGGCCGAATTGAAAGATTTCCATCCTGGGCAATTGATCTGTGGCCAGGTCAAATTTCTTTCGACTTGCTTGATTTCGTTATTGAGCCTGCGCCGCCATGAGCTCTGGGTCTGCCTCTGCTGCGATGTCCTGCTGAGTTCCAGTCTAACGCTTGCTTCCAGATTTCGTTTCCGCCCCTGCGTAGAATGTGGCCGACCCACCCCATTTTCGCTCCCGAATTTCTGTCGCTATCGGCTTTTGATGACATCGACGATGGAGCTCCACCTTGGAGATCCAATTGTGAGGCCACCATGCACGAATTATATACCGCAGGCATCTATTGATGAAGACCAGCAGCCGTTGCGTGTTCTCCACTGATACACACCAGGTTTCACTGGCGTATAGCAGCACTGATTTCACGTTCGAGTTGAAAATTCGGATTTTGGTGCGCCGACTGATCTAGTTGTTTTTCCATACATTTCTTAAACTCGCAAAAGCAACCCTCGCCTTCTTGATCCGTGCACCTATGTCGATCTTGGTGCCGCCATCGGCCGCCATTTGGCTACCAAGATATTAAAGGCTTTCAACTTTCTCCACTGATTGCCTAGCTACCGTAAAGCTGGAAGGGTTGACCATGTTTCCAACGATTTGTTCTTGTTGACCATCTTACCATCAAAGACCTGCCGCTGAGGAGCGATCGGCAAGATCATTGAGCTTGCTCTGCATATCAGAGTGCCGTTGAGTTAGGAGAGCAACGTCATCAGCCAATTCGAAGTCATTTAGGTGCTCCATGGTAATGAGCTGCCACAGCAATTCACGATTTAGTTCACGGTCAATCGTACCAACCAGGATCTCATCGATTACGATGAGGAACAGTAAAATTGAAGGACTGAAATCTGATAAATTCGCTCCCTATTTAACAAAAAAAAAAAACTTTTGACTCTAATCATGAAAAACAATTTTTAACTTAAGACACTTAATCGAATTCTTTCTAAAATCATTGGTAAAAAAAATTAAAAAAAAATGTAATAAATAGTTTATTTATTTCAAAAGTATGTCTTATAACTTATAAAAAAACATGCGAATACTTATTTGTTTCTGTTTCCAAAAAATATTTCTTTTAGAAATCGGGATTTTTTAGAACAATTAAGAGTTTTTTTTTTCAAAGATTCGTCAAAGTATTCTAAGTTTTATTTTCATTTATTGTTTCAGTTTTTGCCTGAAAATCAAAGTTATCGTTGAAAAATACTTCGCAATAATACTTTCTGAAAAAATAATAGAAAAAATCTTTCACGGATTCTGATAACAACTGCTTTATGATATTTTAAAAATTCTACAGAATACAAACGAAAGTTTTTCATATGCATGAAATTCCATATGCAAATCGGAAAATCTGATATACGTCCCTTGTCATTCTCTCTGGTGAGAAATTTTCCTGAGATTTCATGTACGTTTTCTTAGAAATTCTATCAAGGATACGGAAAGATACTATTCTAATTCTAATTTCTTGTAGAAGAAATTCTATCAAACATTCTTCTAAATCTTTATTCTGAACTACTGCTCACTTTATTTGAGGAATAAAGCAGAAACACTTTTAGAATAACACTTTACCGTCAGAACTGCAGCAAACCAAAATGAAATATTTCGACAGTTTCGACAGGTACTCTTTTGAAATAGCTATGTTTTTTCACAAAAATATATTGTTTAGGTTGGGCACCAACTTTTTCTCAAAAAATCTTCAGAAAAAATATCTTGTCAGCTATAGAGATTATAGAGATTTCATCAGCAATTCCATGAAACATGTTCTGTGTACAGGCTTTTAAGAAAATTATGATACTCCCTAAAAGAATTACTTACTCTCTGAAAGTCCTTTGAGAATTATTCTAAAATTACATAAGTCCCACCTATTAATTGCAGAGATTCTGTCAAACATTTCTAAATATTACCAGAAATATTGAACAAATTTCGAAAATCTCTAATATATAATATGTATATGTAATAAAATATTAAATGGTACGAAAGCAAGGGACTTCATATCCCAAAATGTTAAATTTAAAAACAAAAACTTCAGAAACAACCATATTTAAGTCCAGTTTTGGATGCCTTAACAGGCTTTGCAATGAAATTCCTTAGTACAAAAATTATCATGATTAATTGCTGGGTTTTTTTTTATTACCAAACAGGTTTGGGTCGAAGGGTCTCCGATTTTATTGAAAATTTTACCAGAGCTAGAGGTCGTGGATATATGAACATATATAGAGTTCAAAAAAAAAATCATAGAGGACTATTTTCCCGGAAAACGCTAGATGAAATTTCACGATTTTCCAAAATTTTCTAAAACACCCAAACTTCAAAAAATTATATCTCAAAAACTATGCATCGTAGTACAAACTTTTTTGAGTGAAATCGACGCCAAATTACCTCAGCAATTCAATAAAATTACCTACGTCGAGAAAAACAAATCTCAGAAAATTTTTCACCACAGCGAAAAAACTTCTAAAAATGCTGACAAAAGTACTGTCTGTATCATTGATTATTTTCAACAAAAATTTTCTAAGCGCAAAAACTAATGTTCTTTCTTTCGTTATTGTTGTTGTTATTGTTATTGTTTATTTTAACTTGAAATTTTGAAAGAGGGAAAAACCCCTTTGAGTGATTTCGGCATTTCAAAAACGAAGTCTTTCTCAAAAAGGCACAAAACCTCTTTATCATTTTAAATAACTTCATAAAAATAACTTAAAACTAAAGGCTCACACGGCAGTGAACCATAACGGAGCCGCTATCTTGAAAGAGGACAGCATGCCAAATCGTAAAACGAGTCTCCGGAAATCCAGAAATACTAATGGGGGGGAGGGGTCAGGGGGTCATCAGAAACGAATCTTCAAGGCTTAAATAAAGAATACCAAAACAAGGGGAACAGTATCAAACAAAATAGGCAATCTCATTTAAAAATTTCAACAAAAGTTTCAATATATGTTCATTTTATAAGCTCAAAATATCCCGTATAGATATAGAATTGAAAAACCTGCTGCAATTAGGTTATCCAATAATATCTTTCTTTCGTTCTTTGACACCAAAATGGAATCTCTTACCGTTTTGGAGATATAGCCATAAAACCAATGGCCAGTCGCTATATTTTCATAGGAAGCCATCTACAACAGCGGTCGTTCACTTGTTGCAACACATTTGCAATGCAACGAACAAATGATATTCGCTCATTGCAACGTAACTTTGACATCAACGTGCATCGGAGTACACTGCCAGCATGATTGACAGCTCAGCTATGACGCTTTATTGCGCCGAGCTCTCGAGAGGAATTTCTATAAGGACTGTTCAATTTATAAAACGGACAACTTTATAAGGCTATAAAAAGAAGACGCGTAGTTCAAATTTAACCACCCTTGCTTCGTTGATCAGTACATCATCTGTCATTACAATGATAATTTTTGGATCGAATAAAAATAGTTTTATTTTATAGAAAATCGGCCAGGTGTTAAATAAGGTGAATTTTTTGATTGCTGAAAATTTAAAATATATATAAAATTACTGTTCACATATGGTATATCGTTTTTAATACCAGAAAAGTATGTGCCATGCGGCAGCAGCATGAGTAATAAACATTCTGGCAAAATTTAAACTCAATCGGAAAATTAAGTGTTGAGATATTAAAGTCTCAAGAAAGATTCGATTTTTTCAATAAAATTCAATTGTAAAGCAAAAGGGGCATGAAAATATTAAATAACCAATTTTTTTATGCATCCAGTCGAAAGTGGAAATAATGTGGATTTAAATGCAGAAAACTGCTTCTTAATAGCATTGCTGGTTTGGTTACTGTGCGCTATTGCAGACACAGTAATCAAAACGGTTTCGTTCTTTGAAGGTTCTTACAAATAACAATGCAACCTAATGCAAATTTTGCATAACAATAATGTTGGAAATGAAAACTTTGCATCCGATTATTATTAAATAAGGTGTACAATAGCATAGGACCAACTTTGCTGAAAATAAATAATAACAAGATTCGCTAGAGTCGAAAATCTGCATCAATGGAGCAAAAAGTATGACATTTTTCAATATGGCCATCTTTATGGATTAATTTTTTTATGAAAAACGCAATTATAAGTAATTTTTTCTTCTGTATCATTCAGACAGCAATATTCTACTACTCTGGACAATTTTTCAGCCGAATCCGTGATGTTATTGCAGCACAGGACTTTAATGAACATTTTTTCATAATTTGTATGAAAATAAGGCAACTCACCATATCAAGCCGGAGACTGCTTGGTGCATAATTACTGACCAACTATTAAGCTTTACCTTTAGTAGAATAGTATAAGATTCCAATACATTGAAAACTTCTTGAAAATGTGCATATTAAGTATGTGGAAAGTAATGTCGAATTTTGAGAAATAGGTTTTTATTGATGTTTTACGAAAACCGCTTCAGTTACACAATAAAGAACATTTTGCTTAATGTTGTATTTTTCCTACATTTGCGAATAGCTATAGAAAGTTATGCAAAAAACTGATAATGATTTTATTGAAAAATAAAAAAGATATCGCAAAGGTAAGTTGTCCGTTTTATAAATTGAACAGTCCTTAGTGTAATAGCTGGTTGAATTCGGTAGGAAGAATTTTCAGAAATTTCAAAAATAATTAAATGTGATAAAATCGTATGAAAGCATTGACGAGCACGTGGCAAACCTTCTCGCAGTATTTAACACAATATTTTTTTTCTCCTTGAACAATACAAGAGGGAAAGTCATCATGTAAAAACTCCTGAATTTAGCATAAACAATATCACATGTTTCATTTTATTGTGGAAGCTTTAGAAGCTTTGAGGATTTCTTGGAGAAAAGTCTGGAGCAATTTGTTGAAAATTCTCGAAGAATTTCCATTCAACCTAACCTGTGAGGATTAGTGTAGTGTAGTCTGGAGAAATCATAGTTCAGATTTTTTTAAATTTTGGTAAGGATATCTAGGGCAAACTATGCGAAAATCTGCGTAGGTTTTTCAGAACACAATTTAGAGAATATCTTATAAAAAATCTCAAAAAACTCCAAACGCATTTGGAAAGAACTTTAAATTGAATTTTCGCTCAAATTACTGTCTTAACTACTTGTGGAGATTCGAGCATGATTTGACAAACTCTACAAGTAAAGTCATAAACCATCGATGTAGTTTCTCACAGAACTTGTGACGGTATTCTTGGAGTAGAGTCACTAAGAGAGATATTGACGGAATATTTTTAGAGGTTTACACAAAAATTGACGTAATCATACTGAAAGTACTAGTGATCTAAAACATGCTTCAACTTTCTGTTAGAACCCCTTCCACAATATTCAACAATTATCCACTGCAGGACTTCAAATTCAAAATTTGCAAAGAATTTTTTCCGAAATTTTCGAAATTGTTTTTGATATTTGTGATTTTTTTTTGAAAATGACAATAGGGATCGTCCAGAAACTTTACCAAAACTAAAACTGGACCCTATTCTAGAATTTTCAGACATTCTGATACACCTATTTTGTGAGTTTTTTTTTTTAATTTTCCAAAACGACCACAGATTTTTTTTGCAATAGAAAACGAGAAAAAAAACCTATTGATATAATATTTTGATATGGAGATAAAAAAAGGTATTAGTTAATTAGTATTAATGTTGGGAAGTTTACGGTTTCTTTCTTGGGTAAATTCCATTTGAATAATGATCTTATTAGTCATAGAAATCATTCGTCATCCCTTCTGTAATACGAGAGTCGAGCAAGGTATAAAACGAAACTTTGGATTGCATTATATTTTTTTTTTGAGAGAGGAATAAAAAAAACATTGTATGTTACAAGAAGCATCTCTGGCAGTGAAATCTGCATGAACTAAAAGAGCATAACCAGAAAAGTTTATTTCGGAACACTTGGAGTAATTAATGCCAAAAAATCTAAAAAAATAATGGATTAAGACATTTTCTGGTGAAGGAGATGAACCAGCCTCGGGCTGAAAATCTCCCTAATAAAGCTAATAATAATAATTTTCTGGTGAGTTTCCGAAAAGATTTTTTTTTGGCTTTTTAGTTTGGTAAAAACTTTTCAGAAAAATTTCTGGAAAAGCTCTGGTGAATATTCTAAGAAACATCTCTAAACAAATTTGTAGAACTTATAAGGATATGGCCATTTTGGCCCTCTCGCAATGGGCCTTGGTGGCACCTTTCTGGCCAACCACACACAGCGGCTGTGAACATATTCCACAAAGGTTATCCCAAAACGTTGTTCATATTTTACCATAAAGTTCCTTTATATCAGTATAATATTGTTGTAGTTGTCAGACATCATTCTACGTTTTTGTTTACATATTGTCTAAGTTTAAACGTTATGTCCAGATTACTCTCCTGAAACAAGTACATATTTTCTTTTTTATTGTATTGTGTATGAGAAGTTCTTCTAGAAGTTTCACAAAAGTATACTATTTGACTCAACTAGAATTTCCAGTCTAGGGAAATGCAAAACTACTAGTTTTGCGGATGTAACTCTATAATCTCGGCAAGCCGCCCAGTTAAACCTTTGAAAGAATTCCTAGACATGCCACTAGAATTCTGATCGAATTTCCAAACGGTTTCTATAATAGTAGTTTTTGAGGTTAATTTCTACTGGAAGCTATCTTATTGATTTAAATGGCTTTCTCCAATTTAGGGAAAATCAAGACGACTGGTTTTGTAATGCCCGACGTTTCGGCCATGTTTATTTGGTCTTTTTCAAAGGTATAACTGCCTATCGTTTCTCGTAAAAGACAGACAGTTAACCCTTAAAAAAAAGGAAAAATACAACAGACCGAATCGTCGGGCATTACGAAACCAGTCGTCTTGAATTTCCCTGGACTGGAGAAAGCCAGTTAAAACAATAAGATAAGTTCCAGTAGAAATTAACGTCAAAAGCTACTGTTAAAGAAACCGTTTGGAAATTTGTTCAGAGTTCCAGTGGCTTGTCCAGGAATTATTTCAGGGGTTGAACTGGGCGGCTTGCCCGAGATTATATAGTTACAGTCGCAAATCGAACTTCTTCTTCTTCTTTATGGCTCTACGTCCCCACTGGGACTTGGCCTGCCTCGCTTCAACTTAGTGCTCTTTGAGCACTTCCACAGTTATTAATTAAAGGGCTTTCTTTGCCTGCCATTGCTTGAATTTGTATATTGTGATGCAAGTAGTATGATTCACTAAGCCCAGGGAGTCGAGAAAATTTTCCCGACCAGAACGGGAATCGAACCCGCCGTCTCCGGATTGGCGATCCATAGCCTTAATCGCTAGGCTAGCTGGAGATCCCAAATCGAACTTATTGGCACGGAATCATTGATGACGGGATGCTACTGCTAAGCTAAATATCTTCTGCTAAGCTAAATATCTTCAAATTTAACATTTTTTTAAACTTTCTTTCTCTGAAAATCAACAAATCACTAGATGATTTCCAACGTTTTTGGACAAGCACGAAACGCAAAGTACGAATTTACTAGTTTCGTCACACGTTTCGCTTAAGCCGACAAAATCCGTGCGCCACGGATTGATCTCCTCCACTTAACCGATTCATGTAACATTTATCACGACTGTCTACTTCATTTCCACCCGCTGCGCTGCTCCGGTCCGTGTCGTGAAAACGGAGATGCACAAAAACCAGACCTGCAGCCTCATCATCATCACCGTCGTCATCGTCTTCCACCCCTTCTCTCCTTCACTATCCGGTGGCGGTGGTAGATGTTGGACATTAATGTGGCCACCCTCGGCGGTCGCCGTCCATAGTAATTTCGCTGTTTTTAGAGCATTGCTTCCACAGTTCCACCGCAACACCAACCTCCATGATTGGAGCTCATAAATCAGCATCAATTAGCTCGGTTGCGCCGAGATGCACTCGGCTCGTCGGCCTCGTGATTTAACTAAACTACTTAAACTAGAGTTAAGCTGGCCGCCACGCTGTGCCAGCTGGCTGGCTGACGACGACGGGGGAGAAAGGATGGATGATGAGCGCATCCAAACGGTCGTGATTGCGACGGGGGTTTGGGGCGGTGTTAAAACATGAACCAGATTCGTGTATTGTAAAGGCACTAACTCCTCCGTCTGGGCTGGGGTGTCTTTCTTTCTAACGATATAAACGTCGATGATCGTGTTAAACGAATTAATGTAGTTGGAGGATGAGTGGTTGTACTTCACGCCCGGAATGGGTTACAAAAAAAGTGAAGCGTAGTGTTAAGTGGAAATTGATACTTCGATGGTATGTTTTTTTGTCGTGGTTATCAGTTTTTCTCTTTATCTGGAGATAGGGTCTGGGACCATTTGGGCAGGAAGACCTATTTTGGGCAATTGCTGCTATAACTCAGTAAAGTTCATACATATTGATTTGAACTTTTGAACATGGCTAGACACTGTACGTATCTGATCGTGTTCCAAAAATCAAGTCAACGTTGAAATTTGACTGAGTTAGAGCAGCAAGTGCCCAAAATAGGTCCCCCTGCCCAAATGGCCCCAGGCCCTACCTAGCTTGATACGTTGACAACTACAACGTATTCCATCGCCGATGGTATATTAGAGCAGCATCTTCGTTGGCGATATTCCTCCAATTTTAAGCGTTGGCGTTTAAGGCTGTCCCCACAGTCGTCAACATTTTCCTAATTGTCTGCTGAATATGTATTGTTATGCATATGCATGTCATTCTTCCAAAATTCGCACTAGGTGATCAGTACACTGAAGTCTTGCGTATTTTGGAAGCTTTACACACCACCAGAAGAATCAGCATACTCAGCGAATTTCGTTTGCGTTTGCGAGTGGCGGATCCTAGGCTGGTTACGCAGTCCATAACCCTACAACAATCACTAGGCTTTCCTCTGTCTTCACCCGCAATCTTGTACTTCAACTTAGTAGAGTTTTTTTTTCTCAACTTTGTAATCCCTGGCCTCCCTTTCCAGCGGGGAATAAGCTTTCCCAAGTCAGTACGTGCGCAGAACGAAAGATTTCCAGCCCCTGGCCTCCAAGAGTTTGAGAAGGAGATTGATCGGTTGAAAAACAACAAAGTCACTGGAGCAGATCAACTACCATACGGTAGAGAAGCACTGGTGCGGACACTACACTGGGTCATTACCAAGATTTGGGAGGAGGAATGGATCGAAGGTATCGTGTGCCCTATCTACAAAAAGAGCTACTACAAGTTGGATTGCGGGAACTACCGCGCGATCACACTTCTAAGCGCTATATACAAGATACTCTCTCAAATTTTATGCCGCCGTCTATCACCGATTGCAAGAGAGTTCGTGGGGTATATCAGGCTGAATTCATGGGTGAACGTGCTACAACGGACCAGATGTTCGCCATCCGCCAGGTGTTGCAGAAATGCCGCGAATACAACGGGCCCACACATCACTTGGTCATCGATTTTAAATCGGCGTATGATACAATCGATTGAGACCAGCTATGGCAGATTATGCACGTATACGGATTCCCGGATAAACTGATACGACTGATCAAGGCAACAATGGATCGAGTTATGTGCATAGTTCGAGTATCAGGGCCACTCTCGAGTCCCTTCGAATCTCGTTGAGGGTTACGGCAAGGTGATGGTCTTTCGTGCTTGCTGTTTAGCATGGCTTTTGAAGATGTAATAAAGAATGAAGCCAGACGTTTCGGATTAGTCATTAATGTGTCGAAGACAAAGTACAGAAATTCAGATACGCATGGTCGCTAGAAATCAAGCTAACTTTGGATTCCGCATAACCCTACGATCGAATAAAGTTCGCCGTCACACGAAGTTAACTAACTACAAATCGCTGATTAGACCGGTAGTCGTCTATGGGCACAAAACATAGACTCTACGTGCAGAGGACCATCGTGCCCTTGGAGTTTTCGAACGGAAGGTGTTGCGTACCATCTACGGTGGAGTGCAGATGGAAGACGGGAATTGGAGAAGGCGAAACCATGAGCTGCATCAACTGTTGAGAGAACCAACCATCGTCCACATCGCGAAAATCGGGAGGCTACGGTGGGCGGGTTACATCATCAGGATGTCGGCTAACTTCCCGTCTAAAATGGTTCTCGAGAGTCATCCAACTGCTACAAGAAGGCGTGGTGCGCAGCGAGCTAGGTGGATCGATTAAGTAGAAGACTATCTGCGGACCCTTTGCAGAGTGCGGAACTGGAGACGCACGGCCATGGACCGAGTCGGATGGAGACGGTTCCTACGTACAGCAGAGGACACTCAGGACTCAGGCCTTTCAAACATAGCAAGTATGAATGTGAGACGTAGCAAAAAAAAAAAATAAAGCAGTCAGAGCTTCGTGTTTAATCGTGTGTTTCAAGGAGAATTTGGTTTTTGGATGTTATTATTGCATTCAACGAGGGTTAGTTGGAGTTGCTGTGATGTGATTCGATTCTGTTTAATGGACGGCGTTTGTCGTTGGGAGTGAGGGTCAAAGTGAGTGGAAACGGTCCTGAAACTACACAACTCTGACTACCACATTCAGACCGACATTCTGTAGTTCATGAGAAAGGAGGTTTATTGAAAGTTCTCATATTCCGCGATCCGACTGTCCAATTACCTCTAATTCGTTTCCAAGTTTGTTGCCATTGAATTTCGGTAGTTAAACTATTCCACGCTGAAGATGACTTATTGGTACCTCTCTCTCTCTCTTCTTGGTGTAACGTCCTCACCGGGTCAAAGCCTGCTTCTCAGCTTAGTGTTCTATGAGCACTTCCATAGTTATTAACTGAGAGCTTCCTCTGCCAATGACCATTTTGCATGCGTATATCATGTGGCAGGCACGAAGATACTTTATGCCCAAGGAAATCAAGGAAATTTCCTTTACGAAAAGATCCTGGACCAACCGGGAATCGAACCCGTCACCCTCAGCATGGTCATGCTGAATACCCGTGCGTTTACCGCCTCGGCTATATGGGTCCTTATTGGTACCCTACCTACAATTACCCAGTAGGATAAATCCAGTGCCAATTAAACTGAAAAAAAAAATCAGCCAATTAAACTAGAGCTGCTGGAAAGAGACACGCGATTAACCAAACAGCCGCTGGCAGCAAATGTCTAATCAGTGTCGGTTAACAGTGTGCCTCGCATTGAACATCACCAGATCCCGCCGATAATCCCTTCTGTCTGGTGGTGCCGTGTTGTTCGATCAATATTTACCATCAATCTGGTTCAATAATGGTGTACATGCGGAGCGAGCGACTCGACTGTATTCACTAACAACATCACGGTCGTCGTCGTCGTCATTCACCGAAAGTAAACATACACCGCGCGCAGGGAGGAAATCTATCTCCTACGTCTTCGTTGTCGTATCGATATCGAGATTTTATCGTAACAAGCAATCACCACATTTACCTAGTGGAGATAGTCTATGTGGGATGGATGTTGCTGGCGGTCCTGAAGGGAATCCAGGGGAGCGGAGAGAAAGCGCCAGCGACTCATCAGCATGAGTCCATCAGGCTCAATCAAACAGCAGTGCAAAAGACACTCGCTTCATGGTGGAATGTTCAGAGGGGAATAGATAGACTGAGTAATCCACCTAGTGGTTTTGGTTACAGTTCCCGAGGGTTGTCGAGACACTAACCTTTATAACTAGTTCTGATCAAATTATAGGATTATCATTTACACGAGGCAATCAATAGAATGTCAATTGTTGCGCTCAATTGAGTCGCGCACCTGAACGGTCCTATGAATCCCTAGATGCTCCAGTTATAAGTGTTCGAAAATAATAACGTTTTCTTATGCACCTTGTTCCAAACGTAACACCAAAATGTATGTTGATCTTAACAACGCGATAATCCGTGGCCGTGGGGATAGGGAGATGGTTTCCCACCAATAAGTGAATGTAAATATATCTCTACTCTACAACAACAGGGTGAACGTTGATCTTCGATATACCGTTGCTGTTGCTGTTGTTGATGTCGTAAATAAACGGCCTGGAGTCGTGAGCTGGTAGGCTTCGGTAATTAGATTTAGAGCTTCTAAATAATATGCTTCATTCGATCTCATTAGGAATCATTCCCTGGTCAATGTTTACGGTACGATTAATTAGCATCTACCTCTGGGAGTTTGTTTTTATAGTATGTGCTGATTACAATCGTGGCACGCTAAAATTGGCTATCAGTTTTTCAGCTAACAAGTTTGGATTTGTTAAGCTTGAATGACACGCAAAATCGAAAGCGACAACATGACGACCAGGCCACCCGGTAGAGTTTGACATGAATGATCGCAATTCGGTGTTGGCGATCGTGATCCAGTATCGGTCGAATGATAAGTAATGTCGGCACATGAATCAGATGTGGAGCAACGGATCGTGTCCGGTTGTAACAGACAATTGATGGATGATTTGGGCTATGTCTCCTACAAGATCTCCTACTATCCATCCAATATCCACTTTCACCAAACTGGATTTTTTGGTATGGTGATGGTGTTTGGGATACAAAAAGAATTGATTTAATTTGCAATCAGAGTGCAACACGATATCAATACTATCGAATGATAGGGATCAGTTTCACTATCATATCATTTGGATTTCATTATCACTTTCACTGATACTTTTTTTCTGTATTAACGAGATTTTTAGCCCTATTCTAGTTCATCTCGGGACCCACGCTTTACTTCCCTTCCGAAGGAATAACTTACGTTTTGTAATGTCGAATTCGTTTTTAAACCTGGGTTGGAACTGGATCGGCGGAAAATGTGTAAACAAACAACGTCAAGCAAACTTTAGTACAAGCGAAACCGAAGTCGGGTTGGGGTTGAAACTGTGATCTGATCCAGTTCCAACCCAGGTTGGAACTGAATCAAAAACGAAAACGACATAAGTTTGTCGGGAGTGAGATTCGATCCCAGATCCTCGGCGTGGTAATCACGAGCTTTAACCATCACAGCACGTCCGCTCCACATCACTGATACTTTTTCAATATTAAACGACATTGACATCACCCTGCGTATGCGTGTGCTTGGAACGTGGTTGATCTATAAAATATCACAAATCATGTTTCTTGTAATAACCATCCAGCTGATTCAAGGACAAGCTTGAGGAAGATCTACCACCGTTCATAAAATCAAAGCAGAATGTTTGCTGTTTAGTGATATTTTAAATAATTTTCATAATCTCGTTTGAGCTAATCACTGATATGTACGTAATCACACAAATATAAAAAAAAAAACAGCAAATACCTATTTGCAGATTTCTGTGTATACCTGCCTATCATAAATCTTCAACCGATTGCACAAAAAGAATTAAAGTGATGTGTGAAGCACTTGCACCCGGATTCATGGTATTTCATCTAATCTAATGCAAGAAAGCTCGAGGCATGTACCCGGATGCGGCTATCGAAGTATTGTGAAGTGAAATAATTAAATCTCGATACAATCAATTTTTGACCAATAAATCGGTGACTCTGGGTTATTCCAAATGCAGTTCCCGAGAAAAAGTGAAATTGTGTAATCGTACATCACGGATTGGGATATCATCTTCATTCGATTTTCTGGTTTTACTACTATGAAAATGTTCTGAATATCTTAAAGTTTCAGGTAATCACCATTAATTATGAGCTCATTGGTTTTCGCATGATTGCCATATTTTACACAGATTTGCAGAGATTCTAGAGGAAAGTTGGTTTGTTTTGTATTTTTGGCAAACATTTTAAAGTATTTGCTGTCGAATTTTTGGCATCTTTGTGCGGGATCCTAAATTAATAATTTTTATTTATTTTTCTTGCATTACAGGCAAAATAACTAGTTTTTGTCATGTATTTAAACCATGTTTCCCACTATTGCCCACGAGGGTTTCCACCCCCAAGTGGTAGTAAAAAGTCTAATCTTTTAACTACCGATTGAGCCATCTGCGCCATTTTGCGCCGGAAATAGTTACTTAAGGTGAAAGTACACCTTAAAATATGTTAAATTTGCCTATAACTTTTTTGTTTTAAGATATAATGACTTGACATCTTCGGAAGAAATGTGTATTTTGACGTCCTGAACAAGTTTGTAGAAGGTCACAAAACTGTACGATTTTATCTGTTGAAGCTACACTGAAAAAACTAGTTTTAGGGGTACTTCACACAAAACGCTCCATATCTCGAAAACCGTAAGAGGTGGAGCTTTGACATGTTCTACGATTTTTGTTCTCTTATTATGGGCTACAACTTTGCCATAGACGTCAAACCTCTAAAAAAATATTTCGAAAAAATAAAATTTTCATCTCACTTCTAGGGGGATTAATCGTTTATTACATATTATCAAAAGACGCCTTTTAACAAGCAGAAAAACTTTCTAGAACACGCCAAACCGCTAGAATCAACCTAAAAAAAGTTATTTAATTTTGATCGTAGAATCATCGATTTCGAACACTGTGCAATGGTGTGCCTGAACGTTAACCAAGCGTATCCTTTGGAGTTTACCCTTCCACTAACAACACCCTAATTCCCGTGACACCTAGGCCTGAGAGATCGTAGAGTTGTCTACATTTTTCATAGTTGTCCAAAACTAACCATCCTTTCCCATTCCTCAGCAGTCGCAAGGACGTGGCCAGGACAGTGCTCGACCATTGGAGGATTGCGTCAGTCTTGTCTAAGAGTCAGAGATTAGTCCCAAATCTTTGTGCTTTGGTTCGGACGGGAAGGACGCAACCCTCATAACAGCGGTCTAGGACTGTACCACCTACGAATTTGTGCGACTCGCTTAATGCTAATGCTAATGCTAATTTTACAGTTTAATTAAAAAAGGATCAAATACCTCCCAGATATGTAAATTTTCAGACAGTTTAAAATAACATTTAACAAGGTCCAAATTTTTTACTTTTTTAAATTATGAAGAATAAATATTCGAGAAAGAATAGCTAGAAACATTTGACCATCCTGGGCTACTTTTAAGGCAGTCAAAATCATGCTGTTTCGGCAAGCAACCCAAGTAACAATCAGCATGCCTTGAAGGTTTATTCATGTTTTATACGAGCATGTCAAAAAGCTAGTTGTTCTAAACTAGTTTTATGTGGTATTTTTTTACTTTGAACCTTTTGCGTTCCTCAAAACTATCATATAACTTTTGCTATAAACATCTTCAGATAAAGCCTTGCAAGTAGTCATGAATTGGTTCTATCACTTATTATATACCATTTCAATAAAACTTGCAGTTGCGGTTGTTGTCGGAGAGAATTTTTTTTGTAAACAAATACACAAAACTGTGAGGCAATGCATAAAACCAACAAAAGATTTCGTGACCGTAACATAAACCAAAAAAATGCTGTGGTAAAACCGCTAGTTCTATCATGAGCTCAGTTATGACTACCTCAGGAGGGTTAGCCCTATTGGAGGAATCATCAGGAACACAGAGTTTTATCAGAAAAATATGTCGCCTAGCCGGGATAATTTATGTAAATACAGAAAAATTATTACTCAATTTTATGATTTCACGTACAGTTTAAGTCAAATTAAACCATACAACAAGTTTCCGTCATTTTATTTTTCAGAAAAATTACATAATGTCTTTTAAACTCCGCTGTATTGAAAAAACCTTTTTTTGCACCCAATTCCACCGAGTAAATTAAATGCATCTAACTTCCAAATTATGCATAGTTTGTGTGGCGCACTTAGTTTTTGTCATTATCACAGTCACATCCACTACAAATTTTCCGTGGCATGTCTCCTGACGCGTATTAAATAGGAAAACAAATCTGAATTCCATATCTGCATCTTTCCAATTGATGGCTGGATAAACAACCAAGCATAATTTATTCTGACGATCGAACATTGAGAGTGAAAAATAATCAAAACAATTATTTGACAAGTCAGAAGATGGTTTTATTTAGAAGATTGATAAAACTATGATACAACCCGAAATTCTAAGCCGGTTTGCATACGAAGTCCTGTAGACCCTAATAAGACTGGGCCAACTAGCCAGAACGTGGGCTTATTGAGGCATACAAGAACTCGAGAGCATTTTCAAGTCGGCATCAATGGTTTTATGTTTAGGATTTTTGAATCGCTAAAAAACTTTGATAAAATTAAAATTGTTACTTGGGAATGCCAACGCGCTATAACTTTTTTAATAGGCGTCAGATCATTTCGTGGTCTTCAACAAAGTTTTTCAGGACACCCTAGGCTATGTTTTCACATTATAGGTTACATGGATTTAGAAAAATTCGAGCTTCTCATGAGCGAAATTCAAAAAAGTATGTTTTCACATGCATTCCCCCTATACAAACTTAAAACGCGACCGTGCCCAAATTTTGCACAGTTATTTGGTTTCTGAAATGAGACCTAGAAAACTTTGATCTGATGGGATATTCCGGGCAGACGAGAATATCTAAATCAAATCTCAAATCGAACAATTTTTGCTGTCAAAGCTCGATGTGATTTTGATGTGTTATTCAAAAATTTCAAGAATATTGCACCAATAACTCAAAGTGCTATGATATCAGTTTTTGTTCTTGTGGAAATATCTGAAAATTTCGACATAAGAACAAATTTAGCTCTTCTGCACGAAATGGAACACATACACCCATAGAGATGACTCAATGTTAGTGAAACGCCATGTGCCCCTTTCTGAGCTGAAGAAACGATGAACGTTATGCTCTTGTTGCCATGATATTCACAACAGTGACCGAAGTTGAGTGGTAAGCATCGCCGCCTGTAAATCCTAAGGTCGTAGGTTCGGCGCTGGATGTTGGTTTTTTTTTTCAAGAATACGGTCGACAAATCTTGTCTGCTATTGTTTTGATATTGTAATATCTTAACGAGCTATTATTGAGCACTTCTCCATATTAAATTTTTAAAATTTATTTCTGATGTTTTACCTCTTATGTCAATCAAACCAATATCAGTTTTTGTTCTTCAGTAATTTAATTATTAATAACTGAATGTGTTTTTCATGAGCATGAGCATGAGCATGAGCATAGATGACCGCACAATTCGTAGTTGCTACTCCGTGATTGACCAGAGCAATCGAAATTGCACAAGGAACCAATGAATAGGGCTTGGGACTAGCTTACTATTCTCAATGTACACAGGTCGAGAGCTCTCAACTTTAATAAGGTTAATAACGGCCACGTCCTTACGGTCATCGAGGATGGAAGGGAATGTTAGTAAGACAAACGTTGTTAAAAAGACCGCAAATCGCTGCATCTCCACGTTTGTCTCAGGAAGGAATTTTTTGTTAGTAGGGTAAGGTACATTGTCAGTCCGGGAGTCACCTATGGTTGGTGATATGATTTGACAATGGATCAATATACACAAACCGCCGTTAACAACCGACCACTTTTCGACGCAAGAACTAGCCAAAAAGAAAATTCTATCGCGCGTCTCCACTCCACTAGGGAGCAGAAACCTTTAGTCTATTCCACACAGAAATACACTGAACGCGACTCACTTGTCGGCGCCCGGATTTTTTCTCGACCGGCGAACCCGAAGTAACATTTTTCACTCTTTTGTGTAAATGCAAAAAAAGAAAGAAAATATTTATTATCAACTAAAAGTGTATTGGAAACTAGCGCCGAAGGGAAGCGAAAAATTCGGAACCGACTCGAACCACGGCGCGCGCACACTCGTCCCGTCGTCGGAGCCCCGCAGAGGGAAGAGGAAAAAAACGCAAAAATCTAGCAAAGCGAGCGCGCGAAACTTTGCTGCTGCCGAACTACCGCACACTACTCTATTAATAACTGAATGTGATTTTCGTTAGATTTTCTCACCTACTCGGGATGCCATCAAATTTTTCATTTTTCCATATAACGGATGACCCACTCTAACAACACATGTACATTCATATCGTTCATGGCCATCGCTAGAACCAGAAACGGGTTGGAAAAAAAATCCGTTTCCCTTCCAGCTTTCACTGCACAGTGTCTATCAGATAACGCCTACGAGTTATGCAATCATGCGAACTGTTCCGCACATGTTCAGAATAATAAAACAATTCTCTCATCTAACGCCTGACATCCACGCACCAATGTGTGAGCTCTCTGCCAACCATATCCTACCAACACTCCGACATCCACATGAAATTGTGTAGACGCAGAGGTACACTACCCGTCATAAGTACGGACTCACAAAAAGTATTGCAACAATATTGCATCACCCTGACTCACCTCGATATCTCTAAAACCAGATCACCTACAAAAATGCCGTCTTCAGAAAAGTTGTTGCTTTTGGGCTCCTGAATAACTTTGCTGAAGAGAGCATCTTTGTAAGTCCTCAGGTTTTGGAGATACCGAGGTGAGTCAGGGTGATGCAATATTGTTGCAATACTTTTTGTGAGTCCGTACTTATGACGGGTAGTGTATATTCGGCAATTGATTGCCATCATCACTACCTTCCCCTTCCCCACATTAACCTGCAACCTGAAGTGGCAGGCGCCAAGGTCGCCTAATAATAGAGATGATCACCAACGCTCACACATTGAAGATGCCTGCTAACCTCCGGCAGATGTCTTATTGGTTGTTTGTATGAATGTAGCTGGTTTGGCGATACTGGTGTAGCATCTACGGGCCGTCAATTAAGCTCAAGCTCAAGCTGAAAGTCAACTTTCTACAGAAAAATATTTAAAAAATTGAAGGGTAAGGTTTTTAGAAAATTAAAATTATATGATATCTAATACAGATCCGCGATGAATATTACTCTCAGTGTATATTTTTTCAAAAGTCTTTCAAAATTCCTCAAACACCTTCGAAGATTTCACTTCAATCTCCATCAAACCATCAAGGTTTTTTACATATACCCTTTTTATAAGTTAGGTGAAGAATATTTCAAAACAAATAAAACATACAGTCAGTGTATCAAACAATTGTCCGTACAGCAAATTTTTTGTCAAAATAATTTTTCATTCAAATGTTTATAACTTTTTTATACGTCAATCAAAAACGCTGAAATTTTGACCAATCATGAATGATATATTAATGCTTCATTGGTGAAATTTTGAGCGGGATCGAATAAGTTTTCTGAAAGTTATAGAACTTTCAGTAAAACTTATATAATTTTTGAACACATTTTCAAAACATTATATCTCAATATGTACTGGATGAAACTATTTTATTTTATTTTTTGTGTTACAGCTTAAACCTAAGGCTTTCATATGCAGCTACGTTTGAGGTTTTATATTGACTACACAAAATATATGAAAAATATGCTTATGTAGTTAACGATATTTTAAAAATTACCATATTTTGCACATATAATCTGCCAAACGTTTTCCACCAATAAAAGTGCATTAACTGGACGATAAATGCATAGGACCTACTCTTCATATGTAGTTTACCCAAGTAACACAGAAAACATCTTTAGAAATAAAAATTACAGAAGATGTTTTATAGTAGTACTATAAGCGCACCTGACAACTTCTTATGTTATAATTAAGCTGAAATCAAGTTGGCGAAAAACAAACACCAATAAAAATAATTTTGACTCAGCAACGTATGAAAAATGCTACATTTACTATTATATAGCACTACAAAATCAACAAAATCAGGTTAATTTATGTATGATTAGTTTCGTATTTTTATGCTTTGCTGTCGCTGATAAGTAATCCGTTTTGTCAGCATATATTAAATGATTTCGGTAAACAGACGACCAGCAGTTCTGTAAAGAACAATGTATCCATCAAGATTACTTCTCGTACCGCCACATACCATATTCTAATCACTATGGTAAATCAGTGTAGCCACATCAACCTTTCTTTAAAACGATGCACCCTCTGCGGCCGTGTTTGCGCCTGTTTCGTTGACCAAACGCTGGTACTGCAATATTTGCGATCCAAATCCAACTTCCAACGTAATACCGCACTGCTTGTACTCGGCTACCGTGAAAGTGTTTGCCGTAGTAGCTATTCCAAATCACCGAAAATGCCGGAACTGCTGCTGGTGATCGATGATCACCGGAACGTAGGTCTTGCCGGGCCACTGTCTCAAAAATTTAACGAACTGCAAAACCATACATTCATAGCGTCGCAGACTACTCCGAACACGGGATGGTCGGATACATCATCGACCAACAAGAATCCCGTGGAAACTGTAAAAACTCCGGCGGATCACCGACAAAACAAGCACTGTAATTGCTAATAACAATATTTTGACATTTGACAGATACAGCTAAGCCGCGTTAAAAGATAAGCTGTATATAAGTTATTTTGGTGTCGAAAAACTCTTTCCATAACAAAATCGAAAATAAATGCATGAACACGCTAGGAAGATGCTTTTTAAATGTATTATTACCGTTATAATAAGTTCTTTTACAATCTATTGCAACATAGATATTGAAACCTTATTTTAGCGTAATTTTAGCTTATTAACAACCAAAATACTTGATTTGAATTGCGGTCTGTGTCCCACCAGAATAAAAATGTTCAGATCACAGTACCGCCTAAAAATATAATTACACAAATTAAAAAGTTTTACGAATTGACATTCTTTTCTTCTCTATTTTCCTTAATATTCGGCTGAAAATTACTCCCTAAACATTATTACATTTGAATCGCAATTGAAGAATGATCAGTATATATAACTATAAGTATGGTTGAAAATTTTCACCATTCTCAATACTTTCAACCGATACTGTATTTCTCATGGAAAGCTGCCATATTGTTTTTCAGGGAAATTTTAGAGAAATATCATAGTTTTAATGTACATTTTTTAATTTGACTCAGTGGCGCTTGAATTCTGATGGAGTGAAATCAGAAGTTTCACCATGAATCTAGCAGCGCTTGTAAAAAAACACCGCCTATATTGAATATAGCCATTTGAGAAATTATATTGTCAGCAAAGTTTATTCATGATCATCATGCCTTCATTATCTGGAAAAAATATTATGTTGTTGCGGTTATCAATGCTATTAGTTTGTGTCCGTTGATACGACACGTATACGTATTGATGTACATAGCTCATATTCCTATTAGTATTGTATTATAGGATGCTACAAGTTATATTACCTCCAAATAACTTAATTCCAACGAATGCTCATGTATGTCATAGTAAGGCATTCTATAAGCTGTTTTACTTGAAAATAACCTTATTCCAACTAATGAAAGTGATTGTATTATATTGGTATTTTGATAGTTAGCAATTATGATAAATAGCTTATTTACAACCAAGGCCTTGGGTGGAAAGTACCTGGAAAGAAATTATTAGTTCCAGAAGTGTATTGGCATACACCTTGTATAACTTATAAGATGTTTTATAAGCCGCCATTTTTTGCGCTGTTTTGATTTTATAAGTGTTCCATATTATGTTAATAATGCAAGAAAATACATCAGAGATAGTATGAAATGTGTCATTTGAACTGTTATATAACAAGTTGTGTTACTTGGGTAGTAGGTCCTGTATAAAAATATTACATAAAGAGAGATAAAAAAAGTTGAAAACACTTGGCACTTTTATTGATCAAATATGATAAATTTCCTAATAATACTCTGAACATATACAGATTTTTCATATTTTTTGTAGTGAATATAAAACCTCAAACGAAGCTGCATATGAAAGCTTTAGGTATAAGCTGTAACACAAAAAGATTGAAAAAGTTTCATCCAGTACATACATTGAGATATAATGTTTTAAAAATGTGTTCAAAAATCAAAAGTTCTATAACTTTCAGAAAACTTATTCGATCTCGCTCAAAATTTTACCAATGGAGATTCAATATATAGTTTATGATTGGTCAAAATTTCAGCATTTTTGATTGACGAACAAAAAAGTTATAAACATTTGAATGAAAAATTATTTTGACCAAAAAGTTGCTGTACGGACAATTGTTTGATACACTGTAGCAAACATTTTCAGATTGAAGCTCATAGGGTATGTGTGTCATCAGTAATCTCACGCTCCCATATTCATCCTATTCGAAAACTAGCGATTACGACACCGATTATTTCCGTTCTTTTTGTATTCATGGGTGCTCACTTCTAACAAAAAATACAAAATAAGAAACAAAACAGAGTTTCAATCCTTTGTTTTTCGTAGGATGAAAATGGGAGCCACATGCTTAATAAGGGAATCAATACCCTACATCAGGGTCGTGCAATTTCGAAAGGAAAACATGACGTACGACGACTGTAGCAAATCGTTTCCCATGCGAACGGACTGCTGTGATGCTTCATCTCTCACCCAGCAACACACTCGTTCGTTGCTGCTACAGAAACAAGTATGTATGAAACATGGGATGATACACTTGGATTTTCGTTTCATTTATGAGTCATTGAAATACTTCAACATGCTAAAAACACTATTTAAACCACATTTTTGAACAGTGGTGCACGCCAATAGAATGATAATTATGTTTTATGAAAGAGGATAGCAAATTCGACCACTTAAATCCAATCAACCGGCGCCCGTAACCATTGAGAGACTAGCGCGCACCAGTGAGACACTAATGCTCTGACGGGTGAAACACAAGCAATGCGACCGGGTGGGAGACTACCGAGTGCTACGATGAGTGGAAAAGTTTTTTTTAACGACCGAGTCATTAGAAAAATGTATGAAACACTTGAAGTGACTCATTCAAATGTTGCATGAAAGTGTATCATTGAAACGAAATTGTACGCCCCTGCCCTACATGAGCAAAATTTCATTTGAATTGAAAAAGGTCACGTCTACGCGATTCGTGCATTGAGTGGAAAAGCTCAGATGCCACAGATCGTCCTACTCGCTACATCAGATAATTTTCATACAAAAAGTTCAACTTTCATCTATGTAATTGTACTTTCCAGTACAATTTCGATAAAGGTAAGACAGCAAAACAATCTCAACTAATTCAGGCATACATCGCACATAACAAGCACCAGAAATGCGTCATGCAGCAGCAGCATTGACGCAAATTGGATGCACCAGTAAATTGTCCGCTCGATGATAATAACTGCATTCACCTAGGGAAATTAGCCAACTTTTATAACAAATTCACCTACTAAGGAAGTGCAAATAACAAAGTAATGATAAATAATTGGACGAACATTGAGTTTCAGTAATTCACTGGCGGCGTAAAGCAGCAGCGCCAGTGTGCGATTTCATTTTCCTGCATGCACCACGTCGCCGCGTCGTCCTCGGACAATCGTTACAATGTGGAAATTGGTGCACGCACGTTTGCAAAATTTCCAACCGTACAAGTACACAGCAAAAACCGAGATAAGGAAAAAATCGAAGGTTTAAATTTAGAATGCACCCGGAACTGAACAGCCGCAGAACAAACACAGTGCATACACACGGACCATAAATAAAATTTGCCAAATTTAACTGATAAGATTTCATATATGATTTTAAAGACGCCCGCTTGTGAAGTAAAGGGGCGTGCCAAAAATTCCGCCCAGGTAGCGCACTGTTCGAAAGTGGCTACCCCGAGCGGGGGTTCAACAAGCAATAAAGCTCGGTAAATGGGTGCCAGCATCAATACCCTCAGTTGAACTTCATTGGATATTATGCTCCCCAAGACAAGGAAGGTCGAATACGGGAGAGGGGAACAGCTAACGTACACCGGCGAACGAAGCGCGCTAGCGATGTGAGAGAGAAAAGAGCGAAACGTTGAAATCAGACCAGACACGAGTGCACGACGAGGGATGTTGGTTTGGCGCGAAACTTTTATAATGAAGGGGTAGAAGGAACATGTGGTTTAACGGTTTTCGGGCAGTATAGAGATTCTTGTTAGATTTGATTAATTTCTGATGGTCCGTGCATAAAAAAATGCCTTCATAAGAACGAATTGATCCTAATGATCCTTTCTGATATGATTGAAAGCGAAATCTATATTCTATTTGTCAACAATTTTGGACGTTTCAGTAAGTATAAGAAATTTCTGTTTTTGCATATTTGAAGGTCTAAATGAAATAAAATTATAAGAATGAGATTTTTGCCGAATAAAGTGTCAAATCGTTTTTTTAAGATCCATACCCGTGAGTAATAGTATGGGACAAATATCAAATTCTCGCTCCAGTCGACTTTTTAGATTCCATTTAGGTCCCATATGAACTGTACAAAATTTCAGCGCGATCGGTGAAACTATAATTTAGCGCAAGCGTTTCAAAGTTTTCATAGGATTTACTATGGGAAAAGTTACACTTTCAGATAAAAAATCCCAGAGGTCGCCCTTTGTCTCCTTAATTCACATCGATCAACATTTCTGCCGTGTGCAGCATAGTTGTCCCATGTTACAAAACAGAAAACCGAGAAAAACGCGTTTTAAGTTCCAGCCTTGTTTCCCTCTCTACGAACAAGTGTAATAAAAAATCAAAGTGAATTCATCAGGAGAGCGTTAGAATTGGTATTTATCATTGAAGTATGAACCAAAAATTTCATAGGTATTAAATTTACTTCAACTTTTTAAATAAAAACTCTGGTGGGACTGTAATGCCGATAAATCTAGCAAATTTCGGGATTTTATCGGCATAAGCTGTCCCATGTCATGCGAGATTTTCAGCATAAGCTGTCCCATGTTTCAGTTTTCAGCATAAGCTGTCCCATGTTGGATGTTATCAGGATTCCCGGAGAATGTCCAGGATTCACACAGACATTCTCGGCATTCCCGGCGAATTTTTGGAATTCATGTAGTATTGTTAGGATTTCTGGAGGACTTTGGGGAGGGAGGGGTGAAACGTACCATTTCATGAAATTGCCAAAATAATTTTTAAAAATCCATGTGAGTATTATCGAACCGGGCTCGACGAGTTGATGTTGTAAATCGATGTCCGACTCAATTTTGAAATCCAAGATGGCGGCTTCCGGTTTCTGCAAATCCATGGAATCCCACGCAATATGGATATTTCCGGAACGGGCACGACAAGCAGATGTTGAAAATCGATGTCCGACGCCATTTTGAAATCCAAGATGGCGGCTTCCGGTTTCTGGAAATCCATGGAAACCCACGCAATATGGATATTTCCGGAACGGGTTCGACAAGCAGATGTTGAAAATCGATGTCCGACGCCATTTTGAAATCCAAGATGGCGGCTTCCGGTTTCTGCAAATCCATGGAATCCCACGCAATATGGATATTTCCGGAACGGGCACGACAAGCAGATGTTGAAAATCGATGTCCGACGCCATTTTGAAATCCAAGATGGCGGCTTCCGGTTTCTGGAAATCCATGGAAACCCACGCAATATGGATATTTCCGGAACGGGTTCGACAAGCAGATGTTGAAAATCGATGTCCGACGCCATTTTGAAATCCAAGATGGCGGCTTCCGGTTTCTGCAAATCCATGGAATCCCACGCAATATGGATATTTCCAGAACGGGCTCGCCGAGCAGATGTTGAAAATCGATGTCCGACGCCATTTTGAAATCCAAGATGGCGGCTTCCGGTTTCTGGAAATCCATGGAAACCCACGCAATATGGATATTTCCGGAACGGGTTCGACAAGCAGATGTTGAAAATCGATGTCCGACGCCATTTTGAAATCCAAGATGGCGGCTTCCGGTTTCTGCAAATCCATGGAATCCCACGCAATATGGATATTTCCGGAACGGGCACGACAAGCAGATGTTGAAAATCGATGTCCAACGCCATTTTGAAATCCAAGATGGCGGCTTCCGGTTTCTGGAAATCCATGGAAACCCACGCAATATGGATATTTCCGGAACGGGTTCGACAAGCAGATGTTGAAAATCGATGTCCGACGCCATTTTGAAATCCAAGATGGCGGCTTCCGGTTTCTGCAAATCCATGGAATCCCACGCAATATGGATATTTCCAGAACGGGCTCGCCGAGCAGATGTTGAAAATCTATGTCCGACGCTATTTTGAAATCCAAGATGGCGGCTTCCAGCTTCTGGAAATAAATGGAAACCTACGCAATATGGAAATTTCATGAACCGGCTCGACGAGTAGATGTTGAAAATCGATGGCCGACGCCATTTTGAAATCCAAGATGGAGGCTTCCGCTTTCTGGACATCAATGGAAACCTATGAAATATGGATATTTTCGGAACGGGTTCGACGAGTAGATGTTGAGAATCAATGTCCGACGCCATTACAGCCAATCGAGTATGACGTCACTGGTATCACATTGCATACACGGAGAAAGAAAGTACCATAAAGTAAGTTTAATCCACCCAACTTAGAGGTGCGTGCGGGAAACTAATTTGGCGCCATCCACAAATTACGTAACGCTCTAGGGGGAGGGGGGGAGTATGGCCGAGCGTTACGGCCCATACAAAAATTTTCGGGTTTTCATACAAAAAAGCGTTACGGAGGGGGGTCGAAAAATGTCGATTTTAGCGTTACGTAATAAATGGATGCTGCCTTTTGAGTTGATTAGGTCGATATTGAGGGGGGTAGTTTCCATTTGGTCGCTTCTGGACGAAGTACCTACTGTAAGGGGCTATCCATTTATTACGTAAGGGAATTTTCACGATTTTTCAACACCCCTAACCCACCCAAAAAGTTTATAAATTAAAAGTCAAGACTTACTGATGTAATAGTGTTAGAAAAAGTTTATAAATTAAAAATCAAAACTAAATTATGTAAAAGTGTTACAAAACGTTTTTAAATAAAAATCAAATTGAATGATGTAAAGTGGTAGAAGAAACAATAATTTTTTTTTATTGTTGAAGAACCCATAAACATAAGTAAATATCGACTATTCCACATAAAATATGTATTTGTAATCTGATCCAGTACTGTGGGGTTTTTTCGTCACCGTTGAATTTTATGTTTCGAGATTTGTTGATTTTTTTCGGTGAAATCACCGAAAAAAATCAACAAATCTCGAAACACAGATCCAGTACTGGTTTGTTATTTCAAAACATTTTGATCAAAAAAATATTAATATTGCATGATAACATGGGTAAAACTACTACATACTTCTTTGGGATAGTTTTCTTCCTTTTTAGATTTTAAAATGATGTTGAGCAACCGTTACCGATTTCGGTTCACCATCTTAGTGTTCCAAACCTCATCGGATATCGATTTATGTTCTTCGCACCAAACCCGATCGATGAAAACCTTTATTATACCCAAGTAACCACAGTGCTAAAGCCTTATTGCATGCAGATATACGGTGTATTTAGTGCAATCATTACTTTACATGCAAACTTAAGGTTGATTTAAAGTGGAAGTGGGCAATTATAGAATCAAATTAGGATTATACTGGTATAATCTTGAAGCCGTCGCATAATTGCCCATTTCCACTTTAAATCAACTTTAAGTTTGCATGTAAAGTAATGATTGCTCTAAGTACACCGTATATCTGCATGCAATAAGGCTTCAGCACCGTGGTTACTTGGGTACAGCAGCATCGCATGTATTACAAAATGTTATCGGATGTCAGCATTGAAATTACGGCCGCCATCTTGAATTTCAAATAGGCTTCGTATATCTTTCCAAGTCCTACGATATTCTTTAGGAAGCCGTTTGAAGGGACCATCATAGCAATAAAAAAAAATTCAGTATGGAAAAATTTACCTCCATGAGTCGATATCGAGTCAAGGAACATCGACTCATGGAGGTTCGACTGTTGTATCATAGCTTGTACCACCATTCCACCGCCATACTGAATTGTAATCCGCCATCTTGGATTTCAAAACGGCGTCATATATCGATTTTCGACTTCTACCCATCGAGTCCGATTGATAGATACCCATATTTCATGGTATCATAGCTCTTAACACCATTCCGTGGCCGCCATCTTGGATTTCAAAATGCCGTCAAAAATCGATTTTTGAGTTCTACTTATCAAGTCCGATCGATAAATACCCATATTGCATGGTATCATAGCTCAAAACACCATTCCGTGGCCGCCGTCTTGGATGATAATTCGCCATCTTGGATTTCAAAATGGCGTCAAATATCGATTTTTGAGTTCTACTCATCAAGTCCGATCGATAGATACCCATATTGCATGGTATCATAGCTCATACCACCATTACATGGCCGCCATATTGGATTATGGTCCGCCATCTTGGGTTTCAAAATGGCGTCAAATATCGATTTTTAACATATACTCATCAAGTCCAATCGATAGATCCTCATATTGCATGGTATCATAGCTCAAAACACCATTCCGTGGCCGCCATCTTGGATTATGGTCCACCATCTTGGATTTCAAAATGGCGTCAAATAGCGATTTTTGAGTTCTACTCATCAAGTCCGATCGATAGATACCCATATTGCATGGTATCATAGCTCATACATCCATTACATGGCCGCCATATTGGATTATGGTGCGCCATCTTGGGTTTCAAAATGGCGTCAAATATCGATTTTTAACATATACTCATCAAGTCCAGTCGATAGATCCTCATATTGCATGGTATCATAGCTCAAAACACCATTCCATGGCCGCCATCATGGATTATGGTCCACCATCTTGGATTTCAAAATGGCGCAAATATCGATTTTTGACTTCTACTCATCAAATCCGATCGATAGATATCCATTTTTCATGGTATCATAGCTCAAAACACCATACCGTGGCCGCCATTTTGGATGATGGTCCGCCATCTTGGATTTCAAAATGGCGTCAAAAATCGATTTTTGAATTCTACTCATCAAGTCCGATCGGTAGATACCCATATTGCATGGTATCATAGCTCATACCACCATTACATGGCCGCCATCTTGGATTATGGTCCGCCATCTTGGATTTCAAAATGGCGTTAAATATCGATTATTAAGTTCTACTCATCAAGTCCGATCGATAGATACCCATATTGCATGGTATCATAGCTCATACCACCATTACATGGCCGCCATATTGGATTATGGTCTGCCATCTTGGATTTCAAAATGGCGTCAAATATCGATTTTTAACATCTACTCATCAAGTCCGATCGATAGATACCCATATTGCATGGTATCATAGCTCAAAACACCAATCCGTGGCCGCCATCTTGGATTATGGTCCGCCATCTTGGATTTCAAAATGGTGTCAAATATCCATTTTTGAGTTCTACTTATCAAGTCCGATCGATAGATACCCATATTTCATGGAAACATTGCTCAAAACACCATTCCGTGACCGCTATCTTAGATTATGGTCCGCCATCTTGGATTTCAAAATGGGGTCGGACATTGTTTTTTGACTTCTACTCATCAAACCCGATCGATAGATACCCATATTGCATAGTATCCGTAACAGATTCACCGTTAAATAGCAAGCACTCTGACGTTTTGACCGCCATCTTGGAACCTAAGCCGCCATCTTGAATTCCAATACCCTTATAACCACCTCTTTAACAAACAAATAAACAAACATACAAATTTACATACACATTAACATACAATTTAACATACAAACATACATACATTGACTTTTATATATATAGATTGCATGGTTTAGAGCCTAAAACTCCATTAAACAGTCGCCATCTTGAATTTTGAGCCGCCATCTTGGATTATAGACCGCCATCTTGGATATTCTGGTCGCCATCTTTGGACTGGTTACTGATTACACCCTCGACTGGTTACTCATAGCTTACTCCAATTTAGCTTTAAAAGCTGAGAAAAAAAAACATGGGACAGCTTATGCTGAAAAATTGAACATGGGACAGCTTATGCTGCAAAATAGAACATGGGACTACTGCAAAATTGAACATGGGACAGCTTATGCTGGAAAATTGAACATGGGACAGCTTATGCTGAAAATTGGAACATGGGACAGCTTATGATGACAAAAATGAACATGGGACAAATTGACTTGATGTTGTTTTTATAGATTTTCCGAACAAAGTGTACTAACCGAGGGCAGTTTCTAAAAGAATACGTAAAAATAGACCGTTTGGCGAAAAAAAGTCAAAATCGACAAAATGTAACATGGGACAACTATGCTGCACACGGCAGATTTCTTGTAGAAAAATCATTTATGAAACTTTCTTTCGAAGACCGCAAAACGATTGGATGCTTGTGGAACAAGTTATTGATTTATTACCGATTAGTGATCCAACGAGCGGCTTTTTGTTTTGTTTTATTAGCAGCACTGTAGCTGCTGCCTTGGCTGCTGCTGTTTCCGGGGGTGGTGATGCCTCCCGCCACCCCATGCAACAACGGCAGCAGCAGTGCTGCTGATAAAACAAAACAAAAAGCCGTTCGTTGGATCACTAATCGGTAATAAATCAATAACTTTTTCCACATGCATCCAATCGTTGTGCGGTCTTCGAAGGAAAGTTTCATAAATGATTTTTCTACTAGAAGCGTTGATCGATTTGAATTAAGGAGACGAAGGGTGACCTCTGGGATTTTTTGTTTGAAAGTGTAACTTTTCCCATAGTAAATCCTATGCAAACTTTGAACCGCTTGCGCTAAATTATAGTTTCACCGATTGCGCTGAAATTTTGTACAGTTCATATGGGACCTAAATGGGATCTAAAAAGTCGACTGGAGCGAGGATTTATTTTTTCCATACAAGCGGGTCCCATACTAGTGAGTATACTTTGGAGCGCCGGGTCTTGCCTAAAACTCCCTCGTCCTAACTCTGCAACTGACATTAAAATGCAAACTTTGTATAATGACTACAACATTGTTGGTTTTATCACAGTTTTAAGTCAGTTTTAAAACCTTTTTTGTCATCTGTTATAAAACCTCAAATGTTGTTAAAATGAGTATAAAATCAGAACCTTTCAAATGCACGTTAATTCTTTTGACGGGCGGCTTATAACGCTAAGTTAAGGCTTAAGCATCCGTCATCATTTTTCGGAAAATAAAAAGTTTTCTCGCTGTAAATCAAAACATCGACCATGAAAATATATTTACTGCATTCTATTCCTCATGTGAAGTACAGTGAATATATTTTCATAGCAATGACTTTTGTTTTGAACGAAGAAACTGTTTTCAAATATTTGATATTGACGATGATTTCAATGACTAACTTTTTAACGTTAAAAGCCGTAATGTATGCCGCACTAAAAACGATTTAAAGTTGAATAATTCTTCATTAAAATCATTTGAAAGCAGCTCTACATCGAGTTTGAATAAGAGCGAAAGTAACATGGTCGATTTCTTTTCATTGACTTCCTCTACTTTGTTACATTTAGATTCAAGATCGCCTTTCAGCATAGCATATTGTGACCAAAAACTGCAGGCATACTTGTATCTTGTCACTTTAATTTGAAGAAGAGAATTCGATCATGTTACTTTCGCCCTTATTTGAACCCAATCTAGAGTTTTTCATTCATAACAAAAAAAAATCGTGATGAAAATGTATACACTGTATTCCGAATGAGAAATATGAATGCATTTTCATTACCATTGTTTTCTGTTACAGTTAAAAAAATCCTAGTTCTATGCTACGCAGTCTTTATTAAACTAACGACGTTTTATGTTATCTGTTGTTATGTAATGTGTTAATATTCGTGTATGTGCGATAGATTATTCAGATATTAAGCGATCACCTGACGTGGGTGATCGATTGTTTGCTTACCGCGTGAAGCGAACAATAGCGCGACGGTTAGTCATATCACTTACACAGCGTAACAAAAATTAACTTTTTGTCTGTCTCAAGAGCAAACTTATGTGTCTCCAAAGGGTTTTGGCCCGCTGAATCCGAATCCGGGCTCAGATTTGCTCTAACACGTCACAATTTTGAGCTATGCCTCAATTTATAGGGCATAATATGCGATTTTGGGCTTTTTTGACTGCAAGCCATTAAGCAAGGAAATATTTTTTTTAAGCAATCGAAAGGTTCCGAAAGGTAGTTCCGTAAACTATATGAGTATGAACAATTCCTCCAGGTTTTTTCCAAAGCTTGCTGCAGTGATTCCATCATGGTTTCTGTCGTGTCCGGACGGACACCGTGGCAATCCGGGTCAACCGATTCTACCGGCCGAAATTTTTTGTTTCGAGGAAGGATGCAATGCACAATGGTCCGAATCCACGTTTTAGCAGGAAAAAAATCAGTATCTCTGTGTTCGTTAATTTTAGGCATTTGGTATCTTCAGAGAAGTTGTTTGAATTAGTTTGCTGCATCTTTTCCAAAAATTTTTGATTAGGGTGGTCCGCGTCTTAACTCAAATCTGGAATAGAACTTTTGAATTTCAAGTCATACGCGATCGAGTTCTTCAGCAAAGTTGTAGGCAATGCTATTTCGAGCAACTTTGCCGAATACGCCGTTTATCTAGCTCTTAATTTGAACATAGTAGGTCAACTTTAAGTTTTGACTTAGGGTGAGCCACCCAAAAACGGTTTTTTTCGCAATAACTTTTTTATTTGATTTTTTTCGAAGATATAAGCTTCGGAGCATTTGAAGAGCAAGTAATGACGCATATTTGTTCTGAACATTGCACGTTGCTAGGTCTTGTCATTCAAATGTTATGGGCAATTTTGACTTAAAAACAACGATGTCTTCAAATGCTTATATCTCTAGGAGCTGGTAAAATAAAAAAAGATCTTTAAGCGGCATTTGGAAGGTCACATATAAAGCCAACTTTGGAGCAAAAATTACGAGAACGTTATTTTTTAAATTGGAATAAATCGACTCCAAAAATCCCCTTGAAAATTGAAAAAACTACTTATAACTCATATAATTTCAGAGATAGAGTCAAACTGTCTTCGGAAAAAATGTAAGTTTTTACCATGCCTACAAGTTTTCCATACACGAATTTTTTACAAAACGTGAAACAAAAGCTTGAAATTTATAATTTGATTCTTAGGGGTACATGCTATGTTTTTCTAGGAAATCAGAACGATTATATTCTTTAAAAACAAATTATCAATTTCAAGCTTTTGTTTCACATTTTACAAAAAAGTCGTGTATGGGAAACTTTTAGGTATGGTAAAAACCCACATTTTTTCCGAACACAGTTTGACTCTATCTTTAAAATTGTATGAGTTATATGTAGTTTTTCGATTTTTTAAGGGGATTTTTGGAGTCGATTCATTTCAATTTAAAAAATAACGTTCTTGTAATATTTGCTCCTAATTTGGCTTGATATGTGACCTTCCAAATGCCGCTTAAACAACTATTTTTATTTTACCAGCTCCATGAGATATAAGCATTTGAAGACATCGTTGTTTTTAAGTCAAAATTGCCCATAACATTTGAATGGCAAGACCTAGCAACATGCATTGTTCAGAACAAATATGCGTCATTACTTGCTCTTCAAAGGCTCCGAAGCTCACATCTTCGAAAAAAATCAAATAAAAAAGTTATTGCGAAAAAACCGTTTTTAGGGGGCTCACCCTAAGTCAAAACTTAAAATTGACCTACTATGTTCAAATTAAGAGCTAGATAAACGGCGTATTCAGCAAAGTTGCTCGAAATAGCATTGCCTACAACTTTGCTGAAGAATTCGATCGCGTATGACTTAAAATTAAAAAGTTCTTTTCCAGATTTGAGTTAGGACGAAGACCACCCTAATCAAAAATATTTGGAAAAGATGCAGCAAATAAATGCAAACAACTTCTCTGAAGACACCAAACGCCTAAAATTAACGAAAACAGAGATACGGATTTTTTTCCTGCTAAAACGTGGATTCGGACCATTGTGCAATGTTGCAACCTACTCGTGCAAAATGGTCCACTGCACGAATTTAGTCTGGCCTGCTTACACGGAAAATCCAAACTACCTAATATTAGGGTCGGTTTTACTCAAAATTGAGTATATCGAAAAACTCGTTACCCAAAATTAGGTTGTTTTCCCTCTCTGGCTCACCGATGTTGTCAAAAAAAAACAAAGATGCATCTACCCAAAGGAAGTCCTTTACCCCAATTTGGGTAAATGTCGGTTTACTCAAAATTGAGTTGAATGAGGGGGGGTCTTAGGTTGAATTTACCTACTCTTGAGTATATTTTTTAGCAATCTACCTAGCGTGAGTTTAATCGATTTACTCAAATTTTGGCTTATTGGGCCGAACTATGGAATTGCGTCAAAAGAACTTGATTTTGGGTAGTTTAGCGGTTCCGTGTACTTACTGGGCGGTGCCGTTATCTCTCAAACGTCAGATTTTCTGTGAGAGTAAGCAGGCCAGCATAAATTCGTGCAGTGGACCATACACGCTAAGATCAGTTTCCCTATTTTTCTAAAATATGAGTAAATTTTACTCAAATTTGCGTAAACTTAACGCAAATATGGGTAAATAAAACACATGTTTTGGAAAAGTGCATATTCGCATATTTGGGTAATATTTACCCATATTTGGGTAACAATTACTCATATTTGGGAACACATTACTCATATTTGAGTTTTGTTTACCTATATTTAAGTATCACAAAGCATATTTGAGGTTGTGCACTTTTTCGAGATCTTAGCGTGTACTTTTGCACTGAAGTTTTTTTTACGACGGTAATGGTATCGCGTAAAAAAACCGCGTAGAGAAAACCGCGTAGAAAAAAACGCGTTATTTAAAAAAAAAACCGCGTAGAGAAAACCGCGTAGAAAAAAACGCGTTATTTAAAAAAAACCGCGTTATTTCAAAACCGTCGTAAAAGAAAACCGCATTATTACAATAAAAACGTCGTAAAACAGTCAAGTCACGTTAGATGTGATCCTGACTATTTTGCGCGTGTTTTTTTAAAAAATAGTTTTTTTACGACGGGTTTTGAAATAACGCGGTTTTTTTACGACGTTTTTTGAAATAACGCGGTTTTTTACGACGTTTTTTGGGGGGAACCCAAACGTGAGTTTTTTTTTTCAACCTCTTTCATTTGCTCTCTTTGTCAGAGTGAATAGCAAAACAACCCAACTTTGAGAGTTCTATGCGGGAAGCGAAAGTTGAGTAAGTGACATAGTACCAAAAGTTGAGTAATTTAACTGGCGGATGAGTAAAAAGAACTTCGACTTTAGGTACTTTCACCGTATACGCCTAAATGCAAACTACCTACCTCAACATCGACTCCATCCACTCAAAATTGGCTTCCCACATGCAACCTAGAAGTTGGGTGGAATGAACTCACTTTTGGGTTCTTTCGTTTTTCCGTGTGGGATATCTTTAGATGTTCCTCCAATGATTGTTCCAGTGCTGTTTTCGCGGTTTTCTTCGGGTATTTCTCCAAAGATCCTTTGAGGTATTTCTGCAGGTATTCCTTCAGAGATTTCGCGGTATATTCCTTCCAGAATCCCACTAGAGATTGCTCCAGTTATTCCACCTGGAATTATTCGAAGTATTTCTATTGCTGCAGAAATACTTCGAATAATTCCAGGTTCTTTCTGAAAATTTTACTAGAGATTATTCAAAAATTCATCCAGGAATTGTTCCTTCAAAAAATCGTCCAGAAAGTACTGCAGACATGAATTTCTTAAGATTTTTCATCCAGGCATTCCTACAGGAATTCTTCCAGGAATTTGCTAAGAAAGCTGTCCTGTGATTCCCTAAGGAATTCCTCATGAGATTGCTTCGGAAATTCCACCAGGGATTCACCCGGGAATTCCTTCTGTGATTCCTTCAGGAACAACTTCTGGCATTCTAAAAATGCCTCTAAGCACTCTACTTGGGATTCCTTTAGGATTTTTTCCTGGAATTCTTTCTGAAACTCCTCCTGGAACTATTTAGAGATTCCCTTATGAATTCCTCTTGGCATTGTTTTCGAGATTCCTGCTGGGGTTTCTTCAAAAACTGCTACAGGGATTCCTCCAAGAGTATTTTTTCAGGATTCCTCAAGAGCTTCAGTGATTTATTCAATACTTTTTTCTGGGATTTCTTCAGAAACTCCTACTGGAATTCCCTCAGAAATTGATCCTCAGTTATCTTCTTGGGATTCCTCCAAGAATTCCTCAAGAGATTCATCCAGAAATTACTTCAGCAATTGTTCAAGGATTCCTCTGTGAAATCCTTCAGGGATTCGTTTAAAAACTCCTACAGGGATACGTCCAGGAACAACTCTAAAAAGAGAGTTCCTCTATGAATTCCTTTAGAGATTCCTCCAGACATTCCTCTAGGGATACCTCAAGGAATTCATCTAGAGATTCCAACAGGGATTCCTCCAGGATTTTTTTCAGGGATTCTTCCTGAATGTTATCCAGTGATTCTTCAAGAAAATCATCCAGAAATTTCTCCAAATATTCCTCCAGGGATTCCTCCAGGAGTTCCTCTAGAGATTTCTCAAGGATTCCTCTAGAAATTCCTCCAGAGTTTCCTCCAGGTATTCATATATAGATACCTCAAGGAATCCTCTAGAGATTCCACTAGAGATTCCCCTCCTGAAATTTCGTCAGGAATTCTTTCAGGGATTCCTCCAGGAATTCCTACAAGGATTCTACCTGAAAGTTCTTCAGTGATTCTTCAAGAAAATCATCCAGAAATCCCTCCAGGGATCCCCCAGGAGTTCCTCTGTAGATTTATAAAAAAATCTCTAGAGGTTCCTCCAGGAATTCTTATAGGCATGTCTCCAGGAAATTCTCCAGGGTTTCCTCCAGACATTCTTTCAGAAGTTCCTCTAGGGAATCCTTCAAGGATTGCTCCAGGAATGCTTTTAAGAATATCTCCAGGCATTCCTCCTCTTCAGGAGTTCCTTCAAGGATTTCTATATGGATTCCTCCAGGGATTCATCTATGTATTCCTCCAGGATTTCATTCAGGGACTCCTCCAGGAAAACGTCTAAGAATTCCACCAGAAAATCCTGAAGAAATTCCTGATCCGGTCATTTCTCCAGGAATTTATCCAGGACATTCACCGCCCGGAGTTTATACAGGCATTATTCTAAGAACTCCTTCAGGGATTCCTGCATGAATTTCTCCTGAGATTCTTCTAGAAATACTTTTGAGGATATCTTAAGGGATTCCTTCAGAAATTCCCCCAGTAATTGCTCCCGGAATTTATCCAGGAATTACTCCAGGTATTTCTCCAGGTATTCCTCCAGGATTTCATCCAGGCATTTCTCTAGGGACTCCTCCAGGAATTTCACCTACAATACCGCCAGGAATTACCCCAACAGTTTCTTCAGGAAATCCTCCAGGGATTCCTTTGAACATTTTTTTAAGAATTTCTTCAGTAGTTCCTCCAGGATTTTTTTTTCAGGGATTCATCCTGGAATTCGTCCAGGATTACCTCCAGGAATTCATCCAAGAATTTCTCCGAGAATTCCTCCAGATTCCTCTAGGAAATATTTTACGGATTCCTTCGATGATTTCTTCAGTAATGTTGCGGGTTTGTTCTTCAGTAATTCATCCAGATATTCCTACCAGAATTCCTCTAGGAATTCCTACAGAATTTCAGGAATTCTTCCAGGGATAGTTCCGTCGAAGTATTCCCAGAATTCTTCTAGGGGGAAGGAATTCCTACTAGAATTCCGCCGGGAATTTGTCCAAAAGTTTTTCCAGGCATTCCTCTTCTCCAAGTATTTTTCCCGAAATTTCTCAAGAATTTTCAGAAGTTTTTTTCCCAGAATTCCTCTAGGGATTCCTTCAGGATTTCTCCCAAGGTTTGCTTCAGGAATTTCTGCAGTAAGTCCAAGAATTTCTGCTAGATTTTCTTTAGGAATTCATGCACGGATTCATTCGTGGATTTCTCTTGAAATTTATCCTTCAGAGATTCCTCCAATAATTCCTCTAGCGGTTGCTCCAGGAATTCCTCCAGGTAAACCTTCAGATATTCCACCAGGAATTTCTCCATGAATTCCGAGAGGAATTTCTCCAGGGATTCTGCCAGGAATTTGTTCAGAAGTTCCTCCAGGGTTTCCTTCAGCAATTTCTTTAGGAATTGCTTTGGGGATTTTTCCAGGAATTCCTCCAGAGCTTTCTCCATGATTTCCACTAGAAATTCCTCCAGGAATTCGTCAAAGAATTCCCCCAAGGATTCCTCCAGAAATTTGTCTAGGAATGCTTTCCGGGATTCTTCAAGTGATTTCTTCAGAAATTTCTTCAAGCATTCCTCGCATATCTGCTCTAAGGATTTCTTCAGGAATTCATTCAGGGGTTCCTCTAGGTATACTTTAAGAAATTCTTTAGGGATTGCTCCCGGAATTTCTGCAGTGATTCCATCAGAAATTACTCTCTGAATCTTTTCAAAAATTTATTCAAGGGCTCGGTCAGAAATTTCATAAATCCGTACCTCATCTTATCCAGGGATTCATCCAGAATTACCTGATGATTTTTGAATTACTTGAAGTATTTCTAGAGGAATTCCTCCAGCGATATGTATTGGAATACTTACTTGATACTTGATGGGCTACAACTCGTAGCGGTGAGTCTACGCCGAATGAAGTGTCCGCCTCCACTGGCCTCGGTCCTGGGTCAATCGCTTCCAGTCGCCCTGAACGTTTAGAGTCCCTAGGTCCTCCTCAACTGCAAAAAGCCAACGTGTGCGCGGCCTTCCACGAAGCCGACGACCCCTTCCTGGTTCTCTGCTGAGTATAATTTTAGTTTGTCGTTCCTCCGGCATACGAGCTCGTGTCCAGCCCATCGCAGTCTGCCGTGTTGTATTCGCTTCACTATATCCATCTCTTTATATACCTGGTACAATTCGTAGTTCATGCGACGCTGTCAGATGCCGTCCTCCAGTTTACCGCCGAGTATTGTTCGCAGCACTTTACGTTCGAAGACTCCAAAAGCTCTCCGATCAATTTCTTTCAACGTTCTCGTTTCATGACCGTATAGAGCGACCGGAAGAATCAGAAACTGGTACAACGCGAGTTTTGTCTTCGTTTGCAGCCTGCGGGACTTCAGCTGGTTTCGCAGACCGGAAAAGGCCCGATTCGCAGCCGCAATCCGTCTTTTCACCTCGCGGATAACATCTTTATCGCACGTCACTAGAGTATCAAGATAAACAAATTCATCCACAACTGCAAACTATTCTCCACCTTCGTCACCACTACCACGTCCGGACCGACGTTGAACACCAGCAATCATGTACTTAGTCTTTGTGATGTTAATCGTAAGTCCAATCCTCGCAGTCTCCCTCTTATAAGGTACTAACGCCTCTTCCACGGCCCGGCGGTCCATTAAGATGATGTCGATATCGTCCGCGAAGCCCAGGAGCATATATGCGACTTCGTGACAATGGTTGCGCTCCTGTGCAAACCAGCTCTCCTTATCGCTGCTTCCAGTACTATGTTGAACAGTAAGTTCGAAAGAGCATCGCCCTGCTTCAGTCCGTCAAAGGTTACGAACGATGACGAAATTTCATCCGCAACCCGTACACTTGATTTCGATCCGTCAACCGTCGCACAATGGTCCAAATTAGAGAAAAGCTGGCAGAAACTCAATTTTTGAGCATCTTCTCTAAATGGGCTTCCTGTTGTAGAGTTTAATGGTAAGTTTTAATGAGAGAATGAGGATGGATGACATCAAATTGTAGAGCAGAAATCACAAGGTAAGAAAACATTAACCATTTCTTTAACTAATACCCATATTTTTCCGTATTACAATTAGTTGATATTACTGAAAGGCATTGAATTGAAGTTTCACATCTTAATTTTATTATTATTATTATTTGTAAATATTCATATTATTTCATATTATACTATTATTATTATTGATTATCATAGAATTAAAAATGGAGAGAATATTCTTAAATGGGGATACGGTGGAGGGATATGATACTTTGATACAAATTCTTATTTACCAAATTCAAAAAGCAGACAATCGTTTTATGGAATTTAATTTTTCAAAGAGAGTGTTTGAAGCTCTTATCGCTAAATCTAATAATAGTAAGCTATATAAACAAGTCAAAACCAAGAGAGAAATAATAACATTATTTAACAATGACAATTTGAAATATCTTAGGGTAATATGTGCGACAGCAGAGATTTTTTGTACTATCATTAACATTTTCCAAGAGGGTAAATATAGAGTATCAGTTGTGCCTTGAAAAGTGGATAAAGCGGTTAAAGGAATTGAATTTAATATTAATTGTATGAAAAGAAATACCTTATTAACTTTTGAACATATTGAAATACAAAATGAAAGAATGCTGGAGAGTAATAAGAGAAACATGAACGATCAATTCAAGGAAAAACCTGAAATAATGCAAAATAATCACAATACCTATGAGGTTAGTTTGTATGACGGAATAACAAAAGCTAGAATTAAGAAGATTGAGGGGGATGGTAACTGTTTGATACGGGTACTAATTGACCAGTTGAGAGGAACAATAAAAAACCGCCAGGTTACAAATCAGGAGATACAAGAATTCAGAAATAGAGTAGCAGAGCATATGATTCAGAATAGAGACAAATACGAACCATTTTTGATAGAAAGTTTAGAGGAGGGAGGCTTTGATAAATTTATAAATTCAAGCGTAAGGAAAATGGGTGTTTGGCTTGGGTACGAGGTGATAGTTGCGGTGAGCGAAATGTATAATAGAAATATAATAGTTTACCAAGATGATGAACCTGATATAGTTATCGCCGGAAGAGAAAGAAGAGAGGAAGGAACACTTAGGATTTATTACACCAGAACTCAGAAAGAAGGACCTAAGAATCATTATGAAAGCGTTGTCGAAATGTTAGATTCAGGGAAGAATTCAATTGCTTCAGAAGCAAATACACAGAAAAGTGTCTCCAATGACAATCAAAGAGTTGTGACCACCGAGGATAATCACATTGCAAAATTGAAGGAAGGAAATCAGAAACATGAAGTGAGAGAAGTAATTAGTAATAAAAATATAAATAAGGTAGGAAATCAAGACCATCAAACACAACAACGATCATTAAGAATAGCATCATTAAACGTAAGGGGATGTATCAGGGAAGAAAAAAGAATAGAAATAGATGAGTTGATGAGCGTTCATAGTATAGATGTAGCAGCCTTACAGGAGGTTAATGTATTGGGACAGGTGATTGAGACAAGAAATTATAAGTGGACATCATCATTAAATAGACCAAATAAGAGTAGGGGCCTAGCATTCATGATCCGAAAAAACTCAGACGTCACGTTGGGAGAGGTGAGAATAATCAGTGGTTCAATTATATCTGCAGAATTGGTGGTTGATAAAATAGGAAAAATTATTTTGGTAAATGTTCACAGTCCGAACAAATCAGTTGGTAACTTTTTATGCGATGTGGGTTCGTTGATTGGGAAGGATCACATTCGAAATAAATTACTATTGCTCGGAGATTTTAACGCGCAAATAGGTCGAGAGGATGTGGATGAAGAAGACAGAGATGTTGTAGGAGATACGTTAGGGTTTGAAAGAAGCAATGACAATGGGGAAGAATTCAAGATGTTTCTTAAAATACACAAGCTAATTAACATTTCATCAAAGGTAGGCGAAAACACGAATGTTACATGGAAAAGTGGAATAAAAGAAAGTCAAATAGATCATGTGTTGATTTCAAAGGATAGTGCTTTAAGGGTACGATTTATCAGAGGGTTTTGGCCAAATATCAAAACGGATCATAAGTTATTGATTGTTGGGTTGTGTTATGATGGCAAAAAAGTTAGTCAGAGGAAGCAGAAAAGAAAACTAGATTGCACGGCGCTGAAGTATGAGGTGATTAAGAAAAAATATTCTGAGTTTTTAGAACAGCAGGGCAACGAAAAGGATGAAGAAGCTGGGAAAGATATAAACGAGGAATATAAAGAGATAGCAGAAAAGATGAAGATAGCGGCAGATGAAGCGTTGACATCAGCAAAAGCTCCTCTTACCCCGAAAAGGAAATCAGCATTAGGAAGATTGAACAAAGCATTGAAGTTATGGAAAAAACATCCAGATTTGTTACCGTATAAATGGGAAGTACAGAACAGGAAAGAGGAATTCAAATTGGCACAGAGAGAACATAGAGAGAAAACAATAAGGAATTTTTATAGAGACCTAAATGATTTCGAAGTTGGAGTTAGAATAAGAAAGTCGTATAATTTCTTGAGAGAGTACGTAAAAAAGAGGACTAGGAAAAATGCCTATATTCCCACAAGATTATGGAATGAAGTTTTGAAGGAGAGTGAAGGACCTAGCATTTCATTCGTAGAAGAGAATGATACCTGCCCTTTGACACGGCCTCCTACGGAAGAGGAAATGTTCTCAATCATTTGGAAGTCATGTAATGGGAAATCAGCGGGGCCAGACGGAATTCGAATAGAAATGATTAAGTATGCAGATGAGAAAACTTTTAATAGATTAGTAACTTTATGGCAAAGAATGTGGTTAGATAATGTAATGCCTAAAGACCTTTCTTGTTCAACTCAAATTCCGATCCCCAAGGTTAGTAATCCAAAAAAAGTGGAAGATTTCAGGAGGATTAGTCTATGTAATGTAATGTATAAGCCTTATGCTAAATGGGTAAAAAATAGATTAAGGGAATTTACCGGTGATCCAGGCCTTCATCAAGCGGCATTCACAGAAGGAAGGTCAACGGATGATCATATTTTCATTACCCGCAGAATAATGGAGGAGTATTGGAATGGAGGAGAACAGTTGTACATAGCATCACTGGACATCAAAAAGGCATTCGATAATGTTAAAATAGAAAAAATCAAAGATGTGTTGTTAGACTTGAAGGTTCCTACGCATGTTATTGATAGGGTTCTGTTATGTTTGAAAGAAGACAGGGCAAAAGTTAAATGGCAAAACCAATTTTCTGAAGAGGTTAATAGAGGCAAGGGTATTAAGCAAGGGTGTCCCTTATCCCCATTTTTGTTTAATTTAGTTATGCAGAAAATTTTCAAAGATGTAGTTGAAGTTGTGCCTGAACTTAAGCTGTTGGATATGGGACTTCTAGAACTACCATTGATATTAGTTTTCGCCGATGATGTGCTTATTATAGCTAGAACTCGAAAGGAATTAGAAACGATTGTGAAAGCATTAGAGGATTGCTTACCAACAGTTGGCTTGGAAATTAATGAACAAAAAAGCCACGTCATAATTAGAGCTCCAAACAAAATGGGTGATATACCAGATACAATTAGATTAAATAATAAAGTGTACAAAACATACAAAACGCTCAGATATCTTGGTATAACTCTAACTGAAGATTTAAATAGGCCAGCGACATTAAAACAAAGATGTGTTAATGCTGTTAAAGCATCAAAAATTGTAATTGATTTTTGCAAGCAATTTAAGCCGTCTTGGGAAATAGGTAAACTAATATATAAGACAGTAATTTCACCAGCACTATTATATGGTACAAAAGTTTCAACACTGACTAAAAGGAGCAGGAAACAATTGGCAAAATATGAGAAAATGATAGTCAAAAGTATTTGGAACAATTGTAGAAAAGAAAGTGGGGTTAAGCTAAATATAAAGAAAGCGTTAAACGGTAAAACAATAAACCGGAGAATAAGAGTGGGTAGGATAAGTTATTATGGACACATTAAAAGAAGACCACAAAACCATCCACTAAAAATAGCTTACAGGTTCAAATTAAACAGGAAAAAAGAGGGAAGGCCCAGTTACACCTGGAAAGTTTCATTAAATCAAGATTTAAAAAGATATAAAGGTATAAATAGGGATGAATGGAAGTCGCTAGCTAAAGACAAGCTTAAACTGAAGCAAAAAGCAGAAGAAATTTACAAACAGGAGGAGAGTGAAATTTCAGATGGGGAAGAGGATGACAATTAAAAGGAAAAGGAAAAATAATAACTAAATGATAAAAAGGAGAAAGCCGGATAGACCGATGAAGGTGAATGAAACAAATATGAAAGAGTTATAAATAATTTAATTATATATTTATTTACACATCTAATTATTTATTTATATACTTATATATTTATTTATTTATTTGATTATTTATTTAGATAGTTGTTCATTTATCTATTCAATTGCTCTTGAAAACTCTATTAAATCAGTTGCGTAGTCACGTGTTAACCATCCTGCTTTTTCTTATTAAGTAGTTCTATCAATTGGAGGTCATTTGTTGGACTATTTTTATAGGTAAAGTAAGTTTTTTGACGAAAAATGCATGCTCTCTTGATAATTGTAACTGTTTGTTTGCAGTATAGGACAAATATTGAAATATTCAGTAATTATTAGAATAATGTAGGAAATAATTGTTGCAGATGTAAAAGTATTTTAACAGTTATAGGCAAAATTCACTAGAATTCGGTAAGCTGAAAGATAAATGGTAAAATAAAAAAAAACATGAACATGTAAGATGGGAATTGGGTAGGATTGGAAGAACTAGCAGATTATGTAGAAACTTCAAAAGGTTCAAGTGGTTACAAAGGTAAATAATAGCATATTGCAGGATGTTAATAAAAATAAATACACGATTAAGGAACACTGTAGATAATGCTTAGCACTGCAAACTGAGACTTGAAAACAAATCACATTTATAGAAAGAGTGCTAGAAAATTGAATGATGGAGGAGATAAGAAGAGATATTAAGTGTATTCCACAAGTTGAATAAAAGGATCCAATTCTACAAGATGTGCGAAGTGGACATGATGAGTGGTAGACATGATGGTAAGGTAAGATGGTTAACAACAATTCATAAAAATCAATCAATAAGGGGGGACAGGGAGGGTATTAAGCTTATTGCAGATTGGTTGAGGGAGTCGTGGTAACCAGGCCCAATTCACGGAGGTAATCGCTCTATGATCAATATTTTTGAATATTGACCATAGTTGATGATGTCTTCCAACATTCTGCGATAAGTTTGACGCACCCTTTTAGTTACAAACCACCAGACGGAAATCTTAATATGTACTGCGAGGTGTTGGATGCTGGGATAGGAACATTTTGTTGGAAGGAGATTCTCTGCCCTTGAAGTGGATTGCGCATTTGTCAAAGTACATATGGGTCCACGCTCCCTTTTGGCCCTTCATACAACAAAATTGGGAATATACTGACTGTCCAACATTTTGATCTGGCTATTAAGAGGAACCGTACGACATGGCAAGTCCTGCACTGGTGGTGGCTTTACATCACATCACATCACATCTTCTCTAAATGGGCTTCGGTATATTGATCATTCATCTACAATATCAGAAGCGTTGACTGTCTATTAAATAAATTGGAAATCATGATTTTGTATCTTTTTACAGCGCTAAATAGCTGCTGATTGAATAAATGCTTATTTTTTGATAAAGAACACCAGCAAGTTCAACCACTACAAAAGTCTAATAAAATTAGTAATTAAATGGCTTCCCGAAGTTTATTCGTAAGCTATACACAAGAATTAGGCATCTGCAATGGAAAAAGAGATAAAAATAACACTTTTGGCTTCAAAATTAACATCACATATTATTAGTACGAGAAATTCTTATACTTCAACTTCAAAGTGTCTTACAAATCGTTCCCAGCTACTCCCCACGCAGATATTCGGTTCAAACGCTCGTCTAAGTATGCAGAATTGATTTAGGAAAATTGCAGCTGCCAAAAAATAGCGCCATAATGATATGTGTATAGCCAAATTGTATGAAAAACACAAGTTTTGTTCGGAATTCGTTCGATGAAATCGACAAATGATGAAAATGCCATTAATATTAGATTGAGAGCTTAATAATGTTTCAGTATATTCATTTAGGCTAAAACTAGCAGTCTACTATGATTTGGCAATTTTTGCTACGTATTTTCAAATCTGGACCACTGTGCGTCGCACGAATCAGTCTAGCTTCGCCGGAAATCCATGTTCGATAATAATCTGCCATAACTCGTTTCTCTTCACTGAATCGTACGCCGCCTTGAAATCAATAAACAGATGATGGGTCTGCAAGGGAGCATCCATTTAGTACGTCACGCCCCAAGTAACACACATGTTATATAAAAGTTACGACAGCGCAAGTTTTGGTTGTATAGAAGTTTATTTTACGTTATTTCAACACAATGTTAGAATTACGTAAAATAAACTTCTATACAACCAAAACTTGCGCTGTCGTAACTCTATTATAACATGTGTGTTGCTTGGGGCGAAATTTAGGAATTTTTTACCCCCCCTCCCCCTTGCGTACGGGTTTTTCGTATACCTTGTACATTGCTTGTCACACTTTTCAGGACCCCCCCCCCCCCTTCCCCCCTATAAGCGTGACGTACTTAATGGATGCCCCCCAAGTTGTACTCCCGAAATTTATCGAGAATCTACCGCAGGGTGAACATCTGATCCGTCGTTGATCGGCCCTCACGAAATTCTGCCTGATATTCGCTGACGAAGGACTCCTCAATCGGCCTCAGCCTGTGGAACAGAACTCCGGACAAATTTTGTACGCTGAATTGAGGAGTGTTGTTCCTCTGCAATTCGCGCACTCCAGTCGATGCCCTTTCTTTTTCTTGAAAAGAGGACAAATGAGACCATCCAGAGGGATACAGGAGACAGGAAATTCTTTTAGAAGTCATCCAGGAATTCTTTCGCAATTATCTCCGAGAAATATTTAAGGAGTTCATTCACAGATTTATTCAGAAATCCATCCATGAATTCCTTCAAGAATACCCGCTGCAGCTCCTGCAAAGAAGTTTCTTCAGAAAATCGTCCTGCAATTCTTTCAGGAATATATCACAGTCACTGTGACTAACTTTGAACATATAAGTACTTACATGCTAGAAGCGCTTTCAATCATTTCTCCAGGAAATTTTTCGGGAATTCACCGAGAGAAGACTCTTTCTCGCAGGGTTTCTTCCCGAAATTTCTCTAGAAAATGCACCACGAATTCCTTTATTAATTGCTTTTTAATTCCTCCAGACCTGTTTTTTTGACATTCTTTCCAGCTATTCGTCCAGGAATTCTCTCAGGTGAATTCCAGGATTTTTCCAAGAATTCCGTCATTTGAGAGTTCTTCGAAAATACTCCAGAAAGAATTCTTCAATTCCAGAGGTTCCCACAGATATTCTTACAAGGACAGCTCGAGGGTTTCCTTCAGTGATAGTTTCAAGACTTTTACGAGAATACCATCAAAAATTATTCTAAGGATCCTTCCGGGGATACGTCTATTGACATTTGTATAAGATTATGCTCTGAGACGAGTTTTTGCAAGGAATATATAAAACTGTCTGAAGAAATTCCTGCAAGGATGTACTCGGAACAATACAACTGAAAGTTTTTTCTCTCTATGGTTTCAAAAACTTCTGCAGGAATTCCCTTACAAGTTATGCCAGAATTTTTTCCCCGTGATACTTGAATTCCACAAGAAAGCACGTAACAATTTGTTGTAGTAATGCTGATAGAAAATTCAGACGCTCTTTGGGATACCCATAAAAGAATTCCTTTGAAATCTATCGTTTAAATTTTATTTTTCGGCGATTTAAGAAAGAAGTTGTACATAGCATTTCTATTTCTATAGCTCTGATTATACCATATTTCCAAACAAAACTAACAGAATAAATCATATAAAGCATTTTGAACAATGATCTTGTAAAATGTAATAAGTTGAGTTTAGTCTCCTATGACTACAAAATGAAACACATTATGCCAAATAAATGTCTACTATAGATCTATGCTTGTCATTAAGACAGTGGTTTTCAGATTGTTTCTTATTTCTATATATAAAGTCATGGAAAACTTCTGGGAAAGGAATGCCCCCCCCCCTCTAGCTGGGCCAATGCGTGTTGTAAACGCCAACCATCACATTACAAAGGTTGGTACTAATATTCCTTTCCTCTTCCAACCTGACTGCATAAGGACGTGGCCGTTATGGTACCACTAAAGAGAGTCTCTGAAGTTTGCAGTGAGAATAGTTATGACCACTCCCAGTCAATCATTCACTTCATTCATTGTGCAATTGTCATTGGTTCGGGCCAATCACGGAGTAGCAACCATAGATATGTGCAGTCAGTCTAAGCTATAAGCTACTATGGGTAAAGTGTCCCACACAATGCATACGTTTGCGTGTGCGTGACAGTAGTTTGACAGATTTTCCATGGGAAAACTGTCAAAAAAACGCAAACTTCGACGGAACGGACGCTATGTGTTCCAGGCTTAAGTCCGCGATTACCTTCCATTAAACTAATTTATGTTCGCACCATCTCATGGGCGCAATCTTCCCCAACCCATCTAATCTCACGTACCGCCCCTCTTTTGGAGCAAACGCCAAACATAAATCCAATTTAAAGTGACAGCAAAGTCTCTGCCTTTGGGCAGGCAGCCATCCGTTTCACCGCAGAAGGAAAGTCGCATTAAAATTAATCAATTCCATAATTGTAAAATTTCCGAAGCGTTCACTTTCATCGGCACGATCTCCCCGTGGTCTTTCTGTCTTAGCGACCGACGATGGGCGATCATGTCCTTCTACGCCGGGCTCGAGCTACCAGGGTATTGTTAGGGGGACTCATGGTTTCACATCTCACCCCAAAGATGGGTTTCGAGCCTATTCCAGCCTAGTCGAGCCTAGCAATAGCCAACAACCCATCCACACGTTGTTGGCTGCCGTAGGCTTTCCCGTAGCGCGATCATGCGGACAAGATCAATAAAGTAGCACACAGCCGCAATCGTCGATTGGCGCGCAGAAATAATCTGCGCACGATGTGCGATTTTCTCACGCGCTGCGCCGCGTCGTCTAAACAACAACGGGCCGGCCGACCGAACTGGTGGAACGGACGAAAGTTTGCCATTTCGCCCCGCTTTCAATTGCCATTTTAATGAAGATTTATCTATTGGGTTCGTGATTTGTGCTACCTTTTATGTTGGATCGCGGTTTTCGCGGCGAGTCGCGATTGATTCGCGCGCTCGTGCGAACGCGTTTGCGTTCGCATACCTGTGCAGCGGAAATCTACACGTAACATATATTCAATTATCGTCACACTTTCAGCCTTTGGCGGTGGTAATGACGGCGGTGGCTCACAAACCAAGCAAGGGAAATAAAAGTGACAACAAATGTGCCACACGCGGATGTAATAAATTTTAGTAGCGGCTTCGGGACATTTCTTTCGGATCTAGCTTTATGACGATGCGGGAATGTTGACTTCTAATAGGGTATTGACGCTGTCATGATGATGATGGATGGCCGTCGTATCAGGACTTTCTCGGATGCTACAATAAAAGGCTCGAAAATTCGTTTTTCACATTTATAACGCTTTTAATGATCTTTTTATGGAAAATTTGTTTGCTATACAATTAGTTACATGCCAAGGATTCATTATTTTCAGTCATGTTATTACATAACTCTGAGCGGTCGATACTGCCGTATATGACGCCTTGAAATAGACGAACAGGATATGCGTTAGTAGCTGATATGGCAGATTTGCCGTGCGGTAAAGATCATCCGTCTCGTCATGTCCTAAAACCTAAGCATAACCTTCTACTCCAAGTCCAAAGTTGATTAAGCTATTAAAATAATTGGCTAGGTCAATGGGAACCCAACGAACCCAAACTCCATTTAACAAGCTTTCGATTCCAACCATTTCATTTCCTAGCGACGCGCCTAATGCATAACCCGTGAATTTCCCCACCGAACTAATATTGCTTCGCAAATCATCAATAATAGGAAAATTACGACCTTGCCCCCGGTGGTACGGTCCGCTTCGGTCCAATGTTTCCAAGCTCGCCAAACTCTCGCACGGAAATAACTATTCTGCGGACCGGTGGCGGTGTGGCGGACTGTGGACCGATGACGACGGCAGCAGCGGATGACCTCTCATCAATTCCAGAAGAAGAGGGCACCACAGTTAATCATCGGTTTAGCAATAACTCGCTTCCATGTTGGGGGGCCGGCGATGGTCGTTCGGCCACGGTGCCGGGTACCTACGGTAGAGAAATGCTCGCTTAACCATAATTTTGATAATCCAATGATCATCATCATCGTTGGCGTAGTCAGACTTTTTTAGGGCGGCTTAGAGGGCTAAATTATTTTGAAGATATTTAAAATACTGTGTAGACATAACAGTATTAAGAAATATTTTAAAAACTTGATGATGATTGTGTATCCACCATCAGTGCAAGGATAACCTATGATTGCAGAGTTATACCGGGAGGGAATTATCTACCTGATGGTTTGTTGTAGCATGGTAAGCTAAATTCACCTTTGGAAAACAACATGGTGATTTGCCCGGAAACCATTTCATTTAGCTTCTTTATGCTACTCTCCCTAAAATCCCCAAGTATATATCATGTTTAAACATAGAAGGTACTAACAAAGAACAAACTCACCGGATGATCGATCATATTCAGCTAGTATTCTGTGTTTGTCTTTGGTTGCAACATTCATTTCATTTAATTTATTTAGCAATACATTACAATCATAATAGGGTTTTTGACCCCATTCCCGGAATCACAGGTAAACAAAACTGTGCGTTACCTAAATTCACAACGAAACGTTTTCGTCCACTTCTTTCATCATACCTTATAGCGTAAACTTGTTGTTAACAGTTATTGTTGTGAAGATTTTCTGCCGGAAAGTTGATTTTGAAAGAGTTTACTGCACCTAGCCCAGCGCCAATTCTCGGCACCAGTGCCGAACTTCCAGCAAATTCGATTGGGATATCACTTTGGCATCCATCTTTGTGCTGACGAATTGCACTTGTCTGCGTGTGATATGTAATTGTTTTGAGCACTTGTGTGGCTTCAGAGTGAACGCGTAGCTAATTGACTGTGGATTCCATTGCGGAAATGTTGCGGGAGATGATTACCCACGAAAGTGAGTTTGGAAAATATTCGGCAAGTGATATTTTGATTTGTTTTGCTGTGAGGTCCCGACGAATTGACGCGGGTGCCCAAGTAGCTCGAAACCCTACAATTGAATCAACAATTCTTCGCCACAATACTCGGTTCGTGGCTGTAGTCCTCCATCCTCGGCCGCGTTCCACACTTGCCAGATCGTACTGTACCTGGTCCGCCCACTTTGCACGCTACCCTTCAGGTCTTCTTACTTACCTTACCTTACCGGTCAGACTAAGGCCGGGGTGGCCTCTGCTGTACATAGTAGCCGCCTCCATTCCACTCGGTCCATGGCTGTTTGTCTCTTCAGGTCTTCTTGTACCATCCGGATCTCTTGCAAACACAAGCTTTCCGGCATTCTCAAATAATGCCCTGCCCATCGTATTCTTGCAGCTAATGCAACTTTCCGCATGCTAGGTTCGCCGTAGAGTGCAGCAAGCTTGTGGTTCATTCTTCGCCACCACACACCGTTCTCCTGCACACCGCCAAAAATGGTTCTAAGCACCCATCGCTCGAACACTTCGGGTGATTGCATATCCTCCTCGAGCATAGTCCAGGTCCCGTAGAGAACCACCTGTCTTATCAGTTCTGTCACCGTTCCAAATGTTCAAGCAAGTCATCCGCAAAATAGACAAATTGGCTGGATTTCGTGGAAATCGTGCCTCGGCTGTTAAGCCCGGCTCGTCGCACACCTTCCAGGGTGATGTTGCACAGCAGGCATGAGAGTCCGTCACCTTCTCGTAGTCCCCGGCGAGATTCAAACGAACGCCCGAAACCCTTACGCAGTTTCTTACACCGTCCATCGACTCATTCATCAATCTAATGAGCTTCCCGAAGAAGCCATGATTCTCCATGCGGTCGATACGTCGTACGCTGCCTTGAAGTCGATGAACAGATGGTGCGTTGGATCCTGGTATTCGCGGCATTTTTAGAGGATTTGCCGCACGGTGAAGATTTGATACGTTGTCAAGCGGCCGTCAACGAAACCAGCTTGATCACTTTCCACAAATTCATTAACTTTAAGCGAAAGACGACGGAAGATGATCTGGGGTATCACTTTGTAGGTGGCATTCAGAATTGTGGTCAATGGAGGAGAACGTGCCTCTGGAGCTTGACCTACTGATACCTGATACCAGAATTGTAATCACTCGGAAATTCCCGCACTCCAACTTGTCTTGTAGATGGAGCAAATGACCCCTTCCTTCCACTCCTCCGGTATCTGTTTAGCCGCCCAGATCCGAACTATTAGCCGGAGCAGGCAGGTGACCAACTTTTCCGAGCTCATCTTGATGAGTTCAGCTCCGATACCATCTTTTTCAGCTGACTTATCGTTCTTGGGCAGATGGATAGCTTCCTTAACTTCTCTCAAAGTTAGTGTGGACTCGTTGTTGCTCCCTGCTGTATTGACGTAGTCATTTCTTCCGCTGTTTTGATCCTCCATGTCTGCGTTCTTCGCACCATTCAGGTGTTCGTCGTAGTGCTGCTTCCTCCTTTCGATCACCACACGTCCGTCAGTAAAGGTGAACTGGTCGCACCCAAATAACCAACTCCCGGCAAGCAAATTTCCGAATCTTGCTCACACTGTTTACTTTTCGCGCCGACTAAGCAGCTCCCAACAAGCGAGTTAATATGCTGTTGTACAGAGAAGAAAATTGATTTCTACTGACTAAGGTGGCCCACACTTATATGAAAAACAAAAATTTCGAAAAATGCCAAGTCTTACCTCCTAAATCAGTTGTTTTGGACTTCCAGAAGCTACGTTCAAAATTTGAGCAAAATCGGTTGAGCCTAAGGGGGCGCTCAAAACGCTTGAAGTTTGTATGGGAAAACTTGGCTAAATATATGCATAAATTTTAAGTTTTCGAATTTTGCCGCTAGGTGGCGCTGTAAGTGTTCAATAATCAAACCCATTGGTATAATTGTAGGTGACAATATGCCAAACAACTTTGTCGAAGACCGCGAAGTGATCCTACGTCTGTGAAAAAAGTTGTATCCTAGGTAAAGTGAGGATAAACATTATTGATATTTTTCCAGTACATGTAAAAGAATAATATCAATAATGAAATCTCAATACTTTGCCTCACTTTGCCTAGGGTATAACTTTTTTCACAGACGTTGGATCACTTTGCGGTCTTCGACAAAGTTGTTTGGTATATAGTCACCTACAAAAATGATAAAGGGTTTATTTATTGAACGCTTACAGCGCCACCTAGCGGCAAAATTCGAAAACATAAAATTTCTGCATACATTTGGCCAAGTTTCCCCATACAAACTTCAAGCGTTTTGAGCGCCCTCTTAGGCTCAACCGATTTTGCCCAAATTTTGAACGTAGCTTCTGGGAGTCCAAAACAACTGATTTGGGAGGTAAGACTTGGCATTTTTCGAAATTTTTGGTTTTCATATAAGTGTGGGCCACCCTACTACTGACACATTGTTGAAGTACCTAATTACTAAGCTAGCACAAGTGAAATGTGAAGCACTGAGAAATATTTACTTGAACTGGTTCACAAAATTCTTCATTAACTTAGATAATGATTCGTTTGCACAAATTGATGTTTTGTCTAAATGGATTCATTGTGTAAACTGCACCAGTTTATCACCTAAATGGGTTACTTACTAGGTAACATGAGCGTTTTAGGAAGACAAATGGCTAGGAGAAAGATTTGCCTGTGTTAATGGGAGCTTTTACGGAAGTTTCAGGATAATTGTAGAGGCGTTTGAAGACGTTTCAGGGGGATTTAGTGGATTTCACGGGGGTTTCAGGGGGCTTTGAAGGCCTTCAGGACATACCGGAGGGGTGTGCAAGGCGTTTTATAGCGTTTCATGGAGTTTCATGGGAATTGAGGACAGGCTTTCCAAATATAAAGCCTTCTCACAACAGCCCGCGCAAGGCTGAATCGACACTCTCTTATGTCATGTGTGCAGACCATCTCTCGTTAGCGTGTGCAACAAAGTCAGTAGAACATGTATCGCCAACAGCACGCACACGCATGAATGAAAGATTTATTGAATTGAGGGTTTTTCAATAGAGTTTCAGGGGGATTTAAAGACATTTCAAGGCGTTTCTGGGACTTTCAGGTGGGTTTGCAAGCATTTCAGGTAGGTTCTGGGGGTTTCAGAAAAGTTCCTAGGGATCCCGGGAGGTTTCAAGGTATTTCAAGGCGTGTTATGGTATTCCAGGGATTTTCAGGGGAGGTCTTTAGGATAGTTTAAGAGAAGTTCACGGGGGCCTTACAGGGACGTCAAGGCGTTTCATGGGGTTTTAGGTTCCACATTTTGGGGGCCCCCACAAATACCGTTTTTGCTTGCTAAACATTAACTTTATATTTCATTTTGCTTAAATACTATTCAAAAACAAAGAAAAATTTATTTGCTCATCGCATTTGTACCTCCGGGGGCCTCCACATCCGCTCCGGCCCCGGGCCCCCACAGTCCTTAATCCGGGCCTGGGGATGCCTTTGGCAATTTCTTGGAAATTGTGGCAATTCCTTTGTGAACTGCTTAATTATTTTATAGTTTATTCAGCAAATCCATTTGGACTTTTTTTTTCTCGAAAATCGACAGTTTCTTTGTGAATTCTTTCGATCTTTCATTGAAAAATAGCTTAGATAAATTCTCTGAAAATTCAAATATTTCCATTTGGAATTGTTGAAGGAATAATCGAACAATTTTCAAAAGAATTGCTAAAAAAATGAAATTTTCAAATCATTTTCCTGGGAACTACATCAGAATATCCAATAGAAGTTACCGAAGGAATTTACTAAAAAATGTCTATGAAGTTCCTCAACGAATATCCAAACGAGTTGATGAAGACATAAAATTGCTGAATAAGAGTCCAAAGAAATTTCCGCAAAAATAAACAAAAACATATTTAAATGAATTTGTCGAAGGAATTGCAGAAGAAATCTCCAAAATAAATGATGAAAAAATTTGCAAACGAATTTTCGAACGATTTTTCAACGAATTTTGAATGGCATTCTAACACAAATCGAAGCTAGTTCAAAAAAGGATTGCCAAAGATATTCAAAACGAAACTGGCGCAGGAATTTCTAATAGCATTAATGAACACTGATATATGTTGCCCTTTACTAGCATTTACCAAATTTGCTGGTATGTCATAAACCAGCCTACCTTATTCCGCACAATCATTACCTGTTCTGTGGCTTAATTAGTTAAAGCGCCGGTCTAACGAATACGGAGCCGTGGGTTCGAATCTGTTGAATCGAACCTATGAATTTCACAAATGCATCTCGCAATTTGTCAATTAGCAACATTCTGTGCCTTCTAACTACAAGCATTACTGAATTCTTCTGCAATTTCTTTAGAATTCTTTTTGGCAACAATCTTTGTGAAATGCTTCGTTAATTCTTTAAAAATTATTCAGCAATTTTTTTAGGATATTTTTTTTCCAAAAATTCTTCGGTATTTTTTTTTAATTTTCTTCGATTCTATTTTGGAAACCTTTTTGACAATTCCTCTAGAGGCCATTCATTTGGAAATTTCTCTTGCAAATATTTTAGTAATTCCTGCTACAATTTATTTGGCAGTTTTTTATGAATTTCTTCGCTCATTCATTGGATGAAAATTATTCAGACAATTTCTTTGAAAATTCAAAAATTTACATTAAATTTAAATTGTTGAAGGAATATACCAATGATAAATTCATTACTATTGGAAATTAGAAATAACTATTTTTCATAGAATAGCTGAAGAAATTTCAAAATAAGTTGCCGAAAACAAATCAAAAGGAATCGCGAAAGTATTTTCAAAGAAATTTGCCAAATATAACGATTTCGTTCGATAGAATTCCAAAAAATGGAAGCAAGTTTTACAGTATGGCCCTTAAAAACATGCGCAAATAATTTCTGTCTTTCTTTAATAACTCTTGTTGCAATATTTTATATAAGTTTATCTTTTTCATATGAGATTACAATAAAGAGGTGATTGTCATGCACGAGATCTCAAATTTGTGTCAAAATATTGATTGGTTACGTATATGGTTGCCAACAATTTCTAAGAATTAAAAAAAAGAAAATCTATTAGGAATTATCGAAAATATTCCAGAAAAAAAAACTGAAGAAGTTCTAAAGCAATAACCGAGAAATTTTCCATCGTTTTCCAGTTTCATTGCTGAATTAATTATAAAAGCCATTACCATCTATGAGGAATTGCTAGAGAAATTCTAAAAGAAATTTTTCTAGAATTCACAAAAAAAAACCAAAACAGTTACTGAAGCAATTTCTAAATGTTTAAAATGATTGACGAAGAAACTCCCGTAAATAATCCAAAGCCATTTTTCATCGGCAAGCCAAATGTACTTCAAATAAAAATGCCGAAGCCGAATCAATTCCTGAAGGAGTTATAGAGGAAGTTTCCAAATTAATTAGCTATGAAATTTTCAGAGGATGTGCCGAAAGATATTTTGGAGAAATTTTCAAATCGAATAATTTTTCAAAGGAATTGCCTAAGAAATTTCAAAATCAAATTCCAAAGAAATTTCTAAAGTCATTGCCGCCTAAATTTCCAAAGGCAATAGCGATTTTTCAAAGGAATTTTTCGAAGGAATTATAAAAAAATATGGAGTGCGGAAAGATTTCACTAAATAATGGCTTGAGGAGTTTTTTCAGAGACAATGTCGGAGAAATTTCCGAAGGAATTGCTGAAGAATTTTCTAAGAAATGTTTGAAGAAATTGCCCAAAACAAAAACTAGAAACAAATCATTGTAGAAAGAATGCTCAAGAAATTATGGAAATAATTCTCTGAAGATTTCCAAACCATCGAATCGAAAAAAACAAAGCTTTAAGTACCTACCACGTGACATTTTACGAATATTTAATTGTCTCTAGAATTAGTGCTAATGCCATTTTCTTTCAAGCAATAAAACTTCAAAGTTATAGTTTCGTCATTGCGATTATTCGAATGCTTAAGTTTCGAAAGGGGCAAGCCGTTGAAAGGACAAAATCGTAAGCGAGTCATGTAAGCCAATTGTGAGTTCTTTATTCTTACAATAGAAACTCATTCATCTCGACTCGACATTTTGTCGAAAAGTCAAGTACAAGACACTGAAGACGACCTTACAGTTGAGATCGAAATATGTATCTGTCAAAGGATGCAAATTCTTAGTGGAATTCATTTTCTTTTTTTTACTGACATTTTATACTTCTGACGCTTTGTCGTTTCGACGTTTTTGCCTTTCGATTCCTAGGATTCCACAGGAATTCCATCTGGGATTCTTCAAGGACTTCTTCAGGAGTTTCTCATGGGATTCCCAAGGAGTTCTAGATTAGATTCAGGTCTTTATTTAGGATTCCATTAGACGTTATCAGTTAAAGCAGTTCCATCTGGGATTCCTCCAGGAGTATTTGTCAGGATTCCAGGAAGGAAAAAATCCTTCCAGGAGTTCTTGCAAAGTTTCTTTCAGGGTTTTTCAAAGGAATACCTGCTGGGTTTCCTTCGGGAGTTCCCGAATTCTTCTATTAATTGCTTGCGAGATACCTCTAGGAATTTATTCCGAGATTTCTCCAAGAATTCTTTCTGAGAAAAACTCAGCAATTTTTCCTAGGATTCCACCAGGAATTGCTTCCGTGGTATATCCTGATTTTTTTCAGGATTCTTCTGGGAGTTTCTTCCGTGATTCCCCAGAGAGATTCATTTGAATTTCTTCTTTGGTTTTTTTTTATGAAGTAGCCTCTGAGATTCCTAAAAGGGATTCCTCCTGCAACTTGATGCCTTATGGGATTTCAAAGGAATACCTTCGGGATTTCTCCACCAGGTCCGATAACCATCCAGGAATTCATTCCGAGATTCTTCTATTAGTTTCTTTTGAAATGCATTTGGAAGCTTTTGTGTTTTCCAGAAGGAATTCCTGGAAAAACGAAGTCCCGGAATGAACTACAGGAGAAAAAAACAGAAGGTACTTCAGGGGGAATTCCTTGCAAAGCTGCTAGAGGATTTCCATGAGAAATTGTTGGAGGAATCCTTCAAGAACCTCCTGTAGAAACTTCTAAAGTAACTCCATAAGGATATTCGTGTCTCCAGAAGGAAATTAAAGTCCGAGAGGATTGTCATTAAGAATATCTGGGAGAATGTACTCCCGGGGCAATTCCAGAACGATCTGCCGGAATTCCAGAAGGAAATCCTGGATGAACCCAGAAAAGCGTTCCAAGTGGAAGCCTGGAAGAAGTTCTTTGAGAAATCCCAGAGGCAGCGTCTGAAAGAATCCCGGAAGGAGTTCCCGGAGGAATCCCGGAAAGATCCGTTAAGCAACACCGAAAGGAACTTCTACAGCAATCCAAAAAGAAGTTCCCGGAAAAAAATCCAAGGAGTTTCTGAAGATTCCTTGAAGCAGTTTCTGAAAGAATCCTGGAAGGAGCTCCTGGAGGAATTCTGAAAGTATTTCCGGAAAGAATCAAGGAAGTCGTACTTGAAGAGGTTCTAAGTAAGAAGTAAGTCCTTAAGCAATCCCGGAAGAAGTTCCCAGAGGAAGTTCTTGGAGGATACCAGGAAGGGTTTCCTAAATGAGTCTTAGAAAGAATTTCTGAAGAACTCCTGAAAAAACTCGCATGTAATACCTAGAAGTATCCCGGAATGAGTTCCTGAAGAAATTCCTACCGTTTTAAGGTATTGCAGGTCATGCTAGTGATGTTAGTGAACATGGCATTGGAAGTATAAATACAAACATAGTTATATGGAGGTGATAGCAGACTAAGGAGAACGTGCATCTGGATCCGATCTGCTAAAGCCCCTTTGTTCCACCTCTAGCTACGCCAATGATCACCTTCGCCTCGACGGATCGGCCACCCATCAGCGGAGTGCAGTCCGCAGCGACCACCCGGGGTTTTCCATAGGAACCTAACTGTTTCGCGCGGCTGCATAACTCCAATGATTATGCGCGAGCGCGAGCGCATTTCGCGCGCCCGAATCTTTTGATTGATCTAATAATTGCAGTGATTTAGTGGGCGTCCGCGGAAGGGTAGAGACGCTGTGTGCGGTGCCATAACCGTACCGTACCTTCTTCCGAGCCCGAAACAATTGAGTAATGATTTTAATTGGGAAAAAAGTGCGATAATTGCAGCGCAAAGTGTGCGCGCCCTGTATTTTTTGCGATGGCGCACTCGGTGCAAAGGGAGGGGAAATCAATTCCGACAAATCATCTCGGCACCTACCCATACCGATCGACCGACCCGGCTATTCAAATTAAAAACTACATTTTCTCACCAAACCATCTGCGTCAGTTGCCGAGCGCGGAAAGAAATTGGATGAAAATTTGGTTTGTGTGTGTGTCGGAATTGGATGTGGTGGGTGATGATTGAAGCGGGGCTTTAGGGTCATTTGTTTGTAATATTGCACTAATTGTACGGAAATTATTTACTAACTTTACCGTTTTTCCTCTTTTCTTTCTCTTCTAGGTCAGTATCGGCACGGCATAATCTCGGCTGTAATTGGATTTTAGCGTTTGACGTAAGTGAACTTACCGATATCGAAGCAAGTTTACATCAGTAGGTTGATTTATTCGTTTTCGTACCAACTAAGACAGAGCCTGCTTCTCAGCTTTGTGTTTTCCACTACCATGGTTAGAGACTATTCTATTCATAACAATAACATGGAATGAGCTCACCCTTTCAACCATTGCTCTATCGTTAGCCGGAAAAAGCATTAAGAATCATCGTCAAGATCAAAGGAAATCTTGTAAGAGTTGCTCCAGAGCTTTCAAATGTTAGTTGAAACACGTGGGAGCAATGCCTGAAATTTAGTTTATTTGCGTCCAGAGTTTCTTATCTTAATTCGAGGAATTTGAGTGCCACTGTGCGACCACCTCAACCTTTCATTTGAGGCGTAAATCCACTACCGAGAGCACTTATCTCAATAATTGTGAAAATGAATTTAGATAACAGGGGTCGGACGTCAGTCGCGGGAAAATTGAAATAGCTCGAACGACTGACTATTATCTCCAAGTCTTTCAGTCGTTTTGTCTGTGGGTTTTGCTCCGGCTTCAACGGCATAATTTGTCATTTTTCCCTCCTTATTTAGGCATCAGGTACCTACCCACAGTTGGTTGCTTGATGGAGTTATGAAAGACGACGACGTCACGGAAGGCCTCAGCAGTCCAACATGAAAGCCAAACCAAAACAAATGCGCTCACAACCTTTGGTAAGTGAGTTTCAAAGTATACAGGGCTTTTTATCCCATCGGTTAAGTACACCCACTACCACCCCTCGCAAACTCTGAGTCTCAGCCGGGAAAGACGCTTTGTTGAATTTACAGAAGAGAAAATGTTACACAATTATAATTGACGGGCGAACAGCTATAGCAGTGTATTATCAGCGCCAAAGAAATGGGGGGCGGCATGGTAGGGGTGTAGACAAGTACTCACTCATTCGCTAGTAATCGGCCGCTGCTTGACACCTTTCGTCTGTAAATGACGGTTTTCATTTAGTCTCTTCGGAGATGGATTGTCGCAGCAACACAACACAGCTGCCTAACCAGTAGTTGCAGAAGTGACGACGATCCGACCCGACCCAATGACTGCGCGGGAAAAAAACAAGAGAGAAATTGAAGCTTAATGGCTCATTGTTGACGACGGACGGTGTTGTTCAGGGTTGTTTGCTGTCGGTTGCAAATCGACGCAGTGTCATAACATGACAGTTTGTTGTAAACGATGTAAATTAGTTTCCGTGCGGGGAAAACTTCCTTGTTTGGTATTCTAGTACAGTGCGAGACAATTTAGGGAGAAAGTTCAATTTTTGTAGGTTTTACTTATAACTCGGCCTTCATAATTCCAACATAGGGTAATTCTCGCTGAGACCTACCCACTATTTACACCTTGTCTTCAAAACTGTTTGGTTGGTGGTTGGTGGCGATTTTCTGAAAGTCCTCGCTAAAAAAGTAAGGAAAATGCATTTGATTACTCAAATTGGTGGACCCCCCGTTAATTAGAGCCACAACAATTTTCGCAGACCCCTCGATTATAGTCAAATGGTGGCTCATTTAAACCGTTATTACTCGAAAGTTTCTCCAATAAACACCTCAAAACGCATTGTTGTTGACAAGAGGAAAGATAGAGCTACTTTTTACAACAATAAAAAGTTGGGTCGGCCATATTGATTTTGGCCGCCATCTTGGATTTTTATACTAAAACGTTTTTTTTTAACATGATGGCAACCACCGATTTTCAAAATATTTGCATCAATTGAAAGCTGAGATATTTTTTATTAATATATCAAAAAATTAGAGATGTCTTTTTCTTCTTTCAAAAGTTATCTGACGTTTTGTAAACCATGCCACTTTTGCGCACTGGGCCCGGTGCCGGCCGTTCACATAAATGCAGCATTAGTTCGCAGTGTTTATGAACTCGAATTTAAAATCTGAACCCTCTAATGGAAAGCTGAAGGTTTAAGCTTTTCTAAACACTAAAAAAGTTATAAAAACAATGCCCGCAACATTGATAAACAGCCAAAAACGGAAACGAACCTCCGATTTGCCCAAATTTTGCGACAGGTGCCTTTGTGTATACATGCAGGCGTAAACTCGGATGCTGTTGCATGTCGTTGCCGGCGCGCATGGAAATGTATGGAGAAAACTTGACTTAATTTACAAAACTTTTGATAGGACATCTCTAATTTTTTGATATGTTATGTATACATGTCTTAGCTTTCAATTGATGCAAAAATTTTGAAAATCGGTGGTTGCCATCATGGTGAAAAAAATGTTTTGGTATAAAAATCCAAGATGGCGGCCAAAATCAATATGGCCGACCCAACTTTTTATTATTGTAAAAAGTAGCTCTATCTTTCCTCCATTACGTTTTGAGGTGTTTTTGGAGATACTTTCGAGTTATTATAACGGTTTAAATGAGCCACCATTTGACTAAAATCGAGGGGTCTGCAAAAATTGTTGTGGCTCTAACTAACGGGGGGTCTACCAATTTGAGTAACCAAATGCATTTTCCTTACATTTTTAGCGAGGACTTTCAGAAAATCGCCACCAACCAAACAGTCTTGAAGACAAGGTGTAAATAGTGGACCGGTCTCAACGAGAATTACCCCATAATAAAAAAAATCCAGTAAACGTCTAGATCCAGTAATTTTTATACTACCCATTGAATTTTAATTCTCCTTATAATTCCATTCTCTAAAAGAAAATAGAACATTCGCATTGCAAGTCTGAATCCCATATGTTGAACGTTTCCTTAAGCTAGCCCATCCTAATGTTGACCTATTCTCGCTAATTGTTGAACGGTTCACTCCGGTAGTCGAAATTTTCCAAGTCAGTTTTTCATTTGGCAGTTTTATGCGAGTTTCAGAAGGGTTTCGGAAGGGGTGGAAGTGTTTCAGAAGATTTTTAAGGCGTAAGTATCAAGGCTTTTCAGAGGCTTTCAGAAGGTTTTCAACGTTGTTTCCGAAAGATTCCCAAGATACAGGAAATTTTCTGAAAGATTTCAAGGCGCTTCAGAGTTTCAGCTGATATCACAGATATCACTTTCATGACGAACCAGCACAATTGTGCTGTTGCGCGAACTGTTCACCAAAATTCCTTAAAACAATCAAGACGAAAGCTTGTTGAGCATACATGATTTTTCACTTTGTATGTGTTTTTGGGAACATTTTTGGAAAAATACCTAAAAGTTCTAACTTCACCAAATAGTAAATCGTGAATAACTCTAAAACGGATAGAATAAACACCATGCTGTATTTGGCAAAGATTTTTGTCATAAAATTTCCCATCTTTTTATGGGAAAAGGTTTAAATTAGCATTAGGTTGAGATAGTTTTTATGATGGGTAAAATGCATAGTATATCAATAAATGACAATTTTTAGTAAATTCAAAAATTCAGTATCAAAAAGATACCTGCACAACATGTCGTTAATTATTTTTCCCAAGTAGTTTGGATCTTTTTCAAGCTGTAAAAATATAAAATGGTGGGTAGTGCCAATTTTTGTACTGTAAAAAATATTTGAATATTTTTGAAAAAATATTTTTTCAAAAATTTCGCCGAGGCGACCTCTAAACGCCATTTTTGAAAGTTACCGTCATACAAAAGTTTGTTTCTAACACCCTTAGCTATCATTTGCAGGGTGAGCCCCTAAGCTTTTTGACTATGTGCATTTTTGGGATGCCCTAGTGTGCAAACAAACTTTTGTTTACATTGCTTGTGATATTTGCCGAGTTAAACAAAAAGTGGACAAAAACCTAAAACTTGAAAAAGTTTAAATTGTCGCTTATTTTTTTTTTATTTTCGATTTATCTAGGCGGTTAAAGCTTGAAATCGGAAGATAAATAGCAGTTCTTTCAAATGAAGAAAAAATGAGTAGCGAACCACTTGGGCAGCGGTCGGTATTTTGGGCACTCTTCGCTATAACTCAAGTCAATTCCAAACCCATTGACTTGAAATTTTGTACACGACTAGATACTATACGTGTCTCATTGCATTCCAAAAATTGTGTCAATTGGTTCAGAATTGGCTGAGTTATAGCAGAAAAGTGCCCAAAATAGGACCCCTGCCGAGATGGTTCCACTTCCCTAGTTGTTATTATGTTGGGAAATCTAAGAGTTCTGGAGAGCCAAAGTTGAGCCATTTGTATGGAGTTTTCAGATTTTTGGGCTCCGTCCCGAACGGGATATACCCACTGAATCGCCCTTGAATCCCCCTGAAATCCCCATGTGTACTCCTAGAACGCCTATGAAACGCCATGGAACGCGCCTGGAACTCAATAAGGCCCCTAGAACAGCCTTGGAACGCTCCTATACCCTTTGAAATTCTTCGGTACGCTCCTGAAACCCGCTGAAACCTCTTGGAACACCTCAAGAACGCATCTGAAATCCTCTGAAACACCACAGAACGTCCCCTGAAACCCCATGAAGCCGCATGGAACGCTCCAAGGATTTCTTCAGAAATTCTTCTAGGGATTTCTTCAGGAATTCCTACAGGGATTCCTTCAGGAATTCCTACAGGGATTCCTCCAGGAATTTCTCCAGGGATTCCTTCAGGAATTCCTACAGGTATACCTTCAGGAATTCCTACAGGAATTCCTTCAGGAATTCCTACAGGGATTCCTTCAGGAATTCCTACAGGGATTCCTTCAGGAATTCCTACAGGGATTCCTTCAGGAATTCTTACAGGGATTCCTTCAGGAATTCCTACAGGGATTCCTTCAGGAATTCCTACAGGGATTCCTTCAGGAATTCCTACAGGGATTCCTTCAGGAATTCCTACAGGGATTCGTTCAGGAATTCCTACAGGGATTCCTTCAGGAATTCCTACAGGGATTCCTTCAGGAATTCCTACAGGGATTCCTTCAGGAATTCCTACAGGGATTCCTTCAGGAATTCCTACAGGGATTCCTTCAGGAATTCCTACAGGGATTCCTTCAGGAATTCCTACAGGGATTCCTTCAGGAATTCCTACAGGGATTCCTCCAGGAATTTCTCCAGGGATTCCTTCAGGAATTCCTACAAGTATACCTTCAGGAATTCCTACAGGAATTCCTTCAGGAATTCCTACAGGGATTCCTTCAGGAATTCCTACAGGGATTCTTACAGGGATTCCTTCAGGAATTCCTACAGGGATTCCTTCAGGAATTCCTACAAGGATTCCTTCAGGAATTCCTACAGGGATTCCTTCAGGAATTTCTACAGGTATTCCTTCAGGAATTCCTACAGGGATTCCTTCAGGAATTCCTACAGGTATTCCTTCAGGAATTCCTACAGGGATTCCTTCAGGAATTTCTACAGGGATTCCTTCAGGAATTCCTACAGGGATTCCTTCAGGAATTTCTACAGGGATTCCTTCAGGAATTCCTACAGGGATTCCTTCAGGAATTCCTACAGGGATTCCTTCAGGAATTCCTATAGGGATTCCTTCAGGAATTCCTACAGGGATTCCTTCAGGAATTCCTACAGGGATTCCTTCAGGAATTCCTACAGGGATTCCTTCAGGAATTCCTACAGGGATTCCTTCAGGAATTCCTACAGGGATTCCTTCAGGAATTTCTACAGGGATTCCTTCAGGAATTCCTACAGGGATTCCTTCTGGAATTCCTTCAGGAATTACTCCTGGGATTCCATCTAGAATTTCTCCACGGATTCCTCCTGTAATTCCTCCAGGGATTCCTCCTGGAATTGTTCCAGGGATTCCTCCTGGAGTTCCTCAGGGATTCTTCCAGGAATTCCTCCGGGGATTCCTCCAGGAATTCCTCCGGGGATTCCTCCAGAAATTCCTCCGGGGATTCCTTCAGGAATTCCTTCGGGGATTGCTCCAGGAATTCCTCCGGGGTTTGCTCCAGGAATTCCTCCGGGGATTGCTCCAGGAATTCCTCCGGAGATTCCTCCAGGAATTCCTCCGGAGATTCCTCCAGGAATTCCTCTGGGGATTCCTCCAGCAATTCCTCCAGGAATTCTTCCGGGGATTCCTCCAGGAAGTCCTTCGGGGATTATAAATGTGCGCGAACAACTCGGTTCAATTGCACCCATGCATCCGTAGATACGTAGTCGATAACGTAGATTAGCTGACGATGCTTCTAGATCAATACCGAACAAAAAAAAATGCAACTTCTTACCTTTTTTTTTCGTATGGTTTTTATCGCACATTCCATTTCAAGTGAGTCGTTTATCACTATCAGGATGTATTCGTATTCACAAATCAAACACCGATTGAACGACTTTTCCAAATTCCAAGGAACTGCCGAACGATGGAAGCATTTTCAGGCTTTCTTCTCCCATTAAGGTAACCCTCGCTACTGCTGTGAAGAATCAACAATCAAAAATTCATCGTGTCAATCGTGTCGATGGAGGCTGGCGTCTTCGTTTTCCGATTTCAAGAAGCTCAAATATGTACAAATCGGTTAAATAAATATAGATACACACATTGTCGCCGACTATCAAGATTCGTTTTATCGCCATCGGTTTCATTTCGCGCCGCGCTGTCGTTTGGCTGCAATAACCCTTGTCACGTACGCGAGAACAGGTTTGATCAATACATTTTCATTTTTCAACATGAAATGCGCAACACTGGATTGTAACCATCGAAATCAGAGACACCTGTTTAAATAACAAATTGAGGTTTTATTCGTGAAAAAAAATCCACGTGCTCCGGTGGGAATCGAACCCACGACTCTGTATCGCTAGTCCGGCACTTTAACCAACTAAGCCACAAAATAAGTAACATTTCTGCGTCCTGCGTCTGTTCGAAAAATTGAGAAAAGTTTCAGTTGCATTGACAAACACTGTATATCGCCAGGAAAACCAGAACGACAAGTTTCTCAATTCAAATTCGCACGCCGAACGACTCTATCCCCACACGACGAGTTTCCGATAAATATGTCCCCTTTCTTATTGTTATCGTTTTTTGTTTCTTTTTTGCGGTCAGCTCTGTGAGTGAACATATCTACATTCATAATGCAAGACGAATGACATTGGTGCGGAGCGTATAAAATTTATTGTCATTGGATGGTCGTATTGTGTTGAAATAGTGGCAATATTGTTTTGAAGGGCACTATGATGATGTTATGTTGATTGAAATCGATGATAATGGCGTATGATGGCTGATAGCGCGCTGATGTAATGTGGAGTTTGATGCTACTAGAAGTTTCTTGTTGTACACTTGATGATAATAACAGGAAACCTTTGAGGAAGTTATGACGACTACAGTTCCGAGATTCAATGTTCTTCTTCTTTTTACTGTGACGTTCAAACCTGTTCATCATTTTAGTCTTCTAAGAACATTTCTTCAAGTTCATATCTAGGAACAATTTTTGTCACTTATTTTTTTGCCATTACGATAAGATACTTAGCTGTACCGGGAATCGAACGTAGTCATGCTCAGCATGGTCATGCTGTGCGTTTACCTTATCCGCAAATTTGAAAAGATCGTCAAGAAACTGGACCAATGTAAAGTTCAATCTAAGATTATTCGTTTTGGGCTTCTTCTTCTTCTTTATGGTTTAACGTTTCCACTGGAACTTGGCCTGCCTTCCTTCAACTTTGTTCTTTGAGAACTTTCACAGTTATTATTTGAAGGACTTTTTTAACTGCCATTACATGAATTTGTATATTGTGAGGCAAGCACAATGACACACTATGCCCAGGGAGTCGAGAAAATTTACCCGACCGGAACGGGAATCGAGCCCGCCGTCTCCGGATTGACGATCCATAGCCTAGACCACTAGGCTAACTGTAGACGTTTAGGACTATTAGTTACCACAATAATACTGTCCTTTCTGAATTTACGACCAAGTTTCTCAAGCAAAAACGTCACATCCAACAGAATGACGCCTTGTTATTGACCTGAAATTAGCCTTTCATCTACCCGGCCATCAATTTACAATTATTAACCACTCTTACTGCTCTCACCATCCATCGTCACCGAGAATAAATCTTCCCTCGTATAAGAAAGTAATAATTCAAAGGTTGTGAAAGTAACGCTTCTGGGCACACGATATCGAAATCTCGTCAATGTTGTTTTCTGCAGTTGCATAGCTGCATTGCCATTTCCGCGCGCTTCCCGCGTTGCACTATTGTCTTCCATTACTGAATACTGACTTATACGGCGACGGGGCTATGCAGAAGAGAAATGCAACCGAAATCAATCGTGAGGTATCTGGTAATTGGTTTTTGTTATTGTTTCGAGCCACAGCCAATACAGCTCGTTGAATCCGAACCGAACGAACCTCAGCAGCAACAGGAGGAATAATTCCCTCCAGGGTATTACCCACCATAGATACCTAGCTAGAAACAGCGAGAGAGAGAGAGAGAGAAAGAAAGCCAATCCCAAACCTAACCCCAAAGTGCATCGGTGATGATGGTGGCGCGGTGGTGGATGCAGGCAGCGCCACGGTTTCGTACGCTACATTTCAATCAAGATTTCAATTACCATCTCCGCGTGAAAACTAAACAAGAATTGATTATAATAGCCAATTGGACCTGGTGGCTACCGGCGGTAGTTATTTCTTTCCTCCTGTGCCCGCATCCCTGGCCATTAGTTACAGTGTGTCGGAAAATTGTTCCTACAGTGTGTTTGGGCTATTGGATTCAAACGTTTATATTAGTTTGGATGGGCATGTTGGAAGATATATATACAAGTATCACATGATTCAACCGATTCAACTCTTCTAAGGACTGTTCATTTTATAAAGAGGACACCTTATTTGTGTGATATCTTTTTTATTTTTCAATAAAATCATTATCGGTTTTTTGCATAAATTTCCATAGCTATTCTACAGTGTAGGAAAAATATAACATTATACAAATTGTCCTTAGTTATGGAACTGAAGCAGTTTTCGTTAAAACTCAATAAAACCCCATTTCTTAAAATTCTACACAACTTTCAACATACATAACTTTAAAATTTTCATGAATTTTTCAATGTGTTGGGATCTAATACTATTCTTCTAAAGGTAGAGTGTAATAGTTGGTCAGTAATAATGCACCAAGCATTATACAGCTTGATATAGTGAGTTGCCTTGTTATCAATGAAATTGTTAAAAAATACTTATTTAAGTCCAGTGATGCAATAACACTACGGAATCAGTTCAAAATTTGTCCAGTATAGAAGAGAATCGCATTCTAAATGATACCGAAGAAAAATATGCTTTAAAGTACATTCTTCATCATAAATTTAATACTTAATGATGGCCATAATGAAAAATTGCATACTTTTTGCTCCATAAATGCAAGTTTTTGATTCTAGAGAAGCTTATTATTATTTATTTTCAGCAAGGTCTGACCCTATGTAATTATATACCTTATTTGAAAATAACTACATGTTAATTTTTATTTTTGACATCATTGTTACGTTGTATTTGCAATAGAGTACATCGTTATTTAGAAGAACCTTCATAGAACGAAGCGGTTTTATCTCCGGTAACTGCCATGAAGCACAGTAACCAAGCCAACAATGCTATCAAGAAGCGGTATTCTGCATTTGAAATTGCATTATTAGTACTTTCGACTAGATCCATTGAAAACCTTCAAAATTTAATATTTTTATACATTTTTGTTTAACAAATAAATTTTATTCTGAAAATCGAGTCCAATTTGTAACTTTAATATCTCAACAACCATTATTCCGATTAGGTTTATATTTTGCCAGAATATGTATCACTCAAACTGCTGCAGCATGGCAAACACTTTTTTGCAATTAAAAACGATACACCGATGTTTTACAGAAATTTTGTGTTTATCTTTAGTTTTTGGGAATTGAAAAATTGATCTCTCGAAACACTTTGCCACATTTCTATGAAGTTCAATAATTTTAAACCAATTTATTTATGGTTATTATCTGCTAATATAATGTATTGAACAATTAACCAAGGCTGCTCAAATTTGAACTACGCGTTTTCTTTTTATAGCCTTGCAACATTAGAGGCTTTCCACGGACCAGCACGAATCCATTTTAATCGATGTTTTTTAATCTACTTGATACTTTTGTATACTATTCCTTTTTATATGAGAAACCATTTTTTCATATCAAAAGTTCATATTTTGTCTCGACTAACTTTCAAATAGGGCCTATGAAAAAATGGAACACAATCAAATTAAAAATTATAACACGGAAACGGCTTGTTCGATCGGAAAGGTGTCTTCAGCAAAGTTGTAGAATAATATATGGCGGCTCTCAGAAAAATACACATTGAAAAATTTATTTAGTTTTTCTTCTGTTACTAAAAATAAAATATCTCAAAAAGCTATTTTTTTACCTTCGTGTTTTTTTGTGAGAATAAAGTTCATTCTGTTACCTATCATCTGTAAAATTTTTATAGTGGTAAAAAAATGTACAAAAAAGTTATGGCACTTTGAACATTTTTCGTGGCGAGTTTTTTAGAGAGCTGTTGTGGAGGTTCGACCTAAGCAGAAGAAATGGCTTACAGTCGTCTCGGCTAGCACAAAATCAAACGCCAACTAATGATCAGATTACGGTTTCATAACCAAGCCATGTATTCAATCAGATTCCTGCACTGATCCTATTCTGCCTAACTGGTTTCTTTCTTAATACTAAAACATTGTTTTGCTTAAGGACAGACTTGTTAGAATCCCAATATGGCCGCCACAATGGCCGACTTTGGCACCTACTCACGATTTTGAAGGCACAAATCTCTTCGTAAACAAAACCAGCGCTCCTGAGCTTTTTATTTGAAGCTTATTACAAGTGAGCAAGAACAGAATAATAAAATGCATTGTTGTTTGATGCTTGCTTCTTGAAATTTCAAGACGTTTGTCCTTAACTAGCTACTCACGGACCGGCTGATGCTGACATGGGCCATTCCCGACGATCGGACGACTCTTAGTTTGGACGACGACAACCCTCCACAGATCGCATCTCGCTGCCCTGACACCGGCTTTTCCGGACGCGTCAGGTGGTGGCCACTCAATCTTGGCGAGTGTTTTCTTGTTGGCAGCTTACCCGTCGGAGTACAGTACTTTTTCGATTATATCACGAATAAAAAAAATAATCGAGTGATATACTGGAGCGTGATAAAATTGAAACATATATTTTGCGAGTGTTTTTATTACTCTAAATACACCTAAATACAAAAAAGCAAATAAAAACCGAACGAAACATCAAACCACACAATAGAAATTGAAAATTCCAAGCAGCATTTTGAAAAAAAAAAAATTAGCCAACCGTCAATAAATATCAAGGAGTCATCCTAGACTGTATTTATGCTGCATTGTAGAACAATGTGAAGCAGACGCGCCAACTTGGTCAAATTATTGGGGGGGCAAGCCTCGTTTTTTTTATTTTTTGTATGGGAAATTCGAAAAATCGTCAAATATTGGGGGGGCAAAACCATGCTTGCCCCCCCTAAGTTGGCGCCTATGATGTGAAGATATCCCTTCAACGCCTCAACTAACTAGTGAAGACGAAATGGAGTCACATGAAATGGAATGCATTAAGTCTGAAATGGCACTCAATAGTTTCCTCGAGTGAGCAAGCAATAAGTAGCATTTTCAGTCTTGAGTATTATTTAAGTTATGACATCCATGCATGGTAGCAATTGATCATTTCATAACAGCCGTTTAAGTGATTTTAATGGTCTATTCTGACGAACATCTTTAGATTCTCTTATGCTAGGAATCTTTCTAAGCTTATATGAAGTTGCGAACGGCATTCTAAAGCTTGAATTTTGACATTTTATCAAACCAACTTTGATTGAAATGAGTTAAAATTGCAGTTTTATATAGCTTTCCGTTTGTTAGGTAAATATTTGAGATGTTTTAGAATGCGATTCTAGATAATCAAGTTCAGTACCCGGTCTGAAACCCCTTATCACCCTTGTCACTGAAACCATTTAGAGTAGAAGCATTAGTTTTGGCCATAATATAGATTGAAACCTTTCATATTGGCATATTGGTAGTTTTAAATGGGTAATTTGTATTTTTTTAGGAGTGGTTTCCCTTAGACTGATCAAAACTGGTGAACGAACGCTACTAATGTGCAAAAGTAGCATACTTATCACGGCGTGTGTATGGGAAAAGTTTATAACAAAAAAATAGGCATCGTCAAATTTTTCGCTATTCAAAAATAGAGGCTTTCAGCTTTCATTTGCAGGGTCCCTCAAAAAAATCCACCGAGGGATCCCGAACAACTTTTTCAGAATACTGTTTTTCCCCATACAAAATGCACGGTTTCTAATTGATCCCTATTTCTACTTAACAAACATACCCAATTTTTGTATGAAAAAGTTCCCCCGATTGAATATTTCGATGTTGGGCTTGAATGAAAGCTGGTAGCGTCAACTTTCACGTAGCGTAAAAATTGGCGATGCCCATTTTTTTGTAATAAATTTGTTCTACCAGACACACCGTGTTATGACAATTTATATGTCCTACTTAGTTTGAAATATGTACTCGGAAATATTTCTATCAAATATCATAGCGTGATAAAATCGAAAAAAATACCGTGCTTGAATCGAGCGTGATATAATGGAGCGTGATTAAATAGAACCGTGACAAAATCGAAAAACCACTGTACTGTCTGCGAAAGTCCAAAAGACAAAAGAAAAGGCCCTGCGGAATTCCGCCCGTGTTAGCCCCAGATCGTTTTGTTGCAGCAATTAGACTTACTTTCTATGAAAGGCCTTTTCTCGAGACGGTTCAGTCGAAGCGATGCGTTTGGCACCGCGCACGGATAACAGTGTGATCCGATCGATTCCGTTGAGTGACCAAGAGCCGGAGCGTTCCTATGGATACGTGCAGGCCAAGGAATCAGCGCTTCGGAACGATGTGGGTTGCCAGTTCGCAATGGTGCAGATCGTCCTACCCGTATTCAGGTCGCTGCCCGGCCACCCGTTTTTCCTCCTTGAATTCGCGGTGTGTGTGGCTCGGTCCGGACTCGCTGACTACGCCGTCGTGTGCGGTCAATCTTGCCGACCCCGATCCTCTAACCGGATGATGGCTGGCACGTTCCTCCTTCGGACACTTTTATTCGCGTTCGCACCGCAGGAAAAACTCAGTGCGAGCTTGCCGAATTGTGCAGTAGCTTGCCGGATCTTGTACAAGATTTGTAGAGCGTGATGTTTCCAGACCGATAGTGCGATCTGTTTCTCCTGTGTTGGGCACTGCTCCTGCCCAAGCTCCGGGATTTGGTGTCAATTCACCCCGTGGTTGATATTACGGAGCAATTTCCTCCACTTTCTTTCGGACCGCGTTTTTGCCGCAGCTCACACCGATCCGTCTGCCTTTTCTGCCGAGTTTCGATGACGACGTTGTCGTTGGCGGATGTGGATTTGTCACTTTGGCAGTGCAAGAAAATCAGCAATTCTTGCTTGTATGGGTGCTATTACACTCTTTGCCCAGACGCCAAATATTTGACCACTTTTGACAGATAAATTTTGGCAGGCTGTTTGGCTCTGTTTGTCCCTATTCGTTTTTCGAAAGTGACAAATATTTTTGTTTGCCAGGTACACCTTGGTCAAAATTTAACTGTCAAAAGTGGTCAAATATTTGGCATTGGTCAAAGAGTGTCATACTAGCTTATTTCAAGCAAGTAGCCCATGTCAGGGGGTCGCAGGATGGTGGCTCGTGTGCACTGTTATTTCGGCTTAGTAACTAAATGTGTTATGGCTTGTTTCTTTATGGCTAAACGGGCTATTATCACATCATAATCTGAATTTACATTTTAACGTAACAGTGCATGACGAATTTCCCGCAAACTAGATTTTGGGGTTAGCAGCACCCTCTCAGATTTCAATAGAATTGTGTAGGTATGAAGACTATGTACTTTAAAGCAACGTTGCATACTTTGTTGTTTTTTTTTTTAATTTATCTACACTAATATTTGAAAAGGGCTTAAGTTTTTGACCGTTTTTTTATACCAATGTAACTTAAAAATAACATGACCTACAAAAAGTGTGGTATGTGTGACTTTAAGGAATTTGTGTGAACTTTCAAGTAAAAAAATTAAATATTGAAAAAACGATCACGCTAAAAAAAGTTAAAAAATAAATTGAAGTTAATTTGGAATACATGCCCATTTGCGAAATTAAATTAATCCTATTTCGGAGAACCAAACCCCACACCAACCATTAAGAATATAATTCAAAATGGATCAAAGTAATTAAATTGCTATTACAGTGGGGACCTGATTTTGTCAGCCCCCGATTTTGTCTACCCCCGATTTTGTCTACCCCCGATTTTGTCAGATTTTTTACCCGATTTTGTCAACCTATTTTGAAGTAAAAAATAAATTTGTATTTCATTCAGAATTTCCATTTTATAATTATTATTGATGCAGTTGATGTCTTTAGGCGTCATAGAAAAATTACGCAATGAACAAAACTCGTGTAACTTTTGAAAACGGCCAAACTTTTTTTGCAAACTAACACATTGTGACAATTTTAGCACCCAACCCTCGCCAATGTTTTAAACCAATATTGTTTTATATTGCTAAAAGATTCCAGTTCTCTCTCTTCTTGGCGTAACGTTCCAACTGGGACACAGCCTGCTCCTCAGCTTTTATGTATTTTATGTAAACTTTTACAATTTTTAACTGAGATGCCCCAAAGCCAATGTTTATTTTGCATATGTAAATATATCGTGTGGTAATCATGAGGATATTTTATACACAAGGTAGTTAAGGCAATGTCGATTATGAAATGGATTCTGAGCTAACCAGGAATCAAACTCGTCACCCTCAGCATGGTTTTGTTGATTGCACATGCGCTTACCACATCAGCTATATGAGCTTAAAGACTATTTTGTTTTAATTTTCTCTGGAACAGAACAAACAATAAACGCTGCCTGTTGTTGTGATTACAAGTCAATCTATTTACTTCTTTCCAGCATCTCTGGGATTCCTCTAGGTTTACTTGTTTGGATTCATCCAGATAGGCTAACATATGAAAAGGGCGCAACAATCATTTCGAATTTTTGCTTCTCCCTTCCCTCTGAGCACATGGTCCATTTTTCATGTAATCTCTGACCAGTAATAGAGCAGACTCCCTTCTATCTGATGACGGGATAAGTTTGTATAAATAAATTAATATACGCCTAGACGGGGTGGAAGAAGTTGAGACATGCAATGGTTGTTCCGCCCTTTTTTATATGTGTATCTAGATTTATTATGAGATTTGTGTTGTAGATTTCCTGCTTGGATAGCTTAAAAAATTCCTGTGTTAATTGTATTCATTAGAAACCCTTAAGGAATTCGAGATGGGATTTCCCCAAAAAATCTTGCTGCGATTTCTTCAAGAACTTTTGCGTGGTTTCTTGTAAGTTTTTTTTGCTGGTATTTCTCCAAGAATTCCGTTGGAAATTTTAAAGGAATTCTTCCGGGAATTTTATAACGATTCATTAAAGTTTGTCTCTTTCAGATTTTCTCAGGCATTCCTCCTGTGATTTCCCCAGAAGCTTTCCTTGAGACTTGTTCTGGAACTCCTGCTAGGATTCCTCAAAAAGTTTTGATAATATTCTGACAGCATTCTTTGCATTCATTTTCAAAAAAATTCTACATGAACTTCTACAGCGATGTATCCAGGGGTTTCTCCAATGATTTCTCCAATAATTCCTTATACAGTTGCTACGTGGATTTATCCAGGGATTTTCCTAGCGATTCTTTCAAGGCATCCTGCTGGCATTTCTATAAACATATCTGTTCCTCCAAGAAATTTTCTGGAAATTTCAATAAGAGCCTTTTCAGACATTTCACTAAGAATTGTTCATGCATTCTTCCTATGATACCCCCAGGTTGACGAACTCCTGAGATTCCTTCAGAAATTCTTGCTGGTATTCCTGTAGGACTTTATCCACTAATTTATACAGGAACTCCCCTAGTGATGTAGTAAGGGAATTCTGTAGATACTTCTGCAATAATTCCTATATGAATAACTGCGTGCATTAGTCCATGAATAAATCTACGGAAGGCACAAATTTCCCAAATGGAAGAGAACGTGCCCCTGGAGCCAACCTACTGATGAATAAATCTAGCGATTTTCCTAGGGTTTTTTTTTAAGAATTCCTCTTAGGATTCCTTCAGAGATCCTTCTAAGAATTTCGTAAAATGTTCCTCTATTAATGCCTTCAGTAATTACTCATACAAGAATTCCTCTAGAGATTTCACTATGATTCCTCTGTTGGATTTCCCAATTGGGCATCCTCTATGGATTTCCCGGGGGTTCCGCTTCAGATTTTTTCCAGGGTTACCTCTTGGTATTTCTTTACGAAAATCCCTTGGTATTGCTCCTGAAATTCCTCTCGAAAATTTTGTTGGAAACTCTTCTGGAATTCATGCAAGAATTTAACAATTCATTTCTGCTATGGTTTCTCCTTAAACACTGCTCCTGATATTTCCCCAGTACTTTTTTCCAGGAATTCCTCCATAGATTTATCAAGGAGATTTCTTCAAAGATTGCAATAGGGATTTTTTCAATGATTTTTCAGAAAATGCTAAAGAAATGCCTCTAGAGATTATTAAGGAGATTGCAGTAAGGATTCTTCCAGAAATTACTTAAGGGATTTATCCGGAGCTTCTGTAAAGGTTTTTGCAGAAACTACTCACGGGATCCCTTCGGGAATGTCTTGAGGGTTACGTTCCGTATATCCTCGGGTGGTTTCTATAAAAAAAAACTCCGAACATTTCTTCAAAGATTTCTCTAGAGATTGTTTAGAGAAAGGCTCTGGAAATTAAAGTGAAAAGGCAGCGGAAACGTAGCCAATTCGGACAGTATGAATGTCTATACGTGTCAATCAGATGTTGGTTCATTTGCATTCGTTGACAGCTAAAGTTAGATGTTATGATTTAAACTGCGCTAACCAGTGTCAACTGTCTTCTGTAGACCACAATTGCTAAGCTAGGAGAAGGCTGTGTTCCAGTAGGGTTGTTATGACAATAGTTCTGCTGTAAAAAAGCACTCAATCAGAGAAGAGAAGGGCATCTCAGAACAAATCGAACACACGAAAAGTGATTAATTTTAGGCGTGAAAGATCGACTCGATTTATTTTATTTCTGCCCGTTTCGTTTCCATCGTGTATAAACGTCAAAACAACTGCATGGATCAAAGTGTATTGATTATTTCAGGTATAATTAAAATTAATGAACAGATGACGTCATATCGATGATAAATTATCTTATTCTTCAAAATGTTGCTTCATTGAGAGCTTATCAATTGTTGTTTCGACCACTATTGCAATAATATGGTACACGTACCAAAGATGTTTTTTGCAATTGTAGGCTGTTATAAAGCATCATAATGGTGTTTTGCCAATTTTTCTTAATTTTCATAACGTTTTTATACATATTCTCATCACTATTGTATCGCGTACCCTATTTACGGTTTTAAGAGATAAGCAACTTTGACTGTGTCCCCGAAATACATTCTAGTTAAACACATTTTTTTGCGAATCAGTTTTTGAGTTGGTGTACCTGCCTTCGAAATACTTTGCTTATTCGTGTCAACACGGTTGAAATTTTGCGTGTAAAAAGTGTGGCTTCAACCGCTAGGTGTCGTGACCAACAGCATGAAATATTTATCAATTTTTGACTCGGGAGATGACCTTCTCTTCTCTGACTCAATGTTAACTTTGCCGAATACCATCTTTCCCTTGCCCTTAAGGCCGCACGGGATGACGTGTAATTTTTCCTATCTTCGCTCTCTTTCTAACAATTTGCCTCGTGATTTTGAAGAAGCAAATATCAATTTCCACTGCACTGACGTAGCTGAAACTTTAGTCGATTGTGCACCACAAGTGAGCAAATGAACGATCAAATTTCTAGTCAATAATATGAAGTAGAAGTTGAGATTTGCATCTTACTAGCAACAGAGCAATGGCGGACGATTCAACCACCGTCCCGTCCGACCTTAACACACTTTCGATTTTTTTACCACAAAAGGTTCGTTTAAATATTACGTAACGCAAAATTTGGCAGTTTTAGACCCTATCCGCTATCCTTCCACCGCGTAACTATTTTTGAAAGAGAAATTTTAAAATTTTGTTTGAAGCGTAACACAGCGCTGAACCCCCCCCCCCCTCATTGGCGTTACGTAATATTTGAACGAACCCAAAGCAGACCCTCCACACCTATCTCCGTCTCTGACGTGCTCAGAACAATTTTTCAGGAATAGAAAACATATTTTAAAAAATGTCCCGATTTTGTCAGGTACCCGATTTTGTCAGCCCAAAATGCTACCAGGGGCTGACAAAATCGGGTCCTTACTGTATCTGAATCTAACCCAACACAAAATGTTTTTTTATTTAGTCAAACCAATTTTTGGGTATTTTTATACGTGGATTTTCACACATTAATATTGAACATAGCTTTATATGTTTCAATTATAAATCTATCCAATACAAAGAATATAATTTAGGATTCTCTTTTGAACCAGAACACCAGATCTGTTACACAGAAATTCAGAATATCAAGCAGAAGTCGAATTTCAACTTAAAAGTTTCCTTATCCATAGGAGAATAAAATAAATACTTTGCATTAGATAGACATGTGAATCAAACATATGGAGCTATGTTTAATTTAATGTCAGACTCAAACATTACAGAATCCTTGAAAAAGGTCCAATAAGGACCGAAACGTTGGGTTAAGAAAACATAGTTGTATAGTTGTTTTTGATTGACCAAATTAGACTGAAATGTTAATTAAAGATATCATCCAACGTACAGTCGATCACCCAAAGAAAGTCAAACTCAAAGCAATAAAAGAAGTACGACCACGATTCTCATCAGTCAACGAGATTGAAACTTTTACTACAAATCATGTTATTGCAATAGGTGAATATCATTTAAAATAAAAAATCAATTATTTTGCTTTCGGGATGCAATTGATCAGTAAATGAAATACCTTTGCATGTGCCAAAAATATATTTTCTACCTGAATTAATCACCCCAGAATGCGAAATGCTACGCAAAACTTTTACGAATTTTCTCAATTTTTAATTATTCATGTTTTAAATTTAATAAATTTCATGAAAACGCCTTAAAGTACCTATACAGTTTTCATACTGAAAAAGTGATTACTTCCTGAAAAGTGCAATTTTATGTATAAATTTGAACATTTATAAAATTTTGATGATGAAATCGTGTTTAGTAAATACTTGGCAGCTAAAAGCATCCATTCGAATATTCAGTACATGTGCGATACAGCCACGGTAACAAAAGTTTGAAAGGGTGCCAAACACGCAATTACGGAAAATATTTCATTTAATACAGAAATATGTGACTAATTGACTGTAAAACATGTAACTCATCATTCAATAATCCTTTAGCCGGATGATGGTCATTTTCTACAAATTGTTTTAACTTTAAAACAATATTTTTAACAAATGCAAATGACCCTCACGTCGATCAATTTCACTCCACTGATAAATTTCACCCGAAATCACGGTACCTCAGAAATGCTTTTCTTCAAAAGTGCCCATCTTGCGATATATGGCAAAACTTTCAATAATTACAAAAATGTCATGTTTTGCAAATTGAAATAATTTTTCTTATTTGCCCTGGCCAAGTTCGCAGGGGTTGACGGTATTAAAGTGAAGGAGTTTCATTTTGATTATTGTAATGTAGTGTTCTTTAGTGAAACATATCACCTTTTTAACACTTTAATGCACCTCCAACGGTTCATCACGAACCGGCTGCTGCAGATGGAGTATGGCTGATCATATGCATCAGACATACTCGATAAACAGGAGGAAGCGCCGGGGCTCAGTAGAGTCTATTCCCAAGCAATAGTTCCAAGTCGGTTGGATTTGAGAAGGTTTTGATGATCGTTACAAATCCTAATAAAAGTATTATAGGATTTGTGACAGGTTTTGGAACCTTTTATAGCCATCTGACTTCAAAATGTTGTTTGGGCTCTATTTCCCACGTTTCTCGGTTGCTTTTTATTACATAGTAATTTATTAATGTCATAGTCGCTTTTTCGAATTTTTACAATGTTAGTTGGTCATATTTTCTTTAAATAAAGCAATAAAAATCGACCGAAGAATCAATAGTGGGAAGGAGATTTGCAGCACTTAATTGTGCTGATAGATTCAAAGCTAACGTGCGAACACTTAAACGCATTGTTGACGTCAATGCGTTCGACGTGACATTTTGGACAAAAACTGACTGCTTTATATTAACTGAATAACGTTACTTGTGTATTGACATTTCTAGGCTACGCTTGAGAAAATGACATAGTTCATCTAGGTAGGACCGATAGGACAATTGAACGAATTTGAATATTTTTAATAGTATTTGTAGCAGGATGAAAGTTGACATGAAATCTTTATTATTTTAAAATTTTATTGCAATCAACTGACCAACTTGGCGTATTTTTGATTATCTCTTAGATGTTCAGAAGTTCAGTTACATGTTTCTGTGGATTTTGGACCAATGACAATTTAAGGACACAAGAGATGAACACAAGTAGAAAACGATTAGCGAAATCAAGAAAACAATTTGACACAGGAAAAAAACAACATACGACAACTGACTTAACGAGGAGAAAAACATATTTAACCATACCACAAAATCAAACAAGGAGACAAACACAAACCGTGTGACCATAACACTACATACGCAAATCCTGACTGACTGACCAATTGAAAACTTTCCAATCTTCTACCGTAACTTTCTGAGTCAGTTGCAACAGTGTCTTAATGGATATCATTTTCCGCGTACGGCTGGCAAACTGCTTCTGAAAGATTACGTACTCTTTTCTATCTTCGGGTCTAGTGTAGAGGTTTCAACTCTATTCAGAGTGCAGCTAGAAACCTAGCAATAAAAAAAAAAAAAATTTCTTATTTGCATTTTTTTACTTTTAAAGCGTATTGACATTTTTCAATGTTATGAAAGTTCACATGATTATCTAAAAGTCACCCATACATAACTTTTTGTAGGTAATGTCATTTTTAAGTTATATTGAGTAAAAAACGGTCAAATACTTTAGCCCTTTTCAAATATTAGTCTAGATAAATACAAAAACAACGTATGCAATCTTGTTTAAAATACATAGTCTTTAAACCTAAGAAATTCCATCGGATTCAGTTTGCGTGAATTCGTGGCGAGTTTGCGTGAATTCGTCATACACTCTAAAAAACACACAACCGAAAATGTTCAAAGTGCCACAACTTTTTTGTACATTTTTTTACCATTATGAAATTTCTACAGATGGTAGCTAACAGAATGAACTTTATTCTCACAAAATATGACGAAGGTAAAAAAATAGCTTTTTGAGATATTTAATTTTTAGTTACAAATTTCAGTTTTTTTTTGAAGAAAAACTAAAAAAAATTTCAATGTGTATTTTTCTGAGAGCCACCATTTATTAATCTACAACTTTGCCGAAGACAGTTTTCCGATCAAACAAGCAGTTTCAGAGATAAGATTTTCCATTTGCATGTGTTCCATTTTTTCATAGGCCCTATTTGAAAGTTAGTCGAGACTCCATATAAAGTTTTAATATGAAAAAATGGTTATTTATATTGATTAGAACAGCTGTGCAAAATTATATGCAAATCAAAAATGCAAAATTTAAAAAAAATGGATTTTTTTCGTGCTGCTTCGTGGAAAGCCTCATTAGCATTAGCATTAGGCGAGTCGCACAAATTCGTAGGTGGTACAGTCCTAGACCGCTGTTATGAGGGTTACCTCCTTCCCGTCCGAATCAAAGCACAAATATTTGGGACTAATCTCTGACTCTTAGACAAGACTGATGCAATCTTCCAATGGTTGAGAACTGTCCTGGCCACGTCCTTGCGACTGCTGAGAAAAGGGAAAGGATGGTTAGTTTTGGACACCTATGAAAGATGTAGACAGCTCTACAATCTCTCAGGCCTAGGTGTCACGGGAATTAGGGTGTTGTTAGTGGAAGGGTAAACTCCAAAGGATACGCTTGGTCAACGTTCAGGCGCACCGTAGAGTTGAACTTCTTAGAATCAGTTGTCTGCCAGAATCATCCTGGTTTCCTCTTCATCTTGATGGCATTTGGTTGAATTACTAGATTCTTCGGTTGATAATCTGAAATATAAAATAATATTAGCATCACCCTAAAATGTGATTATTTCAGGTCTTTGAGGCACAAATCATTTATGACCCCCCTAATTCTCTTTCAAAATGCAACTCGTACCCATAACTTAATTGATTCTAGGTTTACTCTATTTTTCCTCCTTATTTTGGGTGATGCCAAACTTTTTGGGTGCTGCAATACTGAGTATTGCAACGATTCCATATTATTGGCGGGTAGTGTATGACATATGAACTGATCATCTATGTCTACCAAAACACGCTTTATTACGTATTGCATGGTAACGATGCTTTGTTACGAGTATGGATCGGGAGGCCTTAACCAAACAATATTTTAACTGCTATTCCTGAGGCTCCAGAAATTTGCATTCCAACGTAGAGTCCAACGGCTTGCCATTGAATATTCCCTAAGGTGTATATGCAGACCGGCCCACATTTGTATAGCGAGAAAGAAAAGTTGGAAAAATTCACGGGGCACCCTCTAGAATCGTGCTTTTGGATGAGAAGAACAATCTATGAAAGATTCAGCTCAATCGGTTTAAAACTGAGCTGGCGCAAATGAGTTGAAGGTTTGTATGAGATTTTCAGTCCAAATGTATGGGAAATTGGATGATCTACAGTCTCTCAATAAGTACGCCGGTTCAGCGAGTTCGATTTAGCTCAGAATTGAAAGAATGGTAGTTGATACCCTTAGGAACAACTTTGTAGAATACCATATCATGATAAAACTTTATTTACTTGCGGTTTCACTAACGAAAGCAGGATGAGGACATCTTCCCCCGATGACTCTCGGTTGTTACATGCAGCACGTGTTTGTCGGTCGAAGCTTGCGCGCTACATCATAGGCAGCTTTGTAATTCTTCATTGTTTCGATACCCGCCCACGTGCGTGTGCAATTGAAATGAAGGACAACATAGCCGCCTATGATGTAGAGCGCAAGTTTCGAACAGCAAACAAACACGTGCTGCATGTAACAACCGAGAGTAAACGGGGGAAGATGTCCTCATCCTGCTTTCGTTAGCTGAAACCACAACTAAATTAAATTTAATCATTATATGGTCTTCTACAAAGTTGTTTTTTTACGGTATCAACTATTATTTTTTCAATTATGAGCCAAATCAAACTCTTCCAACCAGCGTGCTGAGGCGCTGTTCATAAACCACGTAGACTTATTTTTTGTCATCTCAGACCCCCCCTCCCCCCTCGTAGACTTTTTTCCATACAAAATTTTCGAAATTTGTATGGAGCGTAGACTTTGGCCAGACCCCCCCGTCCCCCCCTAAGAGTCTACGTAGTTTATGGACAGACCCTGAGTGAGAGACTGGAGGTCATCCAATTTCCCATATATTTGGACTGAAGATCCCATACAAACTTTCAACTCATTTGCGCCAGCTCAGTTTTAAACCGATTGAGCTGAAATTTTCACAGATTGCTCTTCTCATCCAAAGGCATGATTCTAGAGGGTGCCCCGTGGGTTTTTTCGACATTTTTGTATTTGGGCCAGTCTAAATATGCAATTATCAGATGATTTAACCGATCTTCTATGACTACTAAATTGCACTATACTAAGATCAAAATGTAGCCGGTGCATTATTAGCGAATCATAATGGTTTGGAATCGCCAATGGTGTGAAGTTAGTCTCTCATTTGCAGTTATATCTCCAAAATGTTCTGTCATAACATAAAATATACTTATACAAAAGGTATGAGTAAAAGGTCCTTAAAGGGTTAAACACACACATCCATTGTTTATCGGCATTCATGATAACCAGCCTGGTATTCGCCGATGAAGGACTCATCAAGAGGTCTTATTTGCTCATTTGCTTTCTTGTAGATTGGGCATATGAGGCCATGAATTCGAGGAGAAGGGGATCGATCTGGAGTACTCTCTTTGGTGAGCGTTCCACCAGCTACAGTGCTAAGTTGTCCTCAACTCCTTAGAGGGTTGAGTTGTGAGTTCAGTGATATAGACTCCCCGTTAGACTCTCAAGCCCTTGAAGGAGGCGAGACTATGTTTACATCTACCCTAGTTGGAAGAGTTCCGCGCTGTCTCTGTCATCTCAGCATTGACGAAGTTCTGGGGATCCGTTTAGCATGGGCAGGGCACTATGCTTGCTAGCACGCATACCGTGTCGTACGATATACGCTGGTCACCCTTTATTAGGCAGATCAACCTGTGGGTACTCTCAAATCGCTACACGGTTTGGTTGATGGCTAGCCTACAGTTGCAACTGTCTCGAGCAGGCTGATCGCTGTGGGAACTCCAGCATCCGTCCACTCTCTTCGTGATGGTGATTACCTCTAGTGAACGGGTTCGCTGTAGCGCCCTCTCGTAGATTGCTTCATTTTGAAGCCACTATCCCTCTCTGTCAATAAGAAATCACCAGCGTCCATAGTGGTTATCTATGCAGGCAGTGAAGCCACCCAAGAGTTGACACAGTCCCTGATGGGAACTTAGAGCCTGATCAGCGCTTATCAGGAATGTTCCTCTGAACCATCCATCTAGTTAGTTACCTATGCTGGATGCAGGTCGAGAACGTACTTGAAGTCCTCGCTAAGGTTTTACAGATCGGAAGGCAGTGCGGATATTACCCCACTGCATCAGGTCAATGTCACCCGGCCCTATAAAGAAGGCAGAATAATGCGTTGCAACCACCTCTCCTGATGCTCAGTATTTAAGCGTGTGCCACCATCTCAGCTAACAATTCAAGCGCGTTAGCTAGTATTTTCGAACGTAATCTCACTCGGATACATCGTTTTCCAACAATTATCACACTCACCATGTACACCCTGGTTGGCACCGCGAAAGTGATGTGATATCACAAGATTTTTTTTTTTTTGCTGTGCATGATCATGAACTTACTGACATCGTTCCTGATGTGCTCACGGCATTCCCGGTTAGAGCTAAGGCAAATTTGAAAGCGGTGCCAGATCCATCGTACTGAGTTGCTTCCGGATGTGTTGGTATTCTTGCAAAGACTCAGCAGAACCTGCTGCTGAGCCTCCGTGAAGCCCAAGCCTTTTCCGCTTGAGCTACCTGGAAACCAGAAACTTGATCACTTGTCTGATCTAAGGGGCTCTCCCCTAAAAATACGCCAGTTATCATCGACTTACCCGAGGAAGCATGACGTAGGAAGTTGTAAGAATCAGAGCTATGTTGGACGCCCAACTAACAATCGACAGCCGCAAACAAGCATGCATGCTGAATTGTTGCTTTATAATAGTAATTATAGCTGAACTAAAATTATGCTGCACACATTACTGTACAAATGTTATTTCAATTGAAAAAGTAGCCAATGTTCAACTTTTCGTATTGTTATTAACAATAATAATTTAAAACACTTTTCAAACGTTCAATAAGATTTTTATTCGACTCGCAGTAATTCCTTTACAACATAGTTTAACAAGACTTTTTTTTCTGCTTCTTGTTAAGTTCATGTAAAAAATAGCACATGTATCTGTAAAATGTGTTTTTCACAAGTCAAATAAGCGCTTTCGTTTCATTATACTTCGAATCAGAGTACATGATGAAAAAACACGTGTTTTAACTGAACAACAACTGAATTAATCTGTTGTTCAGTCGTCAACCATAATGTCTGTGCTAATTCACCACTGCTGAATAGGAGTCAAAGTCTGATCATTATTAAACCACGGGAAGTGAATGTTTTGATTTGAGCGCTGCAATTCATCATCTCTAGGATGGCGCAGACAAGAAGGCATGTGGCTGGCATTCGACGGGTTTCGAGTTCGAATCTGGATTTAGGTAAATTTATGTATAGTTATTATTTCACAATATTTGTTCACAGCACTTAAATTCCAATCATAAACTCTCGTGAAAATTGGAAAATTTTGCATTTTATTTATTTTTAATCATTTTTGCTTAAGCTGAACAACTGCTTTGCAATATAGTTGTAAAACGATTAAACAACAAACAGTTCAGTTGGTACACAACACTATGCTTTATAGTTTCTCCAAATTTGTGTGAACAAAACCCGAACAAAGGTTGTGCCTGAAAATTATCCAAATGTTATTCAGCATCATGCTGAATCAATTCGTTGTAAAGATGCTTGTAAAATGAGTGATTGTTGGGCGTTTTTTCCAGGTTGTCGACTCAATATTTTGCAGCCCTCTACTCAGAAATCCCAACGCTGATTCCGCCACCAATTTCTCAAGCAGCTACTTCAAAGTATTTTTTTTATTTAGAAATTTTTCTTACATTCTAGGAGTGCGGGGATAAGTCTTTGCCAAAATTTGATAAAAAGAATCATGATTTCGAAGAAAATGTGTTATGAGAAATACACTACCCGTCATAAGTACGGACTCGCAAAAAGTATTGCATCACCCTGACTTACCTCGACTCTAAAACCTGAGGACTTACAAAGATGCTGTCTTCAGTTAAGTTATTCAGAAGACCAAAAGCAACAACTTTTCTAAAGGCGGCATTTTTGTAGGTGTTCTGGTTTTAGAGATATCGAGGTGATTCAGGGTGATGCGATATTGTTGCAATACTTTTTGTGAGCCCATACTTATGACGGGCAGTGTACATCATGAAAAAAGGTCATGATACAATAAACTCATTTTGTGATAAGCAAGCTTAGCATTACGTTGAGCACGGGGAAAAATCGGCACCCAAAACAGGCAAAGCGAGTCATAATTTCGAGAAAAATGCGTTGTTATGTTATTAAAATACACCATTGAGTAACGTCATGATATCGTGACTCATTTTGTCGTAACGCAACCTTAGCGTTATGTTTTAGATATTTTTTGGGGAAACTTAGGTCATGGAATCGGGAAGCATGCACTAGTTTATAAAAAAAACATAATTTTAGACTATTTTGTTGACCAAAAATAGCAAAGAGAGTCATAAAATCATGAAGCCTACACTCTGTAACGACTATGTAACTCTGTAATTCATTATGCATAATACAAGCGATGGTTATTTATGATAGTTACATTATTAAAACAATGAAAACATATTAGAGCAATATATAAATGAAAACGTTATTGGAGACTGGTATTGCAGACAGCTTTCATCAATCGCAAGTACAAGAGCCTCGCGGTCTTAAAGTGGGTTAAAGATTCGCTGCTCGTCGGAAATCTACAGTAAGGACTCGATTTTGTCAGCCCCATTTTGCGACAAACTTTTTGCTCTCATTATCATACGGTCACATTTTAAACAATTTATTAATATTTATCATCAAACTACAGCTGAATTGCAGAACATAGAGGGTTAAAAAGTTTGAAAAAATGTTTAAATTTTTGAAAAGAGCAAAAAATGTGTTCCGAAAAGGGGCTGACAAAATCGGGTCACTTATGTATATGGTGATGCCAGGTAGAATTGGTCCAGCTAACGTAATGTACTGGATGGTCTCCGGCTTATGTTTTTTCTCTGCAAATACATATGTTAAAAACATAACCTCAAACAATGCTTATATTAAAGCAATTCAGCTGAAATATTGACAATCGCAATGAAATGAAGTACGTGAATGTTGATTTGTATTATTAATTTCTTACTACTTTACTGTTTTAAACTCATAAAATATAAAAATAAACGAAATTTCCATCTCTCATCTAAAACACCGCCGATCGCACGGAATGCCTTGACTGAGATTAAAAAATAACAGCCCTTCATTGCGTAACATTTAACGGTTCCATAGTTCGTTATTGCGATTCATGATTTTATTATTTGGTGTCATAGAAAATCAGAATCATGTTTTATCAATCGGAGTTATGTTTACAGGAATTAAAGTTATGAGTTTATGACTCTTCATGTTTGCAGGAACCACAGTCATGATTTTATGATTCAGTGTCATGTTTACATGAATCAGAGTAATAATTTCACGGCTAAACGACACGATATTTTATTTCTGAAAACGAGAACAGCTTCACTCAACGTTTTTCGCAAACATGACTTCTGATCATTTAAAAAAAATTTAAAAAAAATGAAAAAGGTTATAATGGGATACGATCAGTGAAGTACTAGATTTGTAGTAATGAGCTGAATTTTAGTATGGTGAATAATTCCCACTGTTTTTATTAATATCTTCTCAGATATACTTAAAATAAATTTCTCGAGAAAATGGTTCGGGGAAACGATTTTCAATATTCCTTTAAAAATTTCTCTTCGAATACCCTGCTACTCGACTATTTTTGAAATATTTATTTATGCAACGAGTTGCAAAATGATGATTTTTTCAGCACGAATTGAACACTTATCCAATGAGGCTTGGGGAACAGCAGGCCATTTCGTTTACTCAAACGGAAAAAATAATATTTTCTCAACATAATTTCGAAACAGACTTTAAGAATTGTGTCTACAACTTTTAGAGAAGATAGGTAAGAAGTTTGTTGAAAAACTCTTCTTGATATTTATGGAAAATTGTTTTCTCATCTGTTGTACAGGAAATTTGTTGACACACTGTAGATTGAATGTCCGGAGGGAAGAAGTATACATTGGCGGAAGGCTCCACTGAGAGGGCAATTGTCCCTCTTCCCGCCCGACCCGATGCTGGTCAGATATTTGCAAAACCTACAACGGCCGGCGGTGTATTTTATGCATCAACAAAGCCGGAGAAGAAACATTAGTTTAATAGCTTAATAGCGAGCCAGCGCAGCGTTTGCTGCTTGCCATCATGGTGGGGCCGCTGAATCATACCCTGACCGGCATCATCTGGTCCGGTGGGGTCTCTGCTGGTGCTGGCTGAACGAGAATAAACAAACGAGATCGTTCAAGTGGACGATGAAGACCATGTTGGACGTCGTCGATGGTGAAGAGATGGCAGTGATCATGGCCATGGGCAGCACGAATCGAAGACCGAGTGCCAAGGGCGCTTTCGTTTGAAACAGATGCCTTGCGGTGTGGTGCGGTGGGTGGAGGAACCGAGACGGAATTGGTGGTTCGATTCAATTTCATTGTTTGATTGAAGATTTGCAATTTCTATTCACAGAACGTGCATATAAAGTGTGGCATTGTACTTAGATGGTGGTCATGGATAGGGATAAATGGAAAACGTCGGAAGCGAACAATTGATAATATCAATCAATTTCAATTTGCTGCGATTGTAACGGGTTTTCTGTGTAATCGTAAAACTTTTGATTAATGAGCTACTTATGAGAAATCTCTGTATTTTATTAGAAGTTCCCATAGTTCTCGGAGTGTTTTATATATTTTTCAACCCCTGATATACTTTGAAATATCAGCCACAATTTTCAAAACTGAATGTTCCTTATATTAATTTTATTTTCTCACAGTATTTGTTATCCTTTTTCGGATCTTTTTCGTTATATTATACATATATTCAAAAGTAGTTTAATACTACTGTATTCATTGGTGAGTTCGTTCCATATTTTTTCTGTATCGACCTTCTTGATTTTGTAGTATGCTGATTCAATTTCCGCTTGCAAACAATAGTTTGTTTCATTTGGCGAACGTTGACACGGGTAATCCTTAATTAACATAATGAAGATTAGTTTATTGGTGAGCTCGTTCCATGTAACTATTTTATCACAACCGATTTGAGTCTCGCGTATAGCAGTTAACCCTTCTATAACAGTAATTTTATTACAATTTAACTTTCAGCAACATCAGAAAATAGGATACGAAAGAATTTTCCGTTTTCAGCATTATATTAGTGTTTATTATCAAACATATCTGGACGTTCAGCAATTATTCTATTAGTCACCAACTGCAAGTTACATCAAGCTACATTCGATTGCGATCTAAAATATCTAAGTAATTCGAAGAATGTTGCACCGACCATCATCCCTGATCGAGTACCCTCTGATAACGCCAAACCACTCACTTTCATTCGGCATTTCCCGCATTTGTTTGCTCACGAATCTAATTGAACTCAATTTAAAAGCAATTAAAGTCAATAAATCCTCTCCGGGTTCCATCATCATCGGTTCCATCGCTATCATCATCATCATCAGCAGCAGCAGCAGCAAGCAGCATCGGTTCGCAATGGGTGGCTACTGGCTATGGTACACAAACGGGTTGGTTCAGTCACTGCACTGACTGATCCGGGTGCCTAGGGTGGATTCCAGATTGTGGTTGCGAACAAACAAGAATATCTACCAGCAGATTCTACTTTACTGACGATGGGTAGATTTGATTTAATCTGAATAGCGCGAAAGTTTCGCGGTTCGCTGAATCATCTATTTTCCGTAACTTAATTAACTAGCGATGGGTGGAAGTTGGTTTTCCGAGGAGGAGTGCAGATGCATTTTGTTGATAATGTGATTTGTTGGAACGGGTTCGAGCACTTTCCAGTGAAGGTTGGTTCAACAAGTCAATTTGAGGAAGTGAAAATTGAATGGTGAACAATTCGTCTAGCTGCTGCTTTGATGCGGTTGCCTTTGTCATACGCAAAACGAGAAAAATGTGAAGTCGTAAGTGGGGAGAAATTGAAACGTCAAATTTGGCGTAATTATTCAATTTCTAGTGCTAAAGAGGCTGGTTATCGATAGCACTAGTTTACAAAATAAAACGAAAGTCGTGAACTTCTGTCAACGACCAAAATTTTTGAAGCATAATTTAGCGCTGATTTCGAAACCGTGCTTAAAAAAATTTAAAGTAGAACAGTTTTTGAGTTACAGCTTAATATCGAGTTTTACAACTTTTTAAAATATGAAATTTAAGAAAATTCAATTATTTTGCGTTTTGTTCAACCAATTTTAAATCTTTTTCCATAAATTAAAAGCTGAATATAATACCATTCGATCATCTAAATGCAGGTTTTGCGTCAGTCTGATGAAATTCAAGATATTGGCGAGTTTTGGGGACGATCTCCTTAAATTTTAGCAAAATTTCCAAAAATATATGAAGAAATGTATTTTTTTTCAATAAGAAAAAAACAATTTAAAAATTCTTTCTCAGCGTTTATTTGACATATCATATGTAGGCGAGTTACAGTAAAAAATTCAGCTCAATCGGAGCATTGATTACGGAGAATGAGATGTGTGAAGGCTTTGCTTAAAAATAGAACAAAAATCGATTTCAAATCATCAACCTTTTAAAATTAATAAATTTAAAGCCTCAAAAAAAATCATCAACCTTGTATGGAAAGTCGAAAAAATTTCCGCTCTACTGTAATTTTTTTCCTTCGCGTTTACGAACTCAGGGCATGATTCTACACCAAAAACGATCATCAGCTTACCGAGTTCAAAAATGCTGTAAACTAGTGTAGTCTACATCTTTTTGCTTCCATCTTATTAGCAAAGGTAAGTCGGAATAGGGTGACGATGGGTATTATCGGCAGGTTTGTTCACTTCGTCATGGGGGGTTTTTGTAGACCGAATTGCCTGAAATTTTGGCATATAACTCAGTTTGGTTGGGAAGGATTTGAGGCCAACTCTGAGACCTACAGGTTCCATAAAACCCCCCATGACGAAGAGAACAAAACTGCCGAGAATACGTAAGTTCCCCTATCTAAAATTATAGACTATTTTTCACATGATGTGACGGGAATTAACATATGACGAAGTAAATTTTTACCCTAAAACTTTTAATGTTTAAAAAAATATATCCTAAAGTCTAAAATACATACATCTCTGAGTTTTTGATATGCTACGCCAAACATCCTTAATTGTCTGATAACAATATGAAACCATAGTACTTGATTGTGGCACAAATCTCCCAACAGTAGGAGAACGTACCGCCTTAGCCGATGTTCTGATGGTACTTATTTGGTCCCAATACCACGAAAACATAAAAAGAAATGTTTACACATTATAAGCATCACATTTGGCCCTTTCAATGTTTTTCGTATTTTTACTGAAACTGCAATCCAATATCTTTTAAACAAAAACGAAAAGAAATTTAAAAACTGGCCAACTTGTTCAAAAGTTATTATACAGAAATTAGTTTTGAAAAAATAAGTAGAACTGCTAGAGGAAATTCAGACGATTCTTATTTATTGCTTGATAAATTTTTGAATGAGTTCTCAAAAAGAAAATTCGAAAGAAGTATCTTACGAAAACATCCAGAACTTTTGATAAGGAGTGTATCGAAAATTAACTGTAATCGTTTAAAATGCTCTTTCTCGAATCATCGTTGGTCTTTTTATTCCAATTCGTCTATCGAATCTTTACAATATCAAGTTTAGAACAGCCTAAAGGAATTTGGACAATGTTTAGTATTATTAAAAATATTGTTCAATGAGTACACCACACAAAATAACAATCTGTACAATCCTTAATATTTATCGACAAATATTTGTACGGAGAAAAATCTGGAAAATAATAATAATTATTATTAGCAGTTATGTACACATAACATATCACTCAATACCGACTTTTAAAATTCTTATTTCCGATAGACAACCCTCCAACATTAAGAAAATTCTAGCATAACATGTGAAAAGGGCCCAAAAGTGCTTTTTGTAAACAAACATGTTTCGGTCGCTGTAGAGCCCATCTCGATCCACCCACGCACATCAACACCCTTACCAGAAAGAGCAATCTTCGGGCTATCTGTTAAGGGTGTTGATGTTCGTGGGTGGATCGAGATGGGCCCTACAGCGACCGAAACATGTTTGTTCACAAAAAGCACTTCCCAGCCAACCACATATCGTAAAATCGCATATTTACATATATTGAATCAGAATTGTATAATACATATTTGTTGACAATAATTGCATAAAATCGCATTTTATTCCAAATGAAATTACAATTTCTATTTCGTTTCATTTAGTCGTCTCCGATCATAAAAGGTGCTAGATACTATCGGTAGGATAGCACAGAATCGGATAGAATCGTTAAAAATCGTACGTTCTGAGTGTCGAGTTTCAAGTTCGCTAGGATCGTATATGTGATTCCTTTGAATCGTGAAAATCGTCGCTTTACATCGTATATGAATATGCTAAATCGAGCTGCCTTCCTACAGGTATGATCAAAATCGGTGCAATCGTATACAACGATAAGAGTATTGTATATTGATCGTTTGCGTCATACTTGCGTCGTATACGAAGTGCACGACATCATTGAAATCGTATATTCTTTTTTAGTGTCACATATGATTGTTACTGCACTTTTAACAGTCGGATCTCACCTTGCCGTAACCCTCTGCGAGATTCGAAGGGACTCGAGAGTGTCCCTGATACTCGAACTACGCACATCACTCGATCCATCGTCGCCTTGATCAATCGTATCAGTTTATCCGGGAATCCGTATTCGTGCATAATCTGCCATAGCTGTTCTCGATCGATTGTATCATACGCCGATTTGAAATCGATGAACAAGTGATGTGTGGGCACGTTGTATTCGCGGCATTTCTGCAACACCTGGTGGATGGCGAACATCTGGTCCGTTGTAGCGCGTTCACCCATGAATCCAGCCTTATATTGCCCAAAGAACTCTCCTGCAATCAGTGATAGACGGCGGCATAAAATTTGGGAGAGTACCTTGTACAGTATGACCCATAAAAAAATGCGACATTCCATTTTTTTTTTGCAGTATTTGATGATTTTTAATGAAATAATCCCAATGAATTAAACTTTTTTGGATTAGGATACAATAAGGAGGTCATTGTCATACAGGATCTCTAAAATTTTTGTCAAAATATTCATTGGTTACGTATATGGGATACCTTATAATTGTTATCAATTTCTAAATAAAATCAAGTTTTCCTATAATTTTCATAGCAAAATGAACTAAGATAAAAACTTTTAAACACATGGAAACCATGAAGAAATATGTACTCTTTAATACGCCCATGTTTGAAAAATATTTTAAAAATAATTTCAAATGTTTAGGAAACAAAAACTAAAAAAGGTGCTACATATTAAAAACCGTATTTAAGATAAATTAATAAAAAACTTAACACTGTTAGAACATTTTTCAAAACATTTTTTTGTCGATGAAGGCATATATACCTACCTTTATGATAGGTACAAATACTATGTACTTAAAAACAATTTCATGCTTAAAACATAATATTTTCTAAAAATTATCATTTGTCAAATAATTCAATTTTCACAAAATGTCTCTTAATTTATAAGTTAATATTTTTTTCGTGCTTGTCCGACGAACCAACGAACTCCTGAAGACCTTATCCAGCTATAAAAGTACTATTTTGAAAATAAAATTTGATTGAATGTGATTGAAAGCAATTGAAAGAAAATTATATCCTTAAAAAACGGCCTCTGGCGCGTGGACGATTTCGACATCCATATGTTCAACGTTATATTTCCGAAGGTATTTGCATGGAATCAGTCTATGTTCCTTTGCCATTATAAGATTAGTGGCTCTACTATACTATCCAATAGATACATGCGAGGTTAATCAGTTCGAAGTAGGGGAACGATGACTTTGAAAACTGTCGCATTTTTTTATGGGTCATACTGTAGGCAGCGCTCAGTAGTGTGATCGCGCGATAGTTCCCGCAATCCAACTTGTCGCCCTTTTTGTAGATGGGGCACACGATACCTTCCATCCATTCCTCCGGTAATACTTCCTCCTCCCAAATCTTGGTAATGACCCAGTGTAGTGCTCTCACCAGTGCTTCTCCACCGTATTTTAGAAGCTCGCTTGGTAGTTGATCTGCTCCAGCGGCTTTGTTGTTTTTCAACCGGCCAACCTCCTCCTTAATCTCTTGGAGGTCAGGGGCCGGAAGTCTTTCGTCCTGTGTACATACTCCTAGATCTGTTACCACCTTCGGTACTTGCAACGTCGCCATTGAGGTGCTCATCGTTGTGAACATTTATAGTTAATTTCCTATACACTCCTTTGGTGTGTTTCAGCAAATACCATACTGTTCTTTCTGTAATAATTCTGGTGAAATTCCAAAAAAAAATTGTTGTAGCGATGTCTAAGAACATTCCCTTGTTAATTCAGTGAAACAATTCTAAAAACATTTTCTAAGTAACATTTTCAATCAAATAGATTAGAAGAGGTTCTTAGAGCCATCATAAAACGAAAATAAAGGGCATTAGGTTTTATGGCAGTTCAAAAAATCTCTGCAAGATTAATAATTATTGGCCGCCAAAATGTTACCCAAGTATAGAAGGGTTTTTGTTGAAATATCGATGGAATATCTCCATATCACAGGTTGACCCTGTCGTGAATTCGGGGAAAAGCAGGTCCACTTGCAATCACCGGGAAAAGTAGGGAAAAGTTCGGGTATGCTATAAGGTCGCCGGGAATTTATAGCTTACTAGCTGTCCCGGCAAACTTCGTCTTGCCAAGGTGTGGTGGTTTGACAATTGTTAAGGTCATTGCAGCATGGCACTCTAGATTTGTTTTATTCTAATCGTGTTGATTTTCTTCCCAGGTCATAAAAAATCAGCATTTTGTCAATTTTCCTACTTTTTTAATTCATTTTTGTAACTTTTTTCGCAAATAAACACAGCCACCAAGAATACAAATCTAACCATGCAAGAGTCATCCTGATCGGTTCAGCCGTTCTTGAGTTTTGTTGCCTCGAAGGGACTTCAAACTCATTTTTATATATATAGATTGACCATCCTAAATTTGCTCAAGTTAATATTATCCCCTGTTGATATTATCTTCACTTTTGATTTTTAACTTGAAAGTGGAAATTATAAAACTTCTATTGGAAGTTTGATTTCCGCACACTTCGAAACGAGGCTCTGTGAAATATACTTTTAATGATTTATTGGTGAAATTAATTGCTCACATTTAAGTGTGAGGCACCCAGAGATGTGTTGAAGCCTATTTGTAAATCAAATAGATTTGAGGAGGTCCTACTTAAGAACCGCAATAAAATTGAAATAAAATCTCTTAGAATTAATTATAATTCCCAAAACCTTTCCAAAAGTAATTGGACCTGAAATTGTTACATGGACTATCTCTACCAATTTAGAAGCGATGTAGTTTTTTTTAGTCCCGAGATGAACTAGCCTAGGGCAAGTTGGTTCCCCTGCCCAAATGGTCCCAGATCCTATTTTCTGTTAGTTAAAAGTGGCTTTTCATTGAACTTAGCGGAAAAATGTACAAAACAAGCTTAACTTTGATCAATTTTTGTTCTGTTTTTAACCCTCAAGAGGATACCTTAAATGAAGGTCCGTTTTGGGACCCTGGGGTCCATTGGACCCCAACATATATTCTCGCGTATCTCGTGATCCTTACTTTTTGAAAGGGTGATGTTTTCAGCAAAGATGTTAGGAAATTCAAGGCCTATCTAGTGATGAACAATTTAGTTCGGGAAGTTTCCGCTAGCCCGAGCAGGAGAAAATAGCTGAAGAATACCTAACTCAGGTATGGAAAACCGAATACCTACAACCTGAATGAGGTATTAAGTAGCCCTGCATAAGAGGTAAAATACCTAAAATAATAACTGAGGTGTATTCTGTGCATAACGCGTGAATAATGACTTCAGGTATTGCAATACCTAAATAATAATCGGCGATTTTTCCATATAAATAGTGATTTTTCAATAATTAAATAATACCTCAAGCAGTCCTCAACACCAAACCAATAACTCGTTGAGGTATTTTATCAATACCTACAAAATACCAAAATAAGTTATTTTCAATACCAGGATAATCGACCAATACCTTGTCTTGGTATGATACCTGACTTTGGTATGCTCCAGTTATGTGGCAGTTATTCATTCCTGCTCGGGAGGTGGTGCCAGTGAGCATTGAAAAATGCCTCCAATCTACAGGATATAACGTACCTAAACAAGCGGACAAGGACAAGACGTACCCAAACAATAGGGTAAATCGCACTGCTGTAGACGAGTAGACATATATGTCCAGCGGGTCAAAAGGGGTCATTCAAATATTACGTAACGCAAAGGAGTGGGAGGTGGTCTAGCGATGTGTTATGTTTTATTCAAAAATTTTTATACAAAAGTTGTTACACGGAGAAGGGAGGAGCCCTTAAGTTGTCAAATTTTGCGTTTCGTAATTTCGGTATTCCACCACTAGGCAGTGCTAGATAGCAGGCAAATTTTTTATCTCATAATATCTCAGGATCCTGATTTCTTGGAAAAATGGTGTCTTAGTTGTTGGGTAGGTCAAAAATGTTCAGTTGATGAGCCATTTGATACGAACTCTCCTATTGGGAGACGCTGGTGCGGGATGCTTATTATTTATAGAGATGGTGTCTACAGCTGTTATTTGGCAGGACATGGACCTACCGAATATAGACACTATAGAATCTACAGACTTGGGGAGAAATAGTTGAATTACGCAATTTTAGAGTGTTTCATAGTGAATTTAGTGTGTACTAATAGAAAATGACGTCACACAACCCACAGTCGTTATCGTTCCGTAAATCTCGTTTGGCTAAACGAATTGACAGATCGCTTGGTTAGGGGCCATCCATAAATGGCGTAGCATTTTTTTACGATTTTTGACATCCCCCTTCTCCCCCTATTTTCCCATACCTAATACGTGGCTCGTAACATAATCAGAGACTCTCCCCACCACCCTAAAATGCCACTTCATCTATGGACGGCCCCTTACAGTTGTCTGCACCTTGGAAAGCATATGGAATCTATAGTGTCTATATTACAGATTATGGGATATATACAATTATACTTTGATCATAATCTACACAATTTTCCATTGCTTTCTGAAAATACAGGATGACTTAATTATGAGGCTTGCATAGAACGTTCCATACAAGCACAGAGATCAGACATCCAAGCTCAGTTTCAAAACTGTGTAAGGAATTAAACGTTCATTTGAAATGGCAACACAAGTGGCACCATCGTGGTGGCGCTGCTATCCCAATGTTCCCACGCTGTTGTCGGTGGTGAATATAAAACTTATGTAGATATGCGTACTCACCACTAATTGTAGCAACTTGCCGCATAGGTGACGCTAGTGTTGTCAAAGCTAAAAAAATTGAATCCTTGCACAGCTTTCGAGACAATTTTCTATAGGCTTGGATGTCTGTTCTCTGTGATACAAAATATATTTTCATGATAAATCGAATAAAATGGAATGTAAATTTCAACGTTTCCTTCCCGTAACCGGGAGGAACTCCTGGAGAGAAATTCCTGGAGGAATCCCGTGAGGAGTTCCTGGAGGAATCCTGGAAGAAATTCCTAGAGGAATCTCGAGAGCAACTTCTAGAGGAATCCCGGGAGAAATTTCTGGAGAATCCCGGGAGAAATTCCTGAAAGAATCCCGAGAGGAATTCCTGGAGGAATGCCAGGAAGAATTCTTGGAGGAATCCCGGGAGAAATTCGTTGAGAAATACCGGTAAGAATTCCTGGAGAAATCCCAGGAGGAATTCCTGAAGCAACCCCCGGAGGAATTCCTGAAGAAATCCCAGGAGGAATTTCAAGGAAACCCGGGAGGAAATTCTGGAGAAAACCCGGGAGCAATTTGGAGACAAATTCCTGAAGAAATTCTGGGAGGAATTCGTGGAGGAATCTCGGAAAGCATTTGTGAAAGAATCCTTTTACGAATTCCTAGTTGAATCCCTGGTGGAATTCCTGAAGTAGTTTTGGGAGTCATTTCCGGAGGGCTTTTAAGTGGATTTCCCAGATGAAATCGTAGATGAACCTCGGGAGAAATTACTGAAAGAATCCCTGTATTAATTTCTGGAAGAATCCTGGTAGGAGTTCCTTCAGAAATTTTGGGAGGAATTCCTGGAGGTATCCGGGTGAGTCAATTCTGAAGTAAATTATCCACCAAATTGGAAGTATTGGTATTGTGAACAGAATGTAATTATATTGCGTTATTCTCAAGATATTCACTTCAAAAGAAGCGTACTTATTTGAGGACGCTTGCCACTCGATAATCTAGGATGCTGGGCATATACGAACCAATTAGCGCCATTTTGCAGAAAAACTTTAAAATAGTTTTCATTACCAAATAATCCTTGATGTATTGAACACTTTTGCCGAAGACACAACTTTTCTATACATTCCGAATCTCAAGATATACAAGCTAAATTTAACTTTCAATCCATAATTTGAATAAACAATAGCGCCACCTACTGGGCTAATTTCAATTCAATTTGTTCGTCACAAGATTGCCCTTGGTCTATTGAACGATTTTGTCAAAGACAGCATTATTCTAGGAAGTGACGATCACAACATACAATCATTCGTGTCATGGGGTCCAATGGACCCCAGGGGACCAAAATCGCCCGGTTCCACTTTGACATAAAAAATAATCTGTAGTACGCCATGAAATATTTGTTATTTTTGCACAAATAACTCATCGCGGTGTAGTTTGAAGGTACTGTGAAAACGGGACCGATGTGTCCTAGGATAGGATGTGACACCTGCAACTTCTCTTTCTAATTTCACAGCATGCTGTCTTGTTTTTCCGCGTTGCTAAGATTATTGGTCCCCAAATTGGTCTCTTTTGGGCTGACTAGTTGTCGTATCCTATCCTAGGATGTGTCAATCCAAACTTTTTTGCGACCACTTCAAAGTGGCTTTGGGGTCCAATGGACCCCAGGTATCCATTAGAGGGTTAAGCGTTTTTATTTTTCTTAATTTTAACAAGATTCGATAAAACTAAATTCAAAGCTGCTATGGGTTTCAAGGGAGTTTCAAAGGGTTCCAAGAGTATTCCAAGGGTTTTCAAAGGGTCTCGGAGTCGTTACAGGTGATTTCAGGGTGTTCCAGAGGGTTTTAGGGGCGTTCCAGGGGATTCATAGGCCTTCCAGAGGTATTCAGGGGGTCTCAAGGGTGTTCCAAGAGGCTCAAAGGAATTTTAACTGCGTTTCAGGGATGTTCTGAAGGGTTTCAGGAGTGCTGCAGGTGGTCCATGGGTATTCCAGGGTTTTTCAAAGGCGTTACACGGTGTTTCAGAGAGGCGATACAGAGGTTTTCAATGGATTTGAGGAGCGTTTCAGAAGATTTCAGTGGCGTTCCAGGGGTTTCAGGGGTGTTAAAAGGAGTTTTAAGGGCGTTCCTGGGGTTTCAGGGTGTTCCTGTTGATTTCAGAAGCATTTCAGGAGTTTCAGAGGTGTTTCGGAGAGTTTCTGAGAGTTTCTGAGCGTTTCAGGGTTATTCTAAGGGTTTCATAGCGTTCCATGAGTGTTCAAGAGATTTCAGAAAATTTCAAAATGGTCAACGACATTTCAGGGGCGCTACAGGAGGCTCTTAGGAATTTTTCTAGGCCAAAGGATTCCATGCGTGTTTCAGAGCGTTCCAGGGGTATTAATGGCGCTCCAGGAGTGATTCAAGGGATCTCAGCGAGTTTCAAAATGGTCAAAGGGATCACGCACCATCAGAAGAGTTTTAGAGGCGTCTCAGGGCATTGCAAGCTGCATGGGATTTTAAGAACATCCCCTCAATCAAACGGTAATCCCTTCTGAACTCTCTTGATCTGATACTCCTTGAAAAGCCTTGATACGTCTGTGAAACATGCCTTCCCGGAATTTCATCACGTCAAGGTCGACCTCAAATGTCAAACTAAAAATGTTTACCATTTTACTTATTTCGTGTTTTGCCTTGCTCGTACATCAAAGTGCACTGAAAGGCTATATGTTCATTCAAAACACGAATTTACGATAGAAGGCTCGGGGGGGGGGGGGGGGGGGGGTAAATCACATATACCAATCAACTCAGTTCGACGAATTGAGATGATGTCTGTATGTGTGTATGTATGTATGTCGTTGCGCAGAAAAAAAAATCACTCAGTTTTAAAGCACTTTCAATTGGCCGATTTTTCGGATTTCGAATCGAACCGGAATTTTACCGTCTTGTTTGCTATTCAAAATGGTTCGGATCGGCAAAGGCGTTCCGGAGATCCATTTCAGTGATCCGGACCAGCACCAGTAGAACTGGCCGTATACAAAACTGAACCAAGCCCCATCATGCGACACATCAGACTGCGGTAGCACGGTTAGCGAATGGTTGACGAATTTTGTGCGGAAATCAACACTGGAGACCGGAAATTCCACGATGTCGGCCCAAAATTCAAAATGGCGGTCTAAAATTCAAGATGGCGGCTCCAATTTCAAGATGGTGGCTGTATAATGGGAATATTTGGTATGAGGAAGATGTCCGGAGTCCAAAAATGGCAATCAGAATATCCAAGATGGCGATCCAAAATTCAATATGGTGACTGTTTTTGGAGTTTTAGGCTCTAATACCATGCAATATGGGAATATTTTGAATGGGGCAGATGTCTGGAGTCCAAAAATGGCGGCTGTTTAATGGAGTTTTAGGTCAAAAAACCATGCAATATGGATATATTTGGGATGAGGAAGTTGCCCGGAGTCCAAAAATGATGACCAGAATATCTAAGATGGCGATCTAAAATCCAAGATGGCGACTCCTAATTCAAGATGGCGGCTGACAAATGGTGTTTTAGGCTCTAAAACCATGCAATATGGGTATATTTGGTATGACGAAGATGCCTGGAGTCCAAAAATGGCAACCAGAATATCCAAAATGGTGATCTAAAATCCAAGATGGCGGCGATGTTTTAGCATCTTAAACCATGCAATATGGGTATATTTGGTGTAAAGAGATGTCCGAAGTTCAAAAATTACGACCAGAATATCCAAGACGGCGCGGCGGTCTAAAATCCAAGATGGCGTCAGAAAATTAAAGACGGCGGCTGTTTAATGGAGGTTTAGGCTCTAAAACCAAGCAATATGGGTTTATTTGGTATAGAGAATAAGTCTGGACTACGAAAATGGTGACATGAATATCCAAGATGGCGATTTAAATAAAATCCAAGATGGCGGCTCCAAATTCAAGATGGCCGTTGTTTAATGGTGTTTTAGGCTCTAAAACCATGCAATATGGGTATATTTGGTATGAGGAAGATGACGGGTGTCCAAAAATGGCGACTTGAACATCCAAGATGGCGGTCTGAACCATGCAATATGGGTATATTTGGTATGAGAAAGATGTCTGGAGTCCAAAAGTGGCTACCAGAATATCCAAGATGGCTATCTAAAATCCAAGATGGCGTCTCAAAATTCAAGATGGCGTCTGTTTAATGGAGATTTAGGCCCTAAAACCGTGCAATGTGGGTTTATTTGGTATAAGGAAAAAGTCTGGGCTCCTAAAACGGTGACCAAAGTATCCAAGATGGCGGCTATCTAATGAAGTTTAAGACTCTGAAACCATGGAATATTGGTATTTTTGGTATGAGGAAGACAGTCGAAAAATGGCGACCAGAATATCCAATATGGCGAAATTAAATTCAAAATGGCGTTTCAAAATTCAAGATAGCGGCTGAGGCTCAAAGAGTTTGAGGCTCAAACATTAAAGCTGGATAAATGATATTATTTCTGGTGCCATGAAATGGTTTTTTGTTTAACGTATGAAAGTGCGATATTATCAACTTGATATTTATTTGTTTTATTGATGTTTCTCGGTGAGCCAATCAAGGTACGTGATCGCCCAGCAGTAAAGAAGGTGAAAGTTGCTGCGGTGGTCGAAATTGTCTGAGGATGGCTGAAGTAAAACAGTAAGCCGAAACGTCACAACGTTAAACCAATAGTTTTCATTGGCTCACCGAGAAACATCAATAAAACAAATAAATATCAGTTAACGGTGATTAACACATCCAATTATTATCAACTTGAGTTTTGTTGAAATGTGTTTTCGAAAGCACGAGAAAGGCGGAATCACCCCTTGGTGGATAAATTAGGGTTTTTTTCATTATTTCGTTTTTCGACGAAACGGGATTTCGTCATTAGAGCGGTAAGTCAAGCTCAGGATTAAAAGCTGTACCTCTGCACAAAGAGCAGTTTGAACAAGTGAAGGCTACAAGAAGCACCAAAAGTAACTGTGGCACTAGTAATAAAAGTAACAAAAACAATATAGGGAAACGGAACCCAGCTTTACCCCTTCGGACGACTTTTTTCACCAACCTCGCTGCTGTAGAATGCACCAGCGAAATGCAAATGACCCAACCGTCCTGATAGGGTTAAGCAAGGGCTCCCATTTTTGTCCTTTCGAAAACAAACCTAATAAGCGCTAATTGTTTTGTTTTTCATTTGTGTATTGTTTGTTGGGTATGAGTATGCATGATAACAAAAAAAACGAAAACAATCGGAGCGTAAATCTTTCGTTTTTGGAATAGGATGAACATAGGGGCATTGGGTTAAAAATGGTTTTCATACCCTACATACAGCTTTTCCCTTAATACAGGCCAACACATTAGGTCGAAACATTGGCAATGCCAATTTTATCGTTTGGATTCCCTACACTTCTAAATATCAATGGAACCTATTGCATCCCTCAACCACAGTGTAGTACAGGTTGGACTTGACTCCGGATAATCGAGTGCGACTTGTAATCTCTTATAAATCTCATGAGGTCTAGACTAACGCTTCTATTTTTCCTCTTTCTATTCCAGGTAAGACGCAGTCATTATCTTCAATCTGGTAAGCTACGCGATAACGCGATAATGAACCAATTAAAACAGCACGATCAGTTGCGTTGAATGAATTCAATGCCAACCAGCAAGTAGGTACATATCTAATTGCTATATCTAACCAGTTCTCTGAGATTACCATTGGATGCCCATCTTCTCCTCACTCATCGAACAACCTAACCGGAAATGGCGTTACGTTCGCTGACCTAGTGCCACCACTAGGTACATCGTAGATACAGTTGGCTTTTTATCCATTTCCTATTTAGACCCCCCGCCGAGCCAATTCAAGTCGGCCTGCACTTGCGTCTTTCGATAATAGTTAGGTTGTAGCGGTACACCCCGGCGACGTAGATGTCGATGTCAGCAATTACTTTGGAAATTGACATTCTGCCATAATATTGCTGACGGCATCAACGGCGCAAAGGCGAGCTTTATCGAACGCACGTCACCGATGTCCCGATGGGAGGTTCCGCCGGCCGTCGTCGTTCGACGAAGAAAGTTTTGTTCGCAATTGTAGGAGGGAAAACGGTGTAGAATGCGTCTTTGAGCTTTAGTTCCGGTCATTTTCTAATCTCAAGATTTGTAATGTTTGGATGTAACTGCGATGGTCAATTTCTCTTCATCGATTATTTTTATTATTTCGAAGAATTGAAAAAGTTTGGAGTAGGTCTTATGATGCTGTGCCGGGTGACTCATCTTGCCTCGAATCTCCTTACAATTTTCCCCGCGACCACCGTCGAAGCTCGGTACGCGGTAGAATTGATCTCACCAGCATGCATCAGTTCCACCGTGTACATACACCAGTAACAAATCGCATTTCACTTTGCGCAAGAGATGCTGATAAGTGAGAGGAGGGGTGCATAATTATCTGAATTAGAAATATTATTTATCATTAGGCCCGAGCGTAATTGGTTTCCTATCGTGTGGTGGAGTTCTCCGGGCGGTAAGTCAGGTACAGCGGGTTCTCCTTTGCACCGGACGACGCGACGAGGACCAGGATTACGATGATGATGGGAAATGAAGCAGAGTTTGTTCGTACCGTCAAGCTACTACTGACAGAGATAGAAACGGAACTCAATTAGATGTCGTTAGAGTGCACCGACGACGGTGGAAAGATTAATATGAACAGCTATGGGATTTGCTACTCGGTTTGGTGAACACGTGTAATTTGAATGTTTTGCTGGATATGCAAACATGCTCTCAGATACGTACCGTTCAGTGTTTAGAAGGTTTCAGCGGTTTGCAACCTTTCCATCACATGGTTCATCTGAATTATTATATTTGAGCGATTCCAAGCAACAGCATCAAAATTAAGGAAAATTTTTAATTCATGATTTTCTATTGAACTGAAACTTTGCACAGTTTTTCAGTTCCATCTAAATCGCCATTTTTCGATATCAAATTTTTATTTAGAGCCACGACTAACTTTTCAAAAGGGTGTATGTGAAAATGGTTCAAAAATATTCAAAAATATGCACAGCAAAAACGGATTGTTCGATTGTTATGAATTTTTCAGCAAAGTTAGATAGCTAAATGGTGATTTCTAAGAAAATATACACTGTGAAAAAAAATCTATTTTATCATTGAAAAACATCATTTTTGTCACAAAAACTCAAATATCTCAAAACCCTATCTTTTTACCAACTTGAATTTTTTAGGGAAAACGGTCCATTGTATTAGCAATCTACCATAAAAATTTGGTGATGGTAAACTAATAAACAAAAAAGTTATAACATTTCAAAAATTTCACAATTTTTACATTTAGTAAAAAAAATTTTTCTGTGTAAATTATTTCGGCCGGGAATCGCGATTTGATGCTGATTTTATTGTTCAGCAAAGTTAGATTACTAAATGGCGATTCCTAAGAAAATATACACTGTGAAAAAAATCTTTTTTAACATTAAAAAATATCATTTTTGTCACAAAAACTCAAATATCTCAAAACCCTATCTTTTTACCAACGTAATTTTTTAGAGAAAACGGTCCATTGTATTAGCAATCTACCATGAAAATAAACAAAAACATTATGACAATTCAAACATTTCACAATTTTCACATTTAGTAATAATTTTTTTTGGTGTAAATTATTTCGGCCGGAAATTGAAGTTTGATGCTGATTTTATTGTTAATGGCCTTGCGTGAGTAAAACAAGTTGTTTTTATTATATATTATATATACATATAATATACTATGTACCGTAATGTTCCGATTTTATCACGCCCTCCGCGCATTAGTCGTTTATTCATTAATTTGCTGTTACATTTGAGGACAAGTGTTTTCCCTCTTCTTCAAGATGAATGTTGAAAGCGTGTTTTGCAACGTTAAAAATATTGAAATGGGTATAGATGTTGAAGAATATTACAGGGCATTTTTGAAAAGGGGCGTAATTAAATTGTTTAAACAGATGTCGCTGATGGCAATTTCTCAGTTGTTGTCGTTTTCGAACTTCCTGCGCCCTGCTTTACCGATGATATACAGATGGCTCGTTTGCCAAATTTTAGACGGCAGGACGTGCAAATGCGTAATTTTGTACACAATGTGGACATTTGGGCATAACCAGTCTCTTTCAGTTTATCTATGGTGCTTTCGGTGAGATTTCGTAACTCTTTTGAACATTTTTTTTCATCAAACGGTCTACAAGAGAGCGTTGAGTTGAAGACCTTTGAGAAAGCGACTGTTCATCTTGTTCGTCAGATTATAATAAACAAAATCACTTATTAATTTTAACTTACTTGTTTGGTGTTGGTGGCTGAAGAAAAAAAAATACTATACAATTTTTAATATTCATAGCGGTAGTATTTTTTTGTTTTTTTCGTGAGCATTGTCAGGTATGTATACAGACAAACAAACGTAACACTGGCGAAATTTTCATTGACCACGCCTTCAACGAACATTTTGAATCTTGGTTGTGGCTTTCATAACAAGAAGAGCGCCCATCGTTTTTCTTTGCGTTTGACGTTTCACACTAGCGCCTTCTGATGACGATATTGCACAACGCAGTGTTTCGTGAAACATTTCCACCAGGTGGTGATAGTGTGAACTGGGCGATGAATTTTCACTAAAATTGTTCTAGGCGTTTCGTCTGTTTGTCTGTGGTATGTACCTCTTATGCATTTGTTGTTGTTGAAGTTACTCGCATTCTTCCGATCATAAAGTCTGTTCTCTACACACTTAATTTTGATTACCGAGTTCGGTAATTTTTTGACGAGATTAAAACTGCTGAGCACCGAACTCGTTCAGCAAAAATGCATTGTTTACCTTTTCCATACGATTTTGACAGTTGTTTTACTGAGCCTCAGTAAAATCGATTACCGAAACTACTAAGATCGTACTGCTGTTATAATCTCGTCAAAAAAGTACCGAACAGGCAATTCAGAAATAAGTGTGTAAGAGGGATTTTTTTTGCGGATAAACTAGACGTATACGCGTATAAAAAACTTTTATTATACAGCTTTTGTCTTAAAAATAAATTCAATTCCATTTTTCTTATAATCAACAGCTTTTCAACACTATCAAGGGATTTTTTCACCAGTCACGTACAATAAAAAGTATGACAATCTCAATATTTCTGATCACAACACTGGATCGCGTCTAAGTTTCAAATAGATACTATAGTAATTACGAATAATCAAACTAAAGTATCATGAAAACAACTTGTTTAATTCAGGCGGTAGCCTTTACAATAAAATCAGCATCAAAATATAATTCTCGAAATAATTTACACAGAAAAAAATTTTTTTTGTTACTAAATGTAAAAATTGTGAAATGTTTGAAATGTCATAACTTTTTTGTTTATCAGTTTACCATCACCAAAATTTTATGGTAGATAGCTGATATAATGGGCCATTTCCCCTAAAAAATTGAAGTTGGTAAAAAGATAGGGTTTTGAGATATTTGAGTTTTTGTGACAAATATCATATTTTTTCAAAGTAGAAAAAGAAATTTTTTACAGTGTATATTTTCTAAGGAATCATCATTTAGTTATCTAACTTTGCTGAAAAATTTATAACAATCGAACAATCCGTTTTTGCTGTACAGCTTTTAGAATATTTTAGAACTATTTTCGCATACACCCTTTTGAAAAGTTAGTCGTGAGTGAATATGAAGGTTTAATATCAAAAAATGGCGATTTATATGAAATTGAAAAACTGTGCAAAGTTTCAGATATTTTTGAAATGGTCGCTCAGGATCGACTGACATGACTCCGTGGAATTCCTCATTTACAGGAATATTTGTGAGTGACTTACATATTGCCACATGATGGACTGTGAATTTATGTAACGCACAAAAGTTCCTACTTTACAAAGCAAAGCAAATATAACCTTACACATCGTAGTTGTTACTCCGTGATAGACCAGAACAATCGAAGTTGCACAGAGATCCAATGAATGGTGCTTGGGACTAGCTACACACTCTCAATGTGTACAATTCGAGAGTTTAATATTTTAAAGTCAATATCCGCACGGGCCACGTCCTTACGGCCATCGGGAAAGGGGAAGGAATATTACAGAGATTAAACTTTTCATTTTCAATGAGTGAAATTCAACATGAATTATGAAGATTATCAACTGAGGGATCAAAATAAAATTCATTTTGGTGAATGAATTTTTTCACCTATTCATTCATTTTTCTGTCACTGACAATTTTCACTGAGAAATAAAACTGGACCGTAACTTCCAATTATACTTCCAATTACTTCATAACTTGTGTATAGTAGTTAATTAGAATATTAATTATGTTATCTATTTGTTCATTAAGTCGGATTGTGCGTCTGTTAACAGAAATTGGACATTTTACGACGTGCGAAAAAATATTCGTGACAGAGAATTGAATGAAAAAAGAGAGGCATTCAGCTGACAATGAATGTGGCCAAACACGAATGAAAAAATGAGAATGTCAATCTTCACTTTCAATCTTCGAATTTTTTACTCTCTGGAATATTAGTTCGACAACCTTTGTTACTAGAAACCGTGGAATCCACAGCATCCCCATAGTTGCCTCGGGAAGGAGTATTTGTTAGTAGGGTAGGGTGAGGTGTGGATCTTGGAGCCACCTTTGTTGAGTGATATGATCCACTAGTTATATGAAAATATGATTTATTTGGTCGTAATGCACATATGTCAACGATCATTCTATATTAAACGCGTCACCGCATTGATACCCAAACCAGAGAAGAACTGCCCGCAATCGAGGTGGCTGAGCAGCAGCTTGAAAAGATAATCGACTTTGCGTCCAACATTAGTAAGGACCTGAAAACGATCTTGTTGCGACTCGTAAGTCGATGGATGATGCCAAGCAGGACCATGTGATACTCGCGAAGACTGAAGCAGCGGCAGTACTTGTGAAAAAAAAAAGGATACGAAGTCTACCCAGACGGAGGCCTCCGCTCTCGCAAGTATTCCAAAAGGTGTGGCGGATGCGACTGCTCGTGACAAGCACTCGCAGAAGCGGGCGAGGCAGCTGTCAGGTGAGGAGCTATTTGGCGGTGCCCGCAAGGCTAGGCGTATACTTATCCCGAAGGTCAGCAGCAATGCCGGCAAGTCGGACCCCAGCCAGGTGTCCCGGAAAGCTGGGAAGGGTGGGCCTGAAAAGGCTGGTCCGTCTCGGATGGAAGGGAACGACCATTGTTAGGCTTTCAGCAACCACAAAGTAGGGTGAACCTGGAGAAGGATCACCCTTGGACGACAGTTGAGCGGAAGAAGAAGAAGAAGAAACTGCTAGATGGACATGAGCGTAGGGACACCAAACTCAGGAGACGTAGGGATTCCAAGCTAGAGAAAGGTGACGCGCCCGTCATCAAGACCCAACAGTCGAAGTACTCGGACGTCTTGAAGGTGATGCGAATCGACGCCTAGCTCGTGGATCTGCGAGGCGACGTGCGCAGTATTAGACGTACTCATACGGGTGAAATGATCCTCGAGCTCAAGCGCGACAAGGACCGCAAGGACGTCTCCTACTACAGTCTGGCGAGAGAGGTCCTTCGCGAAGGGGTTGTGGTAAGGGCTCTTACAGCGGAGGCGACTCTGAAGGTGAAAACCCTTGCAGCGGAAGAGCTCGTTACGACACTGTGGTAATAGTGCGAGGTTCCGGTGGCCCGTTGGACTCTTTCAGTTCTACTCCCACTGGCGACGGAGATAGTCGAGTGACTTCGTAACTTGAAGAAATAGAAGCACCCGTCTAGCGAATTGGAAGTCGTAAGTTCGAGTCTCACCGGAGTACGTGGATTTCTTTTCATAAATCAAATCTCAATTTGTTCATCGAGCACATGTTTCTGTTGTGCACATGGATGTCAACAGTGCAATTTCCACATGACTTGGTCAGCCAAAGCACACATCAAAAAAATGACATTTGATTTCGAAGTATTTCAGCAGAAACCCTTCCAGAAAATTTCACTAGAGATTATCTCAATATTAATCCAAGAATTCCTTAACCCTCCCAAGATGTTACTCTAGGTGCACCATGTTCTACCCGATAGGTGCGTAGTGCACGTTCAGCGAGCCTATCTGGGTCATATTTATCGCAACATCCCGACATTGTACAAATCATTTTTTTGGGAGTCCATCCAAAGATTCCAATAATAATTCATCCAGAATTTATTGCAGACATGGCTTCCTAAATATTTTTTCTTCTATGTATTCCTAAAGAAGTTCTTCCAGAAATTTGTTTAGAAAGCTTTCCTGAGATTTCCTAAGGAATTCCTCATGGGATATCTTCAGGAATTCCTCCTGGTTTTTCTCCACGAATTCCTCCAGGGGTTCACCGCGAATTTCTTCTGTGTTTCTTTCAGGAACAACTCCAGGGATTATTTTAAAAAATACCGCAAGGATTCCCCCAGAAATTCTTTTTAGCTTTTTTCCGGAAATCCCTCCTCTTGGAATTCTTCCAAAAACTCCTCTAGGAATTAATCCAGTACTTCCGCCAGGCAATATTTGGGGATTCCCTTAGAAATTCCCCTTGGTATTGCTTTCGGGGTTTCTCCTGGGGTTTCTTCATGAATTCTTCCAGGAATTCCTTTGGGAACTGCTACAAGGATTCTCTTCTTAGAACTCGTTCAAGATTTCTTCAAGAATTCCATCTGCGATTTCTTCAAGAATTCATCTTGGGATTTCTCCAAGAATTCCTTGAGAGGTTCTTTTAGGACTGCTCCTTCAGGAATACAGTACTTCCTCCAGGAAATGTTTAGGGATTCCATTAGGAATGCCTCTTGGAATTGCTACCAAGATTCCTCCTAGGGTTCCTTCAGGAACTGGTACAGGGATTCCTCATGTAGTTACTCCATGAACTCTTCTTAGGATTCCTTCAGGATTTCTCCGAGAAATTTCTACACAAATTTCTTCAGGGATTCTTCTAGGGATTATTCCAGGGATTCCTCTGGGAGTTGATGCAAGGATTCCTCTAAAAATTCCTTCAGTGATTCTTATAGAAATGCCTCTAGAGTTTATTCCAGGAATTCCTCCAGAAATGCTTCCAAGAATTCTTCTAGAGATTCCTCCAGGAGTGTCTCTAGCGATTCCTTCGGGAATTCCTACAGGCATTCCTCTAGGATATCCTCCTAGAATATTCGTCCAGGGATTCCTCCATGAAATCCTCCAGGGATTCTTCCAATAATTTCTCCAGAGCTTAACTCAGGAATTCCATCTGTATTTTTTTGGAACAACTTATTTTAAAAATTCAAGAATTTCTCCTTGTATTCCTTCAGGGGATTCCTTCAGGAGTTTCTTTAGGAATTCTTCTAGGGATTTTTTCAGTAACTGGTACAGGGATTCCTCCACGAACTTTTCTAAGGATTTCCTACTTCAGAATTTCTTCAGGAATTATTTCTGGTATTGCCCAACGAATTTCTTAGGTATTTCCTCCAGAAATTTCTTCAGGAATTCCTCCAGGAATTCTTCCAGGAATTCCTCTGGGAACTCCTGCAGGGATTTCTTTAAAAATCCTCCAGGAATTCCTCCAAAGATTCCTCCAGAAATCTCGCCAGAAATTCTTCTTGGGATTCCTCTAGAAATTTCTCCAGGAGTTCCTATAGGCATTACACTAGGATATCCTCCAGGAATCCCTCAAAGAATTCCTTCAGGACTTCCTCTAGGCATTCCTCCAAGAATTGCTTCAGGGATTCCTTCAAGAATTCCACCAGGAATTCCTGCGGCAGTTTATCCAGGAATTCTTCAAGGGATTCGCCCAAGGACTTTTCCTGAGACTTCTCCAGGAATTCCTCCAAAGATTTCTTCATGAAAATCTTCAGGGATTCCTCCAAAGATTTCTTCATGAAAATCTTCAGGGATTCCTCCAAGAATTCCATCAGGAATTCTCCTTGGCATTCTTCCAGGAATTAATCTAGGCATTCTTCCAAGGATTCCTCCTTGGATTCTTGCAGAGGTTTCTCTAGGAATTCTTTCAGCGATTCCTCCAGGATTTCCTTCAGATATTCCTCTAGGATTTCCTTCAGATTATTCTCCAGGAATTGCTTCAGGGACTCCTCCAGGAATACGTCCAAGAATACCTCAAGAGTTCTTCCATGAGTTGCTCCTAGGATTGCTCCAGGAATTCTTCCTGGAACTCCTCCAGGAATTCATGCAGGCATTCCTCCAGGATTTTATCCAGGAATTTGTCCAGGGTCTCCACGAGGAATTGCTCGAGAAATTAGCCCAGCAATTTCTTCAGGAATTCCTCCATAAATGTCACCAGGCATTAATCTAGGAATTCCTTCATAAAATCTGTCAGCAATTCATCCGGGAGTTTCTCCAGGAAATCCTTTAGAAATTCTTCCAGGTTTTTCTCTAGGAATTCCTTCTTGAGTTTTTTCGTGGATTCCATCAGGATTTCCGCTAATAATTCCTCCCGACTTTTCTTCGGCGATTTTTACTTCGAGGGTTTCTCCAGGAATTCCTCCAGAAACTGTTTTTTTAGAATTTTTTCCCATCTAGAGATTCCTCCAAAAATTCTTCCAGTAATTATTTCAAGAATCCCTCTAGAGTTTCTCCAGACATTTCTTCGGGGATTCCTCCATCAGTTCTCACAGGAATTCCTCTAGCCATTCCTCCAGGTATTCCTGCAGGATTTCATTCCTGGATTTCTCCAGGAATTGATCCAGACATTTCTCCTGAATATGCTTCAGAAATTATGTCAACAATTTCTCTAGAAAATCTTCTAGGGATTGCTTCAGATTTTTCCGGGAAATACGCCAGGAATACCTTCAGGAATTGCTTCAGGGATTCCTCCACGAATTTCTCAGAGGATTTTTCCAGGGAAATCCTTCCAAGATTCTTCCAGGAAATCCACCAGAAATTCCTCCAAGGATTCTTCCAAGAAATCCTCCAGGGATTACTTCAAAAATTGTTCCAGAAAATTCTCAAGGAATATCTGCAGGGTATTTTTTTTTCAGGTATTCCTCCAGACCTAGAGGTTTCTTCAATAATTTCTTCAGGGATTCCTCCAGAGATTTCTCCACAAATTTCTTCAAGGATTCCTTCAGGAACTCCTTCTAGGATTTCTTCAGGAATTCCCCTAGAAATTCCTCTAGAAATTCCTCCAGCAATTTCTCAAGAGATTTTTTTCAGTAATAGAAAAGTAATAGAAGAAATTGAAATCTCCCAGAGTTCCTCTAGAGATTCTTCCATAAATTCATCCAGTAATTCTTTTAAGAATTTATCTAGAGATTCCTCCAGGAATTCCTTCAGCGATTCTTCCAGCAATTCCCACAGGAATACCTCTCAGAATTTCTCAAGGCATTCCTCCAGGATTTTATTCAGGTATCCAGGAACTCCTTCAGGAATTCTTCCAAGAATTTCTCTAGGAATTGCTCCTGCATCCTTCAAAATTATGTCAGCAATTTCTCCAGGATTTGCTCTACGAAATGAATGTGCAAAAATCACCCCGGCGTGCGCTCCGTGTTTGCGCCAAAGTGCGCGCTGCGATGAAACACCGTAGAGTTCTCGCCCCAGTGACACTATGGTGCTGATTCGGTGACTGCTGGGTGAAAATACGGGAGAGCGCGTGAGAGTCATGCGCGCGAAAGAGAGAGCCACACTCGATCCAAGGCGAACGAGCAAAAGCACACACTAGCGCTTGGTTTACCCACCACCCAAATCAAGAGAAACTGGCTTCTTGGTGTGATGAAAAATATTCAAATCCCCAGTGTAGTCAATAAACTGACGCCCCAGTGAATCGCTATGGTGAAATGCCATCTGTGCCTCTAGGGATTTTTCAGAGATTCTGCAGGAATTTCCTTCAGATATTCCTCTAAGAATTGCCTCAGGGATTTTTCCAGAAATTCTTCCAAGGGTTCTTCCAGGAAATCCCCTTGGAACTTCTAAGGGAATTCCTCCAGGATTTCTCCAGGAATTCCTGCTGAGTCTCATCCAAGAATTGCTCCTGGAATTCTTCCAAGGATTGCTCCAGGAATTCCTGAAGTGATTTCTTTAGGAATTTCTCCCAGTTTCTTTTCAATAATTCATGTATATTTTTGAAATAATGTACGCGTCAATAAAAAAACCCAAATCTTTTAGAAATTAGCCACCGCTACCAACACCACGTTGAGCTTTTTTTCAACGTATTCCAAAAAATACAACAGGGTGACTGCTGAAGGGTTGCATAATGCTTTTAGTATATAATGTTATTATAAAGCTTATAAAGCTAGTAGGTACAAATTTGCTAAGGGTGCTTGATAGGGCCTGAGCCTTCAGCAGGTCAAACCGCGTTGCACGCAAGTATCAATTCTTGGTACATGCGGAACTGTTGGGCGCGGACATGGTGGTTGACCCTGCCAGCCTTCCGAGGACAAAGGGAGTGATGAGGACCATTCGGGAAACTGGCTAAGCGCCATCATGCTCCCTTGGTGGACTCACCAAAGCAAGTCATCGATGTTCGTTGCTTCAGCTAACCTTAAGGATGTGATAATGCACTAGCCCCTCCCTGAAGCAATGCCTTCTTGGTGGTTCCGGAGAGACGAAGGGTTTAGCGCAGGGTTGAAAAAATCTCATTCAATTGAATGAATTTCTGCTGAACTGAATGCTTTCGACATTCATTTTCAGCTCCGCTGTGAGATACTTGAAAGTGAACGCAGAAAAATTCAACTACTTTGTGGAGGAAATGACTGCACCATCATCAACACACGCTCTGCGCTGATGGATGCTTCATGTCAACACCGGCCGCATGAATGCGACTCGCCCATAAGCAAGCGTGGTGAATTTTTGTCGTATGAGTGCCGGTCACAGGAAAAATGTTGATTTTGAACCTCGCCTTCTCCCCAGTGTGAGCGACGAGAGAATTTTTATTCTCTTTTCATTTGCCTCCGTGAAGGACAGGGGCTTCAACGTCAGAAGCGGTGTGGTGAAAAGACAAAAACAAAAACTCACGTTCATTGGGAGCTTCGGAATTTTTGCAACCGTGGTTTAGCGGCCATGAGAACGTTGTTTAGTGGGTCGAGGAAATAGTAGTCCTGGATGTCACTTTTTTTGTACCTCACACTACCTAGACATCTTTGTTCAGGTGTCTGTTGAGCAGATTATCCTCTCATGGTTTAGAAGAAGAAAAAAAACTGGAATAGCTTAGAAAATTTTATCGAAAATTGTTCAATATTGCAATGAAAAACGTCAGAAACAATATGAATCAAATTCAAACCATCCCAACCGCGCGATTAGAGATATTTATTTATTTATTTATTTATTGCTCAAATTCATGTAGAGTAAGGACTTCTCCTAATAAATTTCTACAATTAGATTAACTTTGAATACATAAAACTTTGATACATTAACTAAACTAATCTTTACTCGTGTTAATAATTATACTAGTTCCGTGTCGCCAACCATGTCGTGACCTCTCTACGAAAAGATTTATAATTTCTAATAGATTTGATTTCAGAAGGAAGTAAGTTCTAATTAACAATGCCTCTTACAAAGAGAGTTCCCCCATAGTGAGAGGTATTATGATGACACAATATGAAATTTCGATTGCGCGTTCCCTGAAAAGGTCTTAGTTTGTCAAATAGATACGAGGGTTTTTCAGTATTAACAATTTTGAATAATGCAAGACAGTAACGTAGTTTCAAGAAATTGTGAAATGAGCAGCCTAAAAGTTGTTGTTGATAATGCGTTACACTATCATATCTAGAGAGATTGAAAATCCATCTTATGCAGCAATTTAATGCAACTCGTAATCTATCGATTGCTCTCGCTGAAGCGTTTGTAAGAAACTCACAACCGTACGACAAATGGGGTAAGATAAGTGATTTGAATATTCTAAGTTTAACAGCACTTGGCAACATATTAGCAGTAATTCTGAGAGAACGAAGGCTACCATAGATTTTGCTACACTGTAAATTTATGTGTCCTTCCCATTCCAAGTTATTTTGTATAACAATACCTAAATTTGTAAATTTATTGACATATTCAAGATCATCATTCCCAAGTCTAATAGAAGGCAAAGCAGGTGGACATCGAGATCGTGATATAAACATGACTCGTGATTTCACAGCATTTAGAGGCAACAAATTTCGCATTGACCAGTCATGAATTTTAGACAAGTCTAGATTGATTATCCGTGCCATTTCATTCAAAGGAAGATCGACCGAGTTTAAGCTTACGATTTTCGAGTGGCATTGTTAAACATTATATCACTGTTGAAGGATTATTGACGAGCTGTCTGAAGTACCTGTCTGAATACAGTAGCTAAATTTATATGAATGATTGACAAATTCCAAGGGTACACTTTCATGGAAACCTGGGTTTTTGTGGTGACCATATTGAAAATTAGAAATTGTATTTAGAGTATGTGCGGTCTTCAAAGTAGCGTAGCGTTTTCCAAGAGAGCTTGGGAACTAAACCAAGCATCCTTGTTAACTCTTCAGTATTTATCCAGAAAATAATTATCTGCAAGATTTTTACAAGCTGTTTCCAATATTTGGGACGCCTTTTGTTTCGGTACTTTCGAGATATTGATGAAACCCATTAAGAATTTTAAAAGTCTTAAAAATTGTCACGGTACTATTACTAAAACAAGGTATAAGTAAAGAGCCGCACTCTCTCCGCACCTCAATCTTGCGGGTAGTGTTTGAACAACCAACTTTGCAGCACATCGTCATCATCTACAATCTCCTAATGCCATCTCTCAGTTTTCCGACAACCCCGGGGGCAGTGCACGTCGCGTCGTCATCATCGTTGCTTTATTCAACACAATAGAGTGCTGAGCTGAGAGACCGTTTCGCCCCTCATTCAGGAATCAACAATCGCAACAAAGCAGCGTACAACGGCGTGGCGATGGCACCAACAGAGAGATCTACTACTCGGTCGTCGTCGGTAGTAGGAAAACTGCCACCGGCGGTCAGGGCTCCACAGAGCACCACAACCAGCAGCCGGCGCATTCCCATTCAACAAAAGTCATTCACACAAAATAACAACAGTCGCTCGTAGGTATCTATCTACTATACGGTACGGTGGCCGAACGAATGCGATGCTCGCTGCGCGATGGTTATTCGTGACTGGGGGCGCGTGCCTCCCCAGATAGCATCTCCCCAGTCAGGCAGGCAAGGCAGCCGGTCTACTTTTGCGCCAAAGGCTTCCCTCTTGGTGTAACTACATTTTCATCATATTTGAAGATCTTTTGCTGCATATTTAATTTTTTTGTGCTGCGCTTTTTTACAAATGGCCATGCCAGGTGTGTATTTGAACTTGATAACAGCCGTGGCGGCAGCCGGTATTCACTGCCTGATGGGATCTCTGGGTGTATGTACCACACACAAGTTTCAATTTAATAAAGTGGTGGTGACACTGGCATTTTTTCAGGTGGCTCATGGGTGCAACCCAAATTGATGAAAGCGATTTTCTCACGCATTACTGTCACTGCTAGTCTGGTGCTAGCTGCTGCTGCCATTGCTGCCGCAGGTGGTTTAAGGAACGATACGTGGGATTAGTGGTTATCACGATATGGCGTTATTGCACGGGTTGCGAATTTATACACACACCCCAAAGCGTGGTGGCGCGATGGTGGATAGATATCATCCAAATAATTGAAATGATTAAAATCTATGCGAGCGTAACCACAACCCCGCTGGCTGCTGCTGTCATTTTCCGAAAGTCACGCCACATGAGGAGCGTTTCTTGTGGAAATCTATGATACGAATTCTTGCATTATAGATATACCTACCTACTGTCTGGATCCGGCTGTGTGATGGCGTTCGCATCTATTGTGCATTTCTACTGACAGAGGCTTATTATTCAAATTTGCACGCTAATGGTAATCTACGATTATATTTGCCGACCTGCAACATAAAATCCAGCTAGAACCAGTGTAATTATGGCAGTGTTTCTCAACATGTTGACTACTACTTACTACTTTCAGACCTGGGTACCCACAGTGTTGCCATCGCCTTGACCTGTGACCAGGTCAAATTTCTGCTGTCAACCCTTGCTTGCAGATTTCGTTTCCGCCCCTTCGTACAGTGTGGCCGACCCACCTCCACTTTCGCTCCCGAATTTTCTCGCTATCGGCTTTTGATGACATCGACGATGGAACTCCACGTTGGAGATCCAATTATGAGGCCACCATGCACGAATTATATACCACAGGCATCTATTGATGAAGACCTGCAGCCGTTGAGTGTTCTCCACTGATACACACCAGGTTTCACAGGCGTATAGCAGCACAGATTTCACGTTCGAGTTGAAAATTCGGATTTTGGTGCGTCGACTAATGTGATTGTTTTTCCATACATTTCTTAAACTCGCAAAGGCAGCCCTCGGCTTCTTGATCCGCGCACTTATGTCGATCTTGGTGCCGCCATCGGCCGTCATTTGGCTACCAAGATGTTGGAAGCTTTCAACATTCTCCACTGATTGCTCAGCTACCGTAAAGCTGGAAGGGTTGACCGTGTTTACATCCAACGATTTGGTCTTGTTGACGTTGATAGTAAGACCTGCCGCGGAGGAGCGATTGGCAAGATCATCGAGCGTACTCTGCATATCAGAGCACCGTTGAGCTAGGAGAGCAACGTCATCAGCCAATTCGAAGTCATTTAGGTGCTCCATGGTAATGGGCTGCCACAGCAATCCACGATTTGGTTCACGGTCAATCGCACCTACCAGGATCTCGTCGATTACGATGAGGAACAGTAGCGGTGATAGTATTGGGTTTCTCATTCATGTTTAGGCTACTGTGATAATTTGAGAATCCATTGGATCATCATTTCCCAGTGTCATTTCGCACTTATCAAACTTATTAAATATGTTTACCTGTTGTGCATCCGACGTCCCTAGCAAAAACTCAACCTATCCTGTGTACGCTAACCGGTGCGAAGTCGTGTGCGAAATTTTACTGTGATAATAATGAAATCGGGCGGAGTCTAAATGGGTGCAAATGTCGCAATATACATCCTTGCCTCACTCCAGCAACGACCTGGATGGAATCGGACAAACACCGTTGTGCAGTACTCTGCACGAAAATGCCCTGCACTGTGCTTCAATGAGGCCGATGATTTTCTCAGGGACACCCTTGCGCCTGAGGGCTTCCCACATGTTTCCGTGATTGAGACGGTCAAAAGCTTTTTCGTAATTATTGAACACCATGTAGAGAGACTCTTGGAATTCATTGATTTGCTCCAGAATGATACGGAGCATGACATTATGGTCCACACAGGATCGTCCGGCACAGAATCCTGCTTGCTGCCGCCGGAGAGTTGCGTCAATCTTCTTCTGTATCCGGTTTAGGATCACTTTTCAGAGGGCTTTGAGAACGATATACAGTAACATGATGCCTCGCCAATTATCCCATACAGTCAGGTCACCCTTTTTGGGTACCTTCACTATGACTTTACTATTACTTTAGAGCTTTTAGTAGAACTTGTTACTTCAGACTCTAGTTTAATTTAAAAACACTTCACTAATACTTTACTTTTGCAAAAGAAAATAAAAAATGAATAACTCTTTTAAAGAAAAACTAGAAAGGACGAGCAAATTCCTTTTAATTCTACTACTGTGCTTATCTTCGGACAGATAGGCCTATTTCGTCTGTGACTTACAGACTTCTTCAGTGTCAAGTGCTCGACTGGTCGAGCACTTGACACTGAAGAAGTCTGTAAGTCACAGACGAAATAGGCCTATCTGTCCGAAGATAAGCACAGTAGTAGAATTAAAAGGAATTTGCTCGTCCTTTCTAGTTTTTCTTTAAAAGAGTTATTCATTTTTTATTTTCTTTTGCAAAAGTAAAGTATTAGTGAAGTGTTTTTAAATTTCACTATGACGCCTTACATCCAATCGGCTGGAAATGTCGCAGTTTCCCATATGTTGCAGAATAATTGATGCAGTAGTTGTGCGGATACTACGGGGTCAGCTTTGAGCATCTCAGCTGATATGCGTTCGACCCCTGGGGCTCTGTTCGATTTCATGCTACGGATGACTGTTACTATCTCCTGCACTGATGGAGCTTCGGTGTTGACACGGGTAATGCGTCGAACCCTTGGCGGATCATGCTGAGGTGTTGATGGCATGACCGACACTTAAAAAAGGTTTCCAAAGTGCTCGAGCCAGTGTTTCAACTGGTCAGCCGGGTCAGTCAGTATCTGTCCAGACGTGTCTTTCACGCGCATCGTAGCACAGTGGTTGAATTACTCTCATCATGAAGCAATTCGCGAGTGTAAAGCCAACACAAGGTTTACTCACGATTCCGAGAGTAATCAGTGTGTGAGTTTATTCGCACCCGCCTGCTTCGTGAGTAAGAAGCAAAACAAAAACAGAAACACTCATGAGTTTTTATTCGTGAAGAAATAGTGGAGGTGCGGGAAGTGCATTTTATTGTGGTTATAATAGCAAAGCTAGTGATTATCCAACATAAACTAATGCTTTATGCTTCATTGTTCCTGAAAAGCAGCACTGCCAGTCGTTAAAATGCGTTTTTCGTCAAAATGCAAAAAACTCACGAAGCTTCGCGAATCACATGCGAGTGCTTGCCAGCTTCGTTTACTCACGAATAAAGAAGTGCGAGTATTCTCGGGCCCCTGTTGTTCGCGAGTATGTTTGTTTTGGTTTGTGTCTGCTCAGCTGCAATCTTCATCATTTTCCATCTCTGTCGTAGCATTCATCATGGTCCCACTAAGGCGACGTGAAACATCGTAGAGGAGATGGATGTCGCCGGTGTTTGCGGCTTTCTCGCCTTCGTCGGCTAGGTCTTTTGTCCCGTCTACATGAGCGTTTCACTTCCTTCTCGAGAGCCGAATAGCGCTGACGGGCTACGGCTTTAGCTCCTCGTGTTTTCGCTCGCTTTATCGCGGCTTTAGCGTTCCTTCGCACCTCTATTTTCCTCCAGGTATCATCTGTGATCCACTGCTTTCTCCAGGTGCGTAGCTCACCCAAATTATTCTCACCGGTGGCGATGAAGGCGTTCTTGATGGCGCTCCATTGAACTTCTACGCTTCCATCGTCTGGAATATTTGCAGCACGGTTCTCTAGCTCCTCGACGAAGGATCTTTTCACCGTAGCGTCTTCCAGTCGGCGTGTGTTGAACCGGCGCCTGATTTTCTCCTACTGTCGCTGGATCCTGGCAATGCGCAGTCGGATCTCGCCGATTAGGAGATGATGGTCGGACGCAATGTCGGCGCTACGTTTGTTCCGCACATCAAGAAGACTCCGTCTCCATTTTCGGCTGATGCAGATGTGGTCGATTCGATTTTCCGTGACGCCATCACGGGAAACCCATGTCACTTTGTGCACTGGTCGATAAGGAAAGAGAGATCCCCCAATCACTATGTTGCCACAAAACTCTGCAAACAGCTCTCCGTTTTCGCTCATTTCTCCGAGGCCATGGCGTCCCATGACGTGCTCATAGTCCGAAATGTTGGAACCATTCTTCGCGTTGTAGTCGCCCATGAGGATCTTGATATCACCTTTCGGAATCTTGTCCACGACAGCATTCAGTTGACTGTAAAAGTTCTCTTTATCTTGCAATTCGGCAGCATCGGTTGGCGCGTAACATTGGATCATGGTAAGGTTTCGAACCCGTGTTCTGAATCTGGATACAATTATCCTCTCATTTATAGGTTCCCACTTCATGAGCGCAGCGTGGGCGTGAGCGCTGAGCAGAAAACCAACTCCACGGTGGCGAGGAGCGTGTTCACCTCGTAGGCCAGAGTATAGCAGAATTTGACCCGACGCAATCTGTGTTCTCCAAAGTTCGGCCAACGGACTTCGCTCAGTCCTAGGATCTCAAGCTTCATACGGCATGGCTCACTGGCTAGTTGTGCCAGTTTACCCTGCTGGGCTAAGGTTAATACATTCCATGTTCCAATTCTTGTCCGTTGTTTCGCGCTAAAAGTCGTTGCCGTTGAATCAGTTCGTAATCTTTCATTTTCGGTTTCTGTAACGGTTTTTTGGGTTTCGGAAACAGTAGGTTGTTGGCCTAAGGCCCACCGTGGTGGGGCTGCCACCTTCCGGTGGCGGTGCATATCATATTCAGCCGCTAGATGCCAGAACAGACGCTGTTTGAGCCGCACCTCCTTGGCGAACAGACGCTGGAGACGTACCTCCTCAATCTAACTGAAGTCAGAAGGACAACAGTGCCCGGGCTGCACTACCAGATAAGCACAAAACTCTAAGCTAGCGGTCTTTGTCATCGCTTGACCCGTGGAAGCATGAGGTAGGAACTTATGAGGACCAGAGCAATGCTGGACGCTCTCCTTTTTGGCTCACAATTGTGCAGCCCTCAACATGTTGACTGCTAGATAGTTTTTCTATGAACGTAGAAGGTTTGAAACAAATGCAGTGATTTCAGATGAATTTTCTATTTTTTCCTAAAATATTTGAAGATGTACAGAATGCTTGAGTTATAGGGGAACTTACGCATTTTCAGCAGTTTTGTTCTCTTCGGCATAGGCCTGTTGAACTCATAGTTGGCCTCAATTCCTTCCCAACCAAGCTGAATTATATGGCAATTCAGACAATTTGGCCGACAAAACACCCCATAATGAAGAGAACAAACCTGTCGATAATACCTTATGTCACCCTAAATTGAATTGGTTTTCTTTGGATGACATTACTTGAATATGTATATTGTGTGGCAAGTCAATGATACACTATAGAAGGTCGAGAAAAAATTCCAACCGGGACGGGTATATAACCTGACTTACTTATTAACTTTCTTATTTACTTACTTTTACATTTTGATTGACTTATTCATTTACTTACTTACTGGCTTACTTATTATTTACTTACTTATTTGTTTACTTAAAAACTGAAGTTCACTTTTTCAAAAACTTGCATTTATATTTTGATAAATCCTTACCAATAAATCAAACAGAGTTACAGTCTTTGGCGCATGTGCTTGTGCTATGAATCACCGTTTTTCTACTATTATTAACAACTCACAGTGTAACTCATCGGGTAAATGTAATTTTAATTGGAAAATATCCTCCTTGCATTTCTTAGCTCCGCAAAGCATCACTTCGTTCGTTCATTCAAGATGAAGGTACCTTTCCGACGAGGGACGTGCGCCATGACTTCACCATCTTCTTTACTAATGCATGACTCCCGGTAATTACTAACCACCCGAGCAAGCAGGTGTGAGAGCAATCTACACCTTATTTACTCCTGATGGGCAAGCGAGCAGTAGGTACGAGGATTAATGCAAACGATCATCGGCTCCAGCGAGGCAGCTGGGACCATCGTTTCTTGTTGCTATTACTGACTGCGTTGTGAATGATATTAATGCGCCCTCAACCTAAGCACACAGATTAGCACCACTCCGAGAAGAAAGGTCGTTATCTGAAGACGCCGACGAAGAGAGGTTGGCTTATCTCGAAGCTTCCCAATGAAACTAGTATCCACCGAGGACCGGACGAACGACGGACCGCATCCAACAGATCGGGCAAGATGTTGTAGTGCTGCAGCGGCAAGTAATTACCGCATTTGTGAATTATTGATTAAGGTCAGCAGCAGACCCTAGTGTAGACGAACAGCTTGAGATGTGCGGGTTCGCAGAATCGACCGGTTGGTACTAGAAGATGCTTCACTTTGGTTCAGGCGAAGATGCAGCAGCTCCAATGAGCAAAGTATGGCATTAGTCAGTTCCCGGTTCTGGTTGAAGGTTATAAGCAGGCCGCGTGCCGCGTGCTTGGACAGGAAATTGCCTTTACGATTTGCCGGGATGGTACGTGACGATGGCAATGGCACGCGAACCCAGTTTGTACAGTGTTGGCCAGTATATTTGTAATTTTGTTAAACTAGATCTCGGATGTCAATTTCTTGATTTTGCTTTGGCTGACCAAGCCATGTGGGAAATTACACTGTTCAACAGTGTAAGTAGATCTTGGATGTTATTTGAGTAGGCATTAATTAACCTGTTTGGCTTGACACGAAGTCATATTTGTTCAGGTAAAAGATTTGAAAAATAATATTTTTAATTTACTTCTAGAACATCATCAACATAGCATATTAGGCTCTATTAAGATCTTACCAATAAGAGCGACTTGTTCATTTAAACTTTAAATATTTAAATACATCACCCAATACTGTATGTTTGAATGGCATTACTCTAATGCTAAACAAATTACAGTTATCGCAGTCACAATTATGAATGACAGACAACGATGGTGGAATTTTCATCATGTTTCTGATTTGGGATGAAGGCCATTTGTGGGAAAGGAAGTGTTCTCGGTTTGATTTGGGTGAGTGCTGCTGCGTCATTTGCGCATGGGTCCTTATGCATTTATGCAACGTATACGTCTCCCCACATGTGGTAGCATTCCTAATCTATCATTTGAGGCACCAAAACTAAATGAGGGTCGTTAATGAACTACGGGGCATTTCTGTGCAAATTTGATTTATTCATAAGCTCGGAAATTGACAAGCTATCATCGTTTACTAAGAACTCACCTGCTACTGAAATAGTTATCTATTGCCAAAACTTTAATCGTATGAGTAGCGCATCAAAGTTGAATGCAATTCATAAAAAATATATTGAGTTCAAATTATTCAGTTATACTGGGCACTGAAACTAGCTGGAGTGACAGTGTCAAAAACGAGGAAGCTTTTGGTAGCGATTATAACGTGTTTAGAGACGACCGTGATCTAGTATTAAGCCAAAGACAATCTGGAGGAGGAGTACTCATTGCAATCTTAACTAAGTATAATTCGGAACATATAATTTCACCAAAATTTAAAGAGTTCGAACACGTGTGGGTCAAAACTAGTATTGATGGTGAAACTCACATTTTCGCCTCAGTTTATTTCCCACCTGATCAAGCATGCAAATCAACTTATGAAAAGTTCTTTCAAACAGCCGATGAAATTGTGTCTCGGCTTCCTCCTGAATATAAAATACACATATATGGTGGCTTTAATCAGCGTGATGCAGACTTTATTCCTGATGCAGAAAATGAGAGTATTTTATTGCCAGTTATTGGTGACAATGATACATTACAATTTATTTTTGAAAAAATTGCCTTTCTAGGTCTTAATCAAATAAATCACGTGAAAAACGAACAAAACAATTTCTTAGATTTTTTACTGACGAACACACACGAAGATTTCTGTGTAATTGAATCTCTTGCACCTCTATGGAAAAACGAAGTATTTCATACGGCAATTGAGTACTCTGTATTTGTACATAATAATAGCATTCCCATCGAATGTGAATATGAAAATGTATTGGATTTCAACAAAGCAAACTTTGACAACATCAAGGCTAAATTAAATAGGGCAAACTGGCAATCTATTTTAAGGAGTCAACAAAGTATTGATTGCGCTGTAGGAATTTTTTACGAAATATTATCGGGTATTATTCAAGAAGAATTTCCGCTTACGAAAAAGCGACGAAATTACAATTCCAAAAATCCAATTTGGTTCAACAAACAAATTCTGAATTTGAAAAATCGAAAGTAGAAGGCTCATAAAACATATAGAAAATACGAAAATCAAGAAAATTTGATGAAGTATTTGAACATTTGCAATCATCTTAATACAGCAATGTCTTCTGCTCTTTCTGATTATAATGTAAAAACTGAAAGTGAAATTAAGTCATGTCCAAAGAACTTTTTCAATTATGTTAAATCCAAGTTAAAGTCAGCCAGTTTTCCGGCCAAAATGACATTAGACGAAAAAGAAGGACATAATTCAGAAGACATTTGCAATCTCTTTGCATCATTCTTCCAAGAAACTTACACAAATTTTTCAGATAACGATCGTGATTTTGAATACTTTTCCTATTTTCCTGATTTTCCAAACGATGTTAGTGTTAGTCACATTAATGTTAAAGACATTTTTGCTAGATTAAATGACCTAGATATCACAAAAGGTTCTGGACCAGACGGAATTCCTCCATCTTTCTTAAAACCATTAGCAGTTGAACTTACAACTCCATTATTTTGGTTATTTAACATGTCGCTGGAATCTGGTAAATTCCCGATGGAATGGAAAAAATCTTTCCTAATACCCATTTATAAGTCTGGTAAAAAATGTGATGTTCGAAATTATCGTGGAATTGCTATTATTTCATGCATACCAAAACTATTTGAATCGATCATCAACAGAAATGTTTTCGTTCAGATTAAAAATAGAATAACTAATTCTCAACATGGCTTCTTCAAAGGCCGTTCAACAGCCACTAACCTGCTTGAGTTTGTCAATTACTCTTTGAATGCAATGGAAAACGGTAATCATGTGGAAGCTCTCTACACTGACTTCAGTAAAGCATTCGACAGACTGGACATTCCTATGTTGATTTACAAGCTTGAAAAGATGGGAATTGCAACGGGGCTCCTCAGCTGGATCAAGTCTTATCTAACTGATCGTCAACAAATAGTGCGATTCAATGAGAAAAAATCAAAACCAATTAATGTCACATCTGGAGTTCCCCAAGGTTCACACTTGGGGCCTCTTCTTTTTATTTTATACGTTAACGATATCTCCTTTATACTAAAAAAACTAAATGTTCTTATATATGCTGATGACATGAAGCTGTTCCTAGAAATTAGAAATAAAGATGACGCCGATGTATTTAAGAATGAAATTCAAATATTCCATGTATGGTGCTCTAAAAGTTTATTGGAATTAAATGTAAAAAAGTGCAATCATATAACGTACAGTAGAAAACGATGTCCATCAGATGTCTTAATAAAGCTAGGCAATCAAATTGTTGAAAAATGTGCAAAAATAAGAGATTTAGGTATAATTTTAGACACAAAATTAACGTTTGTAGAACATTATAATACAATTATCCATAGAGCATATAATATGTTATCGTTTATAAAACGTTTTGGTTATAACTTTCAGGATCCATACACTATAAAAACATTATACATTGCGTATGTGAGATCAATATTAGAGTACTGCAGCGTTGTTTGGTCTCCTTACATGAAAAAACATGAAGAACGCATAGAGTCAATTCAGAAGCAGTTTCTATTGTACGCACTACGTAAGTTAGGATGGACAGTATTTCCTCTGCCTTCATACGAAGCACGTTGTTTGCTGATCAACATTCAGACATTGAAAGAACGACGTGACTACGCTATGGTATCGTTTGTTACTGATATTGTCTCACAGCGTACTGATTCACCTGAATTATTGTCCAAATTAAATTTTTATGCTCCCAGCCGGCATCTACGTGAGAGAAATTTGTTTACAGCGGAACGTCATCATGCTGATTATGCAAAATATGGACCGTTAAATCAAATGATGTACACTTATAATCGGCATTGTGAAATGATTGACCTAAATATGACTAGAACGCAGTTGAAGAAATATTTTCAAAACATTCGAAATCGTAGAAGCTAAATAAAATAGCAGATAGATGTAGCCTTTATATGAAGAATGATAAAAAAATTGAACTAATAACAATTATAACTACAAAATATGTATAAATAGATATTAAGCATGGAATGTATTGAAACTGGTCTACGTTTGATTGACGACAATAAATAAATAAATAAATGTTCAAAACGTCGGTTTATTTGTTACATTCTACGAATTGTTCAACCTTTTCAGCAGAGGCGTCTCGTCGGCGTGTTCAACCTGTTCATTGCACAGGTATTCGATTTGAAACAAAATAATTATGAATCATTTTACCATCCCAGTCTGCTATTTTACCTTAACCCTTCATTTAACCTAAATTATATGGGTTAAATTTTAAATAACCACAGAGACCTGAAAAAAAGTTTTTACAAGTTTTAATACATTATGCATCCTTATAGGATCACAAAATCGGGTGATAACCGTACCGCCCATCCGACCACTAGGAGAGAGTTGCCCAGCCACCCACCGTGAAGTGGCCGAGAAGCAAAACAAGCACACCACACCGTAGTTGTTCAACTTCTGCTGCTGAACTAGCTCTCATATATGAACGCCCCAACACACTGCAATAGCTCGGATGTTCGTATACGACTGGATGTGTAAATGTGTGGGATCAACCCGTTCTACGAGAGAATTTGAACAACGTTCGCTGTCAAGTGCTGCGAGGCTCTCGTGTGTGTTTTTGTTTGACGCTAAAAATGATTTGCATAGGATTGAGTTTAAATCACACATGGCAATGTTTCCGCAGAAAACGGATTTCAACAGAAAAATAGTAAAAATAGTTTGATTATTTTAATGTCGTAATGTTCTTGTCCAAAAAATCTAAAAACGCTCTATGATTACAACTAAATTATAACAGAATTATTAAATATTTTTTTCCGAAATCAACATTATCGCTGTGTGAGCCACTCTTACCGTGTTGTGTTAAAAAGCGCGGTAAACTTGCATGCAGCTTGGCGTCGGTGTCTCTCATCATGTTCAACCCATCGGCTTGAACGGGAGAGATAAAACGGAGCAAAAAGAGAGCCTTCTCACCGCAATCATTGCGAGCTTTCAATGCGTGTGGCTTGCGCACCAACAAACCATGCGTGCCTACCTGAGAGGCTGAGACGTGCCTACTGTTAAAGATGTTTGTTCTTTCATTTGGCGTTCGTTGCGTGCATAGGTAATTGAATGTTCAAATGCAATTTTTAACCCGGGAGCGGTCGCGTCGTGTACTGAGTACACGCACCATGAAAAATGCACGCTTGTGATACACAGCATGAACGTGGTGCCGTTGCAGGTAGTCGAAGACGCGACTGCAACTGTCCTATAATAATAAACTGTCCTAGCCGAGCTAGTTTGTATTGATCAACATACATTTAGTTACATTCTGTCCCGCGAATGCTTCCGTTTTTAGTCTACTCATCGCTTGTTTTGATGTATTTGGAAGCGTAAGATTGTTAACGGCACTGATACCTACCACAGTCCCTTAATTTTCAAACCGATCGGCTTTAAAATGATCCAAACAAATCAAAATGACCATAAGGATTCGATAGATGAAGACTATTTTCAGAATCTGCTTATTTAACTGAAAAAGTAAGTTTCGTCAACCCAACCATATCAAGCGAGCATTCAAGCACAACAACATGCTGTTGTTTGACGAAAACTTTCTTCCAACTGTAGAGGGACTCAAAGGGACTCCAAGCATGAAAAGCTTTAACGTCGGTAATCGAATAGCCTCGAATTCGTTTTGGTACCAACAAATCTGAGGTTTGGTGATTATTTAGAAGAAAAGTGCACAACTTTTAGTTTTGGAATACGTATTTGAAATTCTGAATGCTGCATAAATACCCGTTCTTCACCATAAATGTATCGATGTACCAGTTTTGATTTTTTTTTTTGCAATGTTGAACAGGTCCCCTATTGGACCACGCGTCGCCTCTGCTTTTCAGTAAATAGGTAAAAGGTCACTCCCAATTTTGGCTGCTGACGCAGACGTTAGCGTCTGCGTTGTGACGGTATATTTTATAGAGTGGATAGTATCACTAAAACATTCATGTTTCTTTCGATACTCCTGTCCAGACGGAGTAAAACCGTGTCCTATTTTAATAAAGTCTACCAAAAGCATGAATGTCACTATTGCCGACCACGCCTATCTTAACCGTAATATGGGGATAGGATAAGAATCTTCCGGAGGCCTCTCGTTAAACAGATGCTACAAAAACAATTCGAAATATTTATGTTGCAATGAAGCACCTGCTTAACGAGAAGATGCCTCCGACTCAGTGATACCCTGTTATCATGCGTCTCAAAAATTGATACAACTTATTTCAATATTCAACGCTTGTAGTTGCTTCACCAATATCGCCGAATCAGCTACACTTACACAAGGAATCAATAAGATAACTGCCTGGACTAATAAGCATCATCGGTTACGCATTGTAGGTGATATTGCTGTTTTTAGACGAGAATATCGTTTGCTACTTCAGTCTTCAAGCCAATGTCGGAAGGAAGTGCATAAGGTCATGAGAGGTTTTTGAGTTATGTCAATATTTTTCCTTTCAATCCGTCTTGGTCAAACTATCCCAAAGTTCCCAAAGTCATGAATGAACAAAATTTTATTTGGATTATTGAAAAAAGAAGTTAGGAAATCAATTATTTAGCAGTTTAATAGAATTACTCTAACTTTATGCAGAACAGGCCAATCTTGTTCTAATTTGAACCATATATAAATTGGTAATGAACTAATAAAGCTTGAGAATGTTTAGGGCATTGTATAAAATACTATAATTAATCGAAATGCAAATGTTTTGCCTGTCCGAATCATTTTGCCTATGTTATGCGTTAAAAATCAGGATAAATAAAGTGCCCCGTTCAGTAAAACTCTGGAGTATGATTTACAGCAAATCTCGCATAATTATAATGGTATAATTACAAGAAATCTCTAAGAGGTATCTTCAAGATAACATTCTAGAGAATTCGATATCGCGCTGGAAATTAAATTTGATTCAACATCGCAAACATCGTTCGAATATTTACAACCTAATAATTACTAATTAATAATTAATAATCGCTTATCTAAATTTACCTCATACTAAAGGTATTTTTTCTTTTCTTTCTTTTCCATTTCAGGTAGGACGTCATCTCTAAAACTGCAACTTGGTGAGCTACCCGAAAAATAATCACTTTGATTTTTTTTTTTAATTAGTAGTAGTAGTAGTAGTAGAATACGGGTAATTCTCGCTGAAACCATGCTGCAATTTACATAATGTCTGGGATTCAATTTTTTCTTGCTTTTTCGCTAGAATATGATGGAAAAGGATGAAAACTATTTTGGTTTGGTTAAATTGGTGGACTCCTCGCTGGCCAAGGGGCTGACAAGGTCACAACAATGACGATTTTTCATCAAATTTCACCTACTTTAAAGGGTGATACGGTCAAAATTTGGTCACACAATTTTTTTCATAACTTTAGACTGCGTACACCAAAACAGCTGATTTTTGGACCAGTAATGCTACATTATATGTAGCTTATACCATAGAATTTTCATCAAAATCGATTAAGTATTGGTTGATATATAGATAAAACCATCGACCTACCTTTTTAAAATTTTGTACAAAGGCTCTCCATAGTAAATTTTTGGAAATTTAAGGTCAGTAAAGCACAATTTTGATTATAGAACTACCAATACTGCTCCGATTTTTATCAAAATGTTACAGTATAATACTAATATGAAAATATGTTCTTAGTAAAATTTTGAGCCATTTTGTCCTATGAATACTTTCAAAGTTGTGGCAGTTTGAATATGAAAAAAACTGACCGGGTGCCACTTAAGCAAATATAACTTTGTAACGGCTGGATCAAATTGAATGAAATTTTGAAATTGGTTCAGCATTTCTGGCTCTATAAATAAAAGAGTAAAAATGTGTTCTTATTTTTTAATCCTCTTTGTACAAAATTTTAAAATTGCAGTTTTCAGGATTCACAATATCTCCGCTACTAAACCGATTTTGATGAAAATTTTATGGTATAAGCTACATATAATGTACCATTACTGGTCCAAAAATCAGCTATTTTGGTGTACGCAGTCTCAAGTTATGAAACGAATTGTGTGACCAAATTTTGACCGTACCACCCTTTATCGCGTGAAATTTTATGTTGTAACATGTACAAAACTTCACATTTCTGTGAAGAGAAAGTATAGACCTTTCATTTAAAGTCGAAAATTTGTTGGTAGGATTAATTAGAAGAATTTCTGATTGAATTCTTGGAGAAATTGATGGCAGTTTAGGAAGGAACTATCCACGGCAGAACTACATTAAATTAATTGCCAAAGGAAAACTTGGAGAAATACTTGATAAATTGGTTGAAGCAATTTCTTTACGGTTTCTAAAAAAACGTGATGAAGTTAAGTAAAGCCTTTGGAGGCTTGTTAAAGGAATACCTGAAGGAATTTCTTTCTTGAAGAAATTACTGTATAAATCCTTGGAGTAATTCTTGTAGGAATAATTAGAATCGTATTTCAAAACATCTTTGCAAGATTTTCTTAAAAAAATAAAGGAGTTCCGAAAGAAGGAGGAGCTTCAGAAGGAATCGGCAAAGAAATTTCTGGGGGTGACGGGTTTGATCTCGGTCAATTCATGTATTTTTCATAGAGGAAATTTCCTTGGATTTCTTGGACAAAGGGTTTCTACGTGCCTGCCATACGATATGCATAGGCACAATTATCATTGGCGGAGGAAGCTCTCAGTTAATTACTATGGAAGTGCACACTGCTGAGAAGCATGCTTTGTGTCGTTACCCAAGTAGAGGTGACTTGATAAAAACTTTGGAAGAATTCGTACAGGTTAACTTGGTGGCATGTTTGAAGGAATGTTTAGAATAATTTCTGATAAAATTCTAGAAAAAAAATTAGGAGCTTATTTCCTTGCAGATATCCCTGAAGGCATGCTTGGAGGTATCACTAAAGAAATTCTTGAAGGAATACTTGGAAATCTTCTGCAGTACAGTCAGGTCCTTTTTGCGCGGTTTCTATTTACGCAGCCGCGTAAATGAAAACTACATACATTTTTTCATCTTTTTATTTTTGCATGATTCGTCGGGAAATGGTTAGACTTTTTTTACGCGGTCGTACAGGAACGGAATGATCTACCTGATGGATTGTTGTAGCAGTGTAAGCTAAATTCACTAGCGATCTTCGGAAAACAACATGATTGTTTTCTCGTGACAAAAGCCTGGCCACCCCAAAAAAAAAAATGCCCGGAAACAAGTTCATTTAGATTCTTTAGGCTTTTCTTTGATTTCAAAAAATAACCGATTCGCAATCACTTTGGACTAAAGTGCAAAGTCTTCGGTATACCGTCAATAATAATCAACTTAACGTACATAAGTACAGATGGATACATTATTAGTGAAATTACGAAAAAATTCACAGCTCAGGAGAGATTTGAATTCTCGACCTTTATATGCTAGACAAGTGATTTTCCAACTAAGCTAACGAGCTTAGTTAGCTTAGCTAAGATAGGCAACAGTTTCAACAGTAAATAAATAGCTCTCGCTCGTCATACGTATGTTCATATGAGATGGATGGATTTGCGGTGCAGTTAAGGGATTGATGAAGCATGATTGATGAGATTGTCTCGGTAGCTTAGTAGGTAAATCGCTTGTCTAGCGTATAAGGGTTGCGAGTTCAAATCTCACGTGAGCAGTGTTTTTTTCTGTATTTCACAAATAATTTATCCATCTGTATATATGTACGTTGAGTTGATTGAAAAATCAACATTGCACATGTTGAACAGCAAATTTCAAAGAGCATCTTGCTTCAATCCCCAATCCACACAAACGAGTTATCATCTCGTTGACGATCCTCGGCACTGATAAAACTGTCTTGGACAGTCTGTCCATGTGACAGTTTAATGAGTATAGCCGTTAAACCATGCCCACTTGTCCACGTCCAGACAATATCTGTCACATCCCATTTCTTAATTATAGTCAATGCAATAATAACCGTGATACAATGAACCTAGTTCTTCTGGTTGACTCAACTATAAAGGGCATATAAACACCCGATGGATTACTCATGTCTTTGTTACGAATTCATGCTCGAATCGAAACAGCTGATTTTCTTAAGAACCTCCACTTATGTCCACACCTGAAGGTCTTTTCTTAGCATATGAATGCCCATCGAAAAACCAGTTTCTCTTTGTTTGGGTTCTGTAGCATATGCCTAGCCTACGAACGAACGAACAACGGTAATTTTGGCTTGGGCAGCTCGGCAGACAGACAGGCAGGGTCACGAAGGAGTTCCACATAGCACAAAAGAGATTAATCAATTTGCACATGGTTTGTTCGTTCGTGGTTTCATATGCTCGGTTGGCGGCACACGTGTGCAACATAGTTTGTCCATAGTGCAATAATGAATGCATTTAGCATTGTAGGTTTTCACTTTTCGTTGTTGGTTCGATGTCAATTTTTTGCCGGCGGTTATGGTCACGGAACTGCAGCTGTGCCACATGATCTTTTTTTTGCGGTTCCTTTCTAAAATCACAAACGGTTCACATGTCGGTTTGCTTTGAGAGTCATTGTAGAATCGTTTCCACTTAACAATGGTGACCTAGTTAGAATGATTATCGTGTGGTATGTTAGATCAATATTTGTATTATTATTGCATCAACAAATCCACTAAATGACAACCCTCACAAAACTCGTGTGAAATCTTGACAATGGCTTTGGCAGAAACAGATCTAATAACGATTCGTGACCTATCCAATCCAACAGCGAGAACAACCATGATGAAAGTCTGAGCAAGAGTTAGATACCTATAGCCAACAGCCACATCACTTTGATTCGCCGCATCAATCAACCTGCCATCCAACGGACGGAAGCCGTTTCATACGGGTGGAGTCCACAGAAGCAGCCTATCGTCTATCGACAGCGACTGTTCGCGTCCGTCCAGTCATCATGGGTGGCGATTGCACATATGTAGGTACGATTCCAATACCCAACCCCAATGAATCATCTCTATCCATAATGAGATTTGGACAGACGTGCGATGCACCACCGTCGTTGTCTATCGCCGGAATCTCTCGTTCACGCGGGGATTTCTCCTCACTAAAGTTCGAAAATCGATCCAACAAAGCGGTCGCGGCGATCGGTGGTGTCGCTATAGGTCAACCTCGCCGAGACAATTAGTTTCTCACTGCGATGACCGGTTTTTTGGCGATGGACGGCAGAACAAGTTATACGGACATCGCCGGCAGAGGTAGACAGAGAGTGAGTGAAAAGAACATACAAAACAAATCTAGATTGAGTTTAAATAAGGGCGAAAGTAACATGAGCGAGTTCTCTTCATCGACTCTCTCTTCTTCAAATTAAAGTGACAAAATGCAAGTTTCATGAAACTTTTTTACGCTTAAACGAAAGATTGCGATGCAATCTAGCGTCTAAGTGTAAAAAAGTTCGTTTGAATTTGCATCTTGTCACTTTAATTTGCAGAAGAGAGAGTCGATGAAGAGAACTCTCTCATGTTACTTCCGCCCTTATTTAAACTCAATCTAGAAATTATACTGAATTTTAATGGTGCGGTGTTAGTGTATAAGAGATCAATGTCGACGCACGTGGTCTGCTTCGTCTCGCTGGGGGTCGATATAACTACATAGAACGACGATGACTGTGGGCTGGGAATGGAGAACGGATTTAAAGTGTTCGAAGCTTTTGGTGAGTCAGCAGTAAACTAACACCAAATAAAAGATTGGTGAGCTCGTTCCATATTATTTTTTATTCCTTATTTTACGTTATTTTATTCATATTTTTGACCAAGGTAATATGTGTAGAGAAGAATGTTATTTAAACCATTAAATAAATCTTCTTCTTGGCGTAACGTACAAAGTTTTCTTCTCAACCGAGTGTTCTACAAGCACTTCCAAAGTTATAAACTGAGAGCTTTCTCTGCCAATGAGAATTTTGCAAAAATACTCTATGACCAAATTAAGTCAACGATTATGTTACCACCCTAAGAGTTTCGCCAAAATCAGTTTTTTTTTCTAGAAATTCTAACCAGATGATATGGATGGATAGATGAAAATAAATATTCTTCTCAATATGTTTTTCCATAAATTAGTTCTACCAATTGATCATCTAAGAATTCTACAAATCTTTTCTCGTGTTGTTTGGCAAGGCATCGATCTGAAAATGCAACTCAGTGTTCACTGCGAGTGAGCAAGCTACGAGTTACATTTCCAAACTATGTATTCAGTTTGATTGATCTCCAGATTTGTGCCCAAGAAGATTCGAGCTGATTGAAAGGCGGCCATCTTCGTACTCCAGGCAACCAGTAAGTAAACCAGTAAAACTCAGGAATTTGTTTTACAGATTAACCCTAAAAGGGATACCTTCATGGCCTCAGTTTCGTCACCTCGCTGAGTATGTTCCATCAAAGACGAGCTCTGAAAGACGCCTGGGGTCCAATGGAAAAAGTTCAACATGCTGTAACTTTTCATAGAGTGGAACAAAAATTCTCAAACTTTGACTGTTCATCAACCTATTATATGTGCAACATTGGTACAAATTTGGGCACGATTGGTTAATCTTCCGCGAAGCAAGAACCGTTCTCGTAAAACACTATTTTTTAGACATCCAATTTTTGAACTGTCATCTCTCCGAAACCAGTGAATCGAATCTGATGAAATTTTGAGCGATTATCAACAATATTGTGATACTTGATGCGACATTTTAAAATGTAATATTTTCTCACGACAAATAAAGGTAAATCGGTTTGACATTTTCCCCTGTATAGAGGAAAATAAGTCAAATTTACAATCAGGGATTGGCGGCATGCACCGTGCGGTGCGAAAAAAGCGTGTGCTTCACACAATCGCAAGTGCTCGTCTCCCGTTTTGCCGAGAGACAAGAGACGTATGAGTGAGAGCTTTCGTAATTGAGCGAGAGACAATCGCAGCACTAGCTCTACGGCGCAGGGAGTAATGCACGGTGCTTGGGACTGCGCTTGTCTCCAAACAGAAAAAAATCAATAATTTTAATTATTAATAATTAATTGAAGAGTTTGTGTTTTCGGCAAAGTTGTTAAGCTTGTCAAGGGTTGACAAGTGATGGGTCGTTTGATTCGAAATTTTTCCAATCGTGCGTAGTATCAAGCCAAGTGCCAAGCACGGAGACAAGCTCCGAGAGAGTGCATACGACAGAGCGTGAGAGACAGGAGAGCTCCAGCGCGCGGCAAAGTAAGCGAGCAACACACAACCGATTGCGCGTACTCGTCTCCTTCTAGTTTGTTGTGCTGTCTCGTAGCAGAGTGTGCGGCACGCAAAGAGTTTTGAGTCGCACCCTATCCCTGTTTACAATACCACACAAAAATTACTAAATGTGCTCTTCCTTCAATCCAAATAGGCTCTAATATATCTAATTAGAGATATCTTGAGGACAGAGGTAGAAAATCTTTGGATATCAAAACTAAAATTTATTGACATTGATGTAAGAAATTTACATTTTTTTCGAGAAAGCTCCAAAAAGTGTAAATCCATAATAACTTTTTAAACGTTTAAAAAGAACCAATGTTTTAGTAACGTGTTAAGCATTAATGGCTGTCTGAAAAAAAAAAGTGTTTTACGAAAACGGTTCTAGCTTTACAAAAGATTGACCAATTGAGCTCAAACTTGTACCAATGATATAATAGGTTGATAAACAGTCTAAATTTGAGAATTTTTGATGCACTCTATGAAAAGTAACAGCATGTTGAATTTTTATGTGCGAGAAAAAAAGTTCCCTATCCCAAACATTTTGGCCACCCCCTGTATATAACATCCAGTGGCCCAGTGGAGTATTTTCCGTTTGACGGAAAGTTTTCCCCGACTGGAGGGGGAATCGAACCTACACTCCGAGGCTTACGAGACACCTAAACGACTGACGCCGTTAACCGCTCGGTCACAAAGCCCACAAGTTTAGAGTAATCAACCTCACTGTGCTCAGGCATAGTGCTTTTAGCGTCACTATGGTCGTAAAAGTCGTTTCCATATAAATTGGTGAGCTCGTTTCATATTAGTGAAATGTAGAATTTTATTATTATTTCTAGAAACGATCATATTTATGACTTAGATCTAAGGTACACCGGGGCAAGATGAAACGCGAAGTTTTGAAATAGATTTCAATAATATTTGGAAATTTATCCTTCGCTAAAAGATTGTTTGTATGAAAAAGAATGTGTTATAGCAATCAAATTGTTTATCGTCAATAGAAAACATCATGTTAACCCGTTGTTTCATCTTGCCCACCCATTTCAACTTGCCCCGGTGTACCTTATGAAGCCATGGTAATATTCTCTTGATTCTGTCAAAACGCCATTTTTTGGCGTGGAGGGGGTCGCTATTATTTTTCATTAAAATACAGATTATCTGCATTGTATTGCGACGGTTTTTAAGTTAACTGATGTATTGGCTGGATCTATGAATATTAGCGCGGTTCAAAAAAATCGTTTTTGCTCCACACCGCTTATTCGATTCGTAACCAGATTCTATGCCTTCTCCCAAAATTTGAGACTGCACAAGCCCTTCAAAGTTGGTATGGGAATTGTGTGGCTTCGTGATCATGCGGCTAGTGTCACCGAGCATCGTATAGAGGAGCGCGAGTTCGATTCCCGCTACATCTATCAGAAAAATTTTATGGCTATTCCACTGGGCGTTGCATACTAGTCCGTTTTCTAGTGTCGTGCTTCCTTCAAAGAAGGAATAATTCTTGTCCGTATCATATAAATAATACGGCGGTAATCACATTCCTTTGATCGCCACTGTAGATCGAGTTTACCCTCGCAGTTGTCCCACGAAGAAGTGTAGATAGGGTACCGAGCCACTTGGGCAGTGGCTTCTATTTTAGGCTCTTTTCCGCTATAACTCAGTCTATTTTGAACCTTGACTTGACATTTTGCACACGGCTGCCTATCTCACCGCGTTCCAAAAAATGTGTCAATTGGTTCAAAATTGACTGAGTTATAATAGCGGAAAGTGCCCGAAAATTGAAGCCACTACTCAAGTGGATCGGTTCCCTAGTTTGTGTGTGTTCGATAAAATGAGCAACTGTTACGTGTTACTCTCCTATCCTACGGTTAAAAAATGAAACCGCATCTTAACCACGCTTGACCACATGTTGCGTTAAGCGAATTCTTGTACCGCGTTGTCAGTCTCACACAAAAACGATGCACACACAACGATAACAACGAATTATACTCAGTTAAAACTACTAATTTGGAACGAGCTCACCAAGCAACCTTCGTTCTTGTGTCTAACAGAGAACATAATTTAGTGGAATTTTACACTGAAATCTAGCATACCCTCTTTTTTTAACCATACGGGAACAAATCGTGCTTTTGTCTCTGACTGACTCATAAGAATAGTGGAAGTAAAGATAAAATCTATACCAACATGTGTAAAGGTCGGAATAATCATTGCACGCCTCATCTTCTTTCGTCTCTCTTAGACGTACGCGTATTTATTTATGTAAACTTATCCCGTTATCAGATAGAGGGGAGTCTCTTCTACCTGTTACGGGTTAAAGCTTCCATGTATAAAGGGGAATTCGCTGAGGATGACCTGGAGAAGCAGAAATTTGCAATAGTTGTTTCGCCCTAACATTTAAGTCTAGCAATAATAAAAAATGCCTAGATATTAATGGAACTGTTTCCAATAGAGAGCGTTAACACTAAAAAATAATAACCCGGGTAATATCGTAAATTTTCTCGGAGCATTAACATTCTACAATATTGTAAGTCTAATTCAACTCATATTTGATATTGTATCTAAGAATTTCGACCATTCTGCTAAAATATGATCTGTAATTGTGTGATCTGACTATATATCGTTTCAGATTATTTTAGTCCCTTTAAATCCTATGTTTTTTGCATTGGAACATTTCTTTTTTCGATATTTTGTTTTTCTTGATTCGTTTTTGAGATTTAATATTTTTTTCCAATTCGTGGTGATTATGTTCTTTTATACTTGATAAGTTCTAAGCAAAGGAATTTTCACAAATTTTTGACACCCCCTACCACCTTTACCCCCAAAGGGCACTTTAAATGATGATATGTTTTGGGACTCTTGTCCTCTTGACCTCAACCCGAACATATATTCTCGTAACTCTTATTTTTTTTTTGAAAGGGTGATGTTTTCAGTAAAGATGTTAGGTAAGTCAAGGCCTACCAATTTAGTTCAGGAAATGTCCGCTAGGTGACGCTAGATAGCACTCCGAAATGCCAAAGCTGTTTAAGGTTGGTTAAGGGCTTACAGATGATGGCACGTAGGATTTGATATTCCATCACAAGGCGGTGCTATAGTGAGTATACAAATTTTATATCTTATATATCTCAGGATCCTGATTACTTAGAAAGATGGTGTCTTCGGCATAGACCCACCGAACAGGTAAAAAAATCGCACTTGTTTTGTCATTTAATTCGGAACTTTACCATTAGATGGCGCCAATAAGAATATACATGTTATACCTATCTGTTGAACATCGGGATTCTTTTTATTCATAGAGATGGTAACTATGGGAAAGTTTTTTGGCAGGACATTGGCCTACCGTCAAACGGGGTTACTTGCAACAGCGGTGTAACTTGCAACACGATGACATACATTAAATATGAACTATTTTCATAATAATGAAAGCTTGTATGCTCTACCATTTCGGATAACAAAATTATGTGTACCTAAGATCGTTTTAGTGAAAAAATAGTTTTGTTTCTTTGTTTATTGTTCAGCTACACTGTTAAAACGGTTTGCTCATTTTATGCCATAAAAACAAGTATGAAAATCGTGCTTTACCTCTCTACTATGGTAAGTGCGATAAGTCTGTTAACCTTGCTTACAGTTAGGGTACCTAATAGTAAGCTTAGCTGAACGATTAAAGTTTGATAAACTTATCGACTAAGTAATGTAAAAAATCATAATCATATTCGACAACCACTATGGGGTAACTTGCAACAGTTGAAATTAATAAAACTTCCTATGATATATTTTCATTGCACGATATTTCGGATAGAAATGATCAAAATGGATCATTTAATAATTACCTGACGTGTTCATTTTCAATTGTCAACTCAATTTTATCATTTGTTTGCACGCAACTTTTAAACATTGTTGAATACTTCCATATTTTAAAACTTCATTTACATTTCACCTAGATGAAAGTTTAATTCAGTTAATGAACGTTCTAAAACAATCACCAACATCTATTCTGAACCTAGATGGAGTAAATTATTTCAATAGAATGCCAAAATTGACGGCTTTTAACTTTGTTAATAGTTGAATGGGTGTTTAAATCATGTTATTTTAGCTGAAGCAGCCAAACACCACTTCATACTAAAAATAACCTTAAGATGGTTCACTTTACCTTTCCAACAAACTACATAAAGCATTGTTGACATTTTTTAACTAGTGCTGAGTCATAAGATCTATAAATATTTCATATTTGAGGAACGTAAGATCTGTTATGAAACGATATACTCTCGCTTATGATAACTACAAACCCTTTAATGAAAAATCATATATCAATTGTTTAGTGTATGCTTTTCAAAGCATTTTTCATGCATTACATCAAAAACTTATAAAATTACCAAGAACTAGAATGTTAGTGCAGTTAAATGGTAGCTAACTTAGCTTCATGTCATGTGTAGCAAGTTACCCCACAGATGGGGTAACTTGCAACAAGCATGTATTTCACGCCTCCTGTTTAGGTGGCAACGTATTTTGGTAAATGAAGTTCTGCATAGTATTCTACTCGTGGTAATTAGTGTACACGATGCTTTACAGTATGTTTGAAATGTTTAGATTTTTAATGATATTGCTTCAAAGTCAAAAAGTGTTGCAAGTTACCCCATTTGACGGTACATAATATAGATCCTATAAAATCTACAGATTTGAGGATACATGGTTGAGTAATGTAATTGTTTATTTTCCCGAAGGAATTCCTGGAAGAATCTCGGGAGGAATTGCTGGTGGAATCCCGCAAGGACTTCCTGAAGGAATTCCGATCTATTGAACAATTTTGTCGAAGGCAGAATTATTATAGAAAGTGATGATTCAATGGACCCTAGGGGTACAAAATCGCCCGGTTCAACATTGACATCGAAAATAAGCCTTAGTACGCCGTGAAACTGAAGGTACTTATATCAATCCAAAGTTTTTGTACTAGTTTAGAGTTTGTTTGTATCAGAGTCCCGCAAAGAGTGAAACCAAATCTACCTATCGAACACGCCAGCAAAAATATGAAAGCAAAGTCTGACGAAGAAGAACAACAACAATCAAAAAAAGTTGTCTTTGCGGGACTCTGATATAAACAGACTCTACGCTAGTTTAGATGTACAGTCCGGATTCGCTGGTTGGGTCACGATTGCGCCCCGATTAGCGAATCGTGTTCGTTCGTCGGGGCAACTGACACTTGATCAAAATTCTCTAGACACACGCAAATGACGAGAAATACGTCACGAAACATTCACATACTTGCGCAAACGTTCTGTATACAGGAGCTGTGATGCGACGGCGGTCAGACGTCAAACTCGTTTTGGCATCTAGTTTGACATTGACAGTCCTTTTTAGTTGGGTTTTGCCCCAACCAGTGAACATTCAACCATCGAGACAGCCCATCTAACGAGCTCTCAACGAACGAATCGTCACTGCTACAGTGTAAACTTTTTAAACACAAAATTTTTTTTAACTCTGTTACCTACATTTTTCCACACATTACTCAACGTAGTAGCGAAGGCAATGGCCTGACGTTCAAAACGTCATGGTACATAAACTAACATGGGTTAACCAAAAAGTTTGTTGTAATAATAATTGCGATTATTAACGGGTCACAGATCGTACTTGGCTATGAAACCTTACTGTTCATAACGAAGGGCTCTAGTATAGTTGAGTAATCTTATTACGTGTAGCGGGAAATGCTCGGATCAGTATAGGCTTCGAAAAAGGACAAAAGCAGGATACACTGCTCAAACACACACATGTCGCAGAAAAGTCACGGCAGCGCAAGTTTTGGCTAAGCAGAACTGTGACTTATTTTCAACATAATACTAAGAGTAAATCACAGTAACTTATATACAACCTGAACTGTCTCTCCCTCCCTCGACAAATCGATAAAAAATATATCTGCGTCTTTTTCTACGCATTTTTCGTGTACGGTTTCAATAAACACGGCTGAGTAAACAACGTTACTCAGTGCAGCATAAATGACTAATGCCACAATGCGTTTCACGGGGCTTCAGAAGGTTTCAAGATGCTTCAGGTGGGCTTTCTGGGCGTTTCAAAGGATTACAGGACGTTTCAGAGAGGTTTCAGATGCGTTTTAGGGGGATTTAGGGGGCTTCAGGGTTTTTTATGTTACAGGTGGGCTTTTAGTTACCGTCCGTCGTGCGGGGCTACTTTTGAAATATGAGGCTACTACAAGGAAGCAAAGCTACTACTTTCGGTACAATTTCGCGCCACAGCGTGATTGCCCCCGAAAAGCTAGTTTTTAGGCCACATTTGGCTTTCACGAATTTTAGTAATTTTTGCTCAACTCCTACAGCATTGGTGTCAAAGAAGCAAATAACAAAAAAACATTGGAGAATATGATGCCGTTTTGAAAAATCCAACTTATTACGTATATTAGGGTGTTCCAAAACGAAATCTATCAAAAAATCAACTTTTTAAATGTGATAATTACACATGTTTCCTTCAATTTTATTGGCATACGTTGTTCGGAGAAGTTGTAGCAAACAAGTATAGCTTTCAATTTCTGCCGAAAGAATAAAGTTTTGACAAGTTTTAGTGTAGTTATGATTTTTTGATGTTCAAAAATAGTCGAAAAACACAAAATTGATTTGATGCACCTCCTAATTTCAATGGATTTCGCTGAAATTTTGACCAGTTACTTCTTTTAGGATGCCAATCAAAATATGGGGGTGGACTTGAGAATCAGAGAACATTCTTGAAAGGCTGGACAGGCTTATTAAACATGTCCAAAGTAGCCCCTATCCGGTTCTATATTGTCTGATTGGTGCATGAACAACTTTTTTGTTTATTGATGGATTTAGTTCAAATTTTGCAAACATCCTACACACATACTCACGATTATTATGTGTAAAAAATGTGGAAATCCATTCACAACTCTGGGAGTTATAATGTCATTAAGTTGAAAAACCTTGAAAAAGTGTAAAAAGAAGCCCCGCACGACGGTACATGACATTTTAGAGCTGTTTCATAGGCGTTTGAGGGGGTTCCCAGGTGTTTCAGGTGGGTTTTAGGGGTGTTCCAAGTCGAAACCCACTGAAAATCGTCCAGAACTTTCTGAAATCCCGTATGATCCCCTGTGATGTACCTGAGACTCTCCGAAACCCCCGGAATCGCCTCTGTAACATCACTGAAACTCGCAGATAATCCTCTGAAACTTATGAAATACCACAGAAATCCCCCTAGAACCCCCTCGGACTCCATGAAACGCACCTGAAACCCTCAGAAACTCCCAAAAATCGCCTATATAACGCCTCTGTAACGTCTCTGAAACTTGCCGAATATCCTTTGAAATGCCTCTGAAATCCGCCTCTCGGACCCCTCCTTAACCGCAGTAAAAAAAAAACGCGTAAAAAAACTTCAGTATTTATGAAAAACTTGTACGGCTTGATCAGTCCATCAAGAAAGTCACGGGAAAACCGCTCTAACTGTAATTGAATATCTTCGAAAAACACGAATTAATAATTCTGGAGCTCGATTTGAATAGGCCGTATGTGCTTTTGTCGATTAAAAATTCGATCAGTTGGATTCGCTTATTATAGCGAAAACCGTTGAAATTGAGCAGAATCCTCACAAAACAGGCTTTCTGTTCCATCATTAAAAGTTTGCAAAATATCTGCCATATTGCTACAATGACTAAAATAAACTGATCGAATTTTATATCGACAAAAGCACATACGACCTATTCAAATCGAGCTCCAGAATTATTGATGAATATAAAATAAAATAACATAAAAAGCTTAGAATTACCATTTTTGATTTGGTAAAACGAGAAATTTTGCATAAACCGTTAATTTAGATGTTAACTTGACCAATTTACCCATTGATTGCTTTAAAAAATAATTTCCATGCTTAATGGCTTGCAGTCAAAAATTTTGACCTTTATATTGTTGTATAGTTCAAAATTGTGACATGCTGGAGCAATCAGAGCCCGGATTCGGATTCAGCGACCCTACATCTGTCAGATACACATAAGTTCGCTTCTGAGACAAAAACAAATGTTGCGCTATGTTATAGTCGGTTATGTAATGTTACAGATAATAGCGAAAACAGCTACTGTAACGGCTGTAGAAGAACAGAAATCGGGGACAGTTTGGATGACCTAGAATAACCTAAGCATCTAACAGTATCTATTGGTCTCAGTGGCGTAGCCAGAAATTGTCTCTGGGAGGGGTTTTCAACGGTCAATGATCCTTTTTTTATTTGACACTTACATTTTGTAAACAGTAATGAGCAATTGTATTCGCAGTTTGGAAATAGCGGCGCAGCCGAAAAATTTTTTCGTCGCAAAGCGCTTTATACTGAAAATTTGTTCCACAAATTTTGGCTCTTTTTAACCCCCCCGGTGCTACGCCAGTGACTGGTCTATTTCAGCGAATATCATTCATGAGGTTACGTTGCTGAGTGTATCAAAAATGGCTAATGCAACAAACGTAGAATTGTAATTTTGAATTCCAAGGTAGTTTGGATGACCTAGGACATCTTGACAATGTCTGGGAGCGATCTCTGAGATTCCAAGAAATTTGTGATTCCTGGAAGGTTGTGCAATGCCGTTTTTCTTTACGAAAATAAATATTTTTTTCTGTTACAGATTTGAAGCACTGCCGTCCATAATAGTTTGGAGGACCTAGAACACCCCATGATATTGAAACCTGTTTCATTTTATTTGGGACTACTGTACATGGAGTCGGAAAGTATCGTTGTATACGCTGTACGACTGTGATTATGATTGATGATTATGATTGATGATTATGATTAAGGAAAATAAATTATCATCAATACAACAAAAATAACTGTTTGTGAAATGGTAGATTTCATTTGAGCAAAAAAGGAATCTTTATGGAATCTACTAGAATTTTCTTCTTGTTGAAAAAATAATCTACCCACTGCCATACGCCGTTCCATGTAAACATCCGTTGGACGTTGGCCGATACACACATCCTCGCAGGTGTGCAAGTCGTCAGGTAGATTCATGATTCTTACCGGCTGTCCGGCGGCTGATACCCGCCCCTTTCGGTGGTGGTGTTGTATAGCAGCAGTCGGTAATACCACAAGCCACATGTTGATTCGTTCACACACCACGATTTGTGTATGAATTCAGACTCAGACCACGACGAAGATTGATCCTCCGTATTCTACTCGTACACTGTCTGACTGACTGACTGACTGTAGGCTCTGTGTGCGGCGGAGTGTTGTCGTCGTAGTGTAAGAGGTAGTCTTCCGTCACTTTTTTCCGTTCCGACGATGTCAGTTGAGTTTCGGAACCGCTACCAAGCACCGCTGCTAATCATTCTCGCGCCCATGTGTACCGTAGTGCCATAGATTTGTTTTGTTTTGCTGCGCGTGTGTCTTCCCGTTTAATCGTATCACCATCCACTGCCATAATCGTGTATAGTGCTGGGGAATAGCTAGAAGCCGGTTCAGCAGATCATTTGAAAAATTCAATCACTCAGTTTAACGTTCAACGGATTCGCACATCACACACTTAGTAGCGCAGCTAGTGGAATCGAGATCGTATGTCGTAGTGGTGCGTTCTTCAAGGTGAGCTTCAAAATTCGTGCTATTCTGTGCATCTGTACGGCTGCTGCCTTGCAAGCAGCACTCGCCTGTCGAAGGAGCTGCAACATACCGCTGTTCTTCAAGGTTGACCTAGTAGGAGATTTACGAGATCGGATCCGAAACAGAACGTCTGTTTGTTTCAATCTGCTGCGACAGCAACAAGTTGTTTAGTTTACTGGTGATATTAAGTCATAAAGAAGCATAGGAGTAAAGTCTACATCTTGTCGGGTCCAATCTACCATCAGATGATGATGGTGATGCTGATGGGATTTGCGTCGATTTGTAGTCCACGCGCGGTGCGCGTAGGACTACCCGCACAAAACGATATTGTTCCACTTGGCGTATAGTGAGTTGGGGGAAAGAAACTCGATCCGGCCGCGCGATGAGGTGGTTTATTCGAGCGTGAAGTTTTCGAATTACGTGGAAATCACCCACGATTAGTGAGTATAGTGCCACAACAAAACCCAGCTGATGAGTCACGATTGCCTTGTACGTACGTCGGGCGCGGATGAACTACCAGCAGCGAAGTCAACCAGTGCCAGTGAGGGAGGACAGAATGAGCTTTGCAAGCGATTTCTCCGGGTAATGGGTGGAACGATTGGTACACAAATCGACATCTGGGGTCAAGAACCGGGTCTCTGGATGATGATAGTCGTATATCAGGTTTTCGGTATCGTAGCTATACGTGTGCGAGAGCAAGTAACAGTTCTAAGTTTGTTCAGATCAATTCACGTTTATTATCTGCTGACCAATCAATGACCAAACCGATTTATGTTTTCCTTTAGTGAAAGTAGTTTCCAATGGTCCTCGATTTTCAAGTCACCGCCATCAATGATTCATCTTTAGATTACACAAAAATAGGTAATCTGTGCTTTTCAATGAGCAATAGCATTAATGAACGTATAATTTGTAGTTTATACTCCGTTCCGTGATTGACCAGACTAACCGAAATTGCACAGGAAACCAACAAACGAAGCTTGGATCTTCCATCCGCAATGTATTTCTTTGAATTTTGTACTTTATCAATTCAATTACGACTCTGGCCAGTGGCCACACTTTTATGGTCATCGGAGAAGAAAAAGAATGTGGGTATGGCGTGCTATGCTACTAAAGACCAAGATTTCCTCTGCATTTCCATGACTGTCACAGGTAAGAGTTTTGTTAGTGTACATATACATTTATTTGATCATAATCAGACAAGGTAGCAAGTGAAGTCGTAGAATCGTCACAGTACATAATTGTGCAAGCTCATTTATCACTTTGTGAGTTCGCTTGTACGCTTAGGGGGATTAGTTCGCAGTAGAATACTTATTAGAATATCGTTTAATGCGATGTAATCATACCTTAAAAAGTTGATTTGTATTTTTATACGACTTGATCAAATACGTCGCAATATGTTCAAAAAACAACATTATATGCGATAAAAAGTGTTCCTCCGTCGTACATATATGCGATAGTAACTTAAAATACAGGTCAGACTCGATTATCCAGAGTCGGGTTCTGATGCTTCACAAACACATATCTGAGGAGCGGAATGTTCTGTAAAGCTGAAATTTTAACAGTTTGCCAACCCGAGCAAAGGCGGATAACAAAGTGATATCCCTTTGATAATAAACTGTGTTATCGGTGTTATCTTTTTGTTACTTTGTTATCATCTTTTGCAATTAATGATAACCGGATGATAACAGATTTAGTTATCAATAATTTTGATCTATCGCGATAACTTAAAAATAGTAAATGATAACAAGATATGTTATCAGTTTCCAAACGCATATTTCAAAGCTTTCCCCAAACTGAGAGTCTGATGCAACTCGAATCTAAAAATAGATTCCGCTTTCCACCTTCAATGCGAACATACAGTCAGGGTTTTTTACGCGGGGGAAAAAAATCAGTTCAAAATCCAAAAAACCGCGTAAAAAAAGTCTCACCATTTCTCGACGAATCATGCAAAAATAAGACGATGAATTTTTTTTTGTATGGAAACCGCGTAAAAAACCTGACTGTAATACGAAAGCGTTGCTTTCAATTACTCTCACTCTTACTGAGTCCCGTTGGTATAGGGGCTATCGGCTGCGACCGCCAATCACTCAATCAGGGTTCGAGACCCGCTGGGCGCAATAGTTGAATTGAAAACATGTGTTGTGAATTATAAGAAACTTTTTTCAATTGCTGACGATGTCGGCAAAGTAGATTTTTACCATTTTCGTCGATAAAATAGCTCTGAATGATAACTAATTGATAACAAAACCTGTTATCAATCAGCTCTATTTTTCATGTTGATAACTAAATGCAATGTTAAACAAAATATTATATAACACAATTAGTTATCAACTAGAACTCAATGATAACTTAACTTCTTACCATGTTGATATTCGAGAAGTAAATTTGAGTTATCATTTTTGTTGTGTTGGCTCTTAATTCAACCTAAATGATATCAAACTCAGTTATCAAACGAACGGTGTCTCATTAATTCCTTGAATGAGTGTAGCTAGTCTTGCGATACTGGAGTAGCATCCTCAGGCGGTCAATCAAGCTCAAGCTCAATTGTGTCAGATTTCACATAAAATATCGATTTTGGATGTGTCTCGCTAAAAAAAATGTTCAAAGAATCGCCTCCCAATCATCGCTTTGTATATCAGATGACCCACAAAACACTTTGAATTCATTCACGGTAGGCTTATTGAATATATCTTTCAGTTGAAATTGATGTTCACATATCAGTTTTATATAAAAATAGCATATTTTTGCAGAAATAAGACGTTTTTTAAACAAATTACCTACCTTTAGGCGTTTAATGTGTGTCATTTTGTAGCTTACTAAACTTTATTTTATTTGTAACATACAAAATACACCAGTTGTAAGAATTTGAAACACTTATTAACCCTCGAGCAGTTGCGTCTTTGACTACCTGCAGCTACCTCATGTGTGCATTTTTCATAGTGCGTGTACTTAGTACACGACGCGACCGCTCCCGGGTTAAGATTCAGCATCAACAAACTTAGTTTGTTCAAGAAATTTTCAATCTTAGGATGTTATGTCATTGGTTGATCAAAGTTTTCAAATTAAGCCGTTTGAACATTTTTTACAAAATGTAGTAGTTTCTCGTAAGAATTTCGTTTACGGAACTTGATTAACGTCCACTTCGTACATGTTTTAAGAATATTTGTTGGGAATCATATGCATTGCATCTGATTTTATTGAAAAGTAATCAATTTCGCCTCAAATGGTACTTGATACGGTGTAATAGGGCACTGCATTGTTTTGATGGGATTCTGACGTTTTTTGGTCCAGTTGTTTACAAAATTTCTCCAAGAGTGAAACAGAAGGAGAGAATTTCATGCAGTGCCCTCATTCAAAATATGGGATTCGCGAACGTGGGAAAGTGTGCTGATTTATGACTTGATGACAGCACGGTGGTGGTACCCCTTTTGGGATTTCACAGGAATTCCATCCTGGATTCCTCCTAAAAATCCTTTGGGGTTTCTTCACAAATTTGTTACAGGACTCCTTTAAAAGTTTTATGTGAAATACCAAAAGAATTCCTGATGAGATTCCTAAAAAGATTCAGTCTGTGATCCCTTCAAGAGCTCTTGCCAGGATTCCTACAGGAAGTACTCCCGAAATTCTTCCAGAGTTTTTTTTTTGTCTGGGATTTCTTAAAGAATGTAGGCATTTCTAGATTCTTTCATCCTCCAGCAATTGCATCTGAAATTCTCCCTATAGTTTCTTTTGAAGTATCTTCAGAAGTTATTCGACTTCTAGAAGTTATTCCTGGGAATTCCAACAATTTTACTCGGGATTTCTTTCGGGATTCCTCCAGGAGTTCTCTCGGGGAGATGATTCCTTCAGAAACTTCTGCCAAAGTTTTCCAGGAGCTCCTTCCGGGATTCATTCGGGAGTTACTCCTGGAATCACTTCAAGATTTTTTTTTTCGGGATCTCCATCGACCATCAGGGATTTCTCTAGGATTTTTTTTACTGGGTTTCGGTCAGAAGTTGCTTCTGGTATTTTTCAGGAAACCCTTCGTGAGTTTCTTCAGAAACTTCTTTCGGGATTCCTTTTAAAACTCTTTCAGGGGTTTCTCGTGGAACTTATTCCGGGAAGTTCTTCTGAATCTGCTTCCAAGATTTCTTTCGAGATCTTTTTCCAGCATCTATCTAGGAACCCTTTTCTAGTTTCCTGCAAGAGTTTTGATGATTTACCCTAATACTTCACTGATACTTGCTTCATTTATGAAACATATGACTAATTTTATAACAGTTTTTCAGCCAAAGTCTAAATTCAAGCAATACAAAATAAAAATGGAAATATAGAAAAAACAAATTGTTGCGCCTATAGATCCCATGTTTTGAATTACAAAGCAGTTTGCATAATGGTGAATATCTTGAAAGTATCTCATAAATAGTCGCTGTTGATATTCTATGAGCACCACTAAGCATTGATGTTCATATGACATAGCTCTATATAGAGTCTCTATATGCATAACCAAACAAAAAACTCTAGCCGCTGTATATTATATGTCTTAAATTTAATTGTAGTTTGGATGGCCTCTAGAATATTCCAACTGATTTAATAATATTTGCTGAACACCCAGAAGACTCGAATAGATACGAAAGGTTACATGGCAGTTTTGTACGATGTAAAATGTAACCATTATACCTGTAGACTTCATGATGTAAACTCAAATACAGCTTGAATGTTGTAGTACATGTGAAAAAAAATCCCTCCATTAAGATTACTTTACCTAAACGGCATGGGATAGTATTCAGAGCAGTTGGAGTACTTAAAATTAAGAATAAGGTTGCATTACAGGAAAAACTCGGCGAGAGGAGTTCGAGTTAAGAAAAGTTTATGGAGAATGAGGGATGTGGGGGCTCGGGAATGCCCATAAAACTGGAAATCCCTCTGAAACGCCTTGAAAGACCTCTGAAATAGCCTAAATCTCGCCTGAGAGCCTATGAAGCCCCCGTGAAACGCCCAGAAACGCCTTGCTTTGAAACGCCTCACATTGAAACGCCTGTGAAACTCGCCTGATACACTCCTGAAGCTCACCTGATTGTCTGTGAAGTCCCTTAAACCCCTCTGAAACCCCCTAAAACACATTTGAAACCCAAAAAAACATTGAAACTCCCTGAAGCTATACAGAAAATATGTGGAGTCCCTTTGAGATCGCTCTGCAGCCCTCTGAAGCCTCTTGAAACTCCCTGAAGCTCCCGAGAACCTCTCTGAAATCTTCTGAAGCCCCTTAGAAACGCTTCTGAAAGCACCCAGAGACTAATCACTCACTCTCTCCTTTAACTCATTGGCAATCCGGAAATACATGGGTAACGAACTGATCTCATTTGAGTAATAAATTTATTTAAGTAAAAAAAAATATTTGTGCACCCCGACTGATTGCCTTAATGGAGGTTCCAATTATTTCGTTAGACGGGCTTGATGGAAGTCTGTAACATCTGACTCTTATGCAGAAGGTTCTGGTTGCAATTTCAACCTCTATGCCCTAGAAATCGGGTGGCTGTAAACTTTGCGTCATCATCTTCCCAGTAATCTGAACAGGCCACCAATCTTAAAGCTACTAAAAGGCAATCCACACACTTATGTGAACCACTGCCAAACAATCATTCCACAAACAATTCGATATCCACATGACCTTGCTCAAACAAAGTTGTATGAAAGTACGATCTGCTGTTGACAAGCGATTACATTAGCATTTCCTCTCTTTTTCTCTTATTAGCTAGCATAATGACGCCATTTTTGCCATTAAATACACACTGAAAACATATGTTATTCCCAATCAGTTGTCTCGTCGGTTAAAGGTCGGTCGGATCAAGCTAGTGGTCAATCAAGCTCCCTTGATCTCTTTATTTTCTGATTTATTTTTTGAAAGATTTTTCATCAAAACTAAAAAAGATGATTCCTTTAGAATTTTTAGAAAAACTCATGGAGACATCTTTGAACGAGTTTCCTTTTCTCTGAAACACTTATTCGTTGAACCGAATTCCATGACGATTGAAATGTGATGTCCCTAATGGCGTTTCTATTGCAGTCTTTGCTGAACTTCACTTAGGGATCTCTGAATGTAATTCTATATTGTGGAAAGAATTGTAGGAGAAATTTGTCGATTGAATCTCTGAAAAAAAAATACTGAAAAGAACGCTAGAATCATCTGAATGAAATCTAGATGAAAGAACTCCTTTGTGGAAAAGTTTTTAGAAGCATTCTTGGGACAATCTCATGGAATTTTCAACAGAACATTATGATTTATGTTATTCCTTCTTTGTCTTCCTAGTGTGACGTCCAAATCAGGGCGTTTAGTGTTCTAAAGGGCACAGCAACTATTTTTTTTCATAACACTGCTGCCAGAGCTTGTCATGTAGCGTTCAATTCCGCCTACCAGCAAATATGTGCTTTGATGTTGGTGCATTCAGTATGACTATTGCTGCTTCGCACTTCAGGTGATGGTACAAACCTGCTATCATTTCACGAGATCTGTCGATTACATTCGCCTTCTTCTTATTCTACTTCTTCTCGGCGTAACTCCCAACTGGGGGAAAAACCTGATTTTCAGCTTAGTATGCTATGAGTATTTCCACAGTTATTAACTGAGAGCTTCCTCTACAAATGACGATTTTGCATGTGTATCGTGTGTCAGGCACGAAGATACTTTATCCCCAAGGAAGACTAAGAAATTTCCTTTTCAAATAGTTCCTAGGCCGACCGGGAATCGAACCTGTCATCATCATGCTGAGTGACCACACAGCTGTGGCTATTAGCCTGGTACACGGTTTATATAGGAAAATATAAAAAATGGAAAAACTCCAACTCCTGTATACTTTTTGAGTTCCATTTTGGTCCCCTATCAACTGTGCAAAATTTCAGATCGATCGAAGAAAGTATAGTTTAGCGCTCGCTATTCTTAGTTTTTCATACATATTTACTATGGGGAAAATTTACTTCTTCAAAGAAAAATCGCTTGAGGTCACCCATTGATCCCTAAAAATAAGTCGTTGAATGATTTTTGTGGATAACTTTACGAGGAATCAGACCTCCGAAGACCGCAAAGCGATGCGACATTCGTGAAAAAAGTTATTAAGCCTCAGCCGATCGATAAAATTACGAGACATTATTATTTATTGTTATTCCTTACATGTTAAACAGCTTTGGCATGCCATTCGGTTTTCAGTCAATAACTTTATCCACATGCGTTAGATCGCTTTGCGGTCTTCAGAAGGTTTGTTCCTCATAAAATTTCGAACAGAAATCATTCATCGAGATATTTTTAGGGGTTAAGGGGCAACCTGTGGCGATTTTTCTATGAAAAAGTGATTTTCCCCATAGTAAATCGTATGAAAACTTAAAACGGCTGGCGCTAAAATATAGTTTCTCCGATCGAGCTGAAATTTTGCTCAGTTTATATGGGACCAAAATGGAACTCAAAAAGTGTACAGGAGTAAAATGTCTTTTTGTGTCCCACGCTAGTGGTTATATGAGCCGATCAAGTCCATGTCGTTAGCGAATCAAACAAATTGATCGGATGTGTTTTAAATCGCATCGTCTTGATTACTGTGTACTGTGAAAAGAACTTCGTTATAATCATGTATCTGGAAAATATAAATGAATGTTAATAGTTATTTATGTAACGAGTTGCAAAAAGTTGATTTTTTCAGCACGAGTCGTACATTTATCCAACGAGGCTTGCCGAGTTGGATAAATACGAAGAGTGCTGAAAAAATCGAGTTTTGCAACGAGTTCCATACAAAATTTTATGCAATGATTTTTTCATAATGCAACCCATTTGAGTTGCATAATATTCATAATGCAACTCAAATGAGTTGCATTATGAACATTATACAACTATTTTTCATTATGCAACTCATTTCAGTTGCATAATGTACCAGTTCGGAAAAATTGGCCATTATGATACCAAAATGAGTTATATAAAATATAAATTATGATACTGAATTGCATAAAGTTAATTTTTCATCTCCTTTTCATCAAAATTTACGCAAATCTATTGCAAGCATCAAAGTAGCATGTGTCCAATCATAAACTAATGTCATTTTTTTCTGTTGTTCCTCTCATTTCAGATTTTGAGCTCGCCAAATAGAAAACAATAAAAAAAATCCGGCTCCAACAGACGACAAATTATTCCCAGTGAATCCCACCAGAGAGAGAAATCGGGCACCCTCTAACAAAGTGCTGCCGTTTGCTGACACAGCGCAAAGTCGCAAGCAAAATCACAATGATTGATCTCGTTTAGGCAAAACAAAACCCTGTGTTGATATTTATACTAGTAGTACGTAGTAGTTCGTCCTCCATCACTGTGAGAGAGAGAGGGGGCGGAAGAGGTGAAAGAAGCTTCTCAACTAGGCGGAAATAGCCATAGGAAATTAATTTTCGCGATTAAACAACAACACTCACAGCTAGACACACATTCAAAATGGTAGACTATTACAAAGTGTTGGAAGTTTCCCGGACCGCCACCGAAGCAGAAATCAAAAAAGCGTGAGTAATCTGCTAGAAAAAACCAAGCTTACCCAAGACGGATCGCCGAACAACTTTGGTGACCAATTTATTCTTGCTTTTAGATACAAAAAACTGGCGCTACGATGGCACCCGGATAAGAATCCAGACAATGCAGATGAATCCAACAAGCGGTTCAAGGAGATCTCAGAAGCGTACGAAGTTCTATCAGATGGTGAGTGATTCTTATGTGTTTCGTATGTGGGAAAAACTTACGAATATGCAGGAGTTTTATATCAGGTCAGTTGTAATTATTACAACCAGTAAGCTCGGTAGTTTATTTTTAAATGATTCGGGGACAGTAAGTTGTTGGCCTATGGTTTCCTATCAACGGTGATGGGGCTGCCATTTTAGGTGTAGCTTCCAGTCAGTGGAAAGGCATTTCATATTCAGTCGCTGGATGCTAGTACAGACGGAACACACAAGAAATTTTGTCAAGTATTTCTCTATAAGCACCCCTTCAATCTTATCATACAATTTTACGAAATAACAAGCTTGGTTGAATGGCTATATTTTGTGATTTTTTTACAATTTTTATACAAAAACAATATTTTGAACCGGTTGCGGTAGGAAAAGAGAAGGACTTTGCAGCACCATATGCTGCCATATGCTGCTATAGAGTGTAGTATCTTAAAATAAATGAATTTTTACTAGTATTCAATTAAAACAAACGTTTAGAGCAAAAACCTGGGATTTTTTTATGAATTCCTTAAGGAAAACTTCTGAAATTCTTCCAGGTATTTCTTCAAGAACTTCTCCAAAAATTTCTTCACGAATAGCTCAACGAGTTTCTCCTTCGTTAATACCTCCATGGACGTCTTGCGGGGTTCCGAGAGTGAGTGTTCCAGCGCTTATTCCAAGAAATACTTCAGGAATTCCCCACAGTTTTTCTTTCAGAAATTTTTATAGATACTTCTGCAAGGATGCATCAAAGAATTCCTCCAGGAATTTTCCCATAGTTTTCTACCGTGGCTTCATCATGAATCGAGATTCCTTCAAGTATTTTTCTAAGGATTTTACCACAAATTCATCCGGGAATTTCTCCTGGAATAACTTTATAGGTTTATTCAGTGATTGTTTCAGTTTTTTCTTCGAGGATTTCTTCAGGATTTTCTCCAACGATTCTCAAAGAAGTTTCCCCATAGATATTTCTGCAAGTATTCCTTCAGAGATTTTTCCATATATTCTTTCAAGAATTCCGCGAGAGATTGTTCCAGATGGAATATTTTTAGAAGTACCTGGGGAGGAATTTCATCTAGAAATACTTTCAGAACATGGATTCCATTAGAAATTCGCCAAGGAATTCTTTTAGAAAGCTCTCCTCAGATTTCTTAAGAAATCCCTCATGGGAATGCTTCCGGAATTCCTCCTATTTTTTTTTCAGGTATGTTTTCAAGACTTCCTCCAGGGATTCACTTGGTACTTTTTTTGGGATTCTTCCAGGAACTATTCTTTGGGTTCTACAGGAATTGTTAAGGAATTTCCTTAGGAATACCTCATGGGATTGCTTCCGGGATTCCTTTCGGAATTGCTACAGGGATGCCTATAGAAGTTTCCCCACGAACTCTTGTTAGGTTTCATTCAAGATTTTTCAAAGAAATCCTTCAGCGATTGCTTCAGTACTTTCTCTTAGGATTTCTTCAGAAAATCCTCATGGGATACTTCCAATTCCTCCAGGGGCTCCTCCAGAAATTACTCCAGAAATTCCTCCAGGGTTCCTCCAGGAATTCTTCTAGAGATTCCTCCAGGGTTTTCTCTAAAGATTCCTCCAGGAATCCCTCTAGAGATTTCTCCAGGAATTCCTCTAAGGATTTCGCCAGGAATTCGTCCAATAATTGTTTCAAGGATTTCTCCAGGCATTCCTCCGGGAATTTATCCATGAATTCCTGCAGAGATTCCACTATAAATTCATCCAGGAATTCCTCCAGAGTTTTCACCAGCAAATCCTTCAGGAGTTCCTTCTAGAGTTTACTTGAGAATTCCTTCAGGATTTCCTCCAGGGATGCCTCCAGAGATTCCTGGATAAATTGCTTCAGGGATTTCTCCAGGAATTCCTCCTAATATTCCTCCAGATATTCCTCCAGGTGTTCCTCTACGCATTCCACGAAGCATTCCTCCAGGAATTTCTCCAGGAAATCCTGCAGGATTTCATCCAGGAATTCCTCCAAGAATTGCTTCAGGAATCCACCAGGCATTCCTCCAAGCATTTCTTCAGGAATTCCGCCTGAGATTCTTCCAGGAATTGTGTCAGTGTTTCCTCCAGGAATTTCTTCGGTAATACTTCCGGTAATTCTTCCAGTAGTGTTCCTCTAGGTATTCCATGAAGCATTCCTCCAGGTGTTTCTCCAGGAAATCCTGCAGGATTTTATCCAGGAATGCCTCCAAGGACTCCTCCAGGAATTCCTCCAAGAATTGCTTCAGGAATTCCTCCAAAAAATCCACCAGGCATTCCTCAAAGCATTCCTTCAGGAATTCCGGCTGAGATTCTTCCAGGAATTGTGTCAGGGTTTCTCCCAGGAATTCCTCCAGTAATTCTTCCAGAGATTTCTCCTGGAACTGCTTCAGGAATTTATCCAAGAATTCTTCCAGGCATTCCTCTGGGGATACCTCCAGGAATTGCTTCAGGGATTCCTCTAATAATTTATCCAGGAATTATTCCAGGGATTCCTCCAGGTATTTTACTAGGAAATCCTCCAGAAATTCTTCAAGAAATTTCTTCAGAAATTTCTCCTGGAATTCTTTCTGGAATTCAATCAGAGATTTCTCCATGATTTCTTTTAGGGATTGCTCTAGGTATTCATTCAGGAAAATTAAAGAAATCCTTCAAATATTCCATCACAAATTCCTCCAGGGATTCCTTCAGAAATCCTTGCAGGAATTTCTTCAGGAGTTCCTTCCAGGGATTCCTCCAGGAATTCCTGCAGAGATTCTGCCAGGAATTGCTCCAGGGATTTGTACAGATAATTTTCCAGGCATTCCGTCAGGAATTCCTCAGAGAACTCCTCCAGTATGTCTTCCAGGGATTTCTCCAGAAATTCATCCAAAAATTTCTCCTTCATATGGGATATTAAGCATGTGGCTTCCATTTTCGTCCTTCGAAACACAAAGGATTGAACCGCTGTATGTTTTGTTTCTTATTTTTGTATTTTTTGTTAGAAATGAGCACTCATGAAAACAAAAAGAGCGGAATCAATCGGTGCCGTTATCGCTTGTTTTCGAATAGGATGAATATAGGAGCGTGAGATTACTGATGGCACACTTGCCCTATTCCTCCAGAGATTCCTCTAGCGATGTCTCCAAGGATGCCTCTAAGGGTTGTTCCAGTTATTCTTCGAGAGATTCCTCCAGAAATTTCTAGAGTAATTCCTCCAGCAATATCTCCAGGAATTTCTGTATGAATTACACCAGCAGGAATGCTCAGGAATGCCTCAAGGGATTTCTTTATATATTCCTCCAGGGATTCATCCCACAATCCCTCTGGGGATTCCTCCTGGAAATTTTCTCGACAATATTCAACTTTTTTCAGCTCAATGTACTAGTTTCCACGTGAATATGCCTGAACTAGATGAACTGCGTCGATATTATCCGAATTTCAATGATTTTGAGAGGCCTTGCCCCCCAACTACGTCACAAGTTGGCGCGTATGATTCAGGCATTTCCTCCAGGATTTTCTCCAGGGATTTCTCCAGGATTTTCTTAGAAATTCCTCCAGGCGTTCCTCCAGGAATTCGTTCAAGAATTCGTCCATGTTTTCCTCCAGAGATTTTTCCAGGAATCCCATCAGGCAATGCTTTGGAAATTCTGCCAGGGATTGTTCTAGCAATTCTTATTGAATAATACGTCTGCTAGGTTTGGTGGTCTAATACTGAATGACATTTATTACCATAATCTAATCCTATGCACGGCCACGGCATAAAAATCACAAGGCAGGCTAGTAACCTATGTAAACATCTATTTTGGATATAAACATGTGACGTCGTTCTTATCGTTTTTCACGTTGATCAAATTGGTGTGAAGTACTAAGTCACCTATGAACGATTTGAATTACGTCATCAAAAAGCTGTCAGATTTCGGGAATATCTCACCTTCTGTACACCGTGATCCTAGGCATACTATGATTCTATGGTTACTTCCACGGTGTACAGAAGGTGATATATTCCCGAAATCTGAGAGCTTTTTGATGACGTAATTCAAATCGTTCATATGTGATCTAGTACTTCACACCAATTTGATCAACGTGAAAAACGATAAGAACGACGTCACATGTTTACATCCAAAATAGATGTTTACATAGGTTACTAGCCTGCCTTGTGATATTTATGCCGTGGGTTACTTCTATCATCCCTCCTTAACCAAGGGCCTTCCGTCCATCTTGAAAGTTCTTGATCGCTAATGCCTTGGTGAGCAAGTCCACTGCTTGATGTTCGGCATTAATATGTTTAAGGTGGATGTGTTTCTCTTCGATGGCGAATATTTATGTGTTTGCTTCTTGATGAATTGCCGATATCATTTTCCGCCAGGTGAATTGCACTCTGATTGTCACAGAAGATGGGCACCGGTTCTGCAGTTCCGGACAGTTCCTCTCGAAAACCTCTATTGGACTTCTTGAGGATAGTTTAAGAAGAATGCATACAAGAGCCAGGAAATTCCCCAAGAAATCATCTAGGAATTCATTCACAATTTTCTCCAGGAAATCCTTTAGAAGTTCATCCACGGATTTGTTCAAGAATTCATTCACGAGTTCCTTCAAGAATACTCCTTGCAGTTCCTGCAAAAGAATTCCGTCAGAAATTTTTTCAGGAATATATCTTGAGATTATATTTTTTTTTCCAAGAAGTACGGATAGTAGATTTCTTCAGAAACTCCTCCAGAGATTCATCTAGAAGTATTTTTCCTATTTAAATTTCTCTAGACATTTCTTTTTAAATATGTTCCGACAATTCGTCCCGGAAATCCTTCAGGTGAGTTTCAAGATTTTTTCCAAGGACTCAATTATTTAAGATTTCTCCGGAAATACTTCCAGGAAATTGTTCAAGAATTTCTCTAGGGATTCTCTTCAGGATTTCTTACAGGGATACTCTGAGGATTTCCTCCAAAGATAGTTTCAAGGCTTTTACCTTCAAGCTTTCTTTTAGGGAAAGTTCCGGGAATAGGTACGTCAATTCACATTCATTTAGGATTATTCTCTGAGGAGAATATAAGCAGTATATGAGTGTATAAAAATATCTTTAAGGCAATTCCGGCAAGGATGCACTTGGAACAATACTACTGTAGGTTTGTATTCGAAGAATACAGATGCAGGACATTCCAAGAATGCTGATAAGCATAGATAAACTGGATGATTAATTACTGAAAGAACTCAACAATTAGTCATGGAAAACATCATGAATACATTTTCAACAATCTTCTGTTGGGTTTCCGTCCTTGGACGTCACTGCTTTTTGAGACAACACCTACATACTTCCATAGCTGTGGATCGTATTTTATTGTCCCTCGCAATCCACCACAACTATCGGAAGAAGGAACAGTTTTTCTGTCTGATAGTACTGTCTGTAAACTTGAGAAATGTAAAATACGATCCAAAAATTTGAAACAAAAAGACATATCCAAATCCAGTTGGGGTCTGGGACCAATTGGGCAGGAGCACCTATTCAGGGCACTTGCTGCAATAACTCAGTCAATTTTGAACCGATTGACTTGATTTTTTGAGGCACGATCAGATACGCTCAGTATCTAGCCATGTGCAAAAATTTAAATTAATCGGTTTGAAATTGACTGAGTTATAGCAGCAAGTGCCCAAAATAGGTGCTCCTGCCCAAATGGTCCCAGACCCTACTCTCTTTTGAAATATAATTATGGAAACAAGCTATCCAGAGAAAAATCGTCCTCGCTTCGTAGTTACCATAAAAGGGAAGTGGAACCATCTCGATAGGGGTCCTATTTTGGGCACTTTTCTGCTATAACTCAGTCAATTCTGAACCAATTGACATAATTTTTGGAACGCGATGAGATCCGTATAGTATCTAGCCGTGTACAAAATTGCAAGTCAATTGGTTTGGAGTTGACTGAGTTATAGCGAAGAGTGCCCAAAATACCGACCGCTGCCCAAGTGGTTCGCTACCCTAATCTCATTTACAACACAACATCAGCATAAATCATAAATTACACTACTTAAAATCAGCCAGTATCAGGCTGACCCAGTCCTACAACCCAAAACCAACAAAAGCGAAAGATAAAGTACAAACCAGCCAACCGTGTGTCTAAAATTCGTTCGTTCTCACCCCAGCCTACAAACGACACATTTATGACACCCGAAACACGCGGAAGAGTGCCACCACCGGTGACCGTTACACTTCCGGAGGAGGCGGTGGCATGCGTGACAGCAGCAACTACACCGCCTATACCAATCGGGACTACAGCAGTGGCAAGTACGGTGGCGGCCACTTTGACCACTGGTCCTACGGGGGGCGATACGGCAGCGGCGGCGGGACACGGTCTCACCACGGTGGGTCCGGCGGTCGCGAGAACAGCAACCGTACGTTCTCGTTTCGGGGATTCTTCGAGACGACGCCGTTTTTCCGCTTCTTTGGTAGAGTAGAACAAAGCGTTTGAAGAGAGCCAACCAACCAACTCCGGCGACGACTGTGACTATCCTCAGCGGACGCCGTTGGGGTTGTTGGAGATAGAATGTGTTATTACTACCCCCTTTTTTGGTTATGTTTTATTTTCGTTCCGTTTTTTTAACCCATAAAACGAGGAATTCATTTTCTCTAATGTAGTTTTTCGCCTAGTTGCTAGCCGATTGTTGCGTTAACAAATCAAACGATTACACTGCCATTATAACCATGCCGTTCGAGGATGTCCTCCATTCGCAGCGCCCGCCCTAATTGCCCTAATCCATTTGCAAGCGACACTCACTGAAGGGCTACATGAGTAGTCGCACCCACCCTTCCAGACAATGCAATCTAATGATGTTGATTGTTCTTGTAACGTATGCTAACTTTACGTGATCCCTACTACATGTCCACATGTTTTGCAACTAAGACATGCAATAAGAGGTACAACTGACTAAAGCCTTTATTCGCCGTGATTGCATAATTACTAAAGCTGTTTGTGATGTGTTGTGTTATTACTAAACTAAAATAAGTGCGTATGAAACTTTTTTACTAATATTCCCATTCTACCGCAACACATTCGCAGAGAAAAAACGTCGCATCTACGACCAGTACGGCAAGGAAGGCCTGATGAACAATGGTGCTGACCGATACCACCAGAGCAGCCGACACCGGCGACACAACGGCGGTGGCATCCACGACGAGTTCGACATCTTCGGCGGATTCCCGTTCACATTCCGCGACCCGGAGGAGGTGTTCCGGGAGTTCTTCGGCGGATCGCCGTTTGAGGAGATCTTCAGGGGTAAGCTAACAACGGATGAATTCCACGATCCAATTGACTAGAAGTTGACAACGTTTCTCTTCCCCCACAGTGACGTCCCACCACCACAATGGGCGCCGGGCGAACGGTGCCACCAATGGACAGCGACATTCCCACCCGCAGAATGTGATCAGCTCGCCCTTCATGTCCCCGTTCATGAGCTTTAACCTGATGGACGACTTCTTCAACGCGGACCCGATGGGACACCGGGGTGGTGGCGGCGGTGGCTTCACCTCGATATCGGAATTCAGCGTCGGTAGCGGCCCGGTGAAGCGAACGTCCACCTCGACCACCTTCGTCAACGGCAAGAAGCTGATGACCAAAAAGTGAGTACTATTGATTCTGTCTTAAACAATGTTTTGGAATTATGTATAACTTAATACCTCCAGAAGTCACTTATGCTATTCGTCCTAGACTTCCTTCTAGAATCTGAGAAGGAGCTTTTGGAGAAATCCTACGAGAATTTTTGCGGGTATCCAATATGTAATTTCTGAAAAAATATTAAACAAGAAACTTCTTGAGGAATCTCAGATAGGCCTTCTGGAGAAATCTTAAAAAATATGTCTGGAATAGCCCCAGGAAAGCATTTCTGAAAAAAATCGAAAAGGATCTTAAGGAGAAATCTCTGAAGGATTTGCTGAAAGGATCCCAGAAAAACATTCTTTAGTAATCTGAAAAGGAGTTTCGCTAGGATTCCAAGAAGAACGATCAGGAAGAATCCCAAATAGAACTATAGGATATATTTTTAAAGAACCTAACAAAGGAACTTCGTGTGGAGCGAACCTGGTATGATGGTTAGAACACTTGACTATCACGCCGCGGACCTGGGATCGAAGCCCACTCCCGACAAACTCGCAAAATTTGAGTTCTTCCTTCGGAAGGGAAGTAAAACGGGGGTCCCGAGATGAACTAGCCTAGGGCTAAAAATCTCGTCAATGCAGATAAAAAAGGAACATCAGAAGGATTTGTAGGATGAATCTTAGAAGAAACTCCTCGAGTAATCTCAGAAAGACCTCTTAAGGAATCCCAAAAGAGTTGTCTGGAGAAACCCTTAAGAAATCCTGAAAAAAATTCCAAAGGATTCTCCGGAAGAAATTCCTGAAATAACTCCAAGAGAAATCCCAGAAGTAACTCCTTGAGGGATACCAGAAGCACATTCTTGAGAAATCTGAGGTGGAAAGAACTACTGGATCAATCCCAGAAGAAGTATGTGGAGGAATCCCACAAAAACATCTGGAGGAATTTCAGATGAAAATCCAGAAGAAATGCCATTATGAACAACTGGATGAATTCCAGAAGGATTTCCAGAAGCCTCAAAAGAAACCCAAAAGAACTCCTTTTGAGAAATCTCAGAAAGAACTCCTTGAGATCTTAAGGGTACCCTTTCAGTAAATTTTGGAGAAATAGCAGAAACAATATTTGAAAGAATTCCAAATCAATCCTAATTTCAGAAGGTATTCTTGGAAGAGGATCAGAAGAAAGTCTAGAAGATATCCCAGAAAGAACTCCTACAATATTTCCAGGAGTACGTTCAGGAAGAAATCTAGAAGAAATACCCGAAAAAAACCCTGAAGGAATATAATTACAGTAGAAATATGTAATGGAACTCCTTCTAGAATCTGAGAAAGTTTTAGAGCAATCCTAGATTTCCTGGGGAAATACTATAAGTGAATTCTGAAAAAAAAAAAGGAACGATCTCCTGGAGAAATACCGGAAAAAACTTCTTGGGCAATTTTAGAAGGAACTCCGCGAGAATTCTTTAATGCTAGCCCGAAAAATCTCTGATGAAATTGTTGATCAGTTTTTCCAGAAATGCGTTTTATAGCATTCGGGCTAGTGTCTTATGGATTAGTTTAACAGAACCTTCCTCGGGGGAATCTAAGATCTTCTAAGAGCTTCTGGAGGAATCCCAGATGAGATGTAGAAAAAAACCCTAGAAAGTTTTCCTGAAAAAAAAATGCAAAAGGAGGAATTTCTGTAGGATATCCTGGAATGATGCCAGTAGGATATTCTTGATATGGAGGCATCTCAAACGGAACTATAGAACATATTTTTATGGACCTATCAAAGAAACTCCAGAAGAATTTGCTTGAGAAATTCCAGATGAGATGTATGAAAGAAACCCTAAAAACGTTTCTGAAAAAAACCCCAGAGGGATCCTTAGAAGAAATCCCTGAAGGAACTGCAAGAGAAATCTCAGGGATACCAGAAGATGAAAGGAACTTCTGGAGGAATCCTATCTCATCTTAGGGTATTGATGTCTACGGCAAAGTTGCAGAAAAATGTATTGTTGGAATGTTTTCCGAACGAACTATTACCTTATTTATTAAATATTTAAGAGTTATGTGTCATTTTTTGCGGACAAAGGGGTCTTTTAATAAATTAATAGAATCAGGGATTTTTAGGAAATTTCGTGTGCTCTAAAAAGGTTGTTCTTTGTGATGAAATGCACCTCCTTCTGCTTATTTTCCTATTGAAATAAAGCTCAAAATGGAACAAAGCTGGCTTCTCAACTTCCAAAACACTTTCATCCCAAAAAGATGTCCTAATGGAGTCTTTGGAGAAATCTCCGAAGCAATCACTTCTCCAGAATATTTTTTCTGGAATTCCCCATGCAAAGACAGCAAAGATTTCTTCACAAAAAAAAACTGTTATGATTCATTCAGCTATTTCTTCAAAATTTCTACAAGGACTCCTCCCAGTAATTCTAGCTAGTAATTCACTTAGAATTATTGTGAGGATTGCTATAATCCTGAAGAAATTTTAGAAATTCCTAAAAAGCGAAATCGAGAAAAATCGCGAGAGGAATTCCTATAGCATAACAATGCTTGGATAAATCACAAGACGACTTTGTATAGGAATAATAGGTGAAACCTCTGGAGCAATCTCAGCCCTTCAGGCATTTGAGAAGGAATTCCAAGGGGATTTTTTGCAAAGATTTCTGCATGAACCCCATCCAAGAGTTCTTCTAGGCATTTCTTCGCGTATTCCTCCAAAAGTTAATTCGTAGATTCCTCCAGGTAATCCTCTAGAAATGCTACTAGGATTCCTGTTTCTATGATTTAAACAAAGAATTTAAAAAACTCCACAAACTCATCTTGAAAATTCCTCAAGAATGTCTACTGGCCTTCAAAATCTCATTTATTGTGTGGATAATCCAGAGGTTCTCCCAAGGATTTCTCCACGAATTCCCGTTTGGATTTTATCCAAATATATTCTGGGATTACCTAAGAAATTCTTGCTGCGATTTCTCCAATTATTTTTGATGGGATTCATCCAGCAATCTCTATTTTAACTTCTCAATTGATTGCTCCAGAAAATCACTCAGATTTTTCATCTAAAGATTCTTCTTGGAATTTCTCTTCGAATTTTTACTGGAAATCCTCTTCAGATTCATTTGAGAATTTCTGTTAGAATTACTCCTGGAATGTTGCTAGGATTTTCCTAGATATTCGTGGTAAGACACCTCTACGAAATCTTGATGGGATTCTGCTATTTCTGCTGGAATTCTTGAAACCCTAAGAGTAATAACTGCTAAAAAACCATATGGAAATGCTCGAAAAGTCTCACCAAGAATGTTTGGAGTAATCCTTGTAGGAATTCATGAAGAAATCTTAGCATGATTTTCTGTCAGTTTTCCGTGAGGAATTCCGTGAAGAAATACCTAAATGAAACTCTGGAAGAATCCTTGGAGAAATCCATGGAGGAATCCCAGCAGAAATTTCTAGCAGAAACTCTTAAGGTATTTTTCAAGGAATTTCAAAAAGATTTCTCCAGCATTTCCACTTGGAATTCATAAAGGGATGCCTGGTACAGCTCCTTCGAAAATTCCACCTAGGATTACTTCGAGATTTCCCCTTGGGATATCTCCTTGGGATGGGTACTTTCGAAATTCTACCAGGAATTCCTGCTACGATTCGTTCAGAAACTTCTAAAAATATTATTCTAGAAATTGCTCTTTGTATTTCCAGTAATTACTGCTGAGGTTCCTTCGAGAAATCCTTTTTCTTCAGAATTTTCAGCAGGAATATCACCAATTATTGCTTTTGAGACTCTTCCCGTAATTCCTGGAGGATTTCCTGCAGGTATTGCATGGGAAACCCAGAAAAAAAAATCATGGAGGATTCCTGCCAGAAATGTCTACAAGAATCCTAGTAGTAGTCCTCGACAAATCATAGCACTAAGTCTTAAAATAATCTCAAAAGGATTCCCAGAAGGAATGCCTACTACATTTTTGGAGAAATCCATGAATAATTTGCTACAGGAATTGCTGGAGGAATCCCAGCAAGAATCCCAAGTGGTAATGCCAGAAGAGTTCTTAGATGAACCCTTGCAGAAATTTATGAAGAAATCTCTAGAGGAATTCCTGGAGCAATCTCTGGGAAAATCTCTGAACAAGTCCCTGGAGAGGCCGCTGAAGGAACTACAGGGGATAGACAAAATGATCGGACACAGGCAAAATTTTCACTTTTCAAAAAAAGGCCTGTAGCTGTAGCTTTCAGAAAAGTGCATCAAATTTTCTCAAATTTTCACTTAAAATGGTTTCTGCAAGGATGGAAAACATTTTCCACCTCAAAAAAAAAAAAATCAGAAGATACCTTGATCCATACTCTACATGTGTACGAAAACCGATTTTGAAAATATTGTTTCGTTATTTGATAAAAAATCAAAAACCAAAAAAATTAGGAAATGCTTCCAGTTTCACCTTAAGTTGACCAACTAGTTGTCTATCAATGGCCCAAACTTGGGAAAGATTGGGCTACATGAACTATAGGAAATATTTAAAAAAAAGCTTTATTCTTCGATAGCCAACTTTGATCTGTTATATCTCCGGATTCCATAAACCGAATGCAATGAAATTTTGAGCATTCTTGACTTATATAATAAACTTTGAAAAAAAAATGAACGTTTCACTCGCAGAAGGAATTTCTGGAAGAACTTCAAGTGGACTCGCTAGAGGAATCCAAGAAGAAATTCCTTCAGCAATTACAGCAGGGAAGTTTAGATAAATCCATCAGCTATTCCTGGAGGCAATCCAACAGAAATATTCGGAGAATTCCTTAAAAAAAGCCTGATGGGATTCTTCTATATTCATTCTTATTGGGACTGCTGCAAAGCTTTCTGTAAATATTCCTTTACTTATCCTTTCTGTGATTCATCCTAATATTCATCCAAAGATTTATCTTAAAAATCTTTATTCCTATAGAAACTCCTCTTGTGATTCTTCCAGACTTTTCTTCAAGGATTCCCTTAGAAAATTCTCTCAGGATATCAGCAATTCTACTAGGATTTCTTTAGGAACTCTTGCTGTGATTTCTCAAGCATTTTCAGCTGGAATTTCTCCAATAATTGCTTTTGGGGATGCTATTTACAAGAATTTTAGGAGGATTTCCAGCGAAAATTGCCTGGGGAATCCTTGCAAATCTTTCTGGTGGAATCTGAATAAATCCCAGCAATATTCCTGGACCAATAACAGCGAGAATTCCTAAAGGAACCTCAAGGTGATTTCCAACAGGAATTACTGGGGACATTCTAAAACATCTTTTGTAGTAAACCTCATTGAAATTCCTGAAGAAATCACAGCTGGAATTATTGGAAGAATCGTATCTGTAATTACCAGCATTGGCAGCTTTTTTTCTTACTCTCTTCGCCAGAAATCTTTCTGAGATTCCTACCGGGATTATTTCATTGGTTCTTCCCGGGATTCCCTTAGAGTTTACCCCCGGGACTCCTTCTGGGATTTTTTCAAAATTCTCCTTGAATTTTTTCCCTGAATTTCCTATCGAGCTTGCTTTGGGTTTTTTTTAGATGTCCTTCATTGATACTTTCCGATATTTCGTTATTTATTTTTACTGGGATTCTTTAAGGCACTCCTCTCATGATGTATAAACGGATTGTTTCAAAAACTCTTTCGGGGATACATTATAGATATATTCCGGGATTCCTTCCAACTTTATATCTTTGATTTCTTCAGGGATTCCTACCGTTTCTAAAGTACATTTACTTCTGAGTATTTTCAGGAATTCCTCCCAAATAGAGCAAAAGAGCTCAATAATAGCATATTTTGATATAGAGATCAAAAAGTGATATGGGTTTGATTGACATAAGAGATAAAAGATCTAAAAATAAAATCAAAAATTTACTCCTGGAACATCATCATCATATCATATTTTGATTTTGTAAGATCTAATCAAAGATTACTCCCACAATTCCTTTATAAATTTCTCCTGAGTTTCCGTCAAGGATTCCTACAGGAATTAAGGGATTCCTCCTGTGATTTCTTCATGGATTTCTCCCGAGGTTTATTCATAGCTTTTTTGGCATCTATTCCGAAATTACATCGGCGATTTGCCCCGGAATTCTTTCTGGAATTTATTTTTTTTTTATGTTTTTGGGCTCCTTCTAAACGTTCTTCATATTTTACTGTAGTATTCTGTCAAGGATTGTTCCATGAATTTATCCTGGAATTCTGTTTACAATTCCTTCCAGGATTCCCTTTGGAATTCCTTCATTGCTTCCTCCCGAATGTCCTTTAGAGACTTCGTCCGGGATTCTTTCACGGATTATTCCGGGACTCCATCTGGGATTTCTTCTGGATTCTTCCTGGATTTTCTCCTGAGATTAATTTTCGGATTTCTCGCGGGCTTGCTTCAGAAATTCCTCAGACATTCCATCATTGATTTTACCAGGTTTTCTTTAGAGACTCTTTCCAAGATTCTTTCAAGGATTCTTTCCGGGATTCAAATGGAGATTTCTTCCGGAATTGCTTCTGTGAATCCTTTATCGTTTTTAGTAAAAATACTATTACTCTTTATTACAATTTATTGACTTCTCCCGAAGCTCCTCCCTAGATTTCTTTAGGGATTTATTCAGAGATTTCTCCCGGAATTTCTACATTAATTTTTGTTAAGATTCCTCCAAACACAGGAATTCCTTCATGGTTTTCTCCAGGATTTTTTCAGGGATTCCTCCCGGATATTCAAAAGAACTGCTTCTAATATTCTTCCAGGAATTATTTCCTGATTTTTCAGAGAATTCTGTCTCCGGGGATTTCTCCCAGGATTTCTTTATTTGCTGATTCTTGATGGGATTCATTTAGGGGTTCTTTCCAAGACTTTCAGGTTCAGGGATTGTTTCAAGGATTTTTTCTCGGGATACTTTTAGGAATTTCTCCCGGGATTCCTTTCAACTTTCCATCTTTGATTTCTGATGCTGAATTCCTTTCGGCATTCTTCCAGGTATTCCTTCTGGGAAACATTTACGAATTCCTTCTGAATATTTTCAAAGATTCCTCCAAAGATTATTTCTAGTTTTTTTATTGATTTCGCATTTGATACTTTTAGGATTTCTCACGGAATTTCTTTGTAAATATCTCCTGAGATTCAGGGATTCCTCTCGTGATTTCTTTAAATATTCCTCCATGAACTTTTTCATTGATTTTTCCTGAGCTTCGTTTAAAGCTTTTTTCGGATTTTTTTCCAGAGATTCCTTCAGCAATTTCCCCCGGGATTCTTTCTGATATTTTATCTTTCTTCTTCTTGGGTTTCCCTTAGGGGCTTATTTTAAGCTTCCATTAGTGATTATTCTCTGATTCTGTTCAGGATTTCCCGAGATTTCTTTGGATATTTCTCTTTAATTTTTGTTTTAAACTCCGAGATTTCTTTCGGGATTTTCAAGGTATTTCTTCTGGAATTCCTACATTTATTTTTCTTGAGATTCCTCTAGGCGTTTCTTTGGGGGTTCCTTCAGGATTCTTTCAGAGATCAATCCCGGGATTCTTTCAGAGATTGTTTCAGGATATTCAAAAAGACCTCTGATAGACTTTTATTCTGATAATTCTGTCGAGATTCGTTCGGGGATTTCTCCCAGGCTTCCTCCATCGATTTCTTCCGGATTATTTTTCTAGAATTCATCTCAGGATTCCTTTATTAATACCTCCAGGAATTATTTCGCTGATTCTTCTAAAGATTAATTCAGAGATTTTTCCCAAGATTCTTTCAGGGATTGTTTCAAATATTCTTCTCGGGATTCTTTTAACGACTTCTTCCGGAATTCCTTCATTTGTTTCCTGGTTGATTTTTCCTGGGATATCTTTATGGATTCTATGATAGAGGAGATTCAGTAGATTCCTTTGGGTATTTGTCATTGGATTGCTTCCGGTATTATTTTAGGTATTCCTCCCGATATTTACATATTTTTAGATTTCTTTAGAGATATTTCCCTCGATTTTTTCATTGCTTTTCCCGGAAATCCTTTAGGGACTCCGCTGGGCGCTGAGGGTTCTTGTAGGGACTTCTCCCGATGTTATTTCAGAGAATCCATCTATGATTTTTTTCAATTAATACTCCTGAAATCCTTTTGGAATTCCATCAAGGATTTCATCCTAGATTTCTTTTGGAATTCCTCACGGAATTTTTGAGGAATTCCTCGAGAGCTCTCTCAAATACTCTCCTTGAGATTCTTCTACCACAGACACTGTATTAGGATTTATGCTCAGATTTCTCGTCGAATTCAACCTGTGAGATACCTTGGGCGATAACGGGTTCACCAGAGGAATTACAGTAGATATATCCAGAGATCCGTTCTAGAAGCCTTCAAATGAAATTCCTTAAATACCGGAAGACATCCCAGGGGAATTTTCAGAGAAAAAACTGTTTGAAAAACTTATGAATTTTAGAAAAATCACAGGAGAAACTCTAGGAATTTAGCCAGAAGACAGTTCAGAAGAAATTCTTGAAACACTTCTTTGGAAGACGGGATGAATGACCCAAAAGGTTAAAATCCCTGGTAATAAACAAACAAACAAACAAACAACTTCTTTGGAAGATTCTCAAAAGGACGGAATCTCAGATTAAATATCCGGTGGAATTTCAGCAGAAGTATCTAGATGGATTCCAGCTGAAGAAATTTCCAAGAATAAACTCCTAGAAAACAGTAGAAACCCCTTCAGGAATCTCAAAAAAATAATCGTACAACTCCGAAATGAAATTCCTTGAAAAATAACCAGAAGTAACTCTGAAAGGTGGACTAGAAGTAAGTTCAAAATATATTCTAGAAGGAATACCAGCAAAATATTCAGAAGTAGTTAAGAAACAAAATTAAAAAAAAAAACAGATTACAAATCATTGAGCAATTCCAGAAGAAATATCTGAATGAGTTTTAAACGAAATTCCTGAAAAAAGTCCCAGAAGAAACTATAATAGCAATCCTAGGAGAAAACTTAGAATGCAATATCAGCAATATCAGCAGAAATATCTAGGTATTTCAGAAAAAAATCCTAAAGATCCCGGGATTCCTTAAGGAATTCCAGAAAAAAAGATCTGGATGTCTCCCAAATGAAATTCCTCAATGAAAGTATGGACAGGAATTCCTAAATGAATACAAGAAGCAAGTCCGGAAGAAATCCCGAAAAAAACTCCTTGAAGATTTTCGGAAGCATCTTCTGAATTCTGAAAGAATCTCAATATAAATTTCTGGAGGAATGTAAATAGGAATTTCTTTTAGAATCCCAGAATGATCTCCAACTACAATATAAAACTAAAGCATTTGGAGGAACTCCAAAAGAAATATTCTGATGAAACTCAGAAGGAATTCTAAAAAAATCTCTGATGGAACATAAAAAGGAATAGCACGAAAACTATAGTGGAGGAATTCCATAGGGATGTCGCATGCCTAGTTCCAACCGTGATCAAATTTGTAAAATCTTCGGGAGGCATCATAAGGATACCGATCAAGAACATTAGCTGATGTAATCAAAAAATGCTCGAACTATTTTTGAATGACTTAAACCTTCAAACTATACTTTGTCTGCCTGCACAAAACCTAACCTCATTTTCCACTTCTCTATTCTTTCTTTCCAGGGTGTACGAGAACGGTACTGAGACGATAATGTCCTATGAGAATGATGTACTGAAGTCAAAGACTGTAAACGGAGTCGCTCAAGCTATATCCAGTTATAACCACTAGGATCGCTGCAGGCTTAGCTATTACTGCAAATTACTAATACTACCACTACTATTACTACTACTACTAGTACTGCTAGCACTACCTATTACATCAATTTTGTTCGAGTAGGCAGGAGGCAGAGTCAAGCGATAGGAGTATGTGTACGTGTGGAGAAACCCCTTAGAACTAGCATTAATTGATAGCAACGCCCCCCTCCCCCTTATACATAATACTTATACAAGAAACAACCTAGTAGATTAGTAACAAACCAACGTACGGATCAAATACCACACTGTGTTACAGAGAAGCAAACAAGGCAGAGACGGAGTTTGCTATAGGGGTGGATCGATCAACCGGCGTTGACGTTGTCGAGACGAGAGGTTTGTAGACTTTTGATTTTTTTTAAATTATTTTCCTGTATAGATTGAAACGTTTGGACTTGATGCTCCCGGAAAGTCTGCCATGATACCAAATTTTGCTGCAGCAAAATTTTTGTGACAAGATTGTTAGAAATTGAAACAATGATAAAAAGATGATTACCCACACAAAATGCTTACGATTAGTTTACTGTATTCATTCACCTTCCCGTTGTACACCCAGCTTAAGCATATTGTCATCATTACGAAAAGAACGAAAGTTATGGGCCCATACTTTTTCCGCAAAATGATTTTTTCATTCAAAATTGTCAACTTTGGAAGTTTGTCCCATTTTGTTGCAAAAGTATTGATCAATACTGACCGCAACAAGCGTTTACTTGGCATCCAAAAATAAACAATCGAACTGAGGAAAACATACATCATAATATGGCATAACGACACTGACATAGAGCTTTTATCCGCTATGGTCGTTTGGTATTATGGGTATTTGGCATAATACCGTTTGGTATGGTTTCCGGACAGCTGGAGGAAAGACATTTGCCCATTATGCCAAACGACCATTATTAAAAGCGGCACTATGCCAAATAGGGTACTAATCATAAATCGATATATCCCATATGGCTTTAGAATCTACTCATTACGAACTAATCGCTAGAAGAAATCAAAAAGTGGTCATTTCATCGACTCTATTCCTTTTGTCATAGTGGCCGTTTGGCATAAAAACCAATTCGCGTAATCATTATTTCCTAATGGTACCATTTGGCGTAGAAATGATATGTAGAAAGAATCATGGATCGGGTTATGCCAAAAGGCCTTTATGTTGAACTGAGTACAGTCATGTCACAGCTACAATACTTACATTAAAACACCCAAAAAGAAACGTGCTATTGAATGTTCAGACCGAATTTACCGAACCGATCAGATGGATACAGCAGCCAGACGAGAAGCTGATATAATTCCGTAAATCGTATTAGAGAGCAAACTATTTTTGTACAACATACCATTCATCGAAAAATCAAAATTGGGAATCAACATTAGATTATACAGACATCGTGAGGAGAAATTGTGTCATTTTCAATCATAGCACTTTTTTGGAATCTATGGTTTGTCCTCAGTTGGAAATTTACCAGAATATATCAAAATTATTGGGATTGCCTCATTTGATATAATGTCCTTTGGCATAACGTCTGCATAATAGAAATTGAACCATTTGGACGTGTTATTATTATAACATAAAGAAAAAAATGCTGAATGCTTTGTTTTGTATATTCAAAGGTCTGTTTTAGCTTATGTCAACTTGCTGAGGTACGATTATGTCAAATATGTGTAATGATTGAATTCAATTATAAAATTTCTCTTTCACTACACAAGAGACATTGATATCAAATGGGATTCTTCCAAAAAATATTCCAATTCATAACCTCACAAAACTAAGCTGCACAGCAAAACCAATATCTAAGTATTTTTCAATTTATATCTGTTTCTGTAACATATAAGTTAAATAATGAAAGTTGCTAACGTAGGACAATTACCCTAACCACACGGTTTCCCAGCAAATAAAAACACGAACTTTTGTTCATATTTGTAAAATAGTATCTACCACAAATCGTTTAAGAAATTCGAGAACAACCTATATATGTGATGGCTCCTGAGTGGCGACGAAATCCACCAGCTTAGCTGGGGATGAGCTACCGCTGTCGGCTCGCATCAATCATTTTGTGGTTATATCTAATGGGGGGAGATGAGTTCACCTTGGTCGTGTGCGCGCGCCTTAATGTTTTTCATTTTACGAATTACATTTTGATCGACTCAGCTGTAAATCCCAACACTAATTAGATTTTGTCCAGTTCGCCATTCGAAGGCGCCCCATGGTTGGGCGTTAAACGAGAATGTATCTCATTTGGCATAACGGTCGTTTGGCATAACATGTAAAGCAATCGATTTGGAAAATGACATTGTCGACTGTTATGTGAAACGACTGTTATGCCAAATGGATTACTTCCCGTTAGACCGAGTTGCGCAGGAATCAAAGTGAGAAAAAATGAAAATTAGTAATATTAGTATGTAAGAGCACCTTTTTTTCTTTTGTTTTGTTCATAAATTAGTTCAACTTATTGGTTTGTGTACTTTTCGATGGATTGACGAGAAGCAGTGAAGGAATATGAGAGCGAGCTTTGTGGGTTTTACGCCATTACATGTAGCGGAAGTACGATGTTCATTTCTTGTTAAGTAATAATAACCTAGCTATTATAATATACACAAACAGGAAAAAAGCAGAACGAAAAGATGATGAAACAAAAATGAAAACAGACACATTTTATCATCGTAATGATTAATAACAGTAACCGAACACGAGAAAAAAAAGTCAAAATAAAAACCGTAAAACACAAACAGAAAACGAAAATGTATAATCAAATTTGAAACTATATGGTAACATTTTTTGTAGCGTGATAATAACCATTGGAAACACAAACCCGTAACAACACTGTAACAATAGATATAATAATGGATACAAACAAAAACAGCAAATAAAAACGGCATTGGAAATAGCAACAGCAGAAGCCGATTACAGTCGAGAAAGTACAGCTCTAGTGCATAATGTTAAATTTAAAACCAAGAACGGATAAGTGTGGCAGACGAAGTGAGAAGACTTATGGGAAAAAACAAGAAGAAAAAACACGATGCGAGAGTTTTAAACATTAAACAGATTTCTAAGCGGAAATAATGGATAAAAGCTGTGGGTATGTTGTGCTAAAACTAAAACCGAAAGCATGTAATCATAATCATCATCATCATCGTTGGTAGTCGTTAGTGTTACACTCAAAAATGGATAAATGAATTTGAGAATGAAAAAAGGTGAGCTCGTTCCATAATTTAAACAAAAATCAAAGTTTCTATTTGGCACTGCACACCACTGTTGCTAAGGTAAATTTATTCAAGTCTTGATGTCTTGTGGCTTTGTTGTTAATGATTCGGATTTATAAAACTTTCGTCAATTTTTTATTGGTATTCGATTGAATTTAAAATGTGGGATGTGTGTGGGAATGTGTGCTGATGTATGGCTTGTTATGGCCCTCTAGGAGCTACTTCTGAGGTTCCTTTGCGGTTTTTCCACAAAATATTTCCAGGTGTTTTTTTGTAAGATACCCAGAGTGTTCTTAAAGAGATTCATCCGGAGATTTTTGGGATTCTTCCACGAGTTTCTTTTGAGATTCCTAAAGTCGTTCTATTCGGAATTTATTTCTTCAAGAGCTCTGTCAAGATTCCTCCAGGAAGTAATTTGGAAACTCTTCCACAGATTCTTTACGGATTTCTTAAGGAATTTAAGGAATAAGGATTCGTGTCTAAATTCCTTCCGCAACATCTCTAGGAATTAATTTCAAGAGTCTTCCATGAATTCCTTCTGAGATTACTCCAGCAATTTTTCCTGGGGCTCCTCTAGGAATTCCTTCCATGATTATGTCTGGGTTTCATCCTGGGTTATGTTATGTCTGGGATTCATCCAGAAGTTTTTTGTGAGATTTTTAAAAAGGTTCAAGCTGGGATTTTTCCAGGAACTCCTTCCATAAGTACTTCAGGGAGTTCAAGGTAATCTTTCTTGGATTCCTCCAGAAGTTTTGGAAATCTTCCAGGGATTCCTCCGAAGATTCTCTTGATAGTTTCTATTAAAATGTCTTTTTTTCTGGAATTTCCAGAAGGAATTCCTGAAAAAACGGGATCCCGGAAGGAACTATAATCTTGGAGGAATTCCCCAATAAATTCCCGAGGGATTTTCATTAGGAACATCTGGGAAAATTGGAGAATGTACTTCCGGAGGAATTCCAGATGAAACTGCAGGAAAGCAATTCCTGGAAGTAGTTCAAACGGAATTTCCGGAGGAGTCCCGGAAAGATCCTTCAAGCAATCCCAGGAATAACTTCTGGAGGAGCCCCAGAAGAAGATTGAAATTGAATCCCAAAAAAAAAACTAGAAGGAGTTCCTGAAGAAAAAGTCGGGAAAAAGTTCTCGACAGAATCTGGGAAGTAGTTCCTAGAGGCGAATACCGTTAGAGGTTCTTGAAGGAATCATGGGAGGAGTTCCCGAGAGGAACTCCCACAGGATTACAGGTACTGTGGATGGAGTTTTTGAAGGAATCCCGTTAATAACTCCTGAAAAAAACGTCGGCAGGAGTTCCTGGAGGAATCCTAGAATAAGTTTTTGGAGGATTCCTGGAAGGCTTTCCTAGAGAAATCTTGTAAAGAATTCCCGAAGAAATCCAAGAAGGAAGAAATCTCGTATGGCATTCCTGACGATGGCCTGGTGGAATCCTGAATTGAATCTACAGGAATTTCAAAAAGGGTTCCTGAAGCAATCCTGGAAAGAACTTCTGGAGGAATTCCGGGTGAAACTGCTGGAAGGAATCTCCAGAAGGAACTATGAAAGGAATCCGTAAAGAAACACATGGATGAATCCTAAAAGTAATTTCTGGAGGGATGCTGGTACTAACAATAGGTTATACATCGAAAGCATGCCAGCTATGCAAAAGTTATGAAAAGCATGAAAAAATCTGACGAAATTTTCCTAAAACCCGAATCGCAAACAACAAGGCCACGAAACGTAAAAACTTAGCTAGTAGTGTAAAAAAAAGGCATTGCTGTAGAACGCAGCAGGAGCTCGCGGAATCAGTGGTACAAAAAAAAAAGAATGCATGATGATGATTAACCTGGGCTTGTTAGGGGAATATCTGTAAGTAAAAAGAAAATCGCGTTAAGTACTGTTCCTTTGAATTCCACTAAGAATTTCGACCTCAACTGTAAGGTCGTCTTCAGTGCCTTGTACTTGACTCGAGTCAAGTACAAGACACTGAAGGACATAGTTGCAGGGGTTACAAAATGGCAGCGAGTATGGCCGCCACTCTCTCCCTTACACCTCCCTCCCCTCACCATAGTCTTTGAGAAGCGCGGAAGTTAGCGAACAATTTCTCAAAATTATACTTGCTTACCTTCTCAAATTGCTCTCAGGTTGCTACTTGTGGTAGACAACTATATTTTTTATCCGTTAGGAAGTACTGCTTTGCAATTTTCACAATATTTTCACAATTTCGTGCCAAAATGTAGCACACACTGCACTTTTTTTTCTTCGACAAGCGCGTCACCCTTATTTTCAAATCACTTTTTAACAGCCTTATACACAACACAGCACTGTAATAAGTTGATCGATTACGTGAAATTGTCCGCACTTTCGCCTGACCTACCGTTTGTCGCGAAAAACTTACGCGTTTTCCACTTTTGTGGCCGAAAACCCGGATCAATTTACATCGCGGTTCGCTAAAACGGAAAAGCGTACCGTTAAACTGAGTGGTATTGTTCAACGTACGGTGAAATTGATTAAACCGCAGGTTCATGTTTATCACGAAACAAGGCTGTTTTTTTTGTTAATCTTTTTAACTATTTTAAATATCATACTACCAATGTGATTTCAATAGATAACAGAACAATCGTTCGCTGTTTATGAGTTGAAATTACATCAATTAATGTCACCCCATAACACGGTAGTTTTCTACGGTCAGAGAGAAAAAGTACGAGAGAAGAGAGGAGAGAGTTGTCAACAAAAACGTAAATAAAGTGGTGCACAATGGGATAATTGGTGAAAATATTGGGCAGAGTAGGGATTTAAATAAATTTAAAAATATTTTATAAGAACAAATTGTGTTGGTGGGCATATGCAATAAATCATATGTGTGCCAAAATTCAAAGGTACAACTGCTATTTTAATACAGCTCATTTTGGAACGTTTTTGTTAGTTTATTTGACCAAGTCACACTACACTGTGCGCCGTCTGATTTGTTTGTTTTGAGTGGGTGGTTGAGAGGGTTATTAGAGCGGGAGCCAAGCTTATTATTATGATCTCGAGCAACCTTCACAATATATGAAAATTTGTGGTACAATATGGTACAATATATGAAAATTTGAAAAATTTTGTGACATATTAATTTTGCACCATACGTGCATTTAAACAGTCCAATAACAAGCTTTCATATGTTGGATAACATAAAACATATATTCCATTCTCATAATATTATTATTTCACTTTTTTCGAAAAAAAATCATTTTTTAATTTTATGACTTAGGCCACTTTGGCAGTGAAAATATCATTGAAATACAAAAGCTGGTATACTTTTAATTAAGAATCATAAAACTACAACACATTATCTTTGTTATAAGGTGAAATAAAGTTTAAAAATAGCAATTTCGTTTTTTGAGAGTTTTGGCCGCTCCATACAAAGGAGCCCGACCAATGTGGGTTGCTGCATATTTCAGAGAGGTTTAGTGAGTTACGAAGGCGTTTCGGAAGGTTACATGAGCATTTCAGGAGAAAATCAGTGGGCTTCGGAAGGTCTCCGGAGGGTTTCAGGAGATTTCTACGAGGCGTTTCGAAGATACTTCCAATGGATTTTTAGGGGTGTTGCATGGGGTTTTTGAGCTGTTTCAGAAGAATTCAATGGACTTCAGAGGTTTTCATGAGGGCTTCAGACATGTTTTAAGGTGGTTTTTGAAGGGCTTATAAAATTTTTGAATGACTTGTAAGAACCCTTCTAAATCCGATTAAAACCTACTGAAACTTCCTGATTCCTATCCGAACTCTGGAAATCTCCTTGAAGTCCCTTAAAAGTCTCCTGTAGCCTCTCTGAAACCCTTTGGAATTCTTCTAAATGCTTCCTGAATCCTCCTTTAGAACCTTTTAAAATCCGCTGAAACCACTTGAATTGCTCCTGATTCCTCTCTGAAACCTCATGGAATACCACTCAAGTCCCTTGAAACGCCACTAAACTTCATCTGAAACTCATCTATAGTCCTTTTTTTAAAGAATGAAGAAATTTGTAACCAGGCGGTCCATTTTGAAAAACTAAAATAGTTATTTATGTAATGATTTGGAAATGGTTGATTTTTTCCGAAATTGCTGAAAAAATCGAGTTTTGCAACGAGTTCCATACCAAATTTTTTGCAATGACTTTTTCATAATGCAACCCATTTGAGTTGCATAATGTTCAAAATGAAATTCAAATGAGTTGCATAATAAACATACAACTATTTTTCATTATGCAACTCATTTCAGTTACATAATGAACCAGTTCGGAAAAAAATGGTCATTATGATACCAAAATCAGTTTTATAATAGTTATTTATGTAACGAGTTGCAAAAAGTTGATTTTTTCAGCATGAGTCGTACATTTTATGCAATGTTTTTTTTTTCATAATACAACTCATTTGAGTTGCATAATGTTCATAATGCAACTCAAATGAGTTGCATTATGAACATTATGCAACTATTTTTCATTATGCAACTCATTTCAGTTGCATTATGAACCAGTTCGGAAAAATTGGCCATTATGATACCAAAATGAGTTAACTAAAATAGAAATTATGATACTGAATTGCATAAAATATAAATCATGATACAGTAGACATTCGATAAGGGCAACATGTTTACGTTTCAGTTACCGAATGAAATTCGCTAACTGAAACGACTGACAGCCGTCAAACAGTTGTCAATTACTGTTGGATGCAGCCAGAATGCACTCAAAAACATCGCAATGCAGCTGTAGTGCATCCGGAAAACATCGCAACTCTGTTGACGTTTTGTTTTTGACAGATAGCGGTGCGATAGCTGCAAAATTGTTGCACTTAGCGGACTTGCAGTTATAAAGCATTGCAGTTAAACCGTTTGCACCGAGCGAACGTCTACTGTACTACTGAGTGTAGAATTAGCATCAAGGGGTGGATCACTCTTTGAACATCTGATGCATCATCAACATTGCTTGCATTCAAATGCATTTGAATGCATTCATTCTTTAATTTATAAATTGTCAACCCATGGCTTACTACTATGATTGACTGTTGACAGTTGCCTGGGCAGTTGTCAGTTTCGATCAACAAGTTTAACAAGTTTCAAATAGTTCTAACTGACATCGATACAATTTACTTTTGCCATCCGAAGATCTGATAATATCCTTTATGCCCTCGATAATACTATTGGCAGGAGGCAGGACGGTAAGGGAACGTCCATAAATTACGTTACGCTTTGAGGGGGGAGGAGGGGTTCAGCAAAGTGTGACGACCCAATTTCAGAGGTCTCATACAAAAAGTGTGACATACGGGAGAGGGGGGTTGAAAATGGACAATTTTTGCGTGACGTAATTTATGGACGCTCCCTAATGTACTGACAGCAATGCGAAAATTGAATCAAACACCCAGGCAAAAACCTCCGGATTTGTTTAGCCCGGCCGGTTCCTCGAGGGAGAAGAGATATGGGGCATATTTTATTCCTTCATCGTGTGGTCGGCATGTATGCTAGTTTAGATAAAGAATTCTAATTATCAAAGGCCAATTGACTGGCAAGCAAATTGCCGCAGTAACATTGACTTTTCCGAAGCAATAAAACAATATTTCCTTACTGCGTGAAGAACCAGCCTGATGTTCACTTAATATTGAAAGATTATATTTTACTATTTTTTATTTTTTTGTTCAGTATTGCTTCTCATTCTATATATGGTTCCCCAGTTTAACTGTAGATTCTCTGAGGAAGTTGCCGCAGCCAGACCCTCCCTGGACGTCTGTTGTGGGTAAACCAGTTGAACGGTCGTTTCCATCCGAAGCCAAAACTACTCCTGAAAAGATTTTCGCGATTAGATTTTAGCCGACCTAGTTAATAGCACTATACTCACGATTTCGATCCAAACTTTCTGTTTAAACTGTAAAAAAAAATTAATTGCCAAATATAGATCCTATGATACTATCCATCACAACGGAGTTTTTATGTTTTGAAAACTTTTGGATTGACATTCGAGTATTTCAATGCTTAGTTGATGAAAAAACATAAAAATGCATTTTCATACATCAGATGCAAATCAAATGCATATGCAAAGAGTGATCTGCCCCTTGATTAGCATCTAAGTTAAAATACACAAAAATAAAAACTAAAAAAAAAAAAAAGTCTACTGTACTGAATTGCATAATAGTTATTTTTCATGATCGCTCACCAACTCCCCGAATATTCTCGGCATTAAAAAATATGATCCAGAAAATTCCAGATGGTTAGTTTTCTTATTCTTTCTGCTGCTTCTAACGTTTCAGCAGCTTCTAGAAAGTTCCAGGTACAATCCCGATTCGCTCGTTGACGGCTCGTTAGATGGGCTGTCTCGATGGTTGGATGTTCGCTGGTTGGGGCAAAACCCAACTAAAAAGCACTGTCAATGTCAAACTAGATGTCAAAACGAGTTTGACGTCTGACCGACGTCGCATCACAGCTCCTGTATACAGAACGATTGCGCAAGTATGTGACTGTTTCGTGACGCATTTCTCGCCACTTGCGTGTGTCTAAAGCATTTTGATCAGTTGTCAGTTGCCCCAACAAACGAACACGATTCGCTAATCGGGGCGCATTCGTGACCCAACCAGCGAATCCAGGCTGTATTCAAAGCAGTTTGGTGTTCCAGAATAGATTTTTCTGTTTTTTGGAACGCATCCAGAAATATCTCAAAAAATTTATGAATTGGGTTGTTCCAGAACATTCTTTAAGGTTATTTTTCTTTCTTTTTTCTTGTTTCCGGGACGTCCACTAACTTCTCGAAAGTTCTTATAGGGCCTGATTACGAGTATCACTTCACGGTGAAAACAAAAAAGTGACACCGGTAATAAGGACGGTGAAAGTGATTCCCATTTGATTAACCCACAACTTTTTCACCGTGGATTCGCAATGTGTCACCGTGATCGATTTTCACCGTGAAGTGACACTCATAATAAGACCCTATCTTAAGAATTTTGATGATCTAGAACATACCCGTAGATTGTTATTATTCTTTTTTAGACATTCAGTAATCTCCATTCTCGAAATTTTATTTAATATGAAGTTCCAAAACATCCCAAAAAATCCTTTATTCTTTCTAAGACGATTATTAACTTCCAGAAAGTTCTCGAAATTAAAAAAAAGTGTTACAGAACATTCCAGAAGCTTCTTCTCTCTTTGAAACATTTAGTAGCTTACAGAAAATTTTCCGTAATGTACACCGGGGCAAGTTGAAACGGGTGGGGCAAGATGAAATACGAAGTTTTGAAATGGCAAAAGGTTATTGCAATCATGACTAATTGCAAACGCTCCATACAAAATCAAAAAGTGCTCCATAATGAATGAACATATTTTCCATGAAAATGTGCAAAGTTACCCATAAATAATTGAAAACGTTCCATACATTATAAAAAATGTACCGGTAAAGCATAAAATTTTCTCATTAAAAGTGAAATTTTGCACCAATAAATAATACTGAAATGCTCCATAATAAAATACAAATGCTTCATAGAAAAATGCAAATGCTCCATAGAAAATTAAAATTGCACCCATAGAAAATCGAATATTGCTCCATAGAAAAAATAAATTGCACCATAAAAAATTGAAATTGCACCATAGAAAATAGACCAATGCTCCATAAGTATTATCAAACGGCACCACATGAAATACAATTTGTTCCATAAAAAAATGAAAATTCTCCATAACTTTAAACATTTGCACCACTAAAGCAGTGCAATGTAAAACAATTTAGCCATGTCGAATTACATTTTGAGAATATGCTATCTATGGAGGATTTTCAATTTTTCAAGGAGCAATTCATATTTTTTATGGTGCAGTTTGATAATACTTATGGAGATTTCATCTATTTTCTATGGTGCAATTTTAATTTTTCATGGAGCAATTTAATTTCTCTATGGAGCAATATTCAATTTTCTATGGGTACAATTTTAATTTTTTATGGAGCATTTGCATTTTTCTATGGAGCATTTGTATTTTATTATGGAGCATTTCAGTATTATTTATTGGTGCAAAATTTCAGTTTTAATGCGGAAATTTTATGTTTTACCGGTACATTTTTTATAAAGTATGGAACGTTTTCAATTAATTATGGGTAACATTGCACATTATTATAGAACATATGCTCATTCTTTATGGAGCGCTTTTTGATTTTCTATGGTGCGTTTCTATTTGATTATGGGTGCAATAAATAGGCTGCCGTTTTGAAATAGATTTTAATAAAATTTGAAAATTTATCCTTCGCTAAACAATTGTTTGAATCAAATACTATGTGTTATGGCGATCAAACGGCTTATCATCATTAGAAAACAGCAAGTTAACCCGCTGTTTCATCTTGCCCCACCCGTTTCAACTTGCCCCGGTGTACCTTATTTGAGAAAGTGTGAAATCCAGAATATCTCAGATGATTGTTTTACTTTTGGAACATTCAGTAACTTCCGGGAAGTTTCTGGCAATTTTATAGATTTTTATGTTCCAGAACAATCGGGAAGGCTTTTATTTGCTTTTTGCTTGTTCCCTAACTTCCTTAAAGTTTTCTAAATTTTCTTAAATTTTATAGTGTTGAGAACATTCTAAAAGGTTCTTTTCTAAAAAGTTTAACAACTTAGAAGTGGTCATTAGTAAAGGAAGTTCTCAGTTAATAACTGTGGGAGAGCTCATAGACAGAAACTCATAGCTGAGAAGCAGGCTTTGTCCCAGTTGAGATGTTACGCCAAGAAAAAAAGCTGCAGAAGATTCTTCCCCTCGTTTTGAAGCGTCCAGAAATGTCAAGGAGATTCTCGAAACTTGAAGAAGTTTAATACTCCAGAACATTCTAGAACGTTCTTTCTATTTTTTCTGTAACTTTCAGTAACTTACACAAAATTCTAGAATTTTTTAGAATATTGATGTTCTTCTAGAACCTTCCAGAAAGTTTTTTTTATCTCTGGAAAGTTAAAAAACATCCAGAAAGTTCTTGTAATTTTCATCGTATCGTTGGATAAATGTACGACTCGTGCTGAAAAAATCGAGAAAAAAATCATTATTTTGCACCTTGCAAATATAAAATGGACCTTCTAAAAAATTCTGGAACATCAAAATTCATTAAATTTCGAGAACTTTCTGGAGATAAGTAAACGTTCAAGAGAGAAGCATTCTGAAGAGAAATTCTTGAATGTTCTTAAGAGCTTTACAGACTGAACATTCTAGAAATCACTGGAACTCTCCTTTCTACTATATAAAAGCGTACGACCAGTAGATTCGGCAGTATTTTATTAACCGGAAGACGTTTAGGGTAAAAGCTCCCTCAGTGGAGGTAGTACCAATAGTGGTGGTAGTGGCAATTTAGCACTATTTTGACCAAAAAGCTTGAAAATGGCAATTTTAAAAGATGCATCATACCTAATTATTAACATTAATCCAGTTTTGTGTTCAGGATTTGGCGGAAAACCTATTTTAAATAATTATTTTCCTTAACTTTTTTGCTCCTTTGCACCTATAGTGGTGGTAGTGTTCCTATAGTGGTGGGTCCCATAAGAATTCAATGGGATGCGCCACTATAGGAACCAATGTTAAATTTTACCTCCATAATAGGAACCATGTACCTATAGTTGGTGCAAGTGATTTATTAGCAAAAACTGAAATGAACAATGCTTTTTACATTTTTCTTAGCAAATTTAAGTGAAAAACTATCGATTAACGTTTTCAGACTTTATATTTTGTGGTATTATCAATTTTATTCAATTATTTTTGTACAAGGAGCTACTAATAGCACCACTATTGGTACATTTACCCTATGTGAGAAAGTGTTGCAGTGAAAAAGTGCAACTGGAATTTTAAAAACAATCTTTTCCTAGCTAACGTGGCTAGCCAAGTCGGGTCAGCTAGTTATTGATTTTAATCCTTCACATGTACTGGAAAAACAAAAATAATGGTTCGCCTCACTTACGCCACGAGGTACGGAGAAACGGACCACGCCGAATAACAAACGATTTGTCCTAAGCGGTTTGTGTTGCCAAAAAACGCATGCGACGATGACAATAAAACAAGCATCGCTCACCGTGCGTGTGTTGATATTCCGGGTTTTATGCAGAAATTTTCGACTCTCATCATCAGACTCATAAGCATTTGGATGAAATAAGACTCTTGCATATCTTATAGTCGAGTTTCAGTTGTTAAACAATACGAAAATTAAGATGTGAGCAATGCGAGACATATATTCCAACCGTTTTTGTTGCGGACAAACTCGAGGACGATCTTTGTCATTAACTGCTAACGAAAAAACAAAGCGTTGTTACCGCGCCTTCTTTGTTGCCTATTTTTCACTTGCGGTGCCATATTCTGCGTACACTGCCTGGTAGGGTAATTGTTCCCTTCGTTGTGGTAGTACCTAATGTTGCGGTAGTGGCAATTGAGCACTTTTTCGACTGAAATGTTACCAAAAGGCATTTTTAATAGATGTATTATGCTTAAATTATGAGATTGCACCATTTGTGTGCTTAAGATTTGCCCAAAAACCTATTTTAAAAAAATATTTTCCTTAACTTTTTTTGCTGCTATGTTCCTATTGTTGCGGTAGTGTTCCTAATGTTGCGGTATTCCATATGATTTCAATGGGATACCGCAACAATAGGAACCAAAATTAAATTTTACCTCCATAATAGGAACAGTGTGCCTAAGAGCATCTTTACCGGTGCGCGACTAAACTAAATTACATAGCGCAGTATAATAGCGCTATACCGTATCGGGGGCTACTAACCGAACGAGTAAAATAGCAACAAGGCTTTCGAGAAACATCGAGCGCACAAATTTAGGCGCCCGATAGTTACGCGGGAAACGACTGCTATTTTACATATGTCAAAAGTGCTGTGCTGTTTTTATTTGTTTGTTTCGAACAAAACGCACTGGTGGCCTGCAACAAATTTTGTAAACACTTGCAATTAGGGAAAATCTGCTGAAAATCGCTTTTTTTTTTCAACCACTAGCAAAAGCAAGGACATAACCTTTGGAAAGCTAGGTGCGATCTGAGCCAAACGATACTCTCGGTGGACAAAACCGAGTTCAGCAATATCTGCAGCAGTCTCTGATTCATGCCAAAGACCTCTGGGGGAAAGGTTTTGCACAATCAGAATGTTTGAGGATTGCATTCTTAGATTATTTTTGAGATACAAATTTGAAAGTTTCAGGAAATTGTGCGATTATGTTTAGTCACTTATTCCTGCCAAAGACTTCCGAGGGAAAGTTTTAACATAATAAAAATGTTTGAGGATTTCATCTTCTCAAATTTTCAAGGAATTCTTTCCGAGATTTCTTAAGGAATTCCTTCTGGGATTTCTCCAAGAATTGTTTCCAGTAATCCCCCAGGAAATCCATCTATGATTCCTCCAGGAATTCCTACTGAGATTTATCCAAGCATTCTTTCTGGGCTTCCTCCAACAATTCCTCCGGAGATTCCTCCGGGAATTCCTCCAGGGGTTCATCCGGGGATTCCTAAGGGGTTTCCTCCAGGAACTCCTCCAGGGTTCCTCCAGGAATTCCTCCAAGGATTCCTCCAGAAATTCCTTCGGAGATGCTTCCGTGGATTACTCCAGAAATTCCTCCGGGTACTCCTCCAAGAGTTCTTCCAGAAATTCCCCATGATATTCCTCCAGAAATTTCTACAGGAATTTCTCCAAAAATTTCTACAGGAATTCCTCCAGAAATTCCTACAGGAATTCATTCTGGGATACCTCCAGGAATGCGTCCGAGGATTCCCCCAAAAATTCCCCCGGGAATTTTTCCAGGGATTCCTCAAGGAATTCCTCTGGGGATTCCTATGGGGTTTCCTCCGGGAGTTTCTCGAGGAATTCCTCCAGGAATTTGTCCGGGGATTCCTCCAGGAATTTCTCCGAAGATTCCTCCAGGAATTCTTCCGGGAATTCCTCTTAGAATTTCTCCAGGAAGTCCTCTGGCAATTCTTCCGGGAAGTCCTCTGGGAATTTCTCTGGGAATTTCTCCGGGAATTTCTCTTAGAATTCCTCTGGGAATTTCTCTTAGAATTCCTCTGGGAATTTCTCCGGGAATTCCTCTGGGAATTTCTCCGAAAATTCCTCTGGGAGTTCCTGCGGGAATTCCTCCAGGAATTTCTCTGGAAATTCCTACGAGAATTCCTCTGGGAACTCCTACAATAATTCCTCTGGGAATTCCTACGAGAATTCCTCTGGGAATTCCTACGAGAATTCCTCTGGGAATTCTTCCAGAAATTTCTCCGAGACTTCCTCCAGGAATTCTTTCGGGGAGTTCATCGAGGAATTTCTCCGGATGTTTCTTCAGCAATTTCTTGGAAAATTCCTCGGAAGGGAACTTCCGGACTAATTCCCGGATGAATTCTTGAGCAATCCCGGAGGATTCCCTGCAATTATTCCCGCAGGAATAACCGGAGGAATTGCTAGAAAAATATCCGGAGGAATTCCTGTACGAACTCTTGAGGAATGCCAGAAGAAATTAACGGAAAAATCGCAAAAGAATTGTAGAAATATTCCAGGAGGAATTTCTGTGAAAATTTCCGGAGGAGTTCCTTGAGGAATCCCAGGAGGAATTGCTACAGGAATCTTCGGATGAATTCCTGGAGGAATTCCAAGAGAAATTCCCCGAGCAATTTCTAGATAAATCTCCGTAGGGGTTCATGAATCCCCATAGAAGTTCCTGGAGGAAGCCTCTGAGGGGTTTCTTGAGTAATCCAAGGAAAAAATGCTATTGGACTCCCCGGAGGAATTTCTTGAGGATTCCTGGAGGAATCTCCGATGGAATTCCTGTAGGAATCCCCGAAGGAAATCCTGGAGGAATCCCCGAAGGAACTCCTGGAGGATTCCCCGGAGGAATTTCTTGAGACGTCCCCGGAGGAATTTCTTAAGACGTCCCCGGAGGAATTCCGTGAGGAATCCCTGAAGGAAATTCTGGTAGAATCCCCTTGGAGGAACCATCGGAGGAACTCATGGAGGAATCCCCGGAGAAATCCCCGAAGAAATTCCTAGAGGAATCCCCGGAGGAATTCTTGAAGGAATCCCCGGAGGAATACCTTGAGGAATCCCGAAAAGAAATCCCAGTAAAAATTTTAGGTGAAATCCCGGAAGGAATTCCTGCAGAAATTTGCTCCCCCGAAGTTTCACAACTAGATGTACAAAAGAGACACGCATACATTTTAACGTGATTACCACTACATATACTAAACCGGCGATGCCCAACGAATATGTCAAAATATTTTGTATATACCGCAACAGTATTTGGCAACGATCGGTACGGAAATGAGTAACTAAACTAAAATGACAACTCCGTGGGCAATCATTTTACTCGCCCAGATAGTAGCCCCCGGTAAACTTGCTTTAATGTTGTGGTAAGCGATTTATGATCGAAAACAGAGAGAAACGATAGTTTTATATTTTTCCAAGCAAATTTGGATAGAAAGCTACCAACTAACGTTTTGCAACCCTTCATTAAATGGTACGATCATTGTTTTTAAAATGAATTTACCTTAATACCACAACGATGGGCACACTTACCCTAGGTATATAACTTTTTTAACAGGCATCGGATCACTTTGCAGTCTTCGACAAAGTTGTTTGGAATATAGTAGTCAGCTACAAAAATACCAAAGGGTTTGTTAATTGAACGCGCACACCGCCACCTAGCGACAAAGGTAGGAAACTTAAGACTTCTGCATACATTTGGCCAAGTTTTCCCATGTAAACTTTAAGTTCTTTGACCGCCCTCTTAGACTTAATCGATTTCGCTCAAATTTTAAATGTAGCTTCTGGGAGTCAAAAATAACTGATTTAGGAGGTAAGACTTATGATATTTCGAAATTTGTGTTTTTCATATGAGTGTGTTCAACCTGGCCATATTGTGGAGCAGAGCCCAGCATCTTGTGATGGTCAAGCAACTGCCCCATTCGATCGCCCAGGCGTTGAAGTCTTCACCGACGACCCCATAATAAAATCCCGCTAGTTAAACTAGTGTTATAAATATGTAGGTACCAAAATTATAATAATTCTTTCTTTCCTATGAAATCCAAATATTTGAAACAAAATATGTATTAGGTTTTCCAGCAATGCAACAAATTTATTCACTCATCTTCAAACTTTTCGGTAGGCATTTCCGGTATCCGGTACAACTTAGATCAGAGCTGGGTAGGCGGCAGCGGCTCTCAGGTAAGGATAAGCTGGGGCAGCGGCGTAAGCATAAGGCGAAGCGGTATAAGCAGCAGCGAAGGGAGTGGCAAGAGGAGCGGCAGCGGCGTATGCAGCCGGTCTGGCCACCAACGGGGCACTGTAAGCGGCGGCAGTATAGGCAGCGGGCAGTCCGGCATAGGCCAACGGGGCCGCTGCGAATCCGGCGGTGGTGTAGGCCAATGGAGCGGCGGCGGCAGCCAGGACTCCTGGCTCGGCCTTGGCTTCGGCGTTGACGGCGGCAACGGCCAAGCAAGCGACGATGATCTGGAAGGTAAGATATTTGTTGAACTGTTGAAATCTAAACCTTTGCAAATTACTTACCATTTTAGCGAACATTTTAATTCGGTTGTTTTTGAGGATCGGTTTGATTAACTGAAAGTGTTGAATGTGTTTGATGTCCATTGTCAATCTGGACAACGTTTTTATACAAACCGAAAAAAAGGATCCCACCTTTTCCAAACTTACCTACTATCAATTGTTGCATTTTTGTGGTTCAATAAATTGTGCAACTGATGGTGTTGGATGACCTTAGAAAAATCGAATGCGCACATGCGTGATTTGCAAGGAATCGCCAACAGTCAATGCAAGTGGCACGTGCCACCACTGTTGTATTTTGATCGAGTTTCAAATTTGAATTCAGTTCAATGGAACATATACGATCGAACTAGTTAAGTCTTCTCTAAATAAAATCGAGTGCGATCAATTAGGTATTCCAAACGCATCTTCCTTTTTTGTGCTCTTTTATTTCATTCGAATTTTGGTGCGTACCAAAAGAGGCAACACCGGGTAATGATAAAGCTATGCAAATTAGAACATAAACTATGATCTATCGCAAACATTAAACTCTGATCTGAGTTTATGACCTAATACCTAATACTGTCGTGTGCAACATAGTTGTCCCATTTTACTTTTTGACGATTTTGACTTGTTATGGGGCTGTTCATAAACCACGTAGACCAAAATTTTGCCATCCCAGAACCATACCCCCACCTCCTTTCGTATGGAGCGTAGACTTTGGCCAGACCCCCTCCCCCCAAAAAGTCTACGTGGTTTATGAACAGCCCGTTATCATCAAAAGGTCTATTTTTGTGTATACTTTCAGAATCTACTCTCGGTTAGTATGCTTTGCTCAGAAACTCCATGAAAACAACATCAAGTCAATTTGTCCCATGTTCATTTTTTTTTCTCAAAAGCTATCCCATGTTCAATTTATTAGCATAAAAAGCTATCCGAGCATCGCTGAGGGAATTCTGAACATTCTCCGGAGATCCTGATATCATTTGTAAAATTCAACATGGGACAGCTTATGCCGAGAAAATCCCGAAAATTGCTAGAATTATCAGTATTACAGTCGCACCAAAGTTTTTCTTAAAAAAAAAACAAAGTAAATTGAATGTTTATGAAACTTTTTGTTCATACTTCAATGATAAATGACGAATTTCGCACCAACTCGTCTTCGGGGTTGGCAGCACCCCCTCAGAATGTTATGAAATTTTGTAGGTTTCAAGACTTTACCTTTTCAAGCAACTTTGCGTATTTTGTTTTTTCAAAATTAACCTAGACTAACAATTAAAAAGAGTCAAAGTTCTTTAACCGTTTTTTTTTTACAAAAAATAACTCGAATATGATAAGATGTACAAAAAAGTGATGTATGGGTGACATTTAGAGAATTGTCCAAGCTTTCATGAAAAAATATTTTAAAAATTCTAAATACATTTTTACACGCTAAAAAATATATTTTTAAAATTAAAAGTCAATTTACAGAAAATGCCCACTTTTTTATGTTTTGAATTTTTTTTTCCAAGAAAGTCAATATTGTTGCCTAACTTTCCTCCATACATCACAAGATGGGCACTTTTAAGGAAAAAAAGTTTTTCTAACAAAAACTTTTTCATGTTAGTTTTTTTAGCGTGTTGCGCATTAGCCGTTTTTTTCACAAAAAATATAACTCGAATATGATAAGTTGTACAAAAAAGTGATGTATGGGGGACTTTTAGGGAATTGTCCAAGCTTTCAAGAAAACATATTTAAAAAATATAAAAAAATGTTTTACATGCTAAAAAATATCTATTCAAAATTAAAAGTCAATTTACAGAAAAAGCCCACTTTTTTATGTTTTGATTTTTTTTTTCCCAAGAAAGACAATATAGTTGCCTAACTTTCCTCCATACATCACAAGATGGACACTTTTAAGGAAAAAAAAAACTTCTTAAAAAAACTTTTTCATTTTTTTTTTTTTGCGTGTTGTGCATTAACTCGTACAGTAATGTATCCAGAATCCTAATGACAATCCATTAAAACTTAATGGGCTCAACTACTTTTTTAATATCTTAACGTGTTCGACATTGAAAACGTGCTTGATATTGGAAAGGGCTCAAGACAAATTTGCTTTTAGGGTTTTATATCAATGAAAACGCTTGTGTATTGATGAAATATGTACATATGTATATGTGTATTCAATTATTTTCTTTTCTACAATATATACATCCTTCTTTTATACATTCTATTGTAACGTTTTTTGAATATTAGATCTTTAGTTTATCTGAAACAAAGTAAACTTTTTTGGATTATCTTTTGAATTCAAAACTTCTTCGCTTCAATTTGATGTTCAGAAATTGGCACAAATGAATGAAATTTTTGTGTACCAGGTATTGTTTTTACGTGACTGTATGTGTATAGTTCTTCAAGTTCATCCGTCATTTTTGCATATTGTTCATTTTAAATAAAGCAGAAATTCAATTTTGTTATATGTATATCTGACTGTTTAACTGCCCAGTCATACAGTTCTCGAGGAGTTGTGATTGTGTTTCCATAATCTCGAGCAAGACTTGCTCGTTTTGCCATTCGCTTGAGAGTACCTCCAACAGCGTCACATGGACCTTTGCCATGTGATGTTGCGAAGAAGTGCCATTCTGCTTCCAATTCATAATTGGACCGAAAACTGCACAAACTGGCAATTTTTTTTTTGTTCTTATAATGAGCTGCTGCTCCATCTGACATGAAAGTAATTTTTGAGAAATCAATCGATTGTTTAATGAAATCCAGCAGTTTTGATATAAATAACTGAACTGCTGTTGTATCGTGTGTAAGTACTTCAGATATTATTATAAAGCTCAAGTTTTCCAACTTATTTTCTTTTCTGTAGTACACTTCAAAGGGGTGAATGGTAGCTTGAGAATTATTCCAATGGTAACCTTGAGCTGAATTTTGAATGATAAATGAATAATTTTCTGAAAAGTCACAAATTGTTAATACTTCACCCTGTTTAAGAGATTCTTTTTTATCCCGCAAAAATGAGGATTGTTCTTTATAAATGAAATCATGAGTTATAAGCTTATCAACTTTTTCTACAAAATACGGAACAAACTCGTCTATAGTCTTAGTAATAGTTTCCAAATTGCATCGATCAGTGGTTAGCCATTGTTGAAATAAAACCGATTCTTTATCATTCGCTTCTAATAATGATGTTAGTTCACAGATTCTAGGCACACAATAATACAATTTCAGCAAACAGAATGCTGTTTTAGGCATTCAGATATCAAAACAAGCTGAGAAACAGGTTCTATTCCAGTTGGGATGTAACGCCAAGAAAAAGAAGGCACCCAATCAAACAAAGTTGTAATGCCCATTGAGTGTTATTAAATGGGTATAAGGATTCTTGATACATCCTGTACGAGTTAATGCGCAACACGCTTAATAAACTAACATGAAAAAGTTTTTGTTAGAAAAACTTTTTTTCCTTAAAAGTGCCCATCTTGTGATGTATGGAGGAAAGTTAGGCAACAATATTGACTTTCTTGGAAAAAAAATTTCAAAACATAAAAAAGTGGGCATTTTCTGTAAATTGACTTTTAATTTTAAAAATATATTTTTTAGCGTGTAAAAATGTATTTAGAATTTTTAAAATATTTTTTCATGAAAGCTTGGACAATTCTCTAAAAGTCCCCCATATAACACTTTTCTATAGGTCTTGTCATTTTTGAGTTACATCGATTTTAAAAAATTCTTCGAAAAAAAGTTAGGCCCTCTTCAAATGTAACTCTTGAAAATTTTCGAAAATTTAAGTATGCAAAGTTGCTTATGAAAACCTAGTCTTTATGCCAACCAAGTTTCATTCGATTCTGAGAGGGTGTTGCCAACCACTGGTCGAGTTGGCGCGAAATTCGTCAAATACCAATTCTAACGCTACACAATGATTCAATTTTGAGAAATGCTGGCAGAAACTCAAATTTTGAGAATCTCTCAAATGGGTTTCAGTGTATTGATCAGTCATCTACAATATCAGAAGCGTTGATTGTCTTTTAAATAAATTGGAAATCATGATTTTGTATCTTTTTACAGCGCTAAATAGGCGCTGATGGAAAAATTCCTGATTTTTTGATAAAGAATACAAGCAAGTTCAACCACTACAAAAGTCTAATAATATAAGTAATTCAATGGCTTCCGGAAGTTTATTTCTAAGTTCTTGTGTATATTAGGCTTCTGCAATGGAAAAAGAGATCAAAATAATACTTTTGGCTTCAAAGTTAACATCACATATTATTAGTACGAGAAATTCTTATATTTTAACTTCAAAAAGTCTTACAAATCGCTCCCAGCTACTCCCCGCGCAGATATTCGGTTCAAATGCTCGTCTAAGTATGCAGAATTGATTAACGAACATTGCAGCTGCCAAGAGCTTCCAAAACATTAGCACCGTAATGATATGTGCTCGGATATGTGTATAGCAAAATTGTATGAAAACAGCAATTTCGTTCAGAATTCGTTCGAAGAAATCGATAAATGATGAAAATGTCATTAATAAGAAATTAAGAGCTCAATAATCTTTCAGTATATTCATTTAGGCTAAAACTAGCAGACTACTAAGATTTGGCAATTTTTGCCACGTATTTTCAAATCTGGACCACTGTGCGCTGTGCTGAAGGATTCACTTTGTGTTTTTATTACACTTGTCCGTAGAGAAGGAAACAAGGCTGAAACATAAAACACGTTTTTCTCAGTTTGCTGTTTTGGAACATGGGACAACTATGCTGCACACGGCAGAATATTAGTATGGCTTAAAATTCCAACCATCAAAACATTAGATGAAACCACTTCTCTTAGTATATCATATTTTTTATGTGAACTTTGGTTCAAATGCACAGATGCTGCGAGTTATATTACATTAACCCTCTAATACCCAACCCCGCCTTTAGACGGGGTATAGTTTGAGCATTTTTGTATTTTTTGTTTCGTGGGAAATCAAAATTTTTATATTTTTGGCTGATATTTAGGACTGTTTTGTATATCTCAAAATGGTTTTTGGTGTATTTGAAAGCGTATTCATATTTTTTAAAAATCATTGAAAAATGTATGTCTTAATCACCTTTTAGAAGTCATTGTTTATTTTGTATTGAATCGCTACAATTCACATATTTTAATTTTTTTCCAAACCATTCTATCCTTGTTTAATAGTTTAAGGGGATCGAATACACTCTAAAATTATGTTCCTTAAAATTACACGGAAATTAAAATTTTATATGAAAAAAAATTAAAATAAATATTTAAAATAAACAATAATCATAAAATCTCAAAATGTTTTCATCCCAAAAAATCCGTACCCCAAATAGGCTTCCAGGAAAAATATAAAAGTGTGGGGATGTTCAAAAATAAAAATTAGAAAAATCAAAAACTGCAATTCACAAAATCGAGAATTATAAAGAATCATCTTCCAAAACATGTTTAAATCGACTTTAGATGACGAAAAATTATATTTAGATCAAAATTAAAAATTTGGGTATTAGAGGGTTAACACAGACAAACAGACGTAATACTCTGATAATTCTCATCGTACATCGATTTAACGATCTTTTTCAAAATTGGGTAGGTGGCCAACTGCCCACCCGTGGCGTTCGCATCGTTTTTGTTCGAGTTTGACGTTTGCTCACTACCGCCACCTAGTTGATGGTCGGCCAAACTTAGTCCTTTTAGCATTGGGCGAATATGTTTCCGTGACTATGATTTGAATCGAAAATTGTTCGAAGTGTTACGTCTGTTTGTCTGTGGGGTTAAGGTGACTTGATGCATCACAGAATTTTCATAGGAATCATTGACTTTTCAATTTGCAATGATTGTTTGCCACGCGTTTTTGAAGTGATAAAAAACGGGCATCTCTGCAGCCACGCAGCAGAAAAAGTAGGGGGATTAGGGGCATAATGGACACCCGGGGCGAAATGGACACCCCTGTTTTTGCCGAAACCGTTAACTTTAATGTAAAACTTTTAATGCATAAGTGTAAAGGAACAAGTCATTGTTCTATTTTTCAAAAGTACCAATTGTATTCCTTCAAAACAACCAAAATATCATTGAAATTGAAATATGTTTTTCATATGGTGGATTTCTTATAATTTCGAAGCAGCAGCACATAAGGTATTACGAGTGTTTGAGTGTGTCCACCATAAAAACAAGTGAATTTGAAATGAATGAAGGATTTTATTTTTGATCAGAATTCACCTAAAATAGCAATTTTAATGTTGTAGTCGATTCGGGGTGAAACGAACACCGGCAATTACGAATGGGTGTACGCGCATTGCATACTGTTAGGCGTTTTAGAGAGTTTGGAAAAAATCAATCCGATTATTTTAGCTTAAAGTTTATTTAATTAACTTTGATGTTATGTAAACTCGTCTAAGATGGAGTATTATATCTGTGGAATTGATCTCCGTAGGCAAATTACTTAACTGGTCGATGTTACCAAAGAATTAGCATAAAATAATCAGGGGTGTCCATTATGCCCCGATGGGTGTCCATTTCGCCCCGTACCTTTCTTGTCAACCCTGAAAAACACACGGTTTTCAATTCATTATTTCTTCGCAATAAAGACATTCTACCTGCTGTAAATGATTGAAAGACGTAGGAAACAAGTTGAAGTTGTAAGTCAACTAATAATAAGTTAGGTTTTACTCTGTTTTACTGGCCTAACGTACTCATTTGCTTAGGGTTTGCATATGGGATAATACATTTTCATACAAATATGCGCTTTGGTGACAGTTTTATCACTTTTAAATTTCGAGCGAGATTGGGTTTCGTGGCCGTGCGGTTAGCGGCGTCAGTCGTCTAGGCGTTTGGTAAGCCTCGGAGTGCGGGTTCGATTCCCGCTTCAGTCGGGTAAAACTTTTCGTCGAACGAAAAACTCCATTGGGCCACTGGGTGTTATGTGTTTTGTCCGTTGTCTCGTGTTTGTAATGTTCAGTCTGTACATTAGCCATTAGGTCGTAAGTTTGCTAAGTAAATCGAAAACCCTCGAATTTTAAATATACTTTTAAATTTTGAAAGAAATTCCAGCAATTATTCTAAGAACTCGGGGCAGAATTCTTCTAAACATCTCCAAAAATCCCCCGGAAATTCCTTCCGGAGTAACTCCCGGAGGAACTCCAAGGTGATGGCAATGAAGAATCATGAAAGTAGAGCCGTCGCATACCTAGTTTTGGCACTATGGTCAAAACTTCCTCGAAGAAAGACATATTTTTGTGGCCACGGGTTGAGAAGGGAGGCCATTGGAGCCTTTGAAGATAGAGCCTTCGCATGCCTACATTTAGCGCTATGGCCAAAACGTCTTCGAAATAGGCTCCTCCAAGATACTTTCCGGTGGCCACTGGTTGATCAGTGGTTGGCCAGAGAAGGACTTTGGACGTGTTTACGGTGACCAGGATGATGGATATGAAAGATCATTAAGATTAAGCTCTAGCATGCCTAGTTTTGGTGCCCTGACTAAAATATCCACGGTGTCAAAATCTCAATTATTATCAAATTTACTTGTACCTCGGATTTTTCTTCGAGTATGATTAGTATTTGGGCTATATTTTCATAATCGGAAGACTAGAAAATAATCTATCGTTGGAAATTTTTCTATACATTTTGTATGGGAGGTTTTTCGGCTCAAAGCTGGATTTTAATATGAAAAATTTCCAAAAACTTTGCTAAATCAAATTTTTTCCGATGAAATGTTTTCAAACGTTCCAATTATAAAATATAGTCGGAAAGCTAAAGAAAGATCCGAGATACATGAAAGTTCGATAATAATCGAAATTTTGACGCAGTGCTATACAGTAGGATGTCCCAAAATTACACATGGTCAAAAAGCTTGGAGGGGGGCTCACCCTGTAAATGATAGGTAAGGGAGTTAGAAACAAACTTTTGCATGACGGTAACTTTCTTTCAGAAATGACGTTTTGAGGTCGCCCCGGTGATTTTTTTGAAAAATGGCCATTTTTCGTAATAAATTTCATACACATATTTTTTATTGTACAAAAATTGGCAATACTCATATTTTTTATATTTTTTACAGTTTGATATAGATCCTTGGCAAACTTAACTAACGACATGTGTAACGTTTTGTCGTTTTTAATCTATTTAAGTAAAACAAAGTTTGAATTCAATTAGAATAAATTGTTATATTTTTTTTAATATTTTGATTTTGATTTTAGAATTTGTTTTTTTTTCATAATTTATTATTAGTTTTCATGATTATTATTTACTCGACTAGAGAAATCGACTTGACTCCATCACTTTAAGTTAGAGTCGGCTGGTGAACAGAAGTGAGCTCCGGCGATCTTCTCCCAGTTTTTAGTTTGAAAAGTTTAATTTTGTGTATTTTTTCGCCAGGGATAGACACTCTGCTTCCTGTGCGCGTCCCAACTAACATTTTCAGCGCTATAAGCTTCAGTCATTTGCTTTCTGTTGTGTAACCATCGAGTAAAAGCAGTCAACGCTGAATAAAAGGAAAGCTAGTCAAATATAAATCATAAGCTAATATACGACTGCAAAACAAGCACCATACAGCTACCAAACTCGGTTTTCAGAAATCCATTGCTTGTCACTGGGGCTGCCTTTACTCCACCCTATTCCAACTCCGGGAGATTTCCCGGAAGTTGTGAAAACCTGAACACATCGAATAGGAGTCCCCACTAACAAAACAGCTACTACTATACAGTACAATTCATTATACTGACAAATCCCCACACCAGCAGCGCTTTAAAGGCCGTTATGCGATTTCATTCAGTGTTGCGAAATGAGCGAGTACTCACACAACTTGTCAAACTCACGAGTGAGTATGAGCAGTACACCTTAAACTCACCGTGAGTATTACTCACATTTGAGTAAGCGCTGTACAACTCACACTCACTCGTGAGTATTGACGTGCATTTACTCACTCACGAGTATACTTTACTCATATTCATAGGTAATCTAAAATTTATCTAAAGGCTTGGAATCCTATCAAACACTAAAATGGTATGTTTTATTGGGGCGAATGTATTGAATCAGAAGACAAGGTTGCTTGTCAATAATTCTTTTGTTATTTTTTTATTCTAGTGAGTTGTAACTTACTGCTAGTTCTAAGCGCTCCGTTAACAGCGGTCCTGAATAGGTCCCCTTTGAGCCCAACAGCTCAACGTGAGGGCTTTTGTTTGAACTTAAACCTCTTGTAGACAGAGATCAATCCCCTGAAATGGCTGTCATCTACATATAACTGGCGTGAAGCCAAAAATTTGGCGCAAGACGTGGTGTTGATTTGAATGGGCGGTTGCATTAAGCTAAAAACAGTGATTTTTTTCTGTTAGTGCAGGCGTGACATTCACATATAATTGAGTTCAGCGTTGCTTTAAATGGACGAAATGTATTTTCATGCTTGTGCGTCTTGTAAATTTAACAAAGAACACTAAACGCATTGAACAAATCGACACTGATTCTTCATTAGGGCCCAACTGACATTTTCGATTTCTCTTCATCGATCCTCTCTTTGTGTTATTACAGAATGTGTATTGAGTTTTCCCAAAAAAAATTTGATTGAAATGTGAAGGAGATGACTTCATCTTGCTGTAGAAACAAAAAGAATAATGATTTTGTTCGCTTTGATCAAGTTATTAGCGAAAGAGAGTGTCGACGAAGAGAAATCGATCAAGTCAGCTAGGCCCTTATGAAAAGTCATTGTCGAAATGTGTAAACGATCGTTTCTCAAATGCACGATAATTTGTATGACGAAGTTTGCTTCCGCACGTAGCAGATTGAAAGGCAGGTTGAAATTTCGTAAACGGCTCATTTACGGGCTCCGTGACACCCCACCAAAGGCGGCGGCTTCAAGAACTAACGCTTTCTTCAGGGGGTTGGCAAAGATAACAATTAAGAAAAAGTAATTTTACGGAATCGTGTGTGTGCTCGATTGGTAGCCGATTTGACAGTTCGATAGCAGCAGACTAGCATTTAATGACCTGCTCTAAAGGCGTATATAGTGCTGAATTAATGCCATTTTAGCTGCTTATTGGTTACCTGGGTGTGATTACTGGCCATGTTACTGGTAATAATTTGCTCGGCAGTTTTTTTTTCTTTATAGGTGCGAGGCTCATATAATTAGGGTGGTCCAACTTTATATGAAAAATAAAAACTAAGACTTGAAAAAGTTCATGAGATTCTTTCAGAATATGTTCCTTTTGTCACCCATAAGTTCCAATAAAGTTTTGTTCCAATTCTATCAAGTCTAAGCAGTTTTTATGAAACATCCAGCAATAGGGCACAAAGTTGTACCTGATTCTAGCAAAAAATTGCTTAAAAATCAACAATTCGTTTTGTTGGTTTTTGCTTTGCTGGGTGCGTTTAGTGTGTGAGTTTCATGTTCGAAAGTGGAGCACTCAAGTAAATTTACAAATTTTTGTATATTTTAAATTACAAACTGATCAAGTATTTAGTATGAGGAAAAACGTTACTTTTCCTTACGGAATAATAGAACATACTATTTTTCCGCGCAGAAAAACTACAGCTCTTTTAGGTTTGCAAGGGAGGCGTTACCAGTGTAAAACTTTTCTCCTTACTTGCCTGCTCAAGTAATTTTGAAGCGAAACCACTAGTTGGCCATTACATGCCCTATCTTTTTGCACAGTAATACAAACTAACCATATGGGAAAAAACGATCAAATGTATGTAGAAAAGAAAAGTTTTAAATGTTTGGACCTAGGAGATGCTGTAATTGACCCTACCATTTTTTATTTGAAGGTAGGAAAATATATGCCAAACATCTTTATTGAATACCGTAAAGTGACCCGACGTATGCGAAAAAAGTTATACCCTTAACAAAGTGTGGCGAAATATAGAAATTTCCTAGTTGATGATATTACTTTGCATGCGTAGGTAAACAATAAGAGGTTTTAGCCTATGGTGCCAAAGCTCTCGAGCAGATCCCCCTTTCCTCGAAAACTGTGTCTAGTATATAAATAATCACCATTGCAGTACAGAACAAACGAAAACATCATTTCAAACCAACAAAAATAACTTACTCGCTAAACTCACCGTGAGTAAAATGAGTAACTCACGCGTGAGTAATGACGTCATACTCTCGCGTGAGTATTACTCACTTGTGAGTAATACTCACGCGAGAGTATGACGTCATTACTCACGCGTGAGTATACTCATACGCGAGTAACTCACAGCGTGAGCATTACTCACAAATGAGTAAGGTGAGTGAGTATTTTTTACTCGTGAGCATGAGTTTCGCAACACTGATTTCATTACGGCTAGAAGCTGTAATAAAGAAACTGTTGGTTTACCAACACGGCTTGCCGGATATAAACATTATTGTCAAAACAAACCTTAAGCGGGATATACAGCTACTACACAAGTTCTTTACAGCTATCCATGTATGCGCTGTGAAATTATTTGGGTTGCTTTTATTGCACTTTAATTCAATGCCGGAAGATTTTCCGGAAGATGTGCAAATCGAGTAAGAGTCCCAGCCACTACAACAGCTGCTTTTATACAGTACGTTTTGTAATGTTGCCAAAACACAAAACAACAGCGCTTCGTAGCCGTTAAAAGAACACTCTTTCAGCTAGAAGCTGTGAAGAAGAATCTGTTGGCGCAACCACACAGCTTGTTCAATGTAAACATTATTGCGTTTGACGTTTCACAAGCTTTTCCAGCAAGATGAAGTTGAGTAAGGTTTCTTGTGGCACAATTATGAAGCCTTGTCTGGAGTAAAACAAAACGGGCTATTTTCTATGTTATTTATATATAGCAGTGTGGCAGCGAGGACATCATCGGGACCAGCGGATACGGAGGTCGGGAGTTCGATTCCAAGTAGCGGCAAGTACTTTAATCATTCAATTTTAAAAGTGATAATTCCAGTTCCACATGTATTGCGTCACGGTATCCGTAACCTAATTATATTTAATCGTTTAATTTGGGGATGCCGTAAAACTATTATTTAACAACTGCGAAAAGGCTGAAAAAGCGCCTTCTCAAGATGTTATTCAGTTAGTGGTTACATAGGAGCCGAGAAAAAAGCTATGACTAGGTGGCATAGAAGCTGATCGCACAGCATGTACAAGCTGATTAAGTTCGCCAGATTCATTGGTATAGGGCTTGCATAAAAGCTTCCGTCCATATGTACAACACAGTAACTCAGCGTCAAGCCGTATTAAGGACGCTTTGTTGACGTTTACATTCACAATAAATGTTAGTTGGGGTATTTGTTGTTTTCAAAGCGTCCAAGAGGTGCTTTTTATTTTGGGCTCTAAGCCTAGTGCTCGTCCTCCCGCCAGTTACTGACAGTTAAACGGACTCAAGGGGATACTTCCGGCCTACCTGCGTGCAGTTTAGGCACGATAAGGCAGAGTACCGGGTCGCCGACACCCCTCTGCACCTATAATTTGGCGAACATTAAGGACAGCAAACCTACGTCGACGATTGGCCACGATAAGGCACCGACAACGAAGAAAACCTGCGCAGGTACGTTTTTGAGTTCATGGCCATGATCGATCATACACACACACACACACACACTCACACACACACACACACACACACACACACACACACACACACACACACACACACACACACACACACACACACACACACACACACACACACACACACACACACACACACACACACACACACACACACACACACACACACACACACACACACACACACACACACACACACACACACACACACACACACACACACACACACACACACACACACACACACACACACACACACACACACACACACACACACACATACACACACTTCACGAGCCTTTGTGAAAATAATATACATTTCAAACGAATTCTTTTAATTTGGTTTAATTTGTTTTAATAAATTCACTTCTGCGACCTCTATCTGTTCTTGTTTTTTCATTCAGTTTTATGATCTTTTTGAGTAGATTTCCGTCATTGATACAGTTTGAATGTTTGTGTATAAGTTCTAGTAGGTACGTTTGGAGATTTCAGTCGAGCCACGGCCGTTCGAGAAAGCCCTTGAGAGTAGAGTCGTCTAATTAGTCGGGCAAATCAAAAGTGAACCGGTGGTCTCTCATACGCGAGTGTGGCGCAAAAGCCACCAAGTTTGTAGGTCCACTCGAGAAAATTCGGCAAACAGTTGCATTGGCGCCCAACGTCAAAAACTATGAATTTTCTAACTAAAATAGAAAATAGTTTGTTTGTTTGAGTTTTTGATAATCTGTTCGAAATAAACATAACTTTTTTTGGAGATACTTTGAAAATCTTTTAAATAAAGAATGGCAGTTCTGATTTTCAAAAAATATTCGTTTAACTTGGACCTTTATCTCAAAGATTGTACATATGTTTTTAAAATTTTGGACATCTCCTAAAAATTTAAAATTGCGAGAACTGTGGGAAAATATTCAATTTTTTCTCTTATTTTTGCGCAAATATATTCTTTTCCTGAATGCTCATGATATAGGAAAATTATTTTTATCAAGAAAAATTCCCTCCGCAGTTTAGGGCAATTCTTAAAAATGGAAAAAATACCATTTTCGAGAAACTTCTTTTCTAAGAACGATTACGCAAATAAAAAATACATAAAGTTGAAAATTTGCATTTTTTTTTTTCAATTGGGTATGTATTTAAATCTATTGAAGAGGTAGTTTTACCAGAGAACGGAATTTTAAAACACTCTATTTAAAACAGAGTGTCAAAGTTCAACCAAAAAGTAGGTGTTTTTTGGGAAAGACCATATTTCAGGAGGTTTTTCTATCCAAAATAAGAATTTTTAAAGTCGGTATTGAGTGATATGTTATGTGTACATAACTGCTAGTAATAATCATTATTTTCCAGATTTTTCCGCGTACAATTTTTTTTTCGCTACAAATTATTGAAACGTTAAAAAAATTAAAAAAAAAAATGCAGTTTGTAAAGATTGTTATTTTGTGTGGTATACTCATTAGCGTGGGACACAAAAAGACATTTTACTCCTGTACACTCTTTGAGTTCCATTTTGGCCCCATATCAACTGTGAAAAATTTCAGCTCGATCGGAGAAACTATATTTTAGCACCAGCCGTTTTAAGTTTTCATACGATTTACTATGGGGAAAATCCGTGGGAAAATCACTTTTTCAAAAAAAATCGCCACAGGTTGCCCCTTAACTCCTAAAAATATATCGATGAATGATTTCTGATGGAAATTTTGCGAGGAACAAACCCTCTGAAGACCGCAATGCGATCTAAGGCACGTGGAAAAAGTTATTGACTGAAAACCGAATGGCATGCCACGCTGTTTAACATGTAAGGAATAACAATAAATAATAAAATGTCGTCATTTTATCAATCGGGTAAGGCTTAATAACTTTTTCCACGAATGTCGCATCGCTTTGCGGTCTTCGGAGGTCTGATTTCTCGTGAAGTTATCTACAGAAATCATTCAACGATTTATTTTTAGGGATCAATGGGTGACCTCACGCGATTTTTCTTTGAAGAGTAAATTTTTCCCCATAATAAATCGTATGAAAAACTAAGAATGGCGGGTGCTAAAATATAGTTTCTTCGATCGATCTGAAATTTTGCACAGTTCATATGGGACCAAAATGGAACTCAAAAAGTATACAGGAGTTGGTGTTTTTCCATTTTTTATATTTTCCCATATAAACCGTGTACCAGGCTAATGAGCATACAGGGTGTTAGGTTCCTGAGTGCAAAGTTTTTAAAGGGTGATAGAGGACCATAAATAGTGAAAAAAAATTGTTCTACGCATATTGTCAAATCTCAACCGTTGCGTAGTTATTGAACTTTCCATGTTTTTGACTATTATTGCCTTAATTGGCTATAACTTGAAAATGGTCAAACTTATCGCTGTTTTTTTTACTCTTATTCGTAAGATTATTGAATTTTCTATCGCGAAGCATCGTTGGCAGGAAGCTTTATTAGTATGGTATCGGTACATGCGAATGTTGCTTCTGTGTGCGTGTCGAGCGTTCGTGCCGTAGCTTCGCAAACCAACCTATTCGGTATGGTTCGGCTGTTCGGGCGAGCGTGTGGCGGCACAGTCAGATGTGTGCAAAATCGTTTGTGATTTACATCATGTTCGTTTTGCCACCTCTTTGCTGCTGGTCATCGCTGATCAGTGCACAGTTCAATCGCACGCGATAAATATACAGTTGATGAGCTGTGATGAGCACTAGTGAGGTGATAATTTGCATCATTGTTGTCAATTATCTTAAAAAAAATGCGTGATAAATAAAATCTTTTAGGCAAGGCTGTGGCCTCTGTTCCACTCCACAATTCGTTCTTTGACATCAAACTTCTATTTTTTATCGTTTTCTTCCAATTTAAATTCAAACATCGCATTCATGGGCGAAACTACGGATTCTTGCCAGGGGGTGCACTTCAAACAAATATTCATTAGTTCATCCATTCATCATTCATCGCCCCATATCTTATAGCAATAGAATTCTGCAAGCTGACGTCACGAATGAACGTTCGGTTCATTCTCGTTCGTCCCTTCCTTTTCCCTCTCACGCGAATTTTGACATTTTCCGGTGGTTTGTTTTGATTCCCATTCGTTGCCGTTCTTTTCTCTCTCGGAGAGAAAATTGAGGTTAAATTTCGATGCATAATTCTATGCATTCAAATTCTAGAGGGTGCCTGGCACCCCCGGCACCCTAGTAGTTTCGTCTATGATCGCATTTCAGGTCATAAATTTGCAACTGTCAAGGTAAGCACTTTTTTGCGCACTGCGCCGCACATTTAAATCTAAATTGCAAGAAAACGATTAGAGCTAGAAGTTTGTAGTCAAAGAACGAATTGTAGAGTGGAACAACTTTGCTTAAGAAAGAATTTAAATTTAACAGCGCATTTTTCAAAGATAATTGACAAAAACAAATTAAAACACACTACATTTGAGCTATTTGCTCTAGAAAACGTCAACTTCAACAAATTTAACTAAACCAATCGCTTCAAAGATGCCATTATAGAAAATTCAGTAATCTTTTCGAATAAGGGTGAAAAAACTGCGATAAGTTTGACCATTTTCAAGTTATAGCCAGTTGTGGCAATAATAGTCAAAAACATGGAAAGTTCAATAACTACGTAACGGTTGAGATTTGACCGTATGCGTAGAATAAATTATTTCGCCAATTATGGTCCTCTATCACTCTTTTAAAAGTTTGCACTCACGAACGTCACATCCTGTATTCATTATTTTCTTGGTCAAAATCATTTTTCTATTAATTTTATGATCTGGCACAGTGTGCACTAGTATGGGACACGCTTGTATGAAAAAAAAACCTCGCTCCAGTCGACTTTTTAGATCCCATTTAGGTCCTATATGAACTGTACAAAATTTCAGCGCAATCGGAGAAACTATAATTTAGCGCAAGCGGTTCAAAGTTTGCATAGGATTTACTATGGGAAAAGTTACACTTTCAAACAAAAAATCCCAGAGGACGCCCTTTGCCTTCTTAATTCAAATCGATCAACGCTTCTTGTAGAAAAATCATTTATGAAACTTTTCTTCGAAGACCACAAAACGGTTCGATGCTTGTGGAAAAAGTTATTGATTTATTACCGATTAGTGATCCAACGAACGGCTTTTTGTTTTGTTTTATCAGCAGCACTGCTGCTGCCGTTGTTGCATGGGGTGGTGGGAGGCATCACCACCCCCAGAAACAGCAGCAGCCAAGGCAGCAGTTACAGTGCTGCTGATAAAACAAAACAAAGAGCCGTTCGTTGGATGACTAATCGGTAATAAATCAATAACTTTTTCCACAAGCATCCGATTGTTTTGCGGTCTTCAAAGGAAAGTTTCATAAATGATTTTTCTACAAGAAGCATTGATCGATTTGAATTAAGGAGACAAGGGGCGACATCTGGGATTTTTTATCTGAAAGTGTAACTTTTCCCATAGTAAATCATATGAAAACTTTGAACCGCTTGCGCTAAATTATAGTTTCACCGATTGCGCTGAAATTTTGCACAGTTCATATGGGACCTAAGTGGAATCAAAAAAGTCGACTGGAGCGAGAATTTGATGTTTGTCCCATACTAGTGTGCACTGTCTGAGCGTTAAACACTTGTAAGGTTCATAAAGTTCGTAACGCTTGTCGGCTATCGCTGATTTTCCCTGAGTGCACTAATACAACTTTGACAAGAGGTGGAAAATGATAAACAAAAAAACGGCGCCTGCTAAATGTCATGTGTAATTTTTATCAGAAGATTTTATTAGTATTAGTTCAATCACTCGTTGAATGCCGAATGCCCGCGCGGATCTGATCTGATCTGACAGTTGGGCGTTACGTTTGAGATGCAACTGAAAGCCAGCTGTACAAACGTAAACATTAGAAGTCGAAATCGCACGCAAAATTAGTCACAAAAATTAAAATTCGTCGAATTTTAGCGTAAATTTCATAGTTTTCAGCCGTACTTATCGTCCGTTCAGTGTAATCGTGTCCGAAAATGGTGCATTATTGAAAAATTTCTCTGTGGGGAAGAAAAATCCACACTGCAGCCGGAGAGTGAGCTGCATCTGGCTGCCCCAAGCCTTTCCGGATTACCGAAAGAGATCTCCCGCAAACGAGGTGGACGCAAGTGGAAATTCAAGCAATACCCCGCATTGATTTGCCTCTAGACCACCACGAAAATGATTACCCTGACGCGAAAGAAAAAGGAATCCAACAGCAGCTCGATAGCGGACTCGACCAAGCGCATTTCGATACGGGAGTTTCTGCTGGTGAAGGAAGTGCAGGAATTGGAGCAGAACCTACAGAGCACCTGTAAGATTAGTTTTCAGGATCCGAACGTGCTAAGTGATTTCACGCTGGTCATTACACCGAACGAAGGGTTCTGGCAGGGCGGCCGGTTCAAGTTCAGTATTCATGTGCCCGAAGAGTATAATATGGCGGTGAGTAGGGAGCTAATAGGGAGAACTCTGGGTTGAAGGAACTTTGTGACTGATAAGAAATGGCTTTACTGTTTGATCGGAGAATGCGGAAATTCTTTGTCTTGATTATTTGCATATTATGCCTTTTGTTCAACTATGGTTTGATCTTTACTGAATCACTACTATTTGATTATTTGACCATTGACCATTGACCATTCGTTATTATCTGCAAGAAAAGAACTCCACAAGGATATTTTTATGTTTTGCTATAACTCAGTCAATTTTGAACCATTTCAAGTTCTTGAGGTTTTATGCTAACGCAAGCCTGACTTCGACAAGATAACACATAGTTCTTACAAAAAATTGAAAGGATATTGTTATGGATTAAGGTACACCGGGGCAAGTTGAAACGGGTGGGGCAAGAAACGCGAAGTTTTGGAATAGATTTCAATAGGTACAATTTGGAAATTTATCCTTCTTTAAAAGCTTGTTTGAATAAAAAAATATGTTTTGTGGCAATCAAATTGTTTGCCATCATTAGAAAACATAATGTTAACCCGCTGTTTCATCTTGCCCCAGTGTACCTAATGCATTCGGAAAATACTGACCCGATCAGCGTGAAATTTAGTTTGTGGGTACTTTTAGAGCCGGGGAAGGTTCATAGCTCGGTGTGAGACCCCTCCCACCCCTTCAAAGGGGGGCTCCCATATACATGGATTTGCGGGGAACGTCCCTAGGGAGCTGTGCTTAAAAAAACACCGTTGGCAGGCATTACGACGTTTGCCGGGACAGCTAATAAATTATAATGAGACAAGCGGTTAATGACGACCTCACGGTACATGGCGATGTACGCATCCATTCTCCCATGCGTTTAATTGTGCAGCTTTTCTAACGTTCTTAGGCATAGCATTCTCCTAATCCGTGTTATGGTCGAAATGCGTAGTGTATACTGCCACACTGGATTCACTACAGTTCGTTTATTTTCGACTGTTTGTTTAGGTTCACAAAGGCGAATTTTAAATTTTCTGCTAGTTTGTCCAATGTACACCACAAAGCAGGTCTGACAAGCATGTTTGGTAGATCCAAGATTTTTATTAATTTCACTTCACAAAATCCTCTCTTTTTATAGAAATGTTATACAAACGGTGTGTCATTGAATGAAACGCTGCAAACAGCTATCCGTTCTCAATTATTTCTCCGAGAGCAAGGCGTTTCACGACGTGTTTATAGTCCGAGTTGTTGGAATCTACCTTCGTGTTAAAGTCGCCCATGTGGATGTGAATCTTGATGTTACCTTTTGTAATCTTTTCCACGATAATACAGCCAGACTGCAGGTTCTTGTCTTCCATTTCGGCAGCATCGCAACATTGAACCAAGACAAGCTTTCGAACCTGTGTTCTGATTCTGGCCACAATTATCCTCCAAATTATCGGTTCCCACTCCACGAGCGCAGCGTGGTCGTGAGCGTTGAGCACGTAATCAACTCAACGGTGACGATGAACGTTTTTGCCTCGTAGGCCAGAATTTGACCCGATGCCAATCTGCGTACTCCAAAGGTCGACGAAGCTTCAGACGACATACCTCGATGGCTAGTTATGCCAGTTTACCCTGTTGGGTTGTGTTGTGTTCGGTCAGGCTAAGGCCGGGGTGGCCTCTGCTGTACATAGTAGCCGCCTCCATTCCACTCGGTCCATGGCTGTTTGTCTCCAGTTCCGCACACTGCGTAGGGTCCGCAGATCGTCCTCCACTTGGTCGACCCACCTAGCTCGCTGCGCTCCACGTCTTCTTGTACCGGTCGGATGACTCTCGAGAACCATTTTAGTCGAGTTGCTATCCGACATCCTGATGACGTGACCCGCCCACCGTAGCCTCCCGATTTTCGCGGTATGGACGATGGTTGGTTCTCCCAGCAGCTGATGCAGCTCGTGGTTCATTCGCCTTCTCCAAGTCCCGTCTTCCATCTGCACTCCGCCGTAGATGGTACGCAACACCTTCCGTTCGAAAACTCGCAAGGGCGCGTTGGTCCTCTGCACGTAGGGTCCATGTTTCGTGCCCATAGATGACGACCGGTCTAATCAGCGTTTTGTAGATGGTTAACTTCGTGTTACGGCGAACTTTATTCGATTGTAGAGCTCTGCGGAGTCCAAAGTAAGAACGATTTCCTGCCACAATGCGCCTCTGAATTTCTCTGCTGGTGTCGTTTTCGGCGGCCACCAGTGAGCCCAAGTACACGAATTCTTCAACCGCCTCGATTTCATCACCGTCGATATGAATTCGGGGTGGCGGGCGCGATGATTCCTCCCTGTAGCCCTTTGCCATCATGTACTTTGGAGCGGACCTGGTGTGATGGTTAGAACACTTGACTATCACGCCGAGGACCTGGGATCGAATCCCACTCCCGACAAACTCGCAAAATGTGAGTTCTTCCTTCGGAAGGGAAGTAAAACGTGGGTCCCGAGATGACCTAGCTTAGGGCTAAAAATCTCGTGAATACAGATAGAAAAAAAAATCATGTACTTTGTCTTCGACACATTAATGACTAATCCGATTCGCCTGGCTTCACTCTTTAGTCGGATGTACGTTTCCGCCATCGTCTCAAATTTACGAGCAATAATCTTTAAAAAAAAAAATCTCTCGCTCTCCTAATTACACCTTCTAAAGCAATGTTGAACAGCAAGCACGAAAGACCATCACCTTGCCGTAACCCTCTGCGAGATTCGAAGGGACTCGAGAGTGTGCCTGATACTCGAACTACGCACATCACCTTGATCAATCGTATCAGTTTATCCGGGAATCCGTATTCAAGAGAGTTTAAGAGGGCTTTTTAGGCCTCAGGTGAATTTCACGAAGGTTTCATGGGGGTTTTAGAGAAGTTTTAATTGGCGTTTGAGGATGTTTCAGAGTGGTTTAAGGGGACTTCAGTAGCTCTCACGTGAATTTCACGTAGGTTTCATGAGGTTTCAAAAAGCGTCTCGGAGCGTGGAACGATTTTCGCGAAGTCCGTTCAGCGGTTTGGTTTCGCTGATGATATTGATATTATAGCTCGTAAATTTGAAAAGATGGTGGATACGTACATCCGACTAAAGAGTGAAACCAGGCGAATCGGATTAGGCATTAATGTGTCGAAGACAAAGTACATGATGGCAAAGGGCTCCAGGGAGGAATCACCGCGCCCGCCACCCAGAATTTCTATCGACGGTGATGAAATTGAGGCGGTTGAAGAATACGTGTACTTGGGCTCACTGGTGACCGCCGACAACGACACCAGCAGAGAAATTCAGAGGCGCATTGTGGCAGAAAATCGAGCTTACTTTGGACTCCACAGAACTCTACGATCGAATATAGTTTGCCGTCATACTAATTGAACTATCTACAAAACGCTGATTAGACCGGTAGTCCTCTATGGGCACGAAGCATGGACTCTACATGCAGAGGACCAATGGACCTTGACGTTTTCGAACGGAAGGTGCTATGCGTACCATCTTTGGCGGAGTGCAGATGGAAGACGGACTTTAGAGGGCGAATGAACCACAGCTGCTGAGAGAACCAGCCATCGTTCACACCGCGAAAATCGGGAGGCTGCGGTGGCCGGGCCACGTCATCAGGATGTTGTATAGCAACCCGACTAAAATGGTTCTCGAGAGTCATCCGAACGATACAAGAAGACGTGGTGCACAGCGGGCTAGATGGGTCGATCAAGTGGAGGATGATCTGCGGAACCATCGCGGAGTGCGGAACTGGAGACAAACAGCCATGGACCGAGTGGAATGGAGGCGGCTACTATGTACAGCAGAGGCCGCTTAGGCCTTAGTCTGACCGATAAGGTAAGGTAAAGCTCAAAGCGTTTCAAGGCGTTTCAGGAGGTTTCAAGTTGTACAGTATGCGGCAGGAAAAAATGCGAAAGTGTTTTTCAACTTCAAACCTCGTTTTCGTCCATTTGACGTTAACCAATCTATGTTTCAACGTTCCATGATCTCTAATAGGCTAGTTTTCTGAAAAGTTAAATAAAAATTTTCCCATTTTGGTCACTAACCTTTACACAGGGGCCTGAAGCTGAAGACTATCAGAATTTTCAAACCGCAGAAAAGTAGGGGTCAAGCATGGGAAAACTCATTCGCTCACCCGAATGCCGGTGATGCAAAATAGCAAAAAGAACGCCAACAACCCAATGCTGAGTGAGAACACGGCGCACTAGAAACGAACGCAGCACGAACGGCTCGCCACCGACGCCACCGAAGCGAATCAGGAGAGAAACAAATAGAGTGCGAAATAAATCAGCTAGCATCGGTGTATACGACAAGAACGTTCGCTCTCTCAACTACCGAGTGGCATTCAGCTGATTGAATCAAAACGCACTCACTGATTCAATTCCCAGTACTGAATGCTTCCACTGAACGCCAAATGAACGTTCCAAAATGAATGCTCTCGCACCCGACTCAGAACGCAAACATTCGTTCAATCTTGGTTCGTTCGCCTTCGGCACTCAGATTCGGTAGCGATTCATTCGGCCATCGTTGCTTGCGTCGCTCGGTGCTCGGCGATTGGAAAGAATAGGCAATGAAAGTGGAAAGATTTTACTTGGCACACTCGCATCAGATTGTGCGTGGATGTGAGTGAGGGATACGCAATAAATTAATGATTTTTTCCCATCCTTGGTAGGGATAGGCGGGGCATAATGAGCAGGTGGGGCATAATGAGCACCTTGTATTTTCATGGTAAATTTCCAGATTTTCAAAACAAATTGCTCGATTGTAGTTTAATTACCTCAAATCCAATGAATTGATGACGAAACATTTGTCAAAAAAGCCATTTGCTTTGAAAAAATAGTCAAGATGCGTGAAGTGGTCATGTACTGGGAAAATATTATAAGTATCAGCTGACCTAAAATAAGGTTTTGGCATCGAAATGAAAACGTAATGGGTATCTATCGAATTTCTTGATATTTACTGGATCAATGAAATGTATTTGAAACACCTTCAAAATATTTGTATAATTATTTTGTTAAAAAAATATACTTTAAAAAGTTGATAGTAGGGTGGGGCAAAATGAGCAACTGATGGAAAAAAGATGAAATATTTTAACATTTTATACAAACGATTTTCACTTTTGGGTTTCTCTGTTACGATGCATATAGTAAGGTTTTATCATTATTTTCAATTTATTAGCTTTAAAAAAAAAATCAGTATCTGTAAATCATCACCGTTGAAAAATGCCTTATTACTATACTCCATAGAACCCCACAGTTCCCTACACATTAAACCCCATGATCCCCTCCAATTATCATTGGTTGTTGCCGGTATGCTTTATCATTGACAAGAACAGTCAGTTAGCATTTGGTTGTGTACAAAACAAGAATTGACCATCTTGCCCCACCTAGGGTGCTCATTATGCCCCACCCCTAAAACGCAATCCACGATTTTATACGTTTTTAAAAACATTAAATTTTGCAACATTTAAAACTATATTCGAAATTTCAACGATTAATTTTTGTAAGTTAAGGTTCAAATGAGGATTATACGTCAAAATTACACATTGATTGCGCTTAATTTACTGGATTTGGTGGCAAAATGCTTAAGCTGCTCATTATGCCCCGCCTACCCCTACACAGGTAGCTAAATTTCGTATCTGATAAAACAAAATGTTTAATTTCTCTACAGTATCATCAAATATATGTACTTATTTCATCTAGTATGTGTAACTACATGGCTCTGGATCAGTGTGGTCTGGTTGTTCATCAAATTTAAGGTTATTTTGTTACTGTTATAGTCATTTTGTTTAATGACCATTGGGCGCGCAATTGATTGATACCCGCTTATTAGGCTTACATTATCACATGTTAAACAGAAAATATGTTCATTTTTATTTTTCAGTGCTAGAATATACAAATTGACTGATACACTGTCATGAAAAAATAGTCATATATATACCATATTTAGCGTGTAATAGTGCCTTGAACTTTTCGCAGTTTTTTCCTGCCGCACCCTGTATTTAACGTGGGGCTTCAGAGGCACTCGGGTGAATTTCACACGGGTTTGATTGGGGTATTGGAGCCGTTTCAAAGCGTTTCAGGAGGATTCAGGGGGCTTAAGGGTGCCTCAGAGGCTTGCAGGTTGAATCCACGGAGGTATCGTAGATGTTTCAGAAGCGTTGCAATGCGTTTCAAGGCGTTAGAGAAGACTGCAGAGAGTTTGAGGGCCCATATAGCCGAGGCGGTAAACGCACGGGTATTCAGCATGACCATGCTGAGGGTGACGGGTTCGATTCCCGGTCGGTCCAGGATCTTTTCGTAAAGGAAATTTCCTTGACTTCCTTGGGCATAGAGTATCTTCGTGCCTGCCACACGATATACACATGCAAAATGGTCATTGGCAGAGGAAGCTCTCAGTTAAAAACTGTGGAAGTGCTCATTAAACACTGCTGAGAAGCAGGCTTTGTCCCAGTGAGGACGTTACGCCAAGAAGAGGAGAGGAAGGCTATAGTTCAATATAATTGGTTATGCAATTTAAGAAAAAATAGAACCCCTCACGAGAAAAATGCAAAAAAAAAGTTTTCTATATAAATTCCTATACAAACTTCAAACGAGTTTAGCACCGCCCAAATGTTGACGGATTGAGATGAAAATTTGACCAGAGCATCGTGGCGTCATGCAGAACAAAATAAGAAGGGGTCCCATCGAACTTTTTGACATGTGGTATTTATATGTACACATCAATTAGGTAGACACTACAGTTTCAAAGGATTTCAGAGCGTTTGAGGAGTTTTTAGAGGGGGTTTAGGGCGCTTCAAAAGCTCTCAGGTGAATTTCACGGAGGTGTCATAGGGTTTTGAAAGGCACCTCAAAGCGTTTCAGGAGGTTTCAACTTGGGGCTTCAGAAGCATTCGGGTAAACTTCACGCAGGTTTCATGGGGGTACAGCGGCCGTTCGCTCGTTGCAACGCTTTTTAGTTGCAAGTCCGCTTATTCCAAATTTGATAAGCGTTTGCAATTAAAAAGCAATCAAGTGTCAAATTTGTGCTGTCAATCTTGCTGGCAGTGCATTTTAATGCATTTTAGGGCCGATTTCTTCACCCTGGCTTAAGCGTTAAACCAGGTTTAACTATATGGGTAAGCCTGGCTTACCGGTTAAGCCGAGTGGTGGGATAAAATGAGTTTTAAGGTGTTGCAGGAGGTTCCGACGGGGCTTAAGGGAGCTTCAGAAGCAATCAGGTGAATTTCACAGTCATTTTATAGGGAATTAAGAGGTTTTTCAAAGCGATTGAAGTGGTTTCATGGAGTTACTCAAACAGAAAATGAACTCTCCACTTGACTGCACATGGTTGCATGAGGCTATGCAAACATGAATTCCATTAGTATTATTTCAATAGACCACTGATTACGCTTGTAGATCGTAACATAACAAGCGTATATTGTTAATCAGTTCCCCAGTTATAACAGTAGCTTGATAAGACGTTTTGTTTTTATTTTTCTTCATTTCAGCCCCCGAAGGTGAAATGTCTGACCAAGCTGTGGCACCCGAACATTTCTGTCGAGGGGGACATCTGCCTATCGCTGCTCAGGCTGAACTCGATAGACGGCCTTGGGTGGGCCCCAACACGTCGGTTAAAGGACGTCATCTGGGGCCTCAATTCACTATTCACTGTAAGTTTTTAAAACTAAGTTGAAGTTGATCGAGTTACGAATTCGAGTTTTCTTCCAGGACCTGCTTAATTTCGACGACCCGCTCAACATCGAAGCAGCGGAACAGTACTCCAAGGACAAGGACAAATTCCAGGCCAAGGTGCGGGAGTATGTGTCGGCGTACGCGCGGAGATAATCCTGTACTAGTGGGGGAGTGGGCGAGTGAGAGATTCCAGGACGAGTGTGTGATAACAAAGCAACATTATAGGCGACAAAAAACAGGAGAATTGAACGCGACAGTAACCATTAGGGACAGCCACCAGCAGAAACAGTCAAATTCTATCTTTGTCTTCGATTTTATTATTTAGTGAAAAACAAACAATAGAAATCTGCGTCTCGTACAGTTTTTTTTAGTAAATTTTATGCGTTTATTTAGAGCCAGACAGTACAAGCTACTGACGATTGATATTTTTTTATTTCATTTAGGCCTGTCAAATGAACAATTTTAGCAGAAGTCATTTCCAATTGTGTTTAGCATGTTTTATTTTCATATTGTAATTACGTATACTCATTCTAGCGATCTAACTTAATCAAGAAGAAACTGATAATAGAGTAATAATAGCTGTAATAAACTATTTCAAAGATCAATCATCCGCAACGATGGTAATCGATTCTATCACAGCACCCTCGCCGACATGAACAAATCGCGCCTGATCGATCGGCAGACGGTGTTTAAATTTGGCAAACTTCTTCCCATCGATTTTGAGCGTGTAGTAAGATTGCTTCACCCTGATTTGTAACTGGAACGTTTCCCCCACTCGGATGGGACACTTTCCGTCCCGTTCCTCCTCCTGCCAGGCCCCATCGACGAAGCTATTTCGAACGACCTTCTTATCGCCCGGCCGGATACTGATATGCAGTGGTGTGTCATCGCGAGGCTTCACAGCCGCGCCCGATTGGAGATTAATATTGAACCTGCGATGGATGGATGGGTACACGGTTTCAGCGGACCATAATTTTCAAGGTAAGGGTGAATCACTTTTACTCACATTTCATCACCGATAATTTGACCCACAATCAAGACACTTTGGCCAACGGATAGACCTCCGGGAATTTCGCCCAGGAAGGGGGTGGACTGTTTGAAAGTTAGTAAAATACATTAAACTGCAATTAAAGTAGGTAATTGTTGAAGTGCAAATTACCGGATTGAATACTGGTAGCGTCGCCATCGTTTCGATAACTGGGACTCCTTCAACTGTTCGACTCAATGATTGCTTACCCAATAAATGAAAGTAAACACAATTGCCAGTTTTGCCCGCTTATCTTTGATGAATAGGGGAAATTCAAGACACATCATATCAGTCGATAAGAGTGATTCGCTGACTAATGCATTTTACAGAGAATTTTATGATGCAGCTTTTACTGCTTTCGGAAGTAAAACAACTTTCTCTATTATTTACCGGCTTGCCACAGTCTTGATCAACCAGTACCAATGCATAAAAGAAGCTAAGTAAGGCCAAAAAACACAGGGTCAAATATTTCATTAGGAAAGAGCTCAAGAAACAACATCACTTTGACACTCATGAAAATTCGATCGAGTCAAACAAGATGATTGAGCGTTGGTTCAGGTATCAGTAGGTCAGCTCCAGAGGCACGTTCTCCTTCATTTGGGAAATTTGTGCTATCATCGCCATGAACACGAGCCTATTCATCATTTACCTGAAGGAGAAGGGAAGGAAAAAATGATGGAAAAGGGAAAATGACAGGTACGGGAATAGGATCGTCTTGTCTACACGCATAAGCGTACCACAATGGTTTCAAACAGCGCCCTGAAAAGGGCACTGTGGTACCTAACGCATAAAAAGCGTAAAAAGGCCTATAGCTCTTTACCACAGCGGGTCAAGAACAACGAAACATCCTGAAGATTGAGATTTCTGAAGTCAGTTTCACTTAATAAGTGTTTACCGAGTATCCGGATATGCAGTTGCTCAAAAACTGGACAGTTATATATATCAAATGATACGAAGTTCCATAATCGGATTCACAGCTATCACATACAAATGAATCAGCTTGCTGAATATTCGCCATGTTAGCTGAGTCGACAGTGGCCAGTCTATGCTTTGACCAGCATGCTGCAATTCTGCTTTGAGAAATTTGTTAGATACTTTGCCACCCCTAGAGATGGCTCAGTACAATACAATTTGGTTTGACGACATGACTCCAAACTATTCCAGTATTGTCTGTGTTGAGCAGCAGCCCAGGTGTGAATCTGAAGCTTTACCCAACATTTCGATATCGGCATAGTTGGCTCAGGGCCAATAAAGTCATGTGATGCTCCAGTGCGAGCTAACTCATCAGCCAATTTATTTCCAGCGATGGAAGAATGGCCAGGCATCCATACAAGGTGAACAGCGTTTGCTGAATTCAGCTCCTCGATTTGAGTTCGACAAACGATAAGTAACTATCTTCGACCTGGAGTTGGCCGAAGCAAGTGCTTTAATAGCAGCCCGGCTATATAAACAGAAGTATATTACTTTGCCCATTACGTGCTGCTGAAGTGCTGATTGCACTCCGCACACAAGAGCAAAGATTTCGGCCTGAAAAACCGTGTAGTGTAGTGTACCAAGTGAGTAAGACTAATACAGCCTTAGCTCACGAGAATAAACACCAGCACCTGCTCGACCTTCGAGAAGGGAGCCATCAGCGTAACATACGATGCCGTCTGAAATACTTCTCTCCAGATAATCAGATGTCCACTCTTCCCGGGAAGGGAATTTCGTGGAAAATGTCCTATATGGAAAATTACAAGCAATTGTAAGATCACTTCGAGCAAGGACAACTTTGTCCCAATTCACCAAAAGTGGAAACAACGAGGTGTGTGTTGAACTGCGGTTCACAGGAGTGTCCTCTAGTAAACCGAGTACCCATAGACGGTAAGTGCAAGAAAGTGCTTCTTGTTTGAGATGAATGTGTAGTGGGTCAACATCAAAGAGAACTTCGAGCGCTGCCGTGGGAGTTGAGGAGAACAATCCAGACATCGCCATTAGGCACAACCTTTGGAGATGGCCTAATTTTGATTGGACCGTTCTCACTTCGCCCTTTTGCCACCACACAAGACATCCATACGCCAATATTGGACGAACAACAGTTGTGTAAATCTATTTGATATACTTGGGTTTAAGACCCCAAGTTGTACCAAAGGTTCGCCGGCATTGCCCGAAGGCCATACAAGCTTTCTTGATTCTGAACTCAACATGAGGTGTCCAGGAAAGCTTGGAATCAAGAATGACTCCAACGTACTTTACCTGTTCAGTCACATTGATATCAGAATCAAAGAGACGTAAAGGTCGAACACCATTGCGGTTTCGCCTTTCCGTGAAAAGAACAATAGATGTTTTACTCGGATTTACCGAAAGGCCATATTGGCGACACCAACCCTCAACTACCTGAAGGGCGTTTTGCATCAGGTCGAAAAGGGTGCTGATGCACATACCAACTAACAATGTTAGATAGTCGTCGGCAAACCATAAGTAGGAAAACCGCTATTATTGAGTTGCCTCAATAGCATATCTGCTACGAGATTCCACAAAAGCGGTGATAAGACTCCCCCTTGGGGGCATCCACAAACACTCAATTTCCTAATCCCTGCTAGACGCAATGTCGAGAAGAGATATCGGTTTTTGAGCATTTGGTGAATCCAATTGGAAATCATTGGAGATATACCATGACTCCGTGCGGCTTCCAATATGGCATCGAAAGGCACGTTGTCAAAGGCACCCTCGATATCTAAGAAAACACCCAAACAAGATTGCTTTTGAGCGAATGCTTTCTCGATATCGTAAACAACCTTGTGTAAAAGAGTCACAGTGGACTTACCAGATTGGTAGGCATGTTGGTTCACATGAAGAGGCACGTTGGCCAGATGAACATCACGGATGTGATGATCCACAATGCGTTCTAAGCATTTCAGAAGAAAAGAGGTCAAACTGATAGGTCTGAAACTCTTTGCTTCTTCATACGACGCACGACCCACTTTCGGAATAAACTTTACAGTAATATCCCTCCAGGATTTGGGAATATACCCTGTAGCAAAACTGCAAACAAGTAGTTTTTTCAAAACATGTTTGAAATAATCAAATCCCTTCTGAAGCAAAATAGGATAAATCCCATCTGCCCCAGGAGATTTGAAAGGAGCAAAGCTATTAAGAGCCCACTCAATCGATTCTATAGTTACAATACTCCGAGCCGAAGCTAAAGAATCATAACTACAAGAAAAGACCGAAGATCCGAAGATGTAATATCCACACATCCAGGGAAGTGTGTGCTGAATAAGCATTCCAGAACTTCCTCATCAGAGGAAGTCAGATCGCCATTTGGCAAACGAAGTTCGTTCACCCGGAAATCCTTAGATTTCGCAAGGATTTTGTTTAACCGACTGACTTCACTCAAGCTGGAAACATTTGTACAAAGGTTTTTCCAGCCGGATCGTTCAGCAGACCGGAGAGCTTTCCTGTAGGCCTTGCGAGCCGACCTGAAAGCCTCCGAACCAGCCGAACGTCGTCTGTTCCAACTCTTTCTACATTGTTTCCTGAGTTTCGCCAGATCAGAGTTCCACCAAGGGGTTCCTCTTGTGATCTTCACAGACCGTAGAGTGCATGCTTCTTCAAAAGCTTCCATGATGAAGGTCGTTGTAGTATCAACGGCATCATCTAAATCACTTGGAGTGTCAATGGATGGTGAATATCCATGAAATTTGGCTGCAACCAAATCAGTATAAAGATCCCAGTTTGTTGACCGAGGATTCCTGAAACGCAATGTTTGCGAAGTAACATTTAAATGTTCAAAAAAGATATAGCGATGGTCAGATAAAGATTCTTCATCTGACACATGCCAATTGATCAGCTCGTGACTAATTCTGCTAGAGCAAAGCGTTATATCTAACACTTCCTCTCTAGCAGATACCATGAAGGTTGGACGGTTGCCTATGTTAAGTAATGCAAGATCTGTACTACTTAAGTACTCCATCAAACTGGAGCCTCTCAAGTTAATGTCTGAGCTGCCCCAGAAGATATGGTGAGCATTAGCATCACTGCCAACAATGAGCGAAAGGCCTTTTGAAGTACAGTATGCGATGACTTGTTTGAAAGCATCCGTAGGGGATGGTTAATCATGCGATAAATAAACCGAACATTAGACGTATTTCCTGTTGAGGTTTCCAACAGATACATCAATTGTGATAGCACATACATCTCTGGTGGTTAGCTCAGAGATGAGTGTAGCAACTATTGCGTTGTTGACAAGCACACAGGCTCGAGGCATGACACGCGAGTTTGCCATTTCATGTTTACTGAAAGTGGCAAACACCGGGTTCACAAGGTTTCCTAGATAGAAATTTCCCTTACGAAAGTAAGGTTCTTGTACCAAGGCCACTTGGGCTGTACCATTTTGCATAAGTCTGCAAAGATTGATCGTTGCTGTTCTTTTATGCTGAAGATTGATCTGAGCTATCCTAACCGTAGCCACTACCTAAACTAGGTAAGATTAAACTCTTCGCAACAGCAGCACAACAAAGAACAGCAACAATAAAACCAAATCGGTATCGATTGGAAAACGCCAAAGGCGAGGATACACAGAATACACTGTGTAAATCGCATAATGCGAAACCATATAGGTGAAAATTTAAACTAATTAACAACATCTTCATAATCCCGCCCTTATTTAGCCTCAAGTGAGACTAAAGAAGGGCAGCTGATTGTCTCGGAGAAACACAAGGTCCACTGCACCATTGCTCCGGTTAGCGCAGTAAGGGCTACATACTGTGGAGGGCGCCCTGGTACTCCACAGGCTCCGTTAGCGGTTAGGTTTTTATTAGACCCCCCTAGCCATTCATTCCTAGGCACGGTAAGCATAAAGCCGCATCACACCATGAATTAGGGGTCACCTGTTGGTGGATTCTTACCACCGGAACAGGCGGTCCGTAGTGTTATTCTTAGCCAATTGAGACAATCGCTACCGACACTACACAGCTATCTAGGCTGATCGAGAAAATAAGTTAATATTGATGATCAACTTCATACGGACTCGAACAGCCGTGCCGTGGGGAGCGTTCTGGGGGTGCTGACGCGCCCTTCGTTTTGGTCACGACTACTCTGTAGGCATCACCCCATGGGGTCGTGTTGGCTGCCTGGCAGAGATTTTCGAAGCACGCCCGCTTACGAGTCTTAATCTTTTTTTTCAGTGCCAGTTTAGCCGCCCTGTAGGCCTCGCTTCGTTCAATTCTATCCTCATCGGTACGAGCCCTTTGCATTCTCCTTCTAGCTCTTAAACAGGATACGCTGAGTTCTGCGATTTCTGGACACCACCAGTACACCGGTTTGCGTCCATTTCTGGGTAGGGATCGCCTTGGCATAGCAGCGTCACGTGCACGGCTTAGGGTTCCGACAAGATCATCGCTGGATAGATCGTCGGTGTTACTCTCCCTAAACAATTGCTCCACAAATGCCGGCTTATCGAATCGCGAAGTCAGCCATCCCCGATGACGGTCGATGACCTTCGGCTGTGGCCGTCTCCCTCCGTGTTCCACTCTGTATCGCCAGATGGTCACTATGCGTGTATCCATCGTCGACCCTCCAGTCCGAGCTAGGGTTTAGACCCGGGCTCCAGAAGGTCACATCAATGATGGACTCTGCACCATTCCTACTGAAGGTTTTTTTGTCGCCTACGTTCGCGACATCCACGTTTAGTCTAGCCATAGCTTCGAGTAAGGCCCAACCTCTCGCGTTAGTCAAGCGGCTACTCCACTCAATCGCCCAGGCGTTGAAGTCTCCACCGATGACCATGTCTAACACTTCCCTTCTAGCAGATACCATGAAGGTTGGGCGGTTGCCTATGTTAAGTAATGCAAGATCTGTACTACTTAAGTACTCCATCAAACTGGAGCCTCTCAAGTTAATGTCTGAGCTGCCCCAGAAGATATGGTGAGCATTAGCATCACTGCCAACAATGAGCGGAAGGCCTTTTGAAGTGCAGTATGCGATGACTTGTTTGAAAGCATCCGTAGGGGATGGTTCATCATGCGGTAAATACACAGAACAATAGACGTATTTCCTGTTGAGGTTTCCAACAGATACATCAATTGTGATAGCACATACATCTCTGGTGGTTAGTTCGGAGATGAGTGTAACTATTGCGTTGTTGACAAGCACACAGGCTCGAGGCATGACACGCGAGTTTTCCATTTCATGTTTACTGAAAGTGGCAAACACCGGGTTCACAAGGTTTCCTAGATAGAAATTTCCCTTACGAAAGTAAGGTTCTTGTACCAAGGCCACTTGGGCTGTACCATTTTGCATAAGTCTGCAAAGATTGATCGTTGCTGTTCTTTTATGCTGAAGATTGATCTGAGCTATCCTAACCGTAGCCACTACCCAAACTAGGTAAGATTAAACTCTTCGCAACAACAGCACAACAAAGAACAGCAACAATAAAACCAAATCGGTATCGATTGGAAAACGCCAAAGGCGAGATACACATAATACACTGTGTAAATCGCAAAATGCGAAACCATATAGGTGAAAATTTAAACAAATTATCAACATCTTCATAATCCCGCCCTTATTTAGCCTCAAGTGAGACTAAAGAAAGGCAGCTGATTGTCTCGGAGAAACACAAGGTCCACTGCACCATTGCTCCGGTTAGCGCAGTAATGGCTACATACTGTGGAGGGCGCCCTGGTACTCCACAGGCTCCGTTAGCGGTTAGGTTTTTATTAGATCCCCCTAGCCATTCATTCCTAGGCACGGTAAGCATAAAGCCGCATCACACCATTAATTGGGGGTCACCTGTTGGTGGATTCTTACCACCGGAACAGGCGGTCCGTAGTGTTATTCTTAGCCAATTAAGACAATCGCTACCGGCACTACACAGCTATCTAGGCTGATCGAGAAAAGAAGTTAACCCTAAAAGGGATACCTTCATGGCCTCAGTTTCATCACCTCGCTGTGTGTGTTCCATCAAAGGCGAGCTCTGAAAGGCGCCTGGGGTCCAATGGACCCCAGGTATCCCTTTTAGGGTTAATATTGATGATCAACTTCATACGGACTCGAACAGCCGATCTGCGGACCCTACGCAGAGTGCGGAACTGGAGACAAACAGCCATGGACCGAGTGGAATGGAGACGGCTACTATGTACAGCAGCGGTCACCCCGGCCTTGGTCTTACCGGTAATGTAAGGTAAGAAAAGTGTGTGCTGAATAAGCATTCCAGAATTTCCTCATCAGAGGAAGGGAAATCGCCATTTGGCAAACGACGAACTTCGTTTGGAAATCTCGTTCTTGAAAAGTCCTGTAGTCTCAATGGCATCATCTAAATCACTTGGAGTACCAATGGATGGTGAGTTTCCATGAAATTTGGCTTCAAACAAATCAGCAAAAAGATCCCAGTTGGTTGATCAGGGATTCCCGAAACGCAAAGTTTGCGAAGTAACATGCATTATGAACTTTGGCATGGACAACGTGTTGGACAACCGAATGACACCGATAAAACAATGATTAGCACACACCGTTGTAACCTTTATAAATGAACCCAATCACCCACTGACTGGTGGTGATTGCACCTTGCCGGTTCGTAGAATGGATTGATAAAACCGTTATCACTCAAATGTTTATCGTTGATAAAGAAAAGGGAAGGTTCACACACAGTCTATATCAACGAACGTCCGCCGCCCGATCGGATTCAGTGTTAGTCGGTGGAGTGCAGCTCATCCAGCCTAGCTAGCTAGTGATTTACCCTAGTTCGTCTCAGTCGAAGTGTGAATCTTGTGTGAAAACTCAAATCAAAATGTCCCAACTTCCAGTGTACAATCCAGTGAGTGCGATTGCCAATGAAGTGTTGAGTGATCCGAGCGATAGGATATCAGTGATTAACGGATTAAATTTGAAATTTTACAGCCATCGCCCTTCCTCGGATACATGCCGGCCGGGCTTGGCCTGTACCGCAAAGTGGTTATTCGTGGCAAAATGACTCACGATCAGTAAGTATCTGATTAACTTGTAGCTTTATGGGTGTGAAGGGAGATTACTATGAACAGTTTTGGTATTACTGAACATTTATAGGGCCATTATTAAGTGACCAATGGGTGTAGAATGTAAATACTATTGGAATTCATTAATTTGTTCCAAGATGATGGATGGCGCGACAATTATGTTCATTCTGTGAATAGAGTGACGTGACGCTGCTCGACTCGACTAAATTTACCGGTCAGACTAAGGCCTGAGTGTCCCCTGCTGTACGTAGGAGTCGTCTCCAGCAGTCCAGCCTACTCGGTCCATGGCTGTGTTTCTCCAATTCCGCACTCTGCGAAGGGTCCGCAAATCGTCCTCCACTTGGTCGACCCGATCGATTCTCGAGAACCATTTTAGTCGGGTTGCTATCCGACATCCTGATGATGTGACCCGCCCACCGTAGCCTGCCGATTTTCGCGGTGTAGACGATAGTTGGTTCTCTCAACAGCTGGTGCAGTTCGTGCTACATTCACCTTCTCCAATTCCCGTCTTCCATTTGCGCTCCACCGTAGATAGTACGCAGCACCTTTCGTCCGAAAACTTCGTTGGCGCGTTGGTGCTCTGCACGTAGAGTCCATGCTTCGTGTCCATAGAGGACTACCGGTCTAATCAGCGTTTTGTAGTTTGTTAACTTCGTGTGACGGCGAAATTTGTTCGATCGCAGGATTCTGCGGAGTCCAAAGTTAGCACGATTTCCTGCCACAATGTGCCTCTGAATTTCTCTCCTGGTGTCGTTGTCGGCGGTCACCAGTGAGCCCAAGTACACGAATACTTCAACCGCCTCGATTTCATCACCGTCGATAGAAATTCGGGGTGGCGGGCGCGCTGATTCCTCCCTGGAGCCCTTTGCCATCATATACTTTGTCTTCGACACATTAATGACTAATCCGATTCGCCTGGCTTCACTCTTTAGTCGGATGTACGTTTCCGCCATCGTCTCAAATTTACGAGTAATAATATCAATATCATCAGCGAAACCAAGCAGCTGAACGGACTTCGTGAAAATCGTTCCACTCGTGTTTATCCCCGCTCTCCTAATTACACCCTCTAAAGCAATGTTGAACAGCAAGCACGAAAGACCATCACCTTGCCGTAACCCTCTGCGAGATTTGAAGGGACTCGAGGAGAGTGTCCCTGATACTCGAACTACGCACATCACTCAATCCATCGTATCAGTTTATCCGGGAATCCATATCATACGCCGATTTGAAATCGATGAACAAGTGATGTGTGGTGGCACGTTGTGTTCGCGGCATTTCTGCAACACCTGGCGGATGGCAAACATCTGGTCCGTTGTACCTCGTTCACCCATGAATCCAGCCTGATATTGCTCCACGAACTCTCTTCCAATCGGTGATAGACGGCGGCATAAAATTTGAGAGAGTATCTTGTAGGCCTCGCTCAGTAGTGTGATCGCGCGGTAGTTCCCGCAATCCAACTTGTCGCCCTGTTTGTAAATGGGACACACGATACCTTCCATCCATTCCTTCAGCAATACTTCCTCCTTCCAAATCTTGGTAATGACTCGGTGTAGTGCTCCCACCAGTGCCCCTCCACCGTGTGTTTTAGTAGCTAGCTTGGTAGTTGATCTACTCCAGCGGCTTTGTTGTTTTTCAACCGGCTAATCTCCTCCTCAATCTCTTGGAAGTAAGGGGCTGGAAATATTTCGTCCTGCGCACGTACTCCTAAATCAGTTACAACGACACATTCGGTGCTTGCAACATCGCCATTGAGGCGCTCATCGTAATGCTGCCGCTATTTCTCGACTACCTCACGCTCACAAAGCTCTGCGCGAGTGGTTCAGCTTCTCTTAGAACTTCCGTGTGTCCTCAGCGCGGTACAGCTCTTACCAGATGCTTTGTCGGTTTTGAGCTGGTGAAAGGCCTCCCTAACTTCCCTCAGCATAGGAGCTGAATCATTTTCGTCCTCTGCTGCACTGGCGTAGCCGTTTCATCCGTTACCGTGGTGTCTCGCGCCTACGTTCTTCACACTATTCAGGTGCTCATGCTGCTTCCACCTTTTTATCACCTCCCGTCCACCCCAAGAAGCTCCTGTCCTTATCCTTGCATTTTTCGGCTCGCGGCACGAAGCCCTTGCGGAATGCGATGAACTTCTGGTAACACTTCTGTGTTGCTTGGGAACGAAACGACAGTTCCATTTCTTCGCACTTCGCTTATTCCAGGCAGCGCTTTGCCCACCGCAAGAGGCGGGTCTGCCATTTCCGCGTCTATTTATATCGCTCCACGTTCTGTCGGGTTTCTTGCTGTAGCACTACCGCTCGCGCTGCGTTCTTCTCCTGCGTTGTTGATGGCTGCTTCCACTGTACTTCAGTTTAGCAATCCTCTAGAGGGGCCACACCGAGCTCACCATCGTCTGGCAATACTGCCTTAAAATTCTGCGTGTATGATGAGGCGACATCCGGTTTCTTCAGTCGCTCTAGGTTGTACCGTGGCGGCCGCTGGTACCGGACATTGAGATAGTAGCCAGAGTCGATGTTAGCGCAATGATAGATCTTGACGTCAATAATGTCGGAGAAGTACCGAGAGAAGAACGAGATCGCATTACGATTCTGTTTGCTGTGCTGATCTTTAGGTGTAACGATAAGGAAGGCTGTGTTGAAAAAGGTGCTTCGTACGGCCATGTCCTACCGAATCTGTTTGTTGAGGAATCAACTAGAGCTTGATCAACATATATGCGCCAACGAACAATAAATCCGATGACATGAAGGATGAGTTCTACAAGAGCCTTGATGGGTCTACAAAAAGTGCCCAAAACAAGATGCCGAAATAGTCATCGTAGATGCGAATGCGCAGATCAACAGAGAAAGTTTCTTTCGACCTGTCATTGTAATGGAAAGCCCGCATTCCGTTGCCAACGATAATGGTCTGCACCTTGTGGCATTCGCTGCTGCTAGAGGGATGACAATCATCCGTACCTACTTCGCTCGTAAGAATAGGGACACCCGAGTGTTGGTCGACGAACGACATTTTCGGACGTCACAGATGCACTATAGGATATCAGGCGGACAAAAATCAGAAAAGTGACTTCCACTAATGCTTGTTCTGAAATTACCTATCGATAATAAAAATATAAACTAAGAGAAATCTAGAATTTCAAGTTTCTAGCTGATGTAGTTACAAAGATATTGAGTATCAAAGTTGAGTAAAGCTAAAAAAATGTAATTTTCGCAAAAAACAACACATAATTTCAAATCGATATTTTCTAATTATTATCATCATTATCTATTGGTTTCAATACATCATTGGTAAGATAATGAAGCAAGCTTTCCAACAAACACGTGGTTTTGTGAAATAATTGAACCATTGTATGAAAAAAGGTACAAGAAGAAGAAGAAGTTGAAAAAGGCATGGGATTCAAATTTTGATAATCGGCATCTTTTTTTCCCAAACATTCCCAGGCTCAAAATCAGTTTATGGTCAAGCTTTAGTTCTACTCTAATGATTTTGTATGCGAAATGCTGCGGTAAATTGCGGTCTTGGGAGATTCAGCGTTTTTTTACGCACGAGACCGCCCGGGCGCACCCCTTGAGATTAAACGACGATTCTCAAACATTCTAAGCAAATTCCCTTGGAATTCATTTTTGAAAATTACTACACAATAATGTTGATCATTCTAAGCACAAAAAAAACAAAATAAAAATTTAAAAAATAAAACAAATTCAAACTTTTTATATATTATCAGTTATTGAAAATACGCCCTTTTCAAAACTTGGTCGTGATGTTTAAAAATGTTCATAAACAATATATTTTAGTCGAACCAACTACAAAATACTAATATATCCTCGAAAATATGACGAAAATATTTTTGTCCGCCTGCTTGTATGGGAATCCCCCATAGTGAGATGTGAAGTCCTACAGAGACCTGAACATTAACTCGGATCATTATTATCGTCGCACCACCAAATCGAAGTCGTCGCTAGAAGCACATGCGAAGTTGCAGCTGCGAAGTAAATTTTAATCTATTTTTTCTGTTGCGCATCATTAAGCTAATTAAGAGCAACAATATGCACTAATCCAAATTGAGTTGCGACATTTCTAAGTAGGTTAAAATTCAATTTTCGCACGTTCGGTCACTTTGTATTTCGACCAAAAGCATAATATCTTGTAGCAGTAAAAATCCGGGAGTGATTATCCAGCGTCACGAATTCATGAAACAAAAGAACGATGCGTTTCGAATTTACAAAGCTTGTCAGCCGAAGGGGTTGCTGCACAGTACCATCAGAAGCTAGACGAGAGGATAGGCGAGACCAACGGATCTGGAGATGTCAATAGCCTATGGGGAATTATCCACGAAACAGTGACAACAACAGCGCAAGAGGTAGCGCTCAGCGACGCCAACGTAATGGTTGTTTCGACGAGGAGTGCCAACGATGGTGCACAATACAATACTGCGCCAGTGCCCGCAATGTGCAATAACCGGGAAGGAAATTAGCTAAAAGACAAAACAATGGTGAGAGCCAGGTGAAAAGAGCACTTCGAAGATTAGTTGAATGGTAGCAGTAAAGGGGCACCCAGGAATTGGATAACAGTAATGGATGACGGTCAAGCAGTGGGACAACCAACACTGGGTGAGGTTGGGAAGGACGAGATCCCCTTCGAACTTCTTAAGCACGGAAGCAAACAGCTACATCAATCAATCCACCAAATTATTGTAAAGTTTTGGGAGGATGAAGAATTGCCTATTAGCTGGTTGAGTGGTCTCATATGCCCAATCTTCAAGGAAGAGCACAGACTAGAGTGTGCCAATTACACAGGGATTGCCCTTTTGAATTCGGCATATAAGATACTGTCGCGTGTCCTGTGCAATAGGCTGAGATCTCTTGAGGAGTCTTTCGTCGGCTGATTTGCGAGGGCCGATCATTGACGGATCAAATGTTTAACCTGCGGATGATCCTAGATTTTTGGGAATGTAACTTGGGAAGACTATCTGTGTATTAATTTTAAAGCAGCGTACGACTCAGTGAAAAGCAATGAGCTTTGGCAGATAATGTCAGATAATGGTTCTCCGGCGAAACTAATTAAGCTGATACGCGCAACGCTGGATGGATCAAAATCAAGTATTCGGATCGCAGACGAAGTGTCTACCTTGTTTCTGACCTTGAATGGATTGAAGCAGGGTGACGCTCTTTCAAATTTGTTGTTCAACATTGCCCTCGTAGGAGTGATTAGTAGGTCTAGCGTGCAGATGAACGGCACTATCATCACTCGGCCGCTTTGCGAACGATATTAATCTCATCGGCATCGATCCTAGGGCAGTGGAGGAAGCTTATGCTTCTCTGAAGAGAGAGACAGCGAGGATAGGTTTGATGATCAATTCTACCAAAACGAAGTGCATGATAGCGGGTAGAGACAGAGGTAGGCCTAGTGGTGGTAGTGCTCAGGTAGTGATTGATGAGGATGTGTTTAAAGTTGTTTATTTGTCTTGGAACATTTTGGAAACGCAAACACGTTACGGAAACGTTACATGTTCGAGTTCCCAGTTCAACATCGTATTAACGTGCCTTGCAATGGATTAATCCATTAAGTTTCGACACGGGGCATGTTTTAAACTTATTAGAGTCGCCCTAGGGATTACACGCTCGAGAAAACTGGAGGAACATCGCCGAAGACCGACAAAGATGGTGTTCTACTATACGATCGGCGTACAGTTACTTTGTAGCCAACAAGGTTGCTTGGTATGGCAATGTCCTTGGAGGCGGCGAAATCTTAAAGTCGTAGACCGTTGTCTTCGTCAGCTGGTGGGCACTGAACTGTCCAATCGTTGGTCTGAATTCCACCTCATAGCCTACCTGAACCTAAGCGTTCAGAACTCCTATGATGATCTTGACGTGATCGTGATTCGTGGCTTGGGCAGCAGTCTTTTTTACATTCGAGCTGCGCATAGAATGCGTCTTTGTCATCATCAGTGCTTCCGGAGTGAGGACTGTGCGTCTGATTATGGTGAAGTTGAAGAATCGGCCCCTGATCTTCAACCTGCACATTCTTTCGTTGATCAGGTACCAACCGATCATGCGCTTCTGCATATCGGCCATCACGTGTTCTTAAGTTGCGTGTGTTGTCATGTGTTGCTCTCCATCCTTCGATAGATCGGCGAGTATGCGGGTGCTCCCGATGAAATTGAGTGATCTGCAGTTCCACGTATCAAGTTCCCAACCTTTATGCGTTCCTTATACTTAATTGTATAGAAACACCTTCAAAAATCATACTTTAAAAACGGCAGTATCTGATAAATTTCCTTCTTTTTCCCTAACCCTCTTTCCAGGTTCAACATCAATCTCCAGTCGGGCCCGAACGTGAATCCCCGTGACGACGCCCCCCTGCACATCAGTATTCGCCCGAGGGATCAGGTCATCGTACGTAACACCTACCAGTTCCGTAGCTGGGGCATTGAGGAGCGCCACGGTGGCTGCCCGATCCAGAAGCGATCCTACTTCGACATCCAGATCACCGTGAAACCGGACACGTACAGCATAGCGGTTAATGGGTGCCACTTCTGCGAGTTTGCCCACCGGCAACCCTATGCTTCGGTGCGATTTGTCCACATTGGCGAGGGGGCCCAGGTGGATGCCATCGTGATGGAATGAACTCACCACCGGCACCGGTTTATGGACAAAGTTTAGGCGATAAGATTGTCGACACATGCGATAAGATAGAGAGAATGATGGAAAGCTAATCCGGGGACTTTTGTGTATCGAGTTTGCAGCAGTCGATGTTTTAACGTGTTGCAGAAATTCCAGACGATTGATTGATAACGATAACGTGTGCGCGATTTACAACCCTGGAGATGTCATCGGAAATAAAAGCTCGTAAATGGAGTTCGTCTATAAAACTGCTCTCAGTTTAATCGTTTCTCTATGGAAAAAGATTTTGTTTGCATTTTTTAGTGTTTAAAGTATCACCTGTTACGCTACAGAAATAAAGTTCCGTAATTTAACTATATGTAATTGTGTTTGTTTGTCTTTGATTTCGCTTTTATTGATTGATTTCTATTTCAATTAAAGTGTTTCTGGTGCCCTTTTCCTTTTTGTGCTTTCAATGGTAGCTTTATTGACGCAAGGTGTGTTTTTACTGTTTTCGTTCTTTATTGATTTATTATCATTTTGGATTCCTTGCATGATATGGCACTTTTCGAATACGCGTTTTCTTCTAAATTTCGAAAAATGACTTAAAAAACCTACTAGATATAAATAAATTTGAATGATTGGATTGGCTTTACAACATGATGTTTTGTAACGAAGATTCTATACCTGTGTCTACGGGTTATACTTGGATATCTTTGAATGAAATTTGCAACGCTTTTAAAGACGTTAGACAGCGTAGAAGAGTTGGTTTACAACCGGAGGACAAAATTTTGAAAATATTAAATATAACTTCAAACTGTGGTAGATCTTGCTTGATATTACGGTATATTAACTGGTTTTTGTTAGGAATTGAGTAGTGGAAACACTGTTTGATTTCTTGTGCGATATTGTCTTTGGGTAATACTATAAAATGGTGGCTGTTGGTATAACTTTGTTTCAACTGGTTCTATTACTATTATATTACGGGAATTCAACTGAAAGCACTAGGGTTTTTTTTCTTGGACTGTAAAATTACTTTTAACCGCTCGGTGTACAAGAAATCATAAACGAATGGGATTGTACGCCATTTTTTTCTTATCTAAAGGAAATAAATAATACCTTCAAAAGGTATATAGCGAATCTCTAATAAAGGGTAGATTAAAAAAAATGCAGATCATAAGTAACAACGCTATCAGATTACGTTTCTTATCAATGAAAAAAGATGAAGTGTGCGACTATCAAAGAATCAAAAAGTGTATGACATTGACGATCGAGTTCCGCGTTGGAGATCAAGTTCCTCGTTGGAGCCACCATGCACCAGATGACTGAGGTATATATCTGGCGTACAAGCTCCAAGTTCCAAGTTACGTGTTTGTTCCAAGTGTTACGTGTTTGTTTCTCTGTGGAAGTTATTTGAATGAAGAAATCCTCAAGTAATTCATTCAGAATTGTTTTCTGAAAATTCTTCCCAAGGTTATTCCTATAGAAATTCATCTACATTTCGTCTGAACATTCTTCTTGTCATCCCCACCTAAAAGTTTTTACCGGCAGTACCTAATCCCCTTCAGGAAATCCTCAAGGAAAATTTTATTCAAAGCCCTACATAAAATTTTTCATAACTCTGTAAAAATCGTCAAAGCAAACTTTGGAGTAATTTTCGTAGCAATTCCTAGAGAAATTCTAGCTTCTAAACGATGTTCTTGCTGAAAGTTTTTCAAGGAAGATCTCGAAGGTAGTTTCTAGAGATAGGATTCTGGAGGAGATCTCTGGAGGAAGTCCTTGAGGTGGTCTTTGGAGGAAGTTTCTGGAGTTATACCTTGACAAAATTTTCTTGAGTTACTTCAAAAGCATGTCCTAGCAAAAAAGAAGGTACATCGTAGTGTATGGGCGAGCAGGCAGTCGAAAAGCCATCGATCGTTGATTGTGGGGGGACCCGCTTGGAGTGGGAAGGAATGCAAACTGGCTGTCAATAATGCGAAGCTGAAGACAAGTGCCATTGATTGCTAAAGCCTAAGCCAAGACGAGTGACCGAGGAGTTATTGTAAGTGTCGGTTGACAATGACGGTGCCGGCCATTTGATCGAATGCCATTTGGCCGAACGACAGTTGGCCAAATGGGTCGTTTGGCCGAATGCCGATTGGCCGAATCGAGATCAAAAGAATTCAGAAGAAGTTTTTGACATTCTAACTGCCAATATGATCATCAAAAATATTTCCTTCTTTTAATCATAGGCTATTCTTTCTAGTTTCAATATTCAAGGATTAGTTGGCGTTGAAACTGCCTATATTTTATCCAAGATGTTTCCTTCTTCGACTCATAGGCTGCTCTTTCGACTTATACTGAGGCTGGGAACAGTGGCATGGTCACTTAAGTTCATCATTCATTTTTCGGCCAAATGGAATTCGGTCGAATGGCATTCGGCCAAATAACCCTTTCGGCCAAATGGCGTTCGGCCAAATGGCCTGGAACCAACAATGACAGGAGCATAAACTAAAAGCTAGGTTTGAGTAACCAGGAAAGACGTATGCCAAAAAGCAAAACGGTTGATTAGAAAAGATAGTTTTTTGATGCGAAACTTTGATCCGAACAAACAATTCTTACGAAAGTTTCGTCAGCAGTTTCTGCGGGAGGTTATTGGGGTATTTTTAGAGAAACTCCTAGAGCAAATTATTCCTAGAGGAGCTGCTCGAGAACCTCCTGGTGGAACTCTTGAATGTAGGTATTCGAGAAAATCTTGGAGGGATTTTTGGAAGAACTCTTAGAGTACTTCTCTGATCGAAAAAAAAATAGGTTGGGCTTCGAAGGAGAATTCCTTGAGGATGTCCTGTAGGGATTTATTGCCGGGAAAAATGGTTAGATCGGTTCTAGAAAAACTCCTAAATAAATTTCAAGGTGAAATGTAGATGGAGTTTCTAAGAAAAAACTTTAGGGGGAATTAAAAAAAAACTTCAGGATGAACTGAAATCACAGACAAACAGACGTAACACTTCGAACATTATCCGATTCAAATCGTAGTCACGGAAGCACTTTCGCTCAATGCTGAAAAAGTTGGGTTTGGCCAACCATCAACTAGGTGGGCAAACGTCAAACTCGAACAAAAACGATGCGAGCGCCATGGTTGGTCAGTTGACCAACTATCAAATGTTTAAGGACAAGGTATTTGGAGTACATAGCTCAAAATTACGAGAGCACCGTTTTTTAGAACCGTTGAATGGATTTGGATGAAAATGCATCACGCTAATTGTTACAAACGCAATATAATTAAAATTAATTTTTCAAGATTTTTCATTTATGACGCAGATGGGTCTACCCGACGCAATTATCAGTCTATCTATCACCTCAACATTGTAGGATTAGTCATTACAAGAGACTGTCGCCTCTGTAGAAGTAGACGAAAAGGACAGAGAAAAAATAACAACTGATAAAGATAGGGCCCTAATCTTGACCCTACTGCAACGGGCAAACGCAGGTACCGCACATGATAGAGAAATGCAAATAATATGATAATACGTCATTCTTTTAGACATAGGCCTAGTATATAAGGATGTTTGAAATATATGAAGAGAGGTCAGTTGAAATTTAGTGTTTCATTCAGAAAGTTATCCGTCCCTCGTCAAGACGACTCTTGTTCAAGGTAGTTACCAAACTCTCTAAAGAGGCCAGGACTTCTGCTGCAAGTAACCAGCCCTTAGGTTTTTGGAATCTCACCCAACAAGTTCACTTGGAACTTGTAAAATATTTAATCCAAAACTCCCTCAGTAAACCTTACGCTCTCAAACCATTAGAGCAATCGGTCTGAGGCTTAGTGAGGAAAACAATATTTTACAAGAAGAGGTTTCTTCTGTTGATCAAGTTTCACCTCAGACAGTATCGGCACGGTACGCATCCCTTCGCGCGTTTTCCGGCCGAAACATTTGGTGGCTCCAGAGAGGAATCCAAAATCGCGAACTCAGTAAAAGTAAAAAGGTGTTGCTGACGCCAGAAGAGCAGCAAGTGAAAAGTCGACGAGAAAAATCCGACGAATATCACAAAAATCACACCGACCACCAGGATCAGGACCAGCATCGTAAAAACTGCGGAAAGGCAACAAATTGAACCGTCTTTCCCGGCACGGAGGCAGGTATTTCAAAACTCATCTATCCCAACCACGGAGGCAGGTATTTTTTAACTGCGGAAGGGAAACAAATTGAATTGTCATTCCCGGCACGGAGGCAGGTATCTCAAAACTGCGCCGGGGCAATAAAACCCAAGAAAACCTTTAAGATGGCAAAAAAGAGTATCGCTCCTGAAGATTTGTGGAGCTGCGGTGCCTGCGAAGAACCCAACACTTACGATGACTTAGTTGCATGTGATTTATGCGACACTTGGTATCACAAAAAGTGTGCTAGCCTCAAAAATTTACCGGACGACAAAGAAAGCTGGGTATGCATGAATTGTTATAAAAAGAAAATCACCAAGATGGAGCAAGAAGTCGATCACATCAAGAAGACGGAAGACTTGATCAAAAAACTGCAGGGTGAATTGGCACAAATGAAATTGAATTCAGCATCAAACGTGAAGCCAGAAGTAATCGAGAACAAGCAACAAGAAGACTTCCAACGCAACATGTTTTTGTGGAACCAGAAACAAATATTGATGGAGTTACCGCACTTCGACGGTAACCCAAAAGATTGGTCTAAATTTAAAAATGCATTCGATGTCACAACAACTCAAGCCGAGTATTCAAATTTAGACAATCTTTCACGACTGGAAAAAGCGTTGAAAGGGACAGCAGCAAAATCCGTGCAGCCGCTAATGATAAGTGCAAATAATGTTCCACACATTATGCGGAAATTGGAGGAACAATTTGGCCAGGCTTCTATGATTTGCAGAGAGCTGCGAGGAGATTTAGAAAGAATAAAAAAACTCGGCAACAAAACCATTAATGAAATAGCGGATAAGCTAGATTGCTTCATCATAAATATGAACACTTTAAATCGAGCAGATTTATTAACAGATCCGCGATTATTTGAAGAACTCATTTGGAAACTTCCATACAATCTACAAGTGAATTGGGTTGAATACACCCAGAAATATGTGACACAACATCAGAGACAACCTGCATTGACAGAATTAAATACTTGGATTAAACCACACGCTGCCACACAACTAGCAATGAACAACATGCAAATGTGCACATCGGCACCGGAGAAAAAAGGACGAATGAATGTTCATCACGACAAAAATAGGGAGCAGCCACGAGAACATTGTCGCATATGCAATTCGGCGCACAAAATAGAAGATTGCTATTTTTTTTACGAAGCTATGCCCACAAGAAAGAGTCACCAAGGTTTTCAAACTTAAGTTATGTACAAAGTGCCTTAAGCCACATAACTACAAAAAATGCTATTCACAAAAAAAATGCGGAATAGACAATTGTCCTGGTCGACACCATAAACTGCTACATGGAGGATTTGTAAAAACATACAAGGAAAGGCAACCATCGGAAGAAACAATAAAAACAGTCACCGGATCAACACATGCTCATCATAGTCGTGATCAGGTATTCTATCAAATAATACCTATAACTTTGAAAAACGGACCGATTAGTGTTCATACAAGTGCCTTCCTCGACCCTGGATCATCTTTAACGTTAATCGATAATGAAGTGGCCAAGGAATTGAATCTAAAAGGGTCCAGCGAACCACTCACATTGAAATGGACGAATAATGTATCAAGAGAAGAACGCGACAGCAAACTTGTAAAATTCCAGATAAGCGGAACAACAGATCGATTTTATAGTATGGCTGAAGTGAGAACAGCCGAGGATCTGCATTTACCGATCCAATCCCTCGACTATGATGAACTAGCACAAAAATATTCGTACTTAAGAGATCTGCCTATAAAAAGCTATCTGAAGGAACAACCAAAGTTATTAATTGGATTGAACCATAGCCATTTATTGGTTCCATATGAAACACGTATTGGTGGACCCAATAATCCAATAGCCATCAAGACTTTGTTAGGTTGGTTGATATTCGGGAATATTAGTGAAGTGGTAAAGGCGAAACACCTGATGGTGATTCAAGAAGACACTGAACTATCAGACCTCATCAAAAGACATATTTCTATTGAGGATTTCGGTGTAAAGATCCCGCTGAATTTACCACAGTCGAAAGAAGTGATTAGAGCCAAATATTTAATAGACGAAACGTTGAAACGGAAAGGTGTACGCTATGAAATAGGTCTGCTATGGAAATACGATAATCCAAAGTTCCCGAAAAGCTTCAACAACGCATACAAACGATTAGAAAACATGGAGCGAAAGTTAAAAAACGAGGAAGCAACCAGAGAATGGGCCATTCAAACGATGAAAGATTATATTAACAAAGGATACGCTAGAAAACTCACACCGTCAGAAATTAAAAGTTGGTCCAATGATGCGTATTATCTTCCTCATTTCATAGTAGAGAATAAGAAAAAACTCAGATTAGTTTTCGACGCCGCCGCTAAGATAAATGGAGTATCTTTTAACTCTATGTTACTAGCTGGACCAGATGCTACTACCTCATCATTTGGCATAACGATCAGATTCCGAGAAGGAGCAATTGCAGTGGCGGCCGATATAAAAGAAATGTTCAGTCAGGTCGCCATAAAGAAAGAAGATCAGCGTAAACAATGCTTCTTGTGGAGAAATTGTGATCAAACTCGTAATCCAGAGATTTACTGCATGCAAGTAATGATATTTGGATCAACATGCTCACCGGCATGCGCACAAGCAGTAAAGAACTACAACGCCAGTTTATTCAAGGATTCGAATCCCCAAGCATCTGAAGCAATCATCAAGCAGCACTATGTAGACGACTACATGGACAGTTTTGACTCAATGGACAATGCAATCAAAACAGTTAACGATGTAATCTCTATACATGATCATGCTAGTTTCTTCATTAGAGATTTTGTATCTAACGAACAAATATTGCTTGCATCGTTACCAAGCAATCGCATTAAAACTGGAAAGATACGAGTTCTGAACGACAAAGATTCACAAACTGAAAAAGTACTCGGATTGTACTGGAATACTAAAATGGATTACTTCAGTTTTGAGTTGAATTTTGAGAAGTTACCCTTGGAAGTAAGAAATTCAACACGAAAACCTACTAAACGCGAAGTTCTTTCTTTCATCATGAGTATTTATGACCCGTTGGGACTTATTTCACATCTTACCATTCATGGTAAAATCATAATGCAAGAAATGCATAAGGAGTCTTCCAACTGGGATGAAGACATTTCGGATCATTTGTACAAAAGATGGAAACATTGGCTCAGCCTAATTGAATCTGCAAAAACTATTGTAATCAACAGATGTATTATGGATAAACAAAGCCGGAGATTTGAACTCCATGTGTTTGTTGATGCATCAGAATACGCCTTTTGTGCTACCATATACGTTAGAGGAATTGATAAACTAAATAATACAACAAGTGTAAGATTGCTATCAGCCAAATCAAGAGTAGCACCGATTAGAAAGTTATCAATTCCAAGACTAGAACTTATGGCAGCCATTCTTGGAACCAGATTGGCAGAAACTATCCATAAGGAATTACGGAAAAGGCCGGATAGAACCATATTTTGGTCCGATTCACAAACTGTGCTTTCTTGGATTAATTCAGATCACAGAAACTACAAGCAGTTTGTAGCACATCGCATCGGAGAACTACTTGATACAACAACGATGGATCAATGGCGATATGTTCCTACGGAAATGAATCCAGCTGATGAAGGCACAAAAATGGTGAAAAATTCTAAGTGGATTTCAGGGCCAAAATTTCTTAAGGATCCAGAATCATGTTGGCCAAGCTCCAGATTTTCACGAAATACAACGGAGGAACTTAGAGATGTCACTCTTATGTTTCACACATCGGATGAAGCAGATCTTGACTTTATCGAAGAAATCCGATATTCTCGTTGGGTCAAGTTGCTTAACCGAATGTGCGTGATAAAGAAATTCGTGGACTGGGTCAAAGATAAGAAAAACTTCCAGAAACATATTAGTGATGACGACAGAGAGGTAGCGGAACAAATACTGATACGAAAGGCACAATGGGATGTTTTCACCGAAGAAATGAAAGATTTGACTAAAAACGGTAGGCTGACAATACGCAGCAAAATTGCCTGCCTCACGCCAGCATTAAACGAACGAGGTGTAATGATATTTTGCAGCCGTTTGAGTCAAACGAACATCGTACCAGAAACTACTCGACAACCATTTATACTACCTTATAAACATCACATCACTAGACTCATCATGCAAAGATACCACGAGAAATTTCTGCATCAAACCGATGAAGCAGTTTTGGCAGCAGTGTATCAGAAGTATTGGGTAATTAAGTCTCGGGCACTATTGAAAAATATCAAGAGCAACTGCCAGGTATGCAAGATTAGGAAAGCTATACCTGCACATCCACAAATGGCCGCATTACCTGATTGTCGTTTGAGTCTAATGAATCCCACCTTTACTCATACTGGAGTGGACTACTTCGGACCGATAGAAGTTAGGGTCCATAGATCTGTGGAAAAAAGATGGGGAGTTATATTTACATGCATGACGACTCGGGCAAGTCATATTGAACTTGCAGAAAACATGACTACTGATGCATTTATTATGTGCCTGCGGAATTTCCAGAATAGAAGAGGAAAAATTTCGCATCTCTACAGTGATAACGGCACAAATTTTGTTGGTGCAAACAAACAAATGCAGATATTAATCAAGGAGATAAACGACATCATGGGAGAACGGCAAGCTGCAGCAATGGAAATTAAATGGAGATTTAATCCACCCGTGGCACCCCACTTCGGAGGATCTTGGGAACGACTTATTCGCATAATTAAAAACTGTTTAAATAACATGCTACACGCCAGAAAAGATCGTCTTCCATCAGTCGAAGTATTAAGATCATCACTTATCCAGGCCGAATATATATTGAATTCAAGACCGCTCACCCATATACCATTAGACAATCCTAATGACGAGCCTCTAACTCCTTTTCATTTCTTGATTCTACGTGCAGGCGAATACGTCCCACCACTTTCACTATCCAGCAACAGCCTAAGTAAGCAGGACTATAGGCTTGTTCAACATTATTCACAGTACTTCTGGGATAAATGGAGAAAGGAGTATCTACCTACCATCATTAAAAGAAATAAGTGGACCGACAAGGTGGAACCTATAAAGGTAGATGACATTGTTGTTATCACCGATAAAAGTCTTCCACAAGGTGAATGGTTGAAAGGAAGAGTGGTCAAGGTACACACGGCTCAAGACGGACAAGTGAGATCTGTCGATATAGAAACTTCAAAAGGATCCTATACACGAGCATCGAGTAACGTTGCAATTTTAGATGTGAAAGGTGACTCATCTTCAACGGAAAAAACACCTAAGCAACCCAAGACCACATCTCAACTTGCAAGGTTGCATCATCATCGTGATGAGAAATCGTCATTGAACAGTTGCAAGACAAGAGTAGGATCTTGTTTCGACTCCAAACAACTGATTATAAACCCAGAAAAGGAGATAACCGAGATGGACGAAAATCTTTCCATTATCACGAAAGCTGATATAAACTTTTCCAACTGGGGTAAGCGGCAGAAAATTGACATTGATAAGGTGAAGCAAATAAGAGATAAACTTAATGCTCAAAACTCTTACAAACCCAGAAGAAAGACAAGAATAAGAACACCAATGTGGACCTTCACTATGTTAGCATTCTTCTATCTCATCTGCGCGATATTGGGTTTGGAAACGTCAGGACTGATAGGTTATGATTGCGCTAGTCCCGAGGTCAATATGACCAGTTATTCTTTAACAGATGTTTCATCTTGCCTACCTGCTATTAAGAACTTGTCAATAACCGAAGTTCCCATACAAGTTCTTCAAAGAAGTACCAAAAGTTCGGTAATGGTCTATCAGTGCAAGGTGATCCTCAAAAGATCAATACGATACTGCGGCATGCACTCACACATTTCAGACTACGAGCATAGCTACTCCTACATCGTAAAGGAATTCACTTCTGAAGAATGTAAAACGACACACTTACTAGGAGCATTAGCTCTTACGCATGACAAGCGGATTGGTGAGCTAAAGAGGAATAGTACCACCAGAGGTGAAACATTGATTATTGGCAGTATCCGGTCCAGTTCATGCAGTGGAGGAACTTACAGAACACCGGAATATACATGGACTAACGCACTGGTGTATTACGAATATGAAATTTCACTTTATAATTATGAAGCCATGATTGATACAGAAAATGATCAAATCATTCTCAGACATGGTGTAGTATGTCCATATTCTCATGGCAAATGTTTAGATTCCGAGGATGGGTATTCTACCTGGGATATCAGTTTGAATCAAAGGTGCGAAGATACAGAGTTCGAAGTTATATTCGAAGGATCTGTAAATAAAACAATTAATATCGATACCCAACGAAAGGATAACCCTGCCGTGTATACGTCAATATCAGATTCCCACTTGTTTTCCATTCGAACGAAAGGAACATCGAAAATATGTGGATACCAGGGTTATAAAACTGATCACCCGAGAATATTTATACTAGAATCAGTTGGATTTTCAACACCATTCCATAAGAAACCCACCAATGCCAGGAATCATGATATTTTCACTTACTTTAACTCCAAAATAACACTGGTGGAAAACTACATAGGACAGAAGCTAGATGATGTGTATAATTCAGTAATGGTGGAGATGTGCAAAATTGATAAGGCGTTAATGGAGACGAAACTTACATTAGCCCGACTTAATCCAACTGAATTCGTGAATACCATCATGAAGAGATCAGGATTCACAGCAGTAGTTGCCGGTGAAGTGCTGCATGTTCTCGAATGCAAACCGGTCTATGTCAAACCAATAGAGTCAGAAATATGTTATCAAGAGATTCCGGTGAAGTTTGGGAATCAGACAATGTTTTTAGCACCAGTTACACGTACACTACAATTACGAGGAACCGAGATCGACTGTACACCATTACTTCCGGCCAAATTTCAAATCGGAGGACGCTGGTATACCACTGATGGCAGGATGAGAGAAACAGTTGCACCCCATAAACTCACCAGCGATATCATCACCAAATGGACATACACTCCTCTACCCAACCTAATGGAAAGTGGAGTATACGACAGTGAAAGTTTACAGAAAATGAAAACCATGATCTACGACCAAGGAGACCGTAGAATAGCATCAAATGTTGTTCACAGACTATTAGCAGGACAAACACCAAACCGACAGGGATTTTATTTTGATGCTTTGGTTTCTGAGAAAATAATCGACAACGTGGTCAACAAATACTGGAGTAAATTGATATCTTGGTCCACATGGATAGGCAATGTAACATCGACAGCTATCGGTCTATATATGATCGGACGATTCTTCAAGTTTATCATCGACACATTGATGCATGGACGCATCCTCTATGAAATATATGGATTCGGCTGGCAACTCCTTGCCTCGTTTTGGGATTCGCTAACTACCTTCTTGACACATCGCAACACCCTCAGAAACATCAACAGGACGGCGACCACTGATTATGATAACATGACCACTGATTATGATAACAAGGCCAACCCAGGACCATCCAGTCCATCCCAGGCAGCAGTGGAAGACAAACCAGATGTACCCGGTGTGCGACTTCCCCCGGGGATGTATCCTGACGTAGTAGTATAACGATTTAAAAAAAAAAATGCTTTTCACATTTTAAACAGATACACAAAACAATCACATATTTAAATACATTTGAAAAATCAGATTTGTTTGAAATACTTTCTCTTTTATCAGATATTGCTTATTATTTGTGTAAATTAGTCCATTTACAGGAGCCGGTGTTACAAACGCAATATAATTAAAATTAATTTTTCAAGATTTTTCATTTATGACGCAGACGGGTCTACCCGACGCAATTATCAGTCTATCTATCACCTCAACATTGTAGGATTAGTCATTACAAGAGACTGTCGCCTCTGTAGAAGTAGACGAAAAGGACAGAGAAAAAATAACAACTGATAAAGATAGGGCCCTAATCTTGACCCTACTGCAACGGGCAAACGCAGGTACCGCACATGATAGAGAAATGCAAATAATATGATAATACGTCATTCTTTTAGACATAGGCCTAGTATATAAGGATGTTTGAAATATATGAAGAGAGGTCAGTTGAAATTTAGTGTTTCATTCAGAAAGTTATCCGTCCCTCGTCAAGACGACTCTTGTTCAAGGTAGTTACCAAACTCTCTAAAGAGGCCAGGACTTCTGCTGCAAGTAACCAGCCCTTAGGTTTTTGGAATCTCACCCAACAAGTTCACTTGGAACTTGTAAAATATTTAATCCAAAACTCCCTCAGTAAACCTTACGCTCTCAAACCATTAGAGCAATCGGTCTGAGGCTTAGTGAGGAAAACAATATTTTACAAGAAGAGGTTTCTTCTGTTGATCAAGTTTCACCTCAGACAGTATCGGCACGGTACGCATCCCTTCGCGCGTTTTCCGGCCGAAACACTAATTGTTCAGTGGTGGTCAACAGCGTGATGCATTTTCATCCAAATCCGTTCAACGGTTCTAAAAAACGGTGCTCTAGAAAATTTGAGCAATGTACTCCAAATACCTTGTCCTTAAATAGACCGTTAAATCGGTGTAACATGGAATTTATCAGAGTGTTACGTCTGTTTGTGCTGAAATTTTAAAATGTTGAAGCGAATTTTAGAAGAATTTCTGGATCAATTACTGAAAATACTCCAAGGACAACTCCTGGAGGGATCCCTGACGAAAGAGAGAGAGGAGACTAACAGCCAAAAAGAAAAAAAAATATTCGTGAAGAAAATCTTGGAGTGATTTCTGGAAGAAATCTTGGAGTTATTTGTGGGAGAACTGATGTATTGTATTGATTTCAATGTACCTACAAGATTTTTTTTTCGCAAATTTCTCAAGCAATCCCATCGGAAATTACTTAAGGTATTCTTTCGGGGATTCGGAAATTAATAAATTATATGATTTTCCCCATATTACTGCAGGATTTTTTTTCGGGGATATCTCCAGGGGAAGTCTTTGTAAATTTCTTCAGAAATTTCTACGAAAATATATCCAATATTTCTTTGGAACTTCATAAAGGGATTCCTACTGGTACTATAAAGGTATTTCTGCAGGAATTAATTTATGGTTTCGTCCAGGAATTTTATTTTATAGAAACTTCCTCCAATAATCGCTCCAGAAGTTCCTGCAGGAATTATTCAAGAAATTCCTCCATAAATTTCCACCGAAATTGTTCCAGATATTCTTCCAAAAAAATTCCACCATTTATTGCTCCTGGAATTCCTCCAGAAATTACGTCAGATTTTCTTCCAGAAATTCCTGCAGCAATTTATCCAAAAAATTCCCCAAAATTACCTCCAGAAGTTCCACCCAGCGGAATTCCTTCAGAAATTCCTCCAGGAATTCTTCCAGAAATTTCTCCAGAACTTCCTCCATGAATTCCTTTAGGATTTTCTCCAGAAATTCCTTCAAGAATTTTTGAAGAACTTTATTCATGATTTTCCCAAGAGAAATCCCTCCAGAAATTCTCCCAGCGATTCCTCCAGAAATTCCTCGCAAATTTTCTTCACAAATTCTTCTAGGACTTCCTCCAAAAGTTCCGACAAAAAAATTTGCAGAATTTCTTCAGGAGAATACCTCTAAAATTTCCTTCAAAAAATTCCATAAATTCCTCCAGGAAGTTCACCAGGAAAATTCAACCAATAATTCCTACAGAAATTCTTCCAGGAATTCCACCTGAAATTCCTACATGAATTCATCCAGAAGTTTCTCCAGAAGCTCTTTTACGAATTTTCGCAGAAATTGCTCCAAAAATTTCCTTAGAACATGTTTAATAATTCCTCCGTGAATTCTACAACAAATTTCTCCTGGACTTTCGACAGAAACTTCTGCAAAAAAATTTTGCATTAATTCCTCCGGGAGTTCAACCATAAATTCCTTCAAGAAATCCGTCAGAATTCCTTCAGAAATTTCTTCAAACATTCCTTCTGGAATACTTTCAGAGATTCCTCTACTAATTCCTCAGAAGCTTCCACCAGAATTTCATCCAAAAATTTCTTCAGGAATCCTTCTACAAATTCCTCCAGGAAATCCTCTAAGAATACTTCCAGGAAATTCTCCAGGAATTCCTTCAGGAATTTCACCAGAAATTCCTCAACAATTTCTCCAGGAGTTATTCCAGAAATTGTTTCATAAATTCTATCAGGATTCTTCCAGAAATCTCTCCAGAAATTCCTCCAAAATTCTTAGAGTTCTCCATGAAGTCTTAGAGAAATTCCTTCAGAAATTCCTCCATGAATTCCGCTAGAGCTCCCTTCAAAAATGCCTTCAGAAATAACTCCAGAAATTCCACCCAGACATTTTTAAGAAATTTCCACGGTATTTTTTTTTCGGAAATCCCCAGAAATTCTTCAGGAGTTCCAACAAAAAATGCAGTTATTCCTCAAAGAATTTCTTCAGGAATTCCTTTAAAACTTCCTCCAGAGTATTCTTCATAAATAAATTCCTCCAGGAAATTCATCAGGAATTCCTCCAAAAATTCTAGCAATAATTATTTTGGAAATTCCTCCAGTAATTTCCCCAAAATTCCTCCAGGAATTATGCCTCCAGGGACATCTTCAGAAGTTCCCTCTGGAATTGTTTCAGTAGTTTCGTCAGGAAGTCCTCTAGAAGTTCCTCTCGGAATTCCTCAAGAAATTCATCTGAAAAATCCTCCGGGAATTCCCGCACGAACTCATAAATTGCTCCAGGAATCGCTCCAGAAATTCTTGCAGGAGTTCCTCAAAGAATTTTTTCTGAGATTTCTCCAGAAATACTTCCAACGATCCCTACAGAAGTTCCGTGACGAATTCCTTCAGAAATTTCTCCAGGAATTCCTCCAAAAATACTTTTAGAAATTCTCCCGAAGGTTTCTTTAAGAATTTCTCGAAAAATTTCTGCGGATATCCATCCAGAAAATTCACCAGAACTTCCTTCAGTCATTCCGCTTATAATTCCTTCGTGAATTCCTCCAAGAATTTCTACACAATTTCTGTCGAAATTCCTTGAGGAATTTCTCCAAGAATGCCTGAAAGGTTTCACCAGAAACTCCACTATAAATTCCTCCGGTAATTCGACCATTCAATCCTCCAAAAATCCACCAAGTTCAAGTCCTCCAAGAATCTCTCTAGGAATTTCTCCAGAAATTCCTTCAGGAGTTCATCCAGAAATTTCTGGAACACCTGTAGGTTCTAGGAATTGATCTAGAAACTTCTGCAAGGAGTTTTCCCAGATCTTCATTCAAAAATTTCTTCAGTAATCTTTCCAGAAATCCCTCCAGGAGTTCTTCCTGAAAATTTTCCTTACAGAAATTCCTCCAGGAGCTCCTCCAGAAATTCCTCTACGAATTGTGTCTGTAGTAGGAATTTGTTTAATTTTTGAAGAAAATCGACGAATTATTTATAAATTCTGAAAAAAAAAATCAAATATACAAGAATTATACAAACGAGTTCGGCGGCCCACAAACTTTTCTCTTGATTACTAAATAAGTTACTTTTGGTTCACAAATTGTTCAATGAAGGACGCACACGTTAGAGTTTTGAGTTCTTACTGTTTTGATTTGGAAGGTTTTTTGATAATAAGAAACTAGGTTAAAATGTGTTTTGGTGTTTTCAATCCTTTCAATTGCACGAAACGATGAAAGTTGAGATTCTTTCTAATATTCGAGTTAATGTTTAAGATTTGATGAAGTCAAATCAGTAGTAATGATACAATCAGGGATGGAAACACTCACTTGTACTCAGATACACTCATTTGCTACTCTCTCAGCTCAGAAGCCTGCAGGCAAAAAACAGTGTATGGAGTAGTTATACTTTGTAGTTTTATCTAAAAGTTTGCAGAACAAAGTAAGGATCACAAACGTATACCCAAATCGTGGCTGAGCTATGAACGCGACTCTCCACATGAGCATAATTTGCATTCATCGTGTGGAGAGATACCTTCATTCGAAGACCACTTCATCAAGACTTGCAGCACTTGTCTTCGCTTCATTGCTGTTTTTTGTTCGCAAGCATATGCGCTGAGATAATAGCAAGTGAGTGTATCTGAGTACAAGTGAGTGTTTTCATCCCTGAATATAATTGTCATCGAATTCCTATAATGATTTTTTTTATAAATAAGACGGAACCGAAAGATCATGGTTTATGCCCCAAAGAGAAGAAAACAAATTCCGGGACTGAGAACTGATATTCAGTTACGAGTGCTTAGGCAATCCATTTTCTGTTCGCTTTCGGGTAGGAATCCAACGTATTGACTTTTGAATTGTGACGTTGTGAAACATACCGATGTCAAATCGTTTGATCCCTACCGGAAAGCGAGAGTAATGACGGCGACCACTAGCACTCGAAAACCAACAAATTAGTATAAATAGCATACCAGAATGCATGATTGACGTAGACACTCTTCGAACTATAGGTAGTTGTATATTTGATAAATTGTGGCGTTTAAATCTGAAGTCGCTTGGCGATAGTTATTCAATGATTATTTATCGTTTTTGGTCTGTTAAAAAACATTTTAACTTTTAAGCCTCGAATATTGTTCTGTAATTTAGTTTTGGACATCGTAACAGATTATTTTTAGTCCTGTTGTTCGAGAATTACGCAAAAAAATAGACATACTACTCTATCCCCTAGTATGACTCACTAACGAATAGATTCGCGCGTTTAAAACCCGGATTGTTTGTCTAGCAGTTTGATTAAAAAACTAATCTCTTCTCCATACATTCCGCTTCAAGAAAAACCCTTTTAAGTAACACAGCTTCCTACTAATATCGTCTCACTTTCAGCTTACAACTAGTAATTTTTCACAACTTTCACCTCTTCAACACGAGAATATCAGTACATCAGATCAACAAAAAGACAGCTCGAAAAAAGAACGAACTACGCAACAATACTAGAAATCCTCTACATAGACATAAGCGGAAGTTACATATGTCGATTCGGCAACGCTGTTCATTTTGTTTACATCAGCTGCCAACACTTGCTGCAAAGCTAGATGTTCAAACTTTGTGCGTGACTTCGTAGTGGTTCAAGTTGTTTACATTTTATAATTATAATAGATTTTTTTTTCAAAATTTTGAAAAAAAATAGCGGAGCAATCGATGAAATCTGAAATTTATTGTAAAGTGTTAAGCTAAACATATCGGCAGAACTGAAGCAAGAAGCAGCAATGAAAGTTTTTTCGAGAAGTGCAGCAACAAAAGTTTCGTCATAAGCTTGAGCTTTTGAAAGCAGAATTAATTAAATTCTATCTTTTTACTAAACTTACATATACCGTTCTCGATATTAAAAATAAATAATTTTAATTTATTTAGCTCGGATTGCAATACCGTTCAATCGACGCCTTCTTACGAACGATCAGCCTATTCATTTGGCTCACACTTTGACAGTTCTTTCTGCACGATTGGCTTACAATGGCCGCCTCCGCAGATCTCTATAATGTAGGATTACTAAACAATACTATGCCTAATATAAATTTACAAAGAGTACAGAGTAACGAGGAGTACTACACAGATCAGATCTTCGCAGCGGAGGAGATTCCGTTCGTTCCGACACGACTTTGGTCGGGAGTAGTTTTGGTTTGGTTTTATTTTTTAATCAAAGGTTTTTGCTCACTCACCGCATCACATGGGGTGCGCCGACCGACCGTCATCATCGGTGGCCGGGTTCGTTTCATTTCATCCTAGCCAATTCGGCAGGAATGACTGTCATCAGCTGTTCTGTTTTGGGGAGAAACAGGGAAGAGTTAAGGATTAGGGAAATTCTGAAGCGAAGAAAACAGAGAACGGACTCACCTCCTGGGAAATTTCCACGTGGACCCAGGTGAACAGCGGTTTGCGGATCAGGTTGATCAGCTTATAATGGAGCGAGTTCAAACCATCGCTGTCGAACCGCTTTGCACCGGTAACAAGCTTCTCGTATCTGAATGAATGTAACGAAATATATAAGTATGAGTTGTTTTACATAAATCGTCCAACTTGGTATATGAGCATTATCAGGCGCTGTTCACAAACTACTCATTTTTGATCATCTTAAGCCCCCTCCTCAGTCATAGACTTATATGGATCGTAGACATTATTGACCAGATATCTCCTGTGCCCCAACAGAGTCTGCAAGAGAACTTTTTAAAGTCAAGGCCTTCAGATCAATACTCGTAACGGAATGCGTGTCCGGAGTTCACGCTTGTAAATTAGATCAATTATACCAAAACGTATTAAAATCCGTGAAGGTCAATTACACGTGTGAACTTTGTTCGGTCACTTCGAGTGGAATGACTCACGGTGATAGGTGGCCGGTAAAAATCACGCGAACGACGGTAAACAGTTTAACCCCACCACTTTTCGGTGAACTCCCTAATTATTTTATTTCCCACGCTGCTGCGGTTTTACCTACCTTTTGGGGTTGGCCTTCTCCTTTTTGTGGCTCAGCATGGTGTAGCGTGCGATATTGATTGGATAGCGTGCAATGTGGAATCCAACGTGCTTCAGCCTGTGGGGAATAATGTTGGTTGTAAGAACAAACAATTATTAGAGGAAATGTTCGTGTCACGACAGCAGCAATGCCGTGGGACCTCTCACCTATTGGACATGTCATCGTCCTCGCCACCCCAGCCCCAGAACGAGTTGGAGAAGCCGTTCACCGTGCGGAACTGCTTGGCGGTCATGGCGGATACACCGCCGAAAATTGTACTATAAGGCAGCTTGAAGCCAAAGGTGTCCACGGCGACGGACATGTGCCGCGGCTGATCCGGACAGGTGTACAGGTTCCGGTCGTCCATCGGCAGCAGATCCACATCGTGGAACACCATGCAGTCCCAGTTTTTCTGCTTCATTGCTTCGGCGAAACCAACGTTCATCAGAGATGCCCGATTGAACTGCGACCCAGTGGCCTGTTCGACAATGTAGATTCCGTACTCGATCTGCTGTTTCATAAGGAATGGGTGGAGATTCTTCAGGAAAACGGGCAGGTGTTGTTCGCGGTCCCGGTAGGGTACGATGATTGCCACCCGGTCGTGGGCTGTGCACTCGCGAGGAGTGTACTGGCCACCGGGAAGCAGCTTGATGGCAAGCTTTTGCTCCACGGACGAAAGCGTTTCGTACGTGGCGTCCACTTCGACGGGACCATCTGTAATGAGAGTTTGTGAATTAGTTCGAAAATGATTAAAAACATAGTATTTTGAATGGCAGCACAGTGGTTCTGTCGTAGGTCCCTAATCCAAAAATTTCACCACAATGATTTATGATATCATTTTGGTAACATAAAGTTTAATGCTTTAATGGTTAGGCTCAATTATTACTCTCATAAGATTTATACAGACGCTTTACCGCGGAGCACAGGAAAACAGCTGCTCTTGAGTAGACATTAAATTTGTTTTTTTTTTTCTAATTGGAGTCGTTTGCATTCATCACATTCCATTAACCCTCGAGCGATCGCGCTGTTGTATTTTGTACAACACTTTGACAAAATCTCGCTTTTCGTGCTCAGCATTAGCGTGTTGCTGTTGATGACGGCCAACCGCGTGAGTTATGGAAAGTTAAAATGTCTCAACCATTCGACATGTATTTGGTTGATTGTGTTTGATTCTAATGCAGTAGAAATTAAGGTTTATCGCAAATTTAGATGGCATTCGTTATCATTATGAAAAGGTGTTACTGACTTGGAAATTTTTTTCCCAAGGTATAAAAAATTGAAAATTTTCAACAATTTGGCAGCAATGTTCCCCTTTTCGATCCCTTCGGATGTTCTTCTTTTTAATACGTTTAATCATTGATTTTCTGGCAAATTCAGTTGCAACCAAAGCTGCGACTGTTTGCGACCAGATTTATGCTAGTCAATTGAGTGCCGCACCTTCAGTACAGGCAAAAACTTACGAATACCTTCTGAATTTGCTGTAGGGATCACTTTTTCCAAGATTTTACCTTCTCTAACCGTCACGTTATGAGTGTTTCATTATTGTTGAATAGATACGATTATCTTGGACCACCTTAACTTACAATAATATGTGCAAATCACAAAAATGAATTTTGGCTCCGTAAAGCCAAAAAGTTGATTGAGCCCATTTTAAATTAACTATACAAAAATGCATTTAGGATTCAAATATGCATCAAATTTAACGGTTTTAACATGAAACTAATCAAATTCATATTTATGACCGCCATTCTATGGGGATGGAACCAGTGCACAGTGGGACGAATGGCCCAAAACGTGAACTTTTTTCAGCAGCGTCTTTAAACGTGATTTTAGCGGCATGGTGTCTTCGGATGAAAATTTTATAAAAATAGGGCGCATCGAATGGCGTTTTGTTTTAGTTCGCAACTTTGCCACAGGCGGCGCTGTAAAATCCAACTTTTTTGTTTGACGTTTTTTCAATATGGTGTTTTCGGCAAAGTTGTAGATATGCTCAATACAAATATCTTTGCCGAAGACACCAACCCTCTATCTCTACATTGCTTCAAGATACAGACGTATTTTATGAATGACCCCCCAAAATCGTTTTATTCATATATTTCGAAAATGCGCAGTTTTAGAAAGTTGCAATGTTCTACAAAGTTGTGTAAAATGTCAAAAGAAACAACTTTGTAGAAGTAAATAGGGTTCTAAAATGGCAATAGGGTTAGTTATGGTTATTTTTGAGTTGAAAATAGCCGTTTTTCAAGGCTCAATAACTATCTTGGATGCAAATGGATGCAAATCAAACCCCACTAGGTTCAATATGTATTACATACTATAAGTTGAATATCCTGATGTTTTCGGTTGTATCCTCGAGTATCCTTAGCAGGGGTTCTTAATCTTACTAGAGCCTATTTTTGACGCTAAAACAAGAATATCAGTTTTTGTGTGTCATTTAAAACCCCATTATCTTCTGTGAAGTGATAAATATTAACTATTCGCATAATTGTATGCTTTATTGCGCCTATAAAAATCAATTATTATCGAATTATTATCATATTATTTAAAAAACACTGCATAGAAGTGAGCTAAACCAGATGGTCATGTGTATCCAAGTGATCTCACCAGCAAGCAAATTTTATTCGTGTGTTAAAAACATAAATGTAAATCTGGCTTTCGATTTGAATAGGTCGAATCAGGTTAGGAATCACAGTCAACATACGACCTATTCAAAACGAACGCCAGAAATATACATATTCTTTTTCAACACGTATAGTAACCAAACAAACAGTAAGTCTAGAAAGCCTGAAATCATTTGCGTTAGCATTGGTATCCATTTTCCCAACTTTCAAACATAGCAACAAATTGATTTGTGGAAATGAAAAGGAGTATTTTCAGCTATCGGAAACAACATGAATTTGACAGGTGCCGAACAAGCGGGAGAGTGTGTGTATTTATACGGGAAGTTCAATGAACACATGGCACAAGTAATTCTCGATTAAGCCAGTAAAAGGGTGAAACAGCTTCTCTAAATTAGTTCTAATATTCCAACACATACCCAAAACAACTTTTATGATTTTTGATTAGAGAAACCTTTACTTTTCATCAAAGATGTTGTGCATATCCACAACTTTTTTGATTACTAGAAATCATTAAAACAGTTTGTACACAAAAGCTTTTTTGCATTCATGCAGGATTTATTTAGAGCATTCTCACAGCGATCGAAAAATCGGATGCCTGTTGACGCTTTTAAGTGAATTAGAAAATTAGTAATTGGGTATTCGACATTAGAAACGTAGTGATTTGACTTTCTGCTTGTTCGGTTACTATACGTGCTGAATATAATATGTGTATTTGCTTGCTAGCGAGATCACTTGGATAATAAAACCGACTGGTTTAGCTCACTTCTATGCAGTGTTTTTAAAATAATATGATAATAATTCGATAATAATTGATTTTTATAGGCGCAATAAAGCATACAATTATGCGAATAGTTAATATTTATCACTTCACAGAAGATAATGGGGTTCTAAATGACATACAGAAACTGATATTATTGTTTTAGCATCAAAAATATGCTCTAGTAAGATTAAGAACCCCTGCTAGGGATACTCGAGGATACAACCGAAAACATCAGGATATTCAACTAATAGTAATACATATTGAACCTAGTGGGGTTTGATTTGCATCCATTTGCATCCAAGATAGTTATTAAGCCTTGAAAAACGGCTATTTTTAACTCAAAAATAGCCATAACTAACCCTATTGCCATTTTAGAACCCTATTCACTTCTACAAAGTTATTTCTTTTGATATTTTACACAACTTTGTAGAACATTGCAACTTTCTAAAACTGCGCGTTTTCAAAATATAAGAATAAAACGATTTTTTGGGGGTCATTCATAAAATACGTCTGTATCTTTAAGCAATGTAGAGATAGAGGGTTGGTGTCTTCAGCAAAGATATTTGTATTGAGCATATCTAAAAGTTGGATTTTAAAGCGCCGCCTGTGGCAAAGTTGCGAACTAAAACAAAACGCCATTCGACGCGCCCTATTTTTATAAAATTTTCATCCGAAGACACCATGCCGATAAAATCACGTTTAAAGACGCCACTGAAAAAAGTTCACGTTTTTGGCCATTCGTCCCACCGTGCAGTGTGCGGTGAATCGGCATGGTCAATACGGTGTGAAATCTGTAGGCACCCAAATTGGTACTTCAATGACCCAAACCGCTGGGTGACAATAGTAAACATTTTGATCAAACAATTTCTTATATTTTTGAAACTACTTTAATTTTCCATAAAAATACAAATTTTAGAAAATAGTAAGGTACAGCGGGGCAAGATGAAACGCGAAGTTTTGATAGAGATTTCAATAGAATTTTGAAATTTATTTTTCACTAAAAGTTTGTTTGAATCAAAAACTATAGTTTATGGCGATCAAACTGTTTATCATCATTAGAAAACATCATGTTAACCCGCTGTTCCAACTTGCCCCGGTGTACCTTATGTAAAAAAATGACTAATGAGTCGTAATAACTCGAAATAGATAATTTCTATTGTTTTGACCATAGATTGCCAATATTACTGATGATGAAGTGGTGAACTTTTTAGCCAAACGTATTGATAATTGTCAAAGTTAAAGAAGATTAAACATGACGGATTTGAGTGCAGGTGTACAGTGTGTACGGGGGTGGAAGCTCAGGTAAAATATTGGGGGGATTCACTTAACAGCGTAAACTGATTAAACTGATTAAACGTCGCGATCACCAAGGCAATCTTTGATTATTTCATTCGCAAAATTATGAAACATTTCAAATAATCAGAAAATCATGGCTTACACAGCAATTTAATCTGTTTAGTGAGTACCCCTATTATCTCCTGGGCGCCCATTAAAAACACCACCCCGGCAAATACTGGCGCTTGAGCCTAGCTATTTAGCACTGTAGTTGGAGGAAATGCCAATGCAGAACCCGTAGCTTCCGGGAAGGTAAGTCCAGCTCCCTGGGTTAGTGGGTTGGTGTCAGGCCCTGCGAGCCAGCCGTAAAAAAGTCTAGCACCGGAAAATCAACAAGAGAAGAATGCGAACCAATACCAATGACGACGACCACAGCGACGAAAAGGGACTTGCGATTGGAAGCTCGGTACGTGGAACTGCAGATCTCTCAACTTCATCGGGAGTACCCGCATACTCACCGATATACTGAAGGACCGCGGGTTCGGAATCGTAGCGCTGCAAGAGGTGTGTTGGACGGGATCTATGGTGCGAACGTTTAGAGGTAATTATACCATCTACCACAGTTGCGGCAACACACGTGAGCTGGAAACAGCTTTTATAGTGATGGGCGACATGCAAAGGCGCGTGATCGGTTGGTGGCCGATCGACGAAAGAATGTGCAGGTTGAGGATCAAGGGCCGATTCTTCAACATTGGCATAATAAACGTGCACAGCCCTCACTCCGGAAGCGCTGATGATGACAAAGACGCATTTTACGCGCAGCTCGAACGCGAGTACGACCGCTGTTCAAACCACGACGTCAAGATCATCATAGGGGATCTAAACGTTCAGGTAGGCCAGGAGGAGTAATTCAGACCGACGATTAGAATGTTCAGCGCCCACCAGCTGACGAACGAAAATGGTCTACGTCTTATCGATTTCGCCGCCTCCAAGAACATGGCCATTCGTAGCACCTTCTTCCAGCACAGCCTCCCGTATCGTTACACCTGGAGATCACCACATTGATGGACGGCACTTCTCCGACATTTTTTTTTTTATTTATTTTATTTGTAATTTTTTCGTTTTTTCGTTTGACATTATCGACGTCAGGACCTATCGTGGCGCTAATATCGACTCTGATCACTACCTGATGGTTAAACTGCGCCCAAAACCCTCCGTTATTAACAATGTACAGTACCGGCGGCCGCCTCGGTACGATCTAGAGCGACTGAAGCAACCGGATGTCGCCACCGCATACGCGCAGAGTCTCGAGGCAGCGTTGCCGGACGAGGGTGTGCTTGATGTGGCCCCCCTAGAGGACTGCTGGAGTACAGTCAAAGCAGCCATCAACAACGCAGCCGAGAACACTATCAGGTACGTAGAACGGAGTCGACGAAACGATTGGTTCGACGAGGAGTGCAGAGTGGTTCTGGAGGAGAAGGATGCAGCGCGGGCGGTTATAATGCTGCAGCATGGAACCCGACAGAATGTGGAGCAATACAGACAGAAGCGGAAGCAGCAGACCCGTCTCTTCCGGGAGAAAAAGCGCCGCCTGGAGGAAGCGAAGTGCGAGGAAATGGAACTGCTGTGCCGTTCACAAGAAACACGTAAGTTCTACCACAAGCTCAACGCATCCCGCAAAGGCTACGTGCCGCAAGCCGAAAACTGCAGGGATAAGGACGGGAGCCTCCTGACGGACAAGCGTAAGGTGATCAAAAGGTGGAAGCAGCACTTCGACGAGCACCTGAATGGCGAAGAGAATGTAGGCACGGAGGACCAAGGCAGCTGAGGAAATGACTATGTTGGTGCAGCAGAGGACGGAAATGAACCAACTCCCACGCTGAGGGAAGTTAAGGATGTCATTCACCAGCTCAAAACCAACAAAGCAGTTGGTAAGGATGGTATCGCAGCTGAACTCATCAAGATGGGCCCAGAAAAGTTGTCCACCTTTCTGCATCGGCTGATAGTCAGGATCTGGGAAACTGAACAGTTACCGGAGGAGTGGGAGGAAGGGGTAATCAGCCCCATTCACAAGAAAGGCGACCATTTGGAATGTGAGAACTTCAGGGCGATCACTATTTTGAATGCTGCCTACAAAGTGCTATCCCAGATCATCTTCCGTCGTCTGTCACCTAAAACAAATGAGTTCGTGAGAAGTTAAGGATTCATCGACGGCCGGTCGACAACGGACCAGATCTTTACCGTACGGCAAATCCTCCAGAAATGCCGTGAATACCAGGTCCCAACGCATCACCTGTTCATCGACTTCAAATCGGCATACGACAGTATCGACCGCGCAGAGCTATGGAGAATCATGGACGAAAACGGCTTTCCTGGGAAGCTGACTAGACTGATTAAAGCAACGATGGACGGTGTGCAAAACTGCGTAAGGGTCTCGGGTGAACTATCGAATCCCGCCGGGGACTGCGACAAGGTGACGGACTCTCATGCCTACTCTTCAACATCGCGCTGGAAGGTGTGATGCGACGAGCCGGGCTCAACAGCCGGGGAACGATTTTCACAAAATCCGGTCAATTTGTGTGCATTGCGGACGACATGGACATTATCGCTAGAACATTTGGAACGGTGGCAGAGCTGTACACCCGCCTGAAACGCGAAACAGCAAAGGTCGGACTGCTGGTGAATGCCTCTAAAACAAAGTACATGCTGGTAGGCGGAACCGAACACGACCGGATCCGTCTGGGTAGTAATGTTACGATAGACGGGGATACTTTTGAGGTGGTGGAGGAATTCGTCTACTTCGGATCCTTACTGACGGCTGACAATAACGTGAGCCGTGAAATTCGGAGGCGCATCATCAGCGGAAGTCGGGCCTACTACGGGCTCCAGAAGAAACTGCGATCGAAAAAGATTCACCCACGCACCAAATGCGCCATGTACAAAACGCTAATAAGACCAGTAATCCTCTACGGGCACGAGACATGGACCATGCTCGAGGAGGACCTGCAAGCACTCGGAGTTTTCGAGCGACACGTGCTAAGGGCGATTTTCGGCGGTGTGCAGGAGAACGGTGTGTGACGGAGAAGGATGAACCACGAGCTCGCTGCACTTTACGGCGAACCCAGTATCCAGAAGGTGACCAAAGCCGGAAGGATACGGTGGGCAGGGCATGTTGCAAGAATGCCGGACAACAACCCTGCAAAGCTGGTGTTTGCAACTGATCCGGTTAGCACAAGAAGGCGTGGAGCGCAGAGAGCACGATGGGCGGACCAGGTGGAGCGTGACATGGCGAGCATTGGGCGCGACCGAGGATGGAGAGCGGCAGCCACAAACCGAGTATTGTGGCGTACTATTGTTGATTATGTCTTGTCTTAATGATGTTGAACAAATAAATGTATGTATGTATGTATTATTTATGGCAAAAACATTTAATGTTATTCTTGTAGATTTCAAAGACTTCATTGTAGAGCAATTTGGACGACCCTGAATATCTGAGGGATTTATAATAATATCAAGTAGACTTCAGATTGCTCCAGTAATCGCGGTTTATTACGCAATGTTACGTTGAACGACTTTATTTGGACTTTGATGTTACTCAGTATAACAGATATGGCTACTGTTACGAGTGTAGACCTGTCACGAGTGTAGTTCTGAACTCCAAGGTAGTTTGGCTGACCTGCAATCTCCATTTTAGATTTCAAGAGCATCACGGATCCCACACGGATTACCCAAAAACTACGTCAAAATAACGCAAAACCGCTTGAACTTTTAATTCAGCAGTAGGTAGTTTCCTCACTCGCCCCAACGCAATGTTGTCAAAAACAAAGCGAGATATAGCGACGTAGTCGACAAAGTCCGTGCGAGAAGCCAAATTTGTTTTTTTTTTGCCGTTTGCCCAAAAGTGGATTCATTTCAACCAGTGCTGAAAAATTCATTTCGTCATATCTAAATTCAATCACCTACAGCTCATTTTAGAAGCTGAGCTTGAGAATATGGTATATGAAAAACTTGTGCGGCTAGACCAGTTCTGCGAGACAGTCACGGAAAAACGGCTATTTTCCGAATATTTAACCCTCTACTTCCCATGGTTGCTCTAGAGCACCATCGATTTTCGACGAACTCCGGACAAACGGAATTAGATGAATATGATGCAATAATTTTTAGAATATGGTTAACCCAACTACTACCTACTTGTTTCAATAGTTGAACTATTGATAAACAATCAAAAACCTATTGATTTACAACCAAATTTTTTTTCATTGATTTCGAAAAATTTAGCCAATTTGCAATAACTTTTGTTCTACCACTTTTTTCGGAATCGCTTTTTTGGCATAGATATAGCCGTTCAAAGTCGTGGGAAGGAAAGGGTTAAGGTAAATGCCACGGACTACCTTCGAAAAATGCCAATGATATACACGGTGAATATCATTTCGCATTTCTCAAAGGTAGTCCGTGACATTTACCTTAAATTTTCGAAAAGTATCGGTTTTTCCGTGACTTTCTTGCAGAACTGGTCTAGCCGCACAAGTTTTTCATATACCATATTCTCAGGTTTAGCTTCTAAAATGAGCTGTAGGTGGTTGAATTTAGATGTGACGAAATGAAATTTACAACCAACTAGGGTACTTTGCAAGTCAACACTGGGTAGGAACAACTTGCGATGGGTTGCGATTTTCAACCGGGATTAGACGAAAAATACCCACTCAGAGCTTTCACACAGTTTAGCCAAATTTTGGCTCTTGCACGGAAGAGCCGATATGAGTGAAAAGAACTTACATTGGGTTAATTTCTGGTTCCGGGCAGTAGATTATGCAATGCTATTGTTTATGTTGAAAACACATAAAATTATTCTTGTAGATTTGAAAGACTTTACTGTAAGACAGTTTGGAACACCTAGATATCCCAGAATTAAGAAAAAAAAAAACATATTCTTGATGAAGGTTAAATAAGATATTCTTGACGAAGGTTAAATGAATACACATAAACGTAACCCTCGATATGGATAAGAATTCAGCTTTTAGAAGAACTGGCATGTCAATTATTTCGTTTCTCTAAACTTCATAGTGTTCAGGATGTTCTAGGTTATCAGTAAAGTCTCAAATACAAATATTCTTATTTTTCTCAATACAAGACTCAATTTGCAAGAACTTTGCCGAAGACAGTATTCTGTTTTATTTATTTATTTAGGGGGATTAGGGGCATAATGGACACCCGGGGCGAAATGGACACCCCTGTTTTTGCCGAAACCGTTGAGTTTCATGTAAAACTTTTAATGCATAATATAAAGGAACAAGTCATGGTTTCATTTTTCAAAAGTACCATTTATATTGCTCCAAAATAACCAAAATATCATTGATATTGAAATATGTTTTTCATATGGTGAAATTCTTATAATTTCGAAGCAGCATCAAATAAGGTATTACAAGTGTTGGAGTGTGTCCACCATAAAAACAAGTGAATTGTTACCTTATCTACATGTATACCAAGATTTAGCAATGGATGAAATATTTAATTTTTGATCAGAATTTACTTAAAATAGCAATTTTAATGTTGTAGTCGATTCGGGGCGAAATGAACACTGGCAATTACGAATGGATGTACGCGCATTGCATACTGTTAGGCGTTTTAGAGAGTTCGAAAGAAATCAATCCGATTATTTTAGCCTGAAGTTTATTTAATTAACAAAGATGTTATGTAAACCCGTCTAAGATAGAGTTATATATCTGTGGTATGGATCTCCGTAGGCAAATTACATAACTGGTCGATGTAACCAAAGAATAAGCATAAAATATGCAGGCGTGTCCATTATGCCCCGATGGGTGTCCATTTTGCCCCGTACCTTCCCTGCCAGCCCTGAAAAAACACACGTTTTACAATTCATTATTTCTTCACAATAAATACATTCTACCTGCTGTAAATGATTGAAATACGTAGGAAACAAGTCAAAGTTGTAAGACAACTGATAATATATTAAGTTTTACTCTGTTATACAGGCCTAACGTACTCATTTGCTTAGGGTGTCCATTATGCCCCTAATCCCCCTATTTATGGTTTACATTCATCTGACACAACACAGGTCTTAATGAATAACTATAAAATTAAAACACTTATAAAATATTTTACCGTGTAAAAAAATTACATAAAAATACTAACGTCTTTGAGACAACTTAAAACGAAAACTATCACTGGACATATTAAAATCAAAAAGGTCGAAAACTAGATTGAAAGATGAGCACATATATCTTATCGGATGTTCACCGTACTGCCCATTGCGCGCGCCTAGTTGGAGAAAACCACGTTGTCTGAGTCTTCTTTCAGGGGCATACATATTGATTTGCTCTAAGATTAAAGGCGAGTCGATTTCTCCCTTCAAAATTTTAGCAACAAAGACAGCTTGAGCGTTGAATCGCCTCTGCTCCAAAGTATTGAGCTCTAAAAGTCGGCAGCGATCTTCGTAAGGCGGCAAGTTTATAGGATCAAGCCACGGAAGATTTCGTAGAGCATATTTTACAATTTTTTTCTGTACCTTTTCAATACGTTTTATCCAAGTAGTATGATAAGGACACCAAACTACATTCCCGAATTCTAGAACTGAACGTACAAGTGAGCAATAGAGTGAACGCAAACATAGAGGGTCTCGAAAATCTTTAGATATTTTGAATATGAATTATTGAATGTGTGCCGGTTCTATGATGGGGTCATATATGACCCCTCCAGCTCCAAAGGGTTAACCTTCTATCTACTTCCCATGTTTGTTCTAGAGCACCATCGATTTTCGGCGAACTCGGGATAAATGAAATTAGATGAATATAATGCAATAATTTTAAAAATATGGTTATGGTTACACATAAAGTTGATCCAACTACTAACTACTTGGTTCAATAGTGGAACTATTGATAAACAATCAAAAACCTATTGATTTACAATCAAAATGTTTTTCATTGATTACGAAAAATTTAGCCAATTTGCAATAGCTTTTGTTCAAGCACTTTTTTCGGAAACGCTTTTTATCATAGATATGTATAGTCGTTCAAAGTCGTGGGAAGAAAAGTGTTAAAGGAACGCATGTCGTGAGCAATGGATCAGAATGGTCATTTCCGGATTCACCGAGGACTCCGGAGAAACGTGACGAAGGGAAAATTTGCATGCATTCTTTATAAAGTGTTTCTTTCATTCGCGAAGAGGTGAAAGTACTTTGCTCTGAATAATTCCCACGTTATTGTATCCCAACAGAGATCGATATACAACATACACTTACCTAAATTAGGCGGAATTGGCGGACAGCTACCCCGTCCCAGCTTTCTCACGAGGCTATCGATTAGCTGGGTACCATTGCCTCCGCTTCCATCAGTCTGTATTGTTTCGTTTTGTTGCTGCTTCTGCTGACGCTGTGCTTCAGGAACAATTTTCTTACCGCTACTATTGGCTACTTGCTCTTTGCTACTTACAACTTCTACGAGATTCTCACTGTATTCGCTAATGCTAGTGGAATTTTTACTACTTAAGCTAGGGTTAGTATCGTTGCTGTTGCTGCTACTACAATTACTACTGCTACTTCCCGTCGGTTGAGATTCGTTGAACTTTTGAGATTTTAACGATTGATTAGCAGGAATATCATGATTATTGAGGGAATTTGTTGGCTGGCGCGATTGGCCGGACTGATTGTAAGTGGAGTAAGGGTCATGGCTCGCGTTCAGCTCTCGCTGGCGGGAGCCGTTGATGTTGCTGCTGCTGCTGCTGGTGTTGCCGTTTTCGATGGTTCGGTTTTGATGTGGCGTGTGGACCTGTACGAACCGATCGGAACTGGTCCTTGTGCGTTTCGGCCATTGGGTTGTTCTGTGAAGTGGAAAATCAATGAATTCAGTTTAATGGTAATTTCACCAATTGCACAAATCTATTGAAATGCTCCCCCCAACGCAACTCCTACTTACCCCATTCGTGGCAGCCCTACCGGTGTGGAGTCCCAGCGAGAGCCGAGCAGATTGAGCAGTATCAGCAGAAATCCGGCCACCAGCACCGCATTGATGGCATGCGCACGGCTACAGGACGCCATGGGGCCATTTAGGGGGTATTGTGATGGCAGTCTAGGGGGCCTAACCTTGATGGGAGGGACCGCGTGGCGATTTACGAAAATTGCACTGCGGGCGCCAGTTTGCAGGGCGGCAGGTAGCTAGCGTGTGGCTACTTAAAATTCCTGCCTGCAACGGTTGCCTCTGCTGCTGCGGTTGGACATGGTCTGAAAAAGGAATTCAAAACAAAACATTAGCACCGGTCGGGCGAGTGCCACCACCTTGTGATGGTGATTTGCTATGTAGGTATATATGATTATAATAGTCAGACCAACAACGACGAACGAACGACGAGGGAAGTGGGAGTGAAACACAGGATATGAGAAATTCATTAGTGTCTGGTTGTGAAAATGATTCGACAAAGGGTTACTGCTGTCTGAGCATTATAGGGTGGCCATGGTTTGTGATATAGGCTACAGTGATCGCTTAGAATTACCGTTCTCTAGAAATTGAACTACGATTTTTTTGGGAATTCCTTCAGGGATTCTCCAAGAGATTTATGCAAATACTATCAAAGGGATTCCACACTGAATTCCCCAAAAAACTCTATGAAGAATTCTTCAAAAGATTCCTCGAGAGATTCCTCAATGAATTCCCCAAGGTATTTCTCAAGAAATTACTCAAGGAATTCTCCAAGGGATTTCTAAGGGAAATTCTCAAGAGATTCCTTGATTTCTCCAAGTTTTCTGCTAGGAAATCTTTTCAAAAACATTTCAGTAATTTCTTTAACGATGCCTCCAAAAAAGGTCAGAGATTTTTCAAGCAATGAAAAAGAGATGCTGAAATCAACAAAAAATGAAATCGATCCAGGGTCCACCCTAACACATCGCGTGCGACTGAGTGGGAATAGATTGGTGTACGATGTGGGCGGTGTAGCTAGTTGAAGGACACCAATGAGGACATACCTATACGGTAAGGAACAGGACATCGCTTTACACCCACCACACCGACGCGTCGTCGACCAACCATGCCATATCAAATATCAGTAGAAAGCTACCTACTGGTCATCCGGTGACTATATGGTGCCAGCAGCGATGTTAGACCAAATGACTACGATGTCCATACTTTTATGATAATTATAACCACGCACGCAAAACAAATGTGATAAACTGTAGCCGCTCGATTGGCTCGTCTGATTATGGTTAGAATGCAACCAGTACATACCGGTAAGAAATATTATATCGTTATTAGTCCCAGTGATTACGGACAGGTGTTCGGAATGACGATGGAGTAAACCCTTTCGGTCATCAGTATAAATTATGTATTCCCTTATAACGCAATTTGCTGCGAGCATCGACCAGAGAGCCGAACAGTTGATTGACGTAGGTGTTTAGGGACAATAATTTACTCTAAATGTAGAATGTCTGAATAAAAATGTAATGTGGGCGACCGACAGGTTGACTAGTTATTAAGGTTCGATGGAAGACAGAGTCAATACGAGGTTCTATTATTCATACTTCATGCCAAATTTAGGCCATACTCGATGTTCGTCAATTACGTTTCGCGCGGCATACAATTTTTAAAATGTCGTCATATAAGATAAAACTACATAAAGTCTGTACCTTTTGGTGCAATATAAAAAAAAAACGACAGATTTTTTCACCAGAAATAGTATATTATGTATAGCTCTAAAACTACACCATGTATGCACAAAGCAGACATTTTACCTGAACCACGTGCACATTTGAATCCTCAGGTTTGATGATAGGTAGGTAAAACTTAAAACTTTGAAAATGCACGTGATTCAGGTAACATGTTTGCTTTCAATTTTGATCTTCTTCAACCACTTAATCATTTACAGCTCTTTTGTCCACCACGGCACTGCGTGAGCGATTCCAATTGGATCTTGTTCCTTTCCCAGTCCGATTGGGGGTCCATTACAGGCTTGATAATCCTCCTCGAAATCAAAAGAGTTTTGCAACATGCTCCAGAGCGGTGTTTTGCTTTTGCCTCGTCGCGAGGGAGCGAACGAACCCCAAACAGAGAGGTAATAAAAACTGAGCGAGGAAGAGGGAAACGAAAAAAGAGCCGATGATTATTTCGGGTTTTTGAGTGCGATTTTCGCCTCGAGAGTCTTTCTTTGTATGGGAGTGGAACTCGCGAGAGCTTTTTGAGTGTGAGTGGACGTGAGAAACACAACAAGCAATTATGAGTGTTGGACGAACTCCTCGCTGCGCGGCAAGCTCACGCTCGGTGCTGTTGAGGATTTGTGTTGTGATTTCTGAGTTTTATTTTCACTCCTAAGAAAATCGCCAAAATCGCTTCCTCATTTTCTCGCGAGGGAGTTTCTGTCAAGCCTGGTCCATTATGAGTTGCCATTAGTCGATATCCATGTTTCCGGGTCCGTTAGAGCATATGCTCAGAAGAGGGTCAGGTGTCAGCCGCTCTCGGAGGGAAGAGCAACTGACGAAAAATTGCAAGTGTCGGGGCTGGGATCGAACCCATGAGCATCGACTTAGGAAGTGAACGTGTAGCCACTACGCCACGGGCCCCGGCAGTGAGTTTGATCTTCTATCTGAACAATTGCAACCAAATTGATTGCAGGCAATGTTCAACCTTCCGTAACTCACGCGCTCGGTTACCACCAACAGCGCGCTGCACAGTGGCTGATTTCGTCATTTTAGCGCGCTTAATTAATAACTTTTTTACTATGAAGTTTAGCGTCATGGTGTCTTCGGGAAAGTTTTTCACTATAATAAGGAGCTTCTTTTGAACTTCTGTGAAAAATGATCAATCCCCCTAAAAGTGAGATAGAAAATTTATTTTTTGAATTTTTTAAGATACGAGGTTGGTGTCTTCACAAAAGTTGTAGAAAATGTTGTTTGGAGCAACTTTGCCGAAGACACCAAGTTTGTTACTCTGTTACTTTTCAAGATACGTTACGTTTTCTTTCATCGACCCCCTGAAAAAGGTTTTTGCGCAATAACTTTCTAAAAATTGATTCTACAATTTTCCCATGTTCTACAAAGTTATAGATAATGGTAAAACACACAACTTTGCCGAACATGACATCTCGCTAATTCCAAAATTAAAATGGTTATAACGGTTTTTATAGGTTTTTGGTCCATATTTCAAGCATACATAACTTAGCTATAGGCAAATATATGCAAATTTCCTTTTACGCATGTGAAAGTACATGTAATTGCCTCTCTTAGAAAGCCAAAATCATCAAACTGCAAGAAACTGTAAGATGGTTTTTGTATAGAAACTTACATCCATTTATGTTACTCTTATATGGGATTCATATATATTTTCAACATATTTATTTGACATTTCATGTCAGCTTGCATTTTTATTGTTATTGTAAGTGTGTGTTAATAAAAAGGAAGGTTTGTGGTGCATTTTGGATCATTCGTGAAGTACGTTACATAAATACTTACCATCTAATTCTTTTGTCTTTGGCCCATATAGCCGAGGCGGTAAACGCACGGGTATTCAGCATGACCATGCTGAGGGTGACGGGTTCGATTCCCGGTCGGTCCAGGATCTTTTCGTAAAGGAAATTTCCTTGACTTCCTTGGGCATAGAGTATCTTCGTGCCTGCCACACGATATACACATGCAAAATGGTCATTGGCAGAGGAAGCTCTCAGTTAATAACTGTGGAAGTGCTCATAGAACACTAAGCTGAGAAGCAGGCTTTGTCCCAGGAGGACGTTACGCCAAGAAGAGAGAGAGAACTATTTTAATTTTGGAATTAGCGAAATATCATGTTCGGCAAAGTTGTGTGTTTTACCGTTATCTATAACTTTGTAGAACATGGGAAAATTGTAGAATCAATTTTTAGAAAGTTATTGCGCAAAAACCTTTTTCAAGGGGTCGATGAAAGAAAACGTAACGTATCTTGAAAAGTAACGGAGTAACAAACTTGGTGTCTTCGGCAAAGTTGCTCCAAACAACATTTTCTACAACTTTTGTGAAGACACCAACCTCGTATCTTAAAAAATTCAAAAAATAAATTTTCTATCTCACTTTTAGGGGGATTGATCATTTTCCACAGAAGCTCAAAAGAAGCTCCTTATTATGTATAGTGAAAAACTTTCCCGAAGATACCATGACGCTAAACTTCATAGTGAAAAAGTTATTAATTAAGCGCGCTAAAATGACGAAATCAGCCACTGTGCGCTGGTGTTGTGTACAACAAGCGAGCTTTTTTCAACGTGTTGTAAAAAATACAACAGCGCGACTACTGGAGGGATAAATCTCAAAGAATGGTTAAAGCAGTCCTCGTTGGAGTGGAATTAGTTAATGGAATAAAATAGTTATTCCATGTAACAGTTTAAATTGGCCTCATAGTTTGAAACTATTTTCTAAGTTTTAAGTATTTCGTTCTATTTTTTTTAAATTATTACCATTCTATTTGATAAGTGCTCCTTCGTTATTACTATATGTTCAATATCCCAACAATCTCACTCGTTCTGCTGGTAGAAATCCCTCAGGAACCTTCTTGAATTAACCCGTATACACCCGGGACGATCTTCTTATTCTAGAAATGCAATATCTTCTTTGTTTTCAAACATTTTACCCCGCACAAACAACAACACAAAGCAATACTTGTAATATAATGAAGTACAACAGAAACAATCGTATAAAAATTACACCGATAGAATCAAGAGAAACTACAATAGAGCTTGTACAGTGTGCAGCAGGAAAAAATGCGAAAATGTTTTTCAACTTCAAACCTCATTTTCGTCCATTTGACATTAACTAAACTATGTTTCAACGTTCCATGATCTCCAACAGGCTAATTTTCTGAAAAGTTATTTTAAAATAATCCCATTTTGGTCACTAACCTTTACAAGACGGCGCCTGAAGCTGAAGACAATCAGAATTTTCAAACCACTGAAAAGTACACAGCTCGCTAAATTTCATATCTGATAAAACACAATTTTTAATTTTCTCTACAATATCATAATATATATGTGCTAATTTCATCTAGTATGTGAAACTACATGGCTCTGCATTAGTCCAGTCTGGTTTTTCATCGAATTAAAGCACATTTTTTTACTGTTTTAGTCATTTTGTCTTATGACCATTGGGCGCGCAGTTTATTGATACCCACTTTTCAGGCTTACATTATCACATGTTAAAAATCAAATATTTTTATTTTGTAGTGCTAGAATATAGACATTGACTGATACACTGTCATGAAAAAATAATCATATACATCTCATATTAAGCGTGTGGTCTTGAAGTTTTCGTATTTTTCCTGCCGCACCCTGTAGACCTTGAAGGTCTTAATTACAGAATAGTTAGGATGACCTATATCACCAAGTGAATGTTACAAAGCTAATTGAATTGCACTCTGAGACTCTAAAAGCAGCGTAGATTAAATTCCACGAGCATTTGCTTCAATAGAAACATCTTAAGATTTACAGACATTGCGACCGAATTTAGTCAACATTGTAGCCAATCAGTTACCTGTTCATGCTGACAGACATCGATTCTGGCTATCTTCCAGTAGAATTTCAAAGTTCCCTTCAAGCGATTCTGAAACCAATCAGCTCTACTTTCAATTATCATGAAATTGACTCGAATGCTCGAATAGATTCTTCCAAGAATGACTCCAGAAATACCTTATGTGATTCTTCCAAGGAATCCTTCAAGAACTTCCAGAGATTTTTTCCTCGGCTTCCTTTAGGTACCGTCTGTGATTCCTCCAGGAATACCTCCTGAGATTCCTCTTGAAAGTCCTACTGGGATTGCTAAAAACCTTCCAGTTAGATTTCTACAAGAGTTTCTGCTAAGATTATTCAACGATTTCGGCTGTAATTCCTTAACCTTTTGGAGTCGGAGGGGTCATACATCACCCCTTCCACGCCTTTATTCAGACATTTAATAAAACAGAACACTGTCTTCGGAAAACTTGTTTCAAATTAAGTCCTCTATTACGGAAAAATGAGAATATTTGTATTTGATGCTTAATCGACAACCTAGAACATCCTAAACACCATGATGTTTAGAGAAACGAAATAATTGACATACTAGTTGTTCTAAAACCTGAATTTGAATATGGGTTAGGTTCATGTATTCATAAAACCTTTGTCAAGAATATCAAAAGGTGTTTTGTAGTCTGGGATGTTATAGGTGTTCCAAAACGTACTACAGTGAAGTCCTTCAAATCTACAAAAATAATTTTATGTGTTGTCACCATAAATAATAGCATTGTATGATCTACTGGGATCTGTGAAGCTCTTAGAATCTAAAATGTCGTTTAGAGACAATATAGGGATATTCCAGGTCAGCCAAACCACCTTGGAATTCAGAACTTCAGATCTACACTCGTAACAGTAGTCACACCTGATATACGGGGTAGCATTGCATAATCAATCGGAGCTAGTGGACCAAACTGAAATCTAAAAGATATTATTATAAATCTTTGGGACTTTTAGGGTCGTCCAAATTGTCCTGAAGTTTATCTCTCGACAGTAACAGTAGTTATTCTCACATTGAAATGTAACATTACACATCCAACAGTAATCTGTAATCCCCCTAGCATTTGATGAATTATTCTAAGATAATTTTGGGATATTCCAGATCACCCGAACTACTCCAGGGACTATAGCTTCAGGTCTACACTTGTGATTTTTGTTTCTGTAGGGTAACTCATCACTGCGACCAATTTTCTGATCTTTTGTGATACACCACCCGCTTTAATCTATATGTATAATAGACTGGGTCAACAAAGTCGATTTTTCGGAACAAAGCTTTTTCGATTCCTTTTAGCGGCCAAAACAACTGTGCAAAATTTGGGAGCGATTGGTTGCTTCCCCGTATTCCGCATTGCGATTGAAATTTGTATGGAATTTAGTATGGGAAAACGTGCTTTTTTGCATTTTTCTCATAAATTGAAATTTTTCGTCTAAACCGATCTAACTAATGACGTTAAAGTATGGCCTAGAATATGCCGAAAAACTTTGCCGAAGACCGAAAAGTGATCCGACACTTGTGAAAAAAGTTATAACGTCCAGATTGCCCGGTGGTACTTAACATTTAACATGTAAAGGAATCAATAATAAAATCTCAATTTTTGGCCCAAGTTACCAGGTGAATAACTTTTTTCACTAGCATCGGATAACTTTTCGGTCTTCGGCCAAAAGGCATATCCTAGGCTATACTTTAACGTCATTAGTTACATAGTATTGGACAAAAGAATTCAAGTTATGAGTAAAATGAGAAAAAGTACGTTTTCCCATACTAACTTCCATACAAATTTCAATCGCAATGCGGAATACGGGGACGTAACCAATCGCTACCAAATTTTGCACAGTTGTTTTGGACGCTAATATAGATTGGAAAAGCTTTGTTCCGGATTAATACGATCAAATTTAAAGTTTCTCCATACAACGTTGACCCATTCTAATGTATAACCACATATCAAGGCGATAGGTCACTATGAGCAGAGACCTTCAGCGCATGATCGTCGGTTGTTTCCTCGCATTCCTATCTATTCCTTGGTACCCTGACACACAGTAATATTATTAGCAGATAATTGCTGTAGCAAGAGAATACATTCCCATACTAACTTCGAATTCCAGCTGTAAGATTTTAAAGCAGTTAAAGCTGCTTGTCTGTCAGAGAAAATACAAATATTTGAATGCTTGTAATTCCTCTTCAAACAAATTGTCGCACATTCTAGTACCGTAAACCGGGGTCAAATTGATCAGCGGGGCGAAATTGATCATTTGGATACTACATTGTAATTGCATTTCAAGAAGCGTCGCAATTTCTCAAACTTCCTACCTCATTTAGTTCATAGATGTCTAGAGATGAGTTTGGACTTTTATTTTTTCAGAAAATAGTTGGCTTTGCCATTTTTTTTTAGGAATTTTCAATGTATTTCTCACTTCTAAACAATCGATTGCCACTAGGACTTTCTGTATTTTTTTTTGTTTTAACATTTTTGTGGAGCCTTGGTTGGAAAGTTATGAAGCTATTCTGAATATGAATAAGTTAAAAAAGTTTTTTTTTATGGAAAATTCATTTATTGTAATAGAAACTAGAACTAGAACTAGAACTTATTTTAAAGGGAATTGCCTACCTTTAGGCGTTAAGGGGGAAATTTCAAAATTTAATTTTGCATTTTAAGTGTCAAGTTCATTAGTTGTAAGAGTTGTGACGCGTTATTCGGGTTTAGAAGAGCAATATTAAGTGGATAAGATAATTTTTCTTTTTAACCGAAGCTTAATTGTATACTGATCAATTTCGCCCCAAAGTGGCATCTTCAATTTTTATTTTTTTATTTTTGAAGTAATTTAACTAAAAGTTTAAATTTGTTGAACAAAATTCTGTCACGTGGTTCCATGGAGATCCACTGGGTACTGATTTTCCAGAAATTCTTTTGGCAATATTCGAATTGTCACTGATGTTATTCGCAAAAGTTGTTTTAAAATGATCAATTTGACCCCGGAGTACGGTATTGCTTGTATTTCAGCCTGGAAGACGGTTGGCCATCTACCCATTGAGACTGACAAACTAACACCAGGGCCTATTACTCCAGCTCCCACTTGATCATTTTGTTTCGATCCGGCGGTATAGAAAACGATTGAAACTGGACGAATTTGCGGTCCTCCTTTATTCCAAATGGTACGGTCCAGCTCTTCTATGTTATATACACTCGTGATAATAGCTTATAAGTAGTGTTACATAATCTACTGTATTTACCTAAGTACAGGGGATGGCCAAAATGTTTGGGATAGACAATTTTTTTTCTCCCACAAAAAAATTCAACATGCTGTAACTTTTCATAGAGTGCGTCAAAAATCTCAAATTTTGACTGTTTGTCAACCTATTATATGTGCATCATTGGTACAAATTTGGGCTCGATTGATTAATATTTCGCGAAGTTAGAACCGTTCGGGAAAAACACTATTTTTTAGACAACTATTTTTTGAACTGTCATATCTCGGAAACCAGTGAACCGAATTGAATGAATTTTTAAACGTTTATCAACAATATATTGATACCTAATACGACGTTATAAAATGTAATATTTTCTCATGGCGAATAAAGTTATGCTGGGTTGAAATTTTTATCCATATAGAGAAAAATAAGTCAAATTTACAATACCCCACAAAAATTACTAAATGTGTTCTTCCTTCAATCTAAATAGGCTCTAATATATATAATTAGAGATAATTTGAGAACAGAATTGGAAAATCTTTGGATATCAACACTAAAATTTATTGACGTTAATGTGAAAAAATTACCTTTTTTCGAGAAAAATTCAAGAAGTGTCAATCTATGATAACTTTTTTCAACATTTAAAAAGTATCTATGTTTTAATAGTTTGTGAAGCATTTACATATTGTTAGTGTACATTCAAAATTTCATTCAATTCGGTTCACTGGTTTCCGAGATATGACAGCTCAAACATGAGTTGTCTGAAAAATAGTGTTTTACCCGAACGATTCTAACTTTGCGAAATATTAATCAATCGAGCCCAAATTTGTACCAATGATGCACACATAACAGGTTGACAAACAGTCAAAATTTGAGATTTTTTGATGCGCTCTATGAAAAGTTATAGCATGTTGAACTTTTTTTGTGAGAGAAAAAAAAGTTGCCTATCCCAAACATTTTGGCCATCCCCTGGAGTCTAGTATGAAATTAACTTTGATGACCTAAATGTTTGTGGGACCCAGAACTATGATTTACGGCAATTGATGACTTTTATTGCTTTTATTTTTCTACTCTTAAGGTGAATATAGAACGAAGCCACACCTTGAATTTTCAAAAGCACAAATCTGTGACCAATCAATCAACTTTTCAGCTCGGTGCGATACTTTGTTCTTTAGATTTGCGCTTTTAAAAATTTAAGGAGTGGCTTCGTTCTATATTCACCTTAAGAGCATATTCTTGGTAAAAGTATCAAAAATCGTCCAATCCTCATAAAATCGATGCGTGGAATCTCTAAATATTTTTTGATTGAGCTTTCGTGTGTGGAACTATTGTTTCTAAGACCCTAATCTATCATTCTAGTTAACTTTTCAACACTTTTCCTATTTTGGAACACCATAGTCTACATAGTTCATGCACAGCGCTCTATTAAATTTCAAATTATATCAAGGCGTTGTAGGTAAAGAATACTGTAAAACTATCCAAATTTCCTTTACTTCAAAATCGAAAGAAATCAAGTGTGTTTTCTCCTCCTCATGCTAGGATACATGAATCCAATGATTTCGATTTGTCCCACTTTGACACCCATTGAAGCGTGCTTAAGTGGCGCTTTTCGGCTTGCTATTTTGAAGAGCCGGAAAATGAATGGAGAACATAACCGAACGAAAGGATGAAGCAAAATGCACATCCCATCTCTTCATAATCGTTGTCGTCGTCGTCGTCGTCGCTCGACCGAAGCTCATTAGAACTGACCGAGATGTGTGCACTCAACTGAGGAAAATCTTCACGGAGGAGCACCGACGACGGAATTAAACGAACACCCGCCCTTCTGGTTCGACGATGCAGGTTCTTTATCTAGCGTTGGAGGTTATGTGTGAGAAGAGAGGACGCAATTGAAAAACTTTCATTCATCAAAAGCTTTTCTAAACTAAGTGTTCCGTACGAGATTTTTCCCTGTTGCATTAAAGAGCAACGTCGAGATAGTCTCACAATATTCAGTGCATTATTAGTATAGACCCCTCTGCCTGTGGTTGTCGCCGTCGTTTGTGGGTACGATGCGCGGTGGTGCCAATCCGTTACGAGAGTTGAAAAACGATGCAATGTAAATTAGATTATACGTGCCCAGTGAAACGCCAGCTCAGCTCAGCCTTATATATAGTGGTGGGACGTGTCCCATCTAAATCGGTATCCGAAAATGCCATCCATAAATTTTTCAGTGTTTGCTTTGGGGGTAGTTCAGCAGCCCAGGCCTCTTTGTAAAGGGCGACACGACACGAGAGGGTCGAATGACCGAGAACTCCGTGTCTCTGTAACAGGGGCGTGCGACTGCACTGCTTGTGCACAGCAATTCAAACGTCCTGCGATGACACGATACGGAGGTAATGGAATTGAAATTTAATAATTGATTCTGCCACACTATTACAGTCGCTGTTCTGGGAGATAGTTTTACAATTGAGGTATAATTTATGGGTGTTTTTGCACTGGCTGGAGATTGGAATCAGCTGCATAGAGGAAGAGAAAATGTGATTTTGAATGTTTTCTGCAATAGCACATTAAATTGGTAATGACTGTTCACATTTGAATGAAATCTGCTAAACAATAGTTTTGCATTGTGTCATCCTCTCTCCTCTTCTTGGCGTAACGTCATCACTGGGACAAAGCCTGCTTCTCAGCTTAGTGTTCTATGAGCACTTCCACAGTTATTAACTGAGAGCTTCCTCTGCCAATGACCATTTTGCATGTGTATATCGTGTGGCAGGCACGAAGATACTCTATGCCCAAGGAAGTCAAGGAAATTTCCTTTACGAAAAGATCCTGGACCGACCGGGAATCGAACCCGTCACCCTCAGCATGGTCATGCTGAATACCCGTGCGTTTACCGCCTCGGCTATATGGGCCCTATATGCATTGTGTCATATGAAATTCAAAAGTCATAGTTTGAAAACAATTTTTGAAACTATTACTATTTATTTATGATACTAGTATCATGATCAAACAAGCCTATAAGCGTGATGGTCTTGTAGCTATCGCTTCTAATTTGAATTGAACCCAGGACAATCCCCGGCCCGTCCTTTTCTTTCTTCTGTGGCGTATCCGACACATTAGCCTGTTGTACCATATCTACACAAATCATTATGAATTATTGTATAACACTCAACACTATGAACACTGTTACGTAACCACAACACATATGCATATTTCACTTGAACTCCAGAAATTGTAATAGTAGTTTACGCAACAAGGTGCAGAATGAGGATTTTTACAGCACGAGTCGTACATTTATCCAACGAGGCTTGCCGAGTTGGATAATTACGACTAGTGCTGTAAAAATCGAGTTCTGCACCGAGTTGCGTACAACGTTTTTTGCAATTTCATAAATTACCGCTTGAGGATAGTTTTTAACAAAACTTTTCCATCAAACTGCACACTGATGTTCATAGCCTTATTTAAGAAAATCTGACCATAGCAGGTTATGCTGTATAGTTGTCACAATTTTTCAAAACTGCGTCCAGAAAGAAACAAGAAGTTGATCAAAACTGAAAACAGTGCTGTAATGGTTCATTACGCAACGCAAATCAGTGCTGTAATGAACCATTACAGCACTGTTTACTTGGTGTGGGAAAGTAGGCCTTTTCCTGACAGATTTGCGTGAGGTAAAACAGCCTATTACGATGAGAAATTGCAAAAATATAGTTTTAGTTTATGATAGACCACCAAACGCTATAGTTCAACTATCATCCGAAAGAACGTCTTTCATCCGATCCGAAATTGTAGGTACCATTGACCCTACAACTGGTGACCCCGACGTCGCGAAATCATTAGAACCGCGATTTGTCTAAAAGTGATCGAACCGCGATCGTAAAAACCCTTCGATACCGCGAAATCACAGTGCCGATATCACCCGCGTGTGAAAATCACAATGGCGACCGAAGAAGTTTCTGGAGTCGCGAACAAATCCAAGAAAGAAGATGACGTCGACTCCAAAGAACAGCCGGTCATTGCCAAAATTAGTTTCCCGGACTTCGACCCGGACGACATTGAGACCTGGTTCATGTGTCTCGAGGCGGCATTCAGTGTAAATTCCATACGGAACGATAAGTTCAAGTTCAATGCCGTAATCGTTGCCCTCGGTTCGCGCGCGAAATTTGTGCATACAGTGATCACTAGCTGCAACGCGGCGAACACTAACGACAAGTACGACCGTCTCAAAGCAGCTGTGATGGCGCATTTCCAGCCGTCAGAAACGCAGCGATTGACCAGCCTGCTCTCCGGTATGTCCTTAGGGGACCAAAAACCAAGCGTTCTCCTTTCCGAGATGCGCCGCTTGGGCGGAGTAGGTTGCACCGACAGCGTATTGTCTAACCTCTGGTTGCGAGCCCTTCCCAACACCACTCGTTCTATTATCGCCGCCATGCCAACTGCGACGCTCGACGAACAAGCGAAAGTGGCGGATAAAATTTTGGAAGCACCCCGTGAGCAGATCGCGGCCGTTCAGAAGCCCGAACCCTCATCGACGTCGTCCCTCGAACAACGCATCGAAGCACTATCAAGACGCCTGGAAGAAGCCTTGTCAAGCAACTTCCGTGGACGCGACCGACAACGTAGCCGTCCGCGCCATCGTTCGTCCGGCCGGCGAGAAGAGACCCCAGCAAGAAGCAAGTCAAGTCGTCGTTGGATCTGTTGGTTTCACTACCGACACGGTGCCCAAGCTCGGAAGTGCGAGAAGAACAGAAGTGATAACCCCAACGTCAAGTGCATTTTTTTCGACGGGAATATCGAGGTGTACTCTCGCCTGAGAGATAATTAGCTCCAAGTACCACCGTCGTCGACCCCACAACACCTAGCGAACCTACCCCGACCCAAAACACCAGCAGCCTGAACCAAACCGCGGACGTCCAGCGAATCCACATCCACGACCTCAAAACTTCGAACCGGTACCTCATCGACACCGGCGCTGACATCTCTGTCGTACCACCCACACCAAAGGAACGCCTCAAGCCAACAACCTCCGAACAACTTTTCGCCGCAAACGGTACTCCAATTCAGACCTACGGTATCAAACGCATCACCGTCGATCTGGGTTTGCGAAGAACATTCCTGTGGGTGTTTGTCATCGCCGATGTGAAATCCCCAATCATCGGTGCTGACTTCCTCAAACATTTCGATCTTCTCGTGGATCTGCGGAGAAACAAGTTGATCGATAACACCACCCGGTTGGAGATCGAAAACATCCGAGCAGCGACCGAGCCAGCTATCACCACATACGATGCGAATTCCCCGTTCGCCGAAATCCTCGCCGAGTATCGAGACATCACCGTCCTCGATATGAAGCACAAACCGACCAAAGCTAACATCGTCCACCAGATCATCACCACAGGCCCACCCGTGTTCTGCCGTCCCCGCCGGTTACCTGTGGACAAGCTGAAAGAAGCGAAAGCTGAGTTTCAGTTCCTAATGGAGCAAGGAATTTGTCAGCCGTCGAAAAGCAGCTGGGCCAGCCCGCTGCACCTCGTCAAGAAGTCGAACGGCAAGTGGCGACCCTGTGGCGACTACCGGAACCTGAATGCCATCACCGTTCCCGACCGGTACCCCGTGCCTCACATACAGGATTTCTCCAGCATCATGCACGGTAAGAAAATTTTCACCTGTATTGATTTGCAGCGTGCGTACCGTAAACCGGGGTCAAATTGATCAGCGGGGTGAAATTGATCACTCGGGTACTACATTGTAATTCCATACTAGGAACTCTTAAGCGTCGTAATGATCTTAAACTTTTTACGTCATCTGATTCGTAGACTTTTAATTTTTCAGAAAAAAGTTAGTTTTGCCTTATTTTTTCAAGGAGTTTGCAATGTATTTCTCATTTAGCTGAAATCATTGCTACTAAACAATCAATTGCTAATAGAACTTCCTGTGAATTCTCTGTTTTAACATTTTTGTGGAGCCTTGGTAGGGATGTAATGCAGCTAATCAAAATATGAAATTGTTATAAAAAGTCCATTTTATGAAGAAATATTCATTTTTTGTGAATAAAATCACTTATTTTAAATGAAATTGCCTACCTTTAGGCGTTTAAGGGGAAATTTCAAAATTTAATTTTGCATTTAAAGTAATAAATTCACTAGTTGTAAGATTTTAGACGCGTTATTCGGTTTTAGAAGAGCAAAATTAAGCGGTGAAGGAAATTTTCCTTTCCAACCGATGCTTAATTGTATACTGATCAATTTCGCCCCAAAGTGGCATTTCCAATATTTTGATATTTGAAGTTATTTAACTTAAAGTTTAAATTTGTTGAACAAAATTCTGTCACATGGTTCCATGGAGATCCACCGGGTACTGGTTTTACAGAAATTCTTTTGGCAATATTTGAACAGGCATTGATGTTATCCGCAAAAGTTGTTTTTAAGCGATCAATTTGACCCCGGATTACGGTACCACCAAATCCCAGTGGCCCCCGAAGATGTCCCCAAGACGGCCATTACAACCCCTTTCGGACTCGTCGAGTTCAAGTATATGACCTTTGGGCTGCGGAATGCAGGTCAAACACTGCAAAGGCACCTGCACGCCATCCTGGGCGACCTCGATTTCGTCTATCCCTACATCGACGATCTCTGCATTGCATCAGACAACGTAGAGCAGCACAAAGAGCACCTCCGCATCGTTTTCGAACGGTTGAAGCAAAACGGCCTCGTCATCAACGCCGCAAAATGCCAGATTGGTCAGGAATCAGTCGATTTCCTGGGCCACGAAGTCACTCCCGACGGAATCAAGCCCAAGCGCAGCAAGGTCCAAGCAATCCTGGATGTCCCGAGGCCAACAAACGCCAAGCAGCTGAAGAGGTTCCTCGGCACGATAAATTTCTACCGACGCTTCATCCCACGAGCAGCAGCAAATCAACAGATTCTGCAGGCGATGATCGGTGGAAATGTTCGCAACGACACCACAGCACTCGAATGGAGCCAGGGTTCCTGATTTCGACTTTTTATCTTCTTCCACATGCGAAGACAGTCAGCAGCGAACGGTTGTCGCTTTAGTTTGCGTGCTTGCTTGTCAGCGACGATAGCAAACTCCGGCGAACGGTGGGAAGCCACACTTGGAAATTACTCATTCGTCCACATTCGCATCGCAAGCGATCGAGCGGTGATGCGATTCGTGAGTGATATTGTGCATACGAATTTTTGATGTTTCCAAAAAATGTTTATTATTTTCTTTGCTAATCTAGCAGTTCAACAACAATACACTAAAAATGTATGCATTACATGCAAAAATTTTCTTCTAGTTATGATAATAGCCGCTTCGATCGCTCACCAGCATTCTTCACCATTCGCCATTCATTCATTCGCGTGCGATCCAAACTGCGACGAATGGCAACGAATATCCATGCCGACCAATTTGCGCATCGCTTCCCACTGGTGATGGGGTTGCATGTTTGATCATGACTATTCGTTTGCTGCATCTTTCTCGATTCGCTTCAGCAAAGAGGAGTGAATATGAATGGAGTGAGGCGAATATA